>NC_143580.1:208447953-209647953 GCF_048544385.1 Mastigoproctus giganteus | reverse complement strand
CACAAGATTTTATAAGAACCTAACTACTGTGTTATACGAGGATTACCTGTACTTTGTTTTTTCCTGCTAGGCAAGAGAACGTAGCTTAAAAGCTTTCTTCCACAGTACCATCTGGATGACTGTCAGCAATGGAGGGTGATTGGAAAAATGGAGATGGACCAACCTCATGTGGAGATTGTCATTCTTTAATGTCCAAAAGGTGTCATCTTGAGGCTATGAAAACAATCTGAGGAGGCAAGACCGTGTAACTAACTATAAGAAAGACAAAGGCATGAGAAACACAATATGACCAATATCTGAATACCAGCCAAATATAACAGAAAATTGCCTGCACATTAACTTGCATTGGTGGTCGTGTGAACCACAGCTTTACTATATGAAGTTATACAGGTCTTACAGACTTCAGTGAAGTGAACTCTATAATGGAAACAAATGTGGCTCTCTGACAAGTCAAGATTCAGATGGAACAGTGATTGAAGCAACTTACACCTTTGTAATACACACAAACCCTCCCTAATAGTGAAAAGTGCAGTTTTAGTGGAAGGCAGAATAACAGTATATAGACATCACCATAAAATGGCTGTCGTGTCCTTCCATGTCTTTTAGGATGGAATCATGCCTTCTCAATAATAAAAAGAAAATCTCAGAGCTCTGTGTAAGGCTGCTAATTAATGTCAATTAAATATTAACTCCTTTTTCCATAAGGCTCAGTTAGTTGATAAATTTCTGAAAGCATTTCTGGCCTCAGCTATCATAAGAATAAACGGAAGACTTGAAGTTTATTTATAGAATGGAGTTGCCTGCTAGATACTCAGAATTCAGCCCATAGAGCATACCTGTGATGTTTTTGAGAGGCAAATTATAAGGCATTATCTTCTCCAAAGAACTCTTCATGTCATGCATATTCACTAAGTTTTTTAGCAATTTTATAAGTTATTCATTTACAGATTTATACTGTACATCAGTTTTTTATTTAAATTTCAACTAATAATGATATTTCTAATAATTAAATTTTTAACTTCCTTAACTTTTGCATGTGTGAGTTGTGTACGGAGTGATTCAAAAAGAAGTCTGGGTGATTCATTAATTAATTAGTTTTTTCTTTCCATAACTAAAAATTTGAATGTAAAATGAATTACAGTGTATCTGTGCAAGTGTAGCACAGTATTCATATTACCATTTATGACTTTTTTTTTTTTTTTTTATGAGAACCCCAAACACGAGAGGTATTAGAACCTATAGTACTTAGTACCATGCTTGGGTTGGAGGTTAAGAAGACGAAAGAAGATATTTGTTGACATTGGACTTGAACTTCTGTAGATTGTAATTTTCAGGAAATACGTATGAAGGAAGGTTGTTCCAGAAAACGGCAGTTGAATGAATAAATGAGGAAGATGAAAAGTTGGTTCTGTGGGTTTGAAGTTGGACAGTAAATGGATGTTGGCTGGTGGCGGCACGTGTTCGGACTGTTTTGAAAGAGAGCGGGAATTATAGAAGCCAATTCAGAAGAACAGTGCCCATGGAAATATCTGTAGAAGAGGCATGCAGCAGAAACAGTACGTCTATGAGAAAGCGAGTGGAGAGACTCTGTTAGAGATGAATCATTAATTAACCTAACTGCCCTCTTCTGAATGGAATCAAGAAGCCTGAGAGAGGTTTTGGGGGCATCACCCCAAATGTGGGAACAATATTCCATGGCAGGGCAGATTTGCAATTTATACAGAGTGAGCAGCTGTTTGGAAGAAAAGTAACGCCGAGAGCAAAAGAGAAAACCAAGTTTTTTAGATGCAGAGGAAGCAATATTTGTAATGTGCTTGTGCCAAGAGAGATTAGAAGTCAGGGAAATCCCCAAAAGAGATATATCCTTTTGCCTAGAAACTGGAGTGTCACTAAAGATAAGCATAGGAGCAGAAGAATCCTTTTTGCAAGATATAAGACAAGACTGAGTTTTAGAAGGGTTGAAATCAACTAAGTTGTCTTTGCCCCACTGGAGAATTACCTGAAGATCGGCATTTAAGGAATTGGTAGCAGATTTCCGAGAAGTTGAAGCTGATTGAGCAGGGCAAGGTTTCTCAAAATGGAAGGTTGAATGCAATGTACTATCATCGGCAAAACTATGGATAGGATTTCCAGTCAATGGAAGAAGGTCATTGATATACAAGAGGAAAAGAGTGGGGGAAAGAACTGAACCTTGGGGGACACCGGCATTAGTGGAGAAGTTAGAAGACAGAGAGCCATCTACCATCACCCTCAGTGAGCGATCAGAGAGAAAACTGGATAACCAATTACTAAAAACAGTTGGCAAACCATAAGATGGAAGCTTGTTTAGAAGACCTTTATGCCAAACACGATCGAAAGCCTTTGAGATGTCAAGAGCAACTACTTGTGTTTCACCGAACCTTTCCATTGAAGTAGTCCATAAATGGGTAACATAAGCCAGAATATCACCAGTGGATCGACACTGATTGATATTTGAATCCCAATCCTATTTGATGTCTTCTTTAAAAGTACTTGATAATTTTTGTTTGAGGCCTTTTCTCATTTAACACAAATTCATGAGACCAAAGAGTACCCAAACTCCCACATAGGAAGTACTAAAGTGAATGAAATTTTCATTAGTCGTACATTGCAAAAGGAAGATGAATAACATTTGATGAAACCTACTTGTCTGTATATCTGTTTGGTTATGTGTTTGGTTACATGAGAAGGAGAAGAAACAATTATTTGAGAATATAATATCTATATCACCAATTTCATTTAGGAGTGTTGTTGCTGAATAGCATAGCAACACTTTATCACTTTCTTCTGAGAATCTTTATATGATACAACTTTGCTGTTATCCATATTTATGATCAGGTATTATGCTTAACCAAAAATGAAAAGATTCAAGGAAGGCCCAAAATTTAATGCAGTTGTTAATGGAATTACAAGATTTATAATGTTTAACACCATCTGCTAAAAAAGGAGAGGACCCAATGAGGAACCTGAAGAAAAGACTTCAAGAGACATTGAGCTATTATAAATAATCTATTCATTTACCCAGTTTAGAAGTGGAGTACAAATACTGTAATTATAGCTTTAATTTTAAAAGTTTGTGATTAACTGTACTGAGTGTCCTACAGAGAGATCTATATAATAACTCACATCAACCCAGCTTACAGTCCTGCGCAGGCCCATTGTATTATAGCCACACTCGTAACTGCACCCAACCCCACCTGCATTGTTTCTACATGCCACCCGCAAAACAAATAGAAAAAAGAACTGACATATTAAGAAAGCAATATTAATATTTTTAGTGTAAATAATACATAAAAATTTTTAGAAAAATTATTTTTTTTTAAATTTCATTAAATAGAAAAGTAAATGAAAATAGATTGATAACATGATTTTACACATTTTTTTAATATGTTATGTAGAAAGAGGGCATCACCAACAGTTTCTGGGTTCAACTGTGTTCTTTCTTGGATAGAAATCCAGATGCAGAAAAATCTCTTTCACTGGCTACACTGTTGGCAAGGATGGTAAGAATGAAACAAGCAACAGCTACAAGATTTGAAAAAAAAAAAAAAAAAAAACAGGTTTTTTTTTTTTTTTTTTTTTTTCAAATCTTGTTTAAAGTGGTGGGGGAAAAACTGTTGTTTTCCCCCACCACTCCAAACAATTGATAATCCCAAGGGCTCACATCTGGTGAGTATGAACTTGGCACTCAGGGTAATTCAGAATTTTTTTTTTTGGCTGGTTGAGCATAAGCCTCACGCTTCCTTTATTAGCCATTTATTATGGCTAATAATAAATCTTCATTATCAGAAATAAAGATGAAGATGTTGACACACTGAAACTTCCAAAACTAAAGTTCAACATCTTTATCACTTGAATCTTCCAATCAAATCATCTCCCTTCTTCCTCCAGTTGAACCTTTTAATTCTTGTCTCTTGGTGTTGTGTGGCAATGAATTATTTATAAAAACTGGAACCACACTTAACCTGCAAATACTTGACTCAATGCAGGACTCTACCCAGCTGCCCCAATCAATATCCATGGTGGAAATTGCCAAAAGGCAAGCAAGTTGGTGGTAATGGAACCTTCATGATGAAAACCATGCTGACCTTCCGTTAAAATTTGGTTAATATAAGATGAGTTTTCACTGAGCTACTGTATTTAATATTTTTTCAATGCTGCTGATTCATGAAACTAGTTAATAATAATTAGCTTAAAGTTTCAATCAACATTTGTATATAGGTAGTACAAAAATGTCATCTTTTAGTGATTTATTAAAAATATGGGTTGATAATTGATCAGGACATCGCTTTGAGAAAATATATACCGTGTATGGGTATTAAGTACTATAGGTACAGAGGTACTTTCATAAAGGCTGAGATGATGAAAATACTTTTTGACATCAGACTTCAACTTCTGCAATTGTAATTTTCAGGAAATACATGTGCAGAGAGGTTGTTCCAGACAACAGAAGTTGAAGGAATAAATGAGGAAAAGAAAAGTTGGTTCCATGAGTTTAAGTTGGACAGTAAAAGGATGCTAACTGGTGCACATGTTCAGACTAGTTTGGAAGAGAGAGAGAGCAGGAATTATAGAAGTCAATTCAGAAGAACAGTGCCCATAGAACTATCTATAATAAAGGCAGCAGAAACAGTCTGAGACATAGTGTAGAGATTTTGTAAGAGATAAGTCATTAATTAACCTAATTGCCCACCCTTGAATGGAGTCCAGAAGCATGAGGAGATATTATCGGGGCACCCAGGCACCCGGGGTGGATGGGATCTATCCAGTTATATTAAAGGAGGCAGCAAAGGAAGTAAGCAAACCCCTAGCCATAATTATGAGAGCTTCTTTGGACTCAGGGGAGGTACCCATGGACTGGAGATGTGCAAATGTAACCCCAATTCACAAAGGAGGATCAAAGGCTGACACAAGTAATTATAGACCTGTTAGTTTAACTTCGGTTCCAGGAAAATTAATGGAGGCACTGGTTAAAGAAGCACTGCAGGATCATCTGGACAAGAATTCAGTTATAGCTCAGACACAGCATGGGTTTGTTAAGGGCAGGTCTTGTCTGACCAATTTGATTGGATACTATGATGTAGTCACAAAAGAACTGGATGCAGGGAATAACTTTGATATTATATATTTGGATCTTAGAAAGGCTTTTGATACTGTTGCGCATGGAAGACTGCTGCACAAATTGGAGAAGTATGGCATTCGAGGCAAATTGCTGCTATGGATAAAGGGATGGTTGAGTGGCAGAAGACAGAGAGTGGTAATCAATGGACACTGCTCAACGTGGACTAATGTTATTAGTGGAGTTCCTCAGGGTTCAGTGTTGGGTCCATTGTTGTTTTCTGTATTTATAAATGATATTGATGATGGTGTATCAGGCTTAATGTCCAAGTTTGCAGACGATACAAAGGTTGGCAGGATTGTTAAGGACACTACTGATACTATGCTGCTGCAACAGGATCTGGAAAGGTTGAGCAGATGGGCTGAGAGGTGGCAAATGAAGTTTAACATTGACAAATGTAAAGTACTACATATGGGAAACAGTAACCCCAGATCAACGTATCAACTCTGTGGTACTACGCTGACAGTGGTAGAGAATGAAAAGGACCTGGGGGTAATTGTGCAGGCAGATATGAAGTTCTCTGAGCAGTGCAGACGAGCTGCAAGAGTAGCTCATGGTGTCTTGTCAATGATATACAGGAATTTTTCTAGCAGGGACAGGGATGTGATTATTCCCTTGTATAAGGCATTGGTCAGGCCACACCTTGAGTACTGTATACAGGTCTGGAGGCCTCATTTCAAGAAGGATGTAGAGCTGCTGGAACGAGTACAGAGAAGGGCAACAAGATTAGTGAATGGAACAAAGGGTTGCTCTTACGAAGAAAGGCTTAAGTTTTGCAAATTACAGAGCCTGGAGACTAGGCATCGCCGAGGTGATCTGATAGAGGTGTACAAGGCTTTGAATGGCTTGAGCATGCTCAATGCCGATGGAATTCTTCCTCTTGCTCAGAATAATCACCTGAGAGGGCATAAATTCAAATTGAGGAAGGACGGATGTCGGATAGATGTGCGGAAATTCGCCTTTAGCCAGCGGGCAGTTGGTTTGTGGAATAGACTTCCATCGCTTGTTGTTGAAGTTGATAGCCTAAACAAATTTAAGGCTCAGCTGGACAGGTATTTCGAACGAATTCAGGGGTGAAATGGGAGTAGTGGTTGTTTTGTTTTTTTTTTTCTTTTTTTTTTGGCTAATGCTGAATAAGCTTGCTTTCTTGCATCATATGCCTCTACTAATGCTAATGCTAATGCTGTCCAGATGTAGGGACATTATTCCATGGTGAGATGAATTTGAGATTTGTACAGAGTGAGTAGCTGTTTAGAAGATAATTTATGTTTATGTCAAAAGCAAAAGAGAAAACTCAGTTTTTTTTAATGCAGATGAAACAATATTTGTTATGTGCTTAGAGAGAGAGAGAGAGAGAGAGAGAGAGAGAGAGAGAGAGAGAGAGAGAGAGAGAGAGAGAGAGGTGATTGTCTAGAAATGTGAGTGTGCTTGAAGATAAGCAAAGCAGCAGAAGAATCCATTTGTGCAACTGGAAGGTGGAATGGAATGTGTTATCATCAGCAACAACAGAAAGGATTGCGAGTTAATGGAAGAAAGTCATTAATGTATGAGTGGGAGAAAGAATTGAACCTTGGGGAACACCAGCATGAGTTTAGAAGTTAGAACACAGAGGGCCATCTACCATCACCCACAGTGAGCAGTCAGAGAGAAAACCAGATACCCAATTACAAAAAACAGTTGGCAAACAACAAGATGGAAGCTTATTTACAAAACTTTATGCCAGATACAATCAAGTGTTTGAAATGTCAAGAACAAATGCCTGAGTTTCACCAAACTTTTCCACTGAATTTGTCCATAAATGGATAACGTAAGCCAGCATACAACCAGTGGATTGACACAGATGGAATCAATATTGGTGATTGTTGCTCAGATGGAAGGTTTCTAGATAGTTTATGAGTTGGCAGTTAATGGATTTCTCCATTACTTTAGAAAGAGTAGAAGTAAATGCAATGGGACGATAACTGAATGGGGCAGATTTGTTACCTCTTTTTAGGAACTGGCTCAATATGAGCAAATTTCCAAGCAGAGGAAAAAAAACCACCAAAATTGTAAAAAGGTGACACAGCAGGAGTGAGCACAGGTGTTGAGAACAAGTGGAAAAATATCATCAAGACCTCAAGCTTTCTTGGCATCGAGATTGTTCAAAGTTCTTCTGCTATCCTTTTGATGGAAGACCACAGGAGACTTAATGGTTGGATGTGGTTTACCAAGATCATTAATACAAGAGTTAGAAGAAAGTAGGATTCAATCAGATTCGCAGCTGAGGTGTTAATAGAACCATCAAGTTTTAACAGATGGTGGGAGTAGAGATGGGCAAAATTTGCAACCAATAGTTTTGGCAAGACACTAGAATGCCCAACTACCATTCTGTTCTTAGCCTGCTCAAAATCTGGTTTAAACTGATTAATAACTGCTTTACAACAGTTATGAGTTTGGTGTAGGCAGAAAATGAACTTGGAGATTTGTATGTAAGCCAATTGCAATATGCAACATCCTTATCTTAAACAACCTTAGTGTATTTATTGGAAAACCAAAGAAAAGAAGAAAATCTCACAGATCAACCCAATTTGGAATTTTGTAATGGCAAACAACACAAAGTTGAGAATGGCCTTGAGAGAAAGGCTCCACTGAAAAAGACTATCACGAAGTTATCTGAGGTGCAAATGAAGGGTTGTTAGTGAGAAAAAGATTGTTTGCTGTGTAGTTAGGATTGTCTGGTATTCTAGTAGGTAAATGAACAACCGTGGGAAGTCATCAGTAATTGCTAAAGCCTCAGCATCTTGACCAGCTGGGTCTGTGACTAAACAGCTGAAGCCGGCCATTGTGTGAATGTTAAGATCACCAAAGAAAATTTCCTCACTGTTAGGAAAGTTGGACTGGAGAAAGTCAAGTTTCAAAGGAAGGAAGTCAAAGAGTTCCAAGTGATTAGTGGAGCTGAGAGAATGAATTTGACAGAATGAGGTAGGGAAATTTTAAGCCAGAGATGAACGAAAAGAGAAGATTCCAAATTACTAAGTCTGTGACAAGGAATTCAAAGTATTCTTGTATGTAAAGAATACTTTGAATGTAAAGACAGTAACCAGGGTTTCCCCTATACGGCGCTGAGTCATCTAACAGCAAAATGCCATTGCCAGCATTTAAAAAAAAAAAATTTTTAAATCTAATGAAATGTTTGTATCTTGATGTGTATATTAATGTGTGTTTTGTTGTATGTTGTAAGCCAGCACCTGGCATTTAACAGTTGGGGGCAGGAGAACAAAGGCTCCCCTATTCCCTGACTCCTGTCCCAAGCCACAAAGAGGCAGCCCGGTTCTACTACCAAGAGACACATACCGAGGTTGTCACAAGGAGAACCTCAAAATAATTTAGAAAGGAAAGAGAGGATGAAGAAAAAAGGAACAGAAGAGAAGAGGAATAGATATCCTCTAGAAATATAAGCAGAAGAATATAAAAGAGAAAAGTAAGAAGACTACAAGGAACATGTAATCAAAAACTAATTATCAACAGCTATGCATATATATACATACAATCAATTTTACCCAGTAATCATAATAAAGCCAATCATAATATCAACCATTAGGGCAGATAATAACTTAAAATCAAATTTAAAACTCCAAAAACAACAAGGCAAGAATCATACCAATAAGCAATCGAAAGACTGCAAATCAATAAGATTACAAAACCTTGAAAAACTTAAAACTAAAACAGCCAATCAATCAGCAAAATCCCCAACAACACGATTAATGCAAGATAACAACACATAAGGTAATTAATCTAATACCACTTCCAAAACCCAAGACACAATCAGAGAGCAAGTCCAAAGAGACAACTTAAAATTTAACTTAACAATAATCAAACAGTATTTTACATTTTAACAAGTGATAGTCTGAACCAATCCCCGAAACCAGAAAACTCAGATCAGAGTCCAGCCAGCAAAAACAAATACAGGCTGTCACGACAAAACCATCCAAACAAAACAAGAAAACACTGTTGACAATCCTCAACCAGTACTGATGACAATTTACTAAACAGCCACAACTTTCTATGATATACAAGTTTAGCTGAAACTATCAGCACGAACAACAAATAGAAGTTAAAAGGATAAGACAGGTCATAAAATCTAAAACACTTTATGCAGCAACTTGCATAAAATCATTTAAAATAAGTTAAGGTTTGAACAAATATTAAGGCTAAGATGCATTTAAGGCTAAAGTCTCACAAATATAAAGGTTATTAAGACAACAGAACCCCTCCTGCCAAAGCCATATGACCCAAGCTATGGGTGAAAGACCCACTAAAACCCCGAATCATCAGCTAAAAATAATTAGCAAACAATCCTTCAACTGAACAAGGTGAATTAACAAACTACGTGTACAGCCAGCAAACTAAACGCAATGGCAGAGACAACAGGATGATATTTACATTAACATAACAATTTAAAGTAATGTAGCATACATAATTTAACAACGAAACGAGGTGAATTAACAAAATACAATTAGCCAACAAACGAAATGGCCTCTCTGCATCCCGCAGAAACAACAAAATAATATTTACATTATTAATTAACAACATAGTAATTTTATAACCCTTAGAAGACAGTTCACGACATTATCGTAATATACAGTTGGAGCCATGTAAGGCGCAGAGACTGCAAAATTCAATTTACATTATTAACAACACAGTAATTTTAAATCCTCATAAAAGAAAATTCACAACACTAATTGAAGTGTGCAAAAGAAGCTTACATAGATGCTACTAATAATAAGCTAGAATTATCACACAAAACGAGGAATATTAGGGAAACATGCACGTGTACTGGCGATGATTGCGACCTGGGCAGGTAAATCCTGCATATTTTATTATTATTATTATTAGCCATGTGGTGCAAGGAAGCCTGAGGCTTATGCTTTCGCTCAGGGCACTCAAAAAATTTTGAGTGCCCTGAGCGAAAGATTGATTGATTGATTTGGTAGTTGTTGGCGCATCGGCTTCTGTGGCCATATTGCACCTCCCAAGGTTTTTGCAGTACTTTGATCCAAGCCCGAGGGGGGAATCGAACCCGCGACCTTTGGGTTGCCGGGCAGGTACTTTACCGACTCGGCTAGCCCGGTCGGTCCCTGAGCGAAAGAGAGAGAAGTGGGAGAGAATCACCAAAAAGGAGAATGATGATTTCCACCTAAGGATCCTGAGTGTACCAAGCACATACTCACTAGATGTGAACCCCTGGGGTTATTTTTTGTACCACTTAAATTACTGTGGAGGGCTGTCGTGGTAAAGCAACTTGCTTGTACATCTATAATAACAGTTTATCTTTTATTAATAATACTGCATTTTGTACTTGTGCCAGGGCATTGGGCAAAAAACAGAGACGGAGAGAAAAAAAATGCATATTTATATATACCTTTCTGAAACTGGGTCTATTGTCTT
Source organism: Mastigoproctus giganteus (assembly GCF_048544385.1). NCBI lineage: Eukaryota > Metazoa > Arthropoda > Arachnida > Uropygi > Thelyphonidae > Mastigoproctus > Mastigoproctus giganteus. Next base: position 209,637,389 of record NC_143580.1, on the reverse strand, counting down.
TACCCAACCTGTGTATACATTCCCATCTGTTGCGGCAACTTGAACTTGTTTATACAAAAGGCTTTTAAATGCAATAGGATCATTTGTGAACACTGTATGAGAACGACAATCAATAGTGGTTGTACTGTCACATTCTTCCACACCAGCCATGTTTACACCTAAAGTGTGATAAGAGAATTCCACTAGAGGGAGCGGAGAATAAATCATATTATATGTTTGTCCCCCCCTCCATATAAACATATTTCTATTTCATTGTCTTTCATGTTGGAATATGCTTATAAATGCCTATAAATTGTTATATATAACAATAAATATGCCTATAAATTGTTATAAATATACATAATGAAATGTCTTTATTTTATTTTTTTTATATTATGCAGTGATATTGAATGATTCAAAAATTTTTAAATTAGCCTAAGGTGTTGTCTAAAGTCGACCAATACAGAGAGCACGCTAAAGAATTAATTAAAACAATGATCAAGTAATTTAGAGTGAAATTTAATTTAATTTAATTTAGAGTGAAATTGTCGCTTCAGTTACTATCTTGTCGCTAGCTGCCGCCACTGTCACTTTCGATTATGATTGAAACCAGCGCTACGATACGAACCTACAAACTGATGCACACATATATACTTGTGTGCAAAACTTAAGGACCACTATATCTAAAGGTTACAACCACAAAATCAAACGAAACAGCCTGTGGTGATTTGCATAACTGTGCACATGCAAAAATTTGAATCGTGATGAGAGGGCTCACATAAACAGATAAAATCAGCAGTTCAGCAGTTAAGTGCAAATAACAAATGGTGAGAACGATTGTTACAGACGTTCGATTGATTTCATACAGTGCTACAGACAACAAAATGGCCCGTATACAACATCTGGATGACTTTACCCGAGGTTGAATAATTGGGAAGTGCGAGGAGTGTGGCTGCAGAGTTCGGTATCGCCCATAGCATCGTATCACGTGCGTGGTCGGCCTTCGACAGGTACAGCGGTTCGAAGGACCAGTGGTGGTCGTCCGCGAAAAACAACGCCCAATGATGATCGCTATATACTCCTACAGGCCAAGAGGGACCGATACCAGACATTGGGATCCATTGCAAACCAGCTGCACAGGACGCGGGATATCGCAGTTTACTGTGGCCAGGCGACTCCACAAAGGTGGACTGTTTGCCAGAACACGGCCAGAACGCTGTGCCCCTTTAACACCTGCCCATCGGAGACAAAGTTTACAGTGACGCATCGAACACAAGGACTGGACAGCAGTCCTTGACCATAGCAGCATTATGGTCACTACCTGCTGTTACTTCCAGCAGTGTAATATTTTGCATGCAATTTCAATCATTAGTGAGAATCTAGTCGAGGATATTAGAACCAGTTTAATTTCTTTGACATGTTTGAATAAATAAATAACAATCATCCAGATGCTTAAAAATCTAGTTCCCAATTGTATATTTCCCATCCTTAAGGCGTCGTCGTGTCGTCGTTGTTATTTATGTGCTTCGGCTACTTAGGCCATATTGCTCCGTGTATATTGTCTGGAAATTGCATGTGTTCTGAGGTCAATTTTCTGTTTTGCTGGAAGAAAAACCACATTACCCTCGCTTGAGACCGACTAACTCAGCCACGTTGTGAAAAATACCCATATAAACTCCTCCCGTCATCGACGAGATTCGAAATCAGCTCTCTTCCACCCAGTATGGGGAGAACGGCAATCCTACCAACTGTGCTACCCACGAGGGACTTTAAGAGATCGAAGTCTGCCGTAACAAAGCAATCACATTTGGCGGCCCATTGGCATTTTAGCATTAGCATTAGTAGAGGCATTTCATGCAAGAAAGCAAGCTTATGCAGCATCAGCCAAAAAAAAAAATAAATAAATAAATATATAAATAAAAAATAACCACTTCCACTTCACCCCTCTGTTCGTTTGAAATACCTGTCCAGCTGAGCCTTAAACTTATTTAGGCTATCAACTTCCACAACAAGCGATGGAAGTCTATTCCAGCAACCAACCAACCACCCGCTGCCTAAAGGCAAATTTCCTCACGTCTATCCTACATCTGCCTTTCCTCAATTTGAATTTATGCCCTCTCAGGTGATTATTCTGAGCAAGAGGAAGAATCCCATCAGCATTGAGCATGCTCAAACCTTTCAAGGCTTTATACACCTCTATCAGATCGCCTCGCCAGTGCATAGTCTCCAGACACTGTAATTTCCAAAACGTAAGCCTTCCTTCTTAAGAGCACCCCTTTCTTCAATTCACTAATCTTGTTGACCTTCTCTGTACTCGATCCAGCATCTCTACATACTTCTTGAAATGAGGCCTCCAGACTTGTATACAGTACTCTAGGTGCGGTCTGACCATTGCCTTATACAAGGGAATAATCACCTCCTTATCCCTGCTAGAAAAATTCCTACATATCATCGACAATACACCATGAGCTACTCTTGCAGCCCGTCTGCACTGTTCAGAAAACTTCATATCAGCCTGCACAACCACCCCCAGGTCCCTTTCATTCTCTACCACTGTCAGTGTAGTACCACAGAGTTGATACGTTGCTCTGGGGTTGCTGTTTCCCATATGTAGTACTTCACATTTGTCAAGGTTAAACTTCATTTGCCACTTCTCAGCCCATCTGCTCAACCTTTCCAGATCCTGTTGCAGCAGCATAGTGTCAGTAGTGTCCTTGACAACCCTTCCAAACTTCGTATCGTCTGCAAACTTGGACATTAAGCTTGATATACCACCATCAATATCATTTATAAATACAGAAAACAATAATGGACCCAATACTGAACCCTGAGGGACTTCACTAATAACATTAATCCACGATGAGCAGTGTCCATTGATTACCACTCTCTGTCTTCTCTCCCTCGACTACCCCTTTATCCACAGAAGCAATTTGCCTCCAATGCCACACTGCTCGAATTTCTGCAGCAGTCTTCCATGTGCAACAGTATCAAAAGCCTTTCTAAGATCCAAGTATATAATATCAAAGTTATTCCCTGCATCCAGTTCTTTTGTGACTGCATCATAGTATCCAATCAAATTGGTCAGGCAAGACTTCCCCTTAACAAAACCATGCTGTGTCCGAGCTATAACTGAAGTCTTGTCTAGATGATCCTGCAGTGCTTCTTTAACCAGTGCCTCCATTAATTTTCCAGGAATAGAAGTTAAACTAACAGGTCTATAATTACTTGTGTCGCCCTTTTATCCTCCTTTGTGAATTGGGGTGACATTTGCACATCTCCAGTCCATGGGTACTTCCCCTGAGTCCAAGGACGCTCTCATAATTATGGCTAAGGGTTTGTTTACTTCCTTTGCTGCTTCCTTTAGTATAACTGGATAGATCCCATCCACCCCAGGTGCCTTTCTTGCATTTATCTTCAACAATTTCTCTTCCACTTTACTCTCAGTTATTACATGATTCTCTAGCTTACTGCCAGAGTTGAATACACCTCTGGCATTCCCCTCGCTGAATAACTCCTCATGTGTGAATGTCGATGCAAAATATTCATTCAGTTTGTTAGCTACCTGAGCAGGATCATCAACAGTTGACCCATCGATATCAAGTGGACCAATCTGATTCATTCCCTTCCTTCTAGAGTTTACATAAGTAAAGAACTCTTTGCATCCCTTGCCAAAGATTTCTCGTAATCTGCTTTCGCCTGCCTAACTTCATTTGTAACTTGGTTACAGATCAACTTGTATCTATCATTGGCTTCTGTGTCACGTGTTAATTTGTATGTATCCCATGCATTTTTTTTTCTCTGCGATATGTCTCATTAGTTCATCTGAAATCCACTTAGGCCTAAACCTTGAACAATATTTCTTAGTTGGTAGGCAAAGCCTAGTAGCTTCCAAGATAAATTCTTTGAATGCTTCCATTTTGAATTCGCTGTTGGTAACATCATCAGCTGGTCCCACTGTATAGAATTTAAATACTGTCTCAGTCCATTGTAGTCGCCTTTACGAAAGCAATAACCCTTCCCTTTACCCCTAATGGTAGTTACCTCTTTGAGTAAATCCCACTTCAATGCAGTGATCACAGTGGCAGTGATCACACTGTGATCACTGCCACCTAGTGGTTCATTTACCTGCAGATTCTTAATCCATGAAGAATCACTACTGATAATCAAATCAAGAGTATTACTCCCTCTAATTGCCTCCTGAACATGCTGATGTAGAAAACAATCATCCAATAAATCCACAAAAGCCTTGCTAGGGTGTGAGTGACCAGCCCCCAAATTCCAGTCAATATTTGGGAAATTAAAATCCCCCATTATAAGACTCTCTGATTTACTGGCCCACTCTATTTCTCCGTACAGTTTCTTATTATACTCATCAGAGTCATTAGGCCTATAGCACACTCCTACTCTCAATTTTGATCTCCCAATGATTATGTCACACCAAACTGACTCGACACTGCACTGTCCAGCAATGTCGACTGGCTTCACTTCCTTGGATTTTATGTATTTCTTAACTAATAGCATAACCCCTCCTCCCTTCCTATTGTGAAAAATATTTTCATTTTTCAGCCCTTTCGCTTACTTTCAAGAAGTATTTTTGCCTAATAGTGCCTGATACTTTTTTTTTCACGGTCTGTACAACAAAGAAATAACGTCATTTCGACGGAGCTTACAAACTTTTACTTTCGTTTTCAATCATCCCATGGGTGCGACCGCCGTAATACTACACTCAGTGACGTCAACTGTTCTCCTGTATTACGGGAGCATCGATCACGCAGGGTCCTAAGAACGGAGTAGATTGTTATACGAATGAAAATTAGAGAACAAGACACAGCACATCTTGAGTAATCAGAACTCTAATAAACACATTAATATAACGTATCATTTATAGGTGTTAAATCCCACGAGTTGGCAGTCACAAGCGTAATGCTTTTCCCCACTTAGTTGACGCGTGAGATCAGTAAAAGGTCATGAGGAATTTCAGTTGGGGGGGGGATGCAGAGATGTATATATTTGAGAAGGGGAAAAATAAGGACACACAGTTAACTTTGCGCAAGACATGACAGGAAGAAAAGAGCAGTGAGAGTTTGGGCCGATTTTTGTCATTGTGTGAAGAAGAGGTAAATTAATAATTACTAGGGAAAAGATGAGAAAAGAACCATATTGATGTCTGATAAAGATTTTCCCTCCCCACCGAGGCGGTGCAGAATATTTTCGGGTAAGTCAACCCTTATTGTTTAATAACAAACTGTATTAAATTACTCAAAGGCGAACTTACCAACTGCATACGTTTTAATGCCTTTATAAGACATCTTTCCTCATATATATATATAAATATACCCCGACAATTGTATTATTTTCTTAGTATTCAGTTTTAATGGAGAATGCGATTTATTAATTTAATTGTCAAATACTAATTACACTATTAAGTTAATGTAATTCCCTGTTCTAGTATTTGAACAGTGTTATGTTATGACGGACACAAATTATTTTGTTCTTGCTAGAGAATTAATGTAAAAGCCACATGAAGAATATTACAAAATTATAATATTGCTCAAGCAAGATACTGCTTGTATCCAATTAGTTTTCTTAACAAGTACATACCAATTAATCTAACTTATGTACCAATTATATTGTACTCATTTGTATACATATATGTTAAATAAACCTTGTTTGTTTGTTAATATTCATATCATGACCATTCTTTCTAATTACATGCAATTCACTGAACAAAGGAGAACCATTAAAGGCGGGCTCAAAGGCCAATATACAAAAAAACCTTTGAGTTCAACACAACGCAATTCTGTTGCTGCGAGTACGCTCACTGTGAGACTTGAGGGCAGAGGATTTTGTCCTAAATTAAACTGCTAGAGAGATCATTTAAAACCCAGGTTTTTCTGGATTCACATGATGTTGTGCGGTCTTGCTGAAGCGAGTGATTCACGAGTACATTGATAGGCAAGCGCATAATATGACGGAAAAACTCTGTGAACACTATCCTGTCTATCCTTACTGTAGACATTGTACTCCCCAAATTCCAGTTCTGCATTCCTTATATCTGTGTGACACCACGTCTCTGAAATCCCCACAATATCTGCCATTCTTGGCAGATATTGTGGGGATTTCAGAGACGTTGCCTATCGATTTTTATCATACTACCTACTCTAGCCTGTAACGTACTTCGTCTGACACCTTCATTTTACTGTATGTCATCTTTTACCACAGAGACTCAACGTCTATCTAAGCTTGATCAGACTCTGGATAGTCCGTTCCCTTTCAGCTCTTGATAAAAGCATGCCCCCTTCTCCTTTGACCCTACCAGTCCCTACTAAACACGGTTTACTTAGTTTAACAGAATTCTTTATCACCTATCTCTAGATAACCGACATCTCCATCTCAGTTATTCCTATTGTAGCAGCATTGACTGACTTAATTAAAAAGTGAAATTCGTTTAATTTATTTAAAATACTCTGTAATTACTAATAAATAAATAAAATTTGGTATCTTTTGACATTTCATATTAAAAAAAATAAAAAAATTTAATTAAAAAAATACGACTTATTTAAAATACATTTCTGGTACACGTTTTTTATTAAGAAAAAATTAAAAATAAAAGGATGACAAAAAAATAAAATAAAAACTGTTTAAAGTGATTTTTATTCTCATAAGCAGTATTCATTATAAATATATAACAGATTTATTTATGCGTCATTTGTTTCAAAAATAAAAACAATATTATTAAAATACTTGAAACAAATGTGTCGTCAAAAATATCACAAATTAGAATAATTTTAATTATAAATAAACAATATTTCTTTAATAAATTTACAATAGAGATTACAGACACCGCTTTTATATATACAGATTACAATTTTATTTTGCGAGCCTTGCGTGACGAAAAGTCATCCATAATTTTGTCGAAATTTATTTGATTACATATGGACCCCTCAGTTGATAAAATGGCCATATTGGATCATTTTTCTTGGCCTAATGTTGACCATAAATAAGTTTTAATCGATTTCAGCTTGCTGAAACCTCTTCCATATGATGCAACTGTCACTGGAATCGTTAAATAAATAAATTAATTAATTAACGTTAAATAAATAAATTAATCAATTACCGTTAAATAAAGAAATCAGTGCGTACAAGCCTGTTGTGGTGAGCCACAAGTGCTGGTACCGACCTTAGGCTTGGCTGTGGAATCCTCCAAGAGTAAACGTTCCAAACATTTGGAGATGATATCTGGCCTGTGATGAGTTTGGCTGTGAAGACCAGTCTCTTTTACACGATCAGGAACTTCATCCTCGAGATATCGAGTGCTCATGCCATTATGGTGCTTGTGGTAGCGGGAGGTAGACGAAGCTTGTTATCGGCCCATTTAACTTTATTTCACAATAAATCTTTATTGTTAAGTAAAGTTACAGCACAATATCCCATCACGGCGTCGAGCGCCAGGAATTCACATATAGCAGTTAGAGAAAAATTAGTACAGCATACAAATACAAAAGGCTAAAAATACAGATTACAAATGCAAAAGTAATACAAATACAGCATAAATACACAGAGTTGAACACAAATACAGAAAAAAAAGACACGATAGGAGGGAGTATATGATGAGAGCCTTGCGATCAATTCGGCCCTGGAAAGATTATGCAAGACTCAATGGATAGAATTTTTTTCAGCCTGGTCTGTACTTGTTAACAGAAGGGACTGCTTCTACAGGGATGGGATACACTTAAATAGAAAGGTTGCAAGAATATTTGCTGATCTGGTCGAGGCAGTGTTAGGTGGGACGGAAACGTGCAAGATTGGGGGGGGGATACAAGGACTAATAGACTAATAGTAGCCACTGGCAGAGGTGAAAGTGATTCTTGCACTGCTTCTATTGAAATGAGCAGCAGCCTGGAAAACAAGATGCAGAGTATTTCAAAGACTGCTGGCAGTCATTGCGGTACAAGTAAACACATGGGTTGTGTTAGGGTAGCTAAGAAAAAGAACACCAATGCTAGGAGTTTGGTAAATAAATTTGATGAATTCGAGGTATTGCTCAAAGCATCAGGGGGCGGATATTGTTGGGATATCAGAGACGTCGTGTCACACAGATATAAGGAATGCAGAACTGGAATTTGGGGAGTACAACGTCTACAGAAAGGATAGACAGGAGAGGAAGGGAGGAGGGGTTATGCTATTAGTTAAGAAACACCACATAAAATCCAAGGAAGTGAAGCCAATCGACATCGCTGCACAGTGCAGTGTCGAGTCAGTTTGGTGTGACATAAGCATTGGGAGATCAAAATTGAGAGTAGGAATGTGCTATAGGCGTAATGCCTCTGATGAGTATAATAAGAAACTGTATAGGGAAATAGAGTGGGCCAGTAAATCAGAGAGTCTTATAATGTGGGATTTTAATTTCCCAGATATTGAATGGAATTTGTGGGTTGGTCACTCACACATTAGCAAGGCTTTTGTGGATTTATTGGATGATTGTTTTCTACATCAGCATGTTCGGGAGGCAACTAGAGGGAGAAATATTCTTGATTTTATTATCAGTAGTGATTCATCATGCATTAAGAATCTGCAGATAGAGGAACCACTAGGTGGCAGTGATCACAGTGTGCTGAAGTGGGATTTACTCAAAGAGGTAACTACTATCAGCGGTAAAGGGAAGGGTTATTGCTTTCGTAAAGGCGACTACGATGGTCTGAGACAGTATTTAAATTCTATACAGTGGGACCAAATGATGATGTTACCAACAACAAATTCAAAATGGGAAGCATTCAAAGAATTTATCTTGGAAGCTACTAGGTTTTGCATACCAACTAAGAAATATTGAGAGGCCTAAATATTTCAAGGTTTAGGCCTAATGGAGGTCAGATGAACTAATGAGACATATGGCAGAGAAGAAAAATGCATGGGATACACATAAATTAACACGTGACACAGAAGCCTATGATAGATATAAGTTGATCTGTAGCCAAGTTACAAAGGAGGTTAGGCAGGCGAGGGCGGATTACGAGAAATCTTTGGCAAAGGGTTCAAAGAGTTCTTTACTTATGTAAACTGTAGAAGGAAGGAGATGAATCAGATTGGTCCACTTGATATCGATGGTTGAACTGTTGATGATCCTGCTCAGGTAGCTAACAAACTAAATGAATATTTTGCATGGACATTCACACATGAGGAGTTATTCAGCGAGGGGAATGCCAGAGGTGTATTCAACTCTGGCAGTAAGCTAGATAATCTTTTCATAACTAAGAGTAAAGTGGAAGAGAAATTGTTGAAGATAAACACAAGAAAGGCATCTGCGGTGGATGGGATCCCTCTAGTTATATTAAAGGAGGCAGCAAAGGAAGTAAGCAAAACCTTAGCCATAACTATGAGAGCTTCCTTGGACTCAGAGGAGGTACCCATAGACTGGAGATGTGCAAATGCGACCCCAATTCACAAAGGAGTTTAACTTCTGTTTCAGGAAAATTAATGGAGGCACTGGTTAAAGAAGCACTGCAGGATCATCTAGACAAGACTTCAGTTATAGCTCGGACACAGCATGGTTTTGTTAAGGGGAAGTCTTGCCTGACCAATTTGATTGGATTTTATGATGCAGTCACAAAAGAACTGAATGCAAGGAATAACTTTGATATTATATACTTGGATCTTAGAAAGGCTTTTGATACTGTTGCACATGGAAGACTGCTGCACAAATTGGGGCAATGTGGCATTGGAGGCAAATTGCTGCTATGGATAAAGGGGTGGTTGAGGGGGAGAAGACAGAGAGTGGTAATTAATGGATTCTTCTCGTCGTGGACTAATGTTATTAGTGGAGTCCCTCAGGGTTCAGTGTTGGGTCCATTATTGTTTTCTGTATTTATAAATAATATTGATGATGGTATATCAAGTTTAATGTCCAAGTTTGCAGACGATACAAAGTTTGGCAGGGTTGTTAAGGACACTACTGATGCTATGCTGCTGCAACAGGATCTGAAAAGGTTCAGCAGATGGGCTGAGGGGTGGCAAATCAAGTTTAACATTGACAAATATAAAGTACTACATGTGGGAAACAGCTTGTTTGTTATTTGGTTTTTAGGAGCATTAGCAACTAAGGCCATATTGCTCCGGGATATGCGGTGGTCATTCCCTGACCTTTCCGCATTCTCCGTATTTGGTGGTGACGGGCTCGAACCCCGGTCTAATCAAGAAGCGTGTGCTATGCACTGCTGCTCCTTCCCACCTGGCTACGGAGGCGCTGGGAAACAGCAGCCCCAGGGCAATGTATCAACTCTGTGGTACTACACTGACAGTGGTTGAATGAAAAGGACCTGGGGGTAATTGTGCAGGCAGATATGAAGTTATCTGAGCAGTGCGGATGGTCAGCAAGAGTAGCTCATGGTGCCTTATCAATGATATACAGGAATTTTTCTAGCACGAATAAGGAGGTGCTTATTCCCTTGTATAAGGCAATGGTCAGGCACCACACCTTGAGTACTGTATGCAGGTCTGGAGGCTTCATTTCAAGAAGGATGTAGAGCTGCTAGAACGAGTACAGAGAAGGGCAACGAGATTAGCGAATGGAACAAAGGATTGCTCTTACGAAGAAAGGCTTAAATTTTGCAAATTGCCGTATCTGGAGACTAGGCACCTGCGAGGTGATCTGATAGAGGTGTATTAAGCCTTGAATGGTTTGAGCATGCTCAATGCTGATGGGATTCTGCCTCTTGCTCAAAAGAATCACCTGAGAGGGCATAAAATCAAATTGAGGAAAGAAAGATGTAGGAAACATGTGCATATTTTTGCCTTTAGCCAGCGGGTAGTTGGTTGGTGGAACAGACTTCCATCCCTTGTTGTGGAAGGTGATAGCCTAAATAAATTTAAGGCTCAGCTGGACAGGTATTTCGAACGAACGGAGGAGTGAAGCGAAATTTTTTTTTTTTTGGCTGATGCTGCATAAGCTTGCTTTCTTCCATCATATGCCTCTACTAATGCTTATGCAAATGCTAAAAACAAATACAACTTGGCAATGATTCAGGGTTCAAGGGCTTTGATAAAGTTGTGTCTGTCCTTCTTGTTACTTACCTTAGGCTTGGCTGTGGGATCGTCCAAGAGCAAGCGTTCCAAACATTTGGAGATGGTACCTGGCCTGTGGAGAGTTTGGCTGTTAAGACTAGCCTCTTTTCCACGATCAGGACTTCATCCTCGGGATGTCGAGTCCTTGTGCCATCATGGTGGTTGTGGTAGCGGGAGGTAGACAAAGCTTGTTATTGGCCCATTTCAGTGACCAGTATTCAGCGGTGTAAACCTCTTGAGGATTGTAGGTGCTGCAGAGGCCCATATTTCTGCACTATGGAATGGCGGGGTAGATCGTGGAGTTGATGAACGTTTTAACAGTGAGAGGATGCCGGACATACTTCTGCTTTGAGATCCACCGTAGACGAGAAAATTTGGTACTGATTTTGTTGATCTGGTTGACAAAGAACATCTTTTGATCACACAGAACGCCAAGATCTGTGTGCGAGGGTACGTTTGGTATTTGTACCCCTCCAAGAGACACGTTGAGTAGTGTTGGCATGGATTTAAGGGAGAATATAACCTGAGCAGACTTCAGTGGGTTGATTTGTAGATTGAAGTTTACCATGTACAATTCAAGATCTTTAAGTTGGGAATTGATCCTGTTGTTGAGCTGAACGAGGTTGTCGCCAGGGTTAATTGAGTCAGCAGCAATTTGAGGTCGTCGGCACAGCATAAGAGACCATTCATGGAGGCAATGAATGGGCACATTGATTGCCGTGAACAGGAAACCAGATAGGACACCCTCCCCCTGCAGTACTCCATCACTACTGTCGCAGAATAGGGTGTGTTGTTGCCGGTGGAAAATAAGTATTCTGTGACATTTTTTTTATTTATTTTATTTATTAACACACAACTGTATATACATTCTCAAGTTATCTTAATCAATTTACATACAATATTAATCAATTTATATACAATATTTATATACAGATTTATATACATGCTCTTATATATACTGTATTCTTTCTGTACATTGATTGTGTGTGTCCTGATATGAAGGGTGGCTCCTAGACACAAGCCCATCTCCACCTTTTACTCCTGAGAAAGCTCAGAACGTCTGCAAGACAGGCCTGAAAAAAAGAGCATTATGTCAGGCCATTTCGCCACCAGGGATTAACTAACACCTGGATCCACCATTCTCTATGTGTGCTGTAATGCACAAATCCTGCACCTACCGGAAGTAGTGCTATACTGGTAGGTGCCAGCAATCCCGCCCCCAAGGCTGCCCAAACTTGGAGGCCAGCGAAAAAAAAAAAATTAAAAATTAAAAAAATAAATAAATAAAAATAAAATAAAAAATAAAAATAAAAATTTTCCAACTAAGAACAATGTACACTTGTTGAAAAAAAAAGCAACATTATACGATTATTTACATGCAAATAGCAAATACATACACTTACATTAACTTAACACTTAGAAACATTAACATTAACATTATCTCCACTTTAGAGTCCATCCACAAATGCAAGCCTGAATTGGGTGTCCAGGAGCAGAAGATCATCTCGCTGTAGACAAGAAACATCCTATAAAGATGACATTACACGAAGTGTTCTGTCGTCAAATGTGCAGCACTTCCCTTAATTGGTATCCTGCAATAGATTTCTTAGCTCCTGTCTTCTTTTAAAAACTTTGGCCGAGAATTCCTGAAGCAAAGCAAAGATGTCCCACCTCTGAACCAAGAGAGGTAAATTATTCTCCGTGAGGTTTGGCAACCTATTTAGTAATTCCTGCCTGTCTGAAGTATACAGTCCGCATTCAAGGATGACATGTCTCCAAGATTCCACCTCACCGCACGAACAGTAGGGGTCAGGTTCTAATCCTCTTTCAAATAGTTTGGCCCTTAAGCCATGTCCAGTGATTAAGTAACTCGTTGTCATGGTGGGAGCAAACCAAGACGACACCCTCCTGTCCATTGCAAAGCTTACGGCTGGAATGAAGCCTCTTGTAATGGTTCCATACTCACTCAAATCCCAACGTTGCTGCCAGCAATTCACAAGCTCGCCCCAAATTCTACGTTTTTCCTCCTTTATGTTGTTATTTGGATTAGAGGTGATATTCAATATTTGTAACGCCCTTCCCTTCTTTAAGTTATATACAATACCTCGGAAAATAATGTGTAAATCCAAGGGGATGGTACCTGCAATAACCTGTAAGGCATTTGTCGACACTGTCCTTGGAGCGCGTATAGCTGTAAGCAACATTGTACGTTGCAGGGACAGAAGCTTGGCTTTAGTTGTAACCTTGGTAGCAGCCGCAAACCAAATACCAGCACCATAATCTACAATGGGAAGAAATATCGTCTTGTAGTACAATACCAGAGTTTTTTTGGATAAACCCCATTCCTTGCGGGAAATTCTAACAACTGCAGCTACGAACTTTTTGATTTTTTCATTGATTTTAGTGACATGTACATGAAACCTGAGACGATCATCTAAAGTTAAACCCAGATATTTGGTGTTCTGTACATATGGAATTTGAGTACCATATAGGGTTACCTTTGGCGGCCTTCCATAATCGAAGTGGTGTTTAAACACCATGAAATTGGTCTTCGTGACAGAAATCTTTAGTTTATTCAAACCCGCCCATGCCACTAAATTATTCAAAACTGACTGAATTTTTTGTTGGAGAATTTGTCTTGATCCTCCCTGCACCGCCACCACCAAGTCATCTGCATATGCAACTTTGATGAACTCATCGCTATCCTTCGTGAGCCACTGGTCTAGCACTGCATTCCAAAAGAGAGGTCCCAAGACTGAACCTTGAGGGCATCCTCTTGAAACGGTAGTCGTGTATGATAAATGCTTTGCACATACTCTAATTTGTCGATCCTTAAAGTAAGATCTGAGGACTCTGAACAGGTAGTCATCACACTTTGCCAGTTGCAGTGACCTGAGAGCACTCTCCCACCAAAGGGAATCGAAAGCGCCCTCAAAGTCAATAAAAACAGCAAGAACATATTTGCTGTTTGCCTCCTGAATGTAAGTCAGCAGGGTTGAGATTGCGTCCTCAGTGGAACGTCCTTTTTTGAATCCAAACTGGCAATCAGAGGAGAGATTATGTTCTGTAAATAATTTAAAAATCCTTGGGGCAATCATCCTTTCAAATAATTTGCCAAGATTTGCCAATAAAGAGATTGGCCTGTATGCTCTGGGGTTTGTTTTTGGCTTTCCCGGTTTATGCAAGATTTTTAAGAGCGCAAGCTTCTATTCGAGAGGGAAAAGCCCTTCTAGCAGGCATTTATTAAATAAGTTTAATAAAATCTCAGGGAAGAATTCATAAAATTTTCCAATTACTTGATTCTCAATGAGGTCAATGCCAGGACATTTTTTATGGTTCAATTTAGCTACTGCAGCACCTAGCTCAAGCATATTAAAAATGGCAGTTTCGGTTGTCCCCTTATATTCACGATTAATGCGTCTAATTTCCGCTTGATCAGGGCTGTCCATAAACGGCAAATCTTCCGGAAATAGGCTACTCACTATCCCTTCGACTGTAGATTCCCAGTCCGAAGTTTCTTGATTCTCTCTAATTATCGTGTTGTAAATTTCACCACACAAAAGTTTATTTCTTGAAAGCTTATAGATTATACCCCAAGGGTCAGCATTTCCTGTTTCCTTCACCAGACGTTGCCAACAATTTTGCCTGCTATCAGCAATTGCTTTATGGTACCTCTTCCTCAAGTCTCTGTAATCATTTTTCAAAGCCTGAGTGTCTGCGTCCGATAGATGCCTATTCCTTTGGTATGCTTTTCGTGCTTGTTGAGTTTGTTGTCTCAATTCAGCTAGTGTCGAAGACCACCATGGGACAGAGGTTCTTCCTGTCTGTTTTCTTTTCGTCGAGTAGGCCATCGCTTGATATAAATGATATTGAACCAGAAAAACATATTCTTTTGCTGTTAAGGTGTTAATGATTACTTTGTTATCTCCATTAAAAATTGTATTCAGATATTCACGAAACATGGTCCAGTTCACCCTGTCCATCCGAAAACGCCTTAAATCCCTTATTGTTATATTCACTTGCCTATCCTCCGGTAAAATCGAGAAGGTGATTGCTCGATGGTCACTATTAATTAGATACGGATTGACGTCCCAATTTTGCACCCTATCCACCAGATTAATGGAGGTTAAAGTAGCATCTATATTAGATTCATCATTTGTCGTCGAGAATGTATATGGTTTATTTGGCAAGTTCTTTACACAGAGATTATGATCCAAGATCAGATCAACCAACTGCTCGCCTCGAGCATCAGAAAAGCCGCTGTTCCAAAGTGTAGACTTAGCGTTGAAATCTGCTGTAATTAGTAAGTTTTTAGCTGAAAATCTGCTACATACCCTGTCAAGTCTGTGTAAGGCTGGCTGAATATCTTCTGAGGGAGGAAAATACTGGGAAACCAGATAAAACGACTGGTCCCTGGAGGAAACCAGGATACAAACTGTGGTAGCAGAACATTCACTTGAGATAGTTGTTATTACTAGTTCACTGTTAAAGATAATTATGGCAGCCTTGGGTCGATCGTCACTTGAGGCAATAATCCTTGCCGAAATTGGATATCCTATAACTTTATACGCTGAACCCCCTTTCTGTGACAGAGAAGAGATTCCAAAAAGCACAGCATATCATCTCGAATGTGAAATTTCCCCTTAAGTAGAAGAAGCAAGGCCGGGATCGACACGCCATCAAAGGCTGCGCTTACGTCGATATATGTGGTTGCCAGCTCAGCTCTTTGTTCGAATGCTGAGAGAATGCGTTCTGTGGTGGCTGCCAAGTTAGTGATTGATGATTTTCCTGGGATGGCGTAGTAGATTTCAGGTGGTTTCATCTGGAGGATTTGGTGAGCAATTATTGGTAGAAAAGCCTTTTATATTCTTATTGCCACTTCCAGGTTAAGAAACGATTCTAATAGTTCATATTCATGAATAATTTTCAAGGTTTTCGTCTTGTAAAAGCAAGATGATAAACGGATTGGAATAATCAAAAAAAACAAAAATAAAAAATAATTTGTAAAATAATTAGCATTAGCATTAGTAGAGGCATTTGATGCAAGAAAGCAAGCTTATGCAGCATCAGCCAAAAAAAAAAAAAAAACCCACTTCCACTTCACCCTTCTGTTCGTTCAAAATACCTGTCCAGCTGAGCCTTAAACTTATTTAGGCTATCAACCTCCACCACAAGGGATGGAAGTCTGTTCCACCAACCAACCACCCGCTGGCTAAAGACAAATTTCCGCACATCTATCCTACATCTGTCTTTCCTCAATTTGAATTTATGCCCTCTCAGGAAAGAGAGGGCATAATTTCACTCAGCCACAGAGTGAAAAAAGTCCATTAAAGTTCCTCGCGTCATCGACGGGATTGGAACCTGGGCCTTTTCCACCCGGTGTGGCGAGGACGGTGACGATACCACTGTGCCACGCGCAGACTTGGAATAATCAAAACATAAAATCTAGAACGTTGGCAATTATTTAATCTTTCTTTTAGCGCCCCTTTCAGCTTTTGACCTGAGGCCAGAGCCTCGTTCAACTCACCTTCCGCACGGCTCTTATTGTCATACTAAAAGCCAATAACAGAAAACTGTGCTCGATTAAAAATGAAGTTATATTCCCCTTCGTTTGATATGAATCCGTGCTTTCGATCCAGCTCTGTCACCTGTGACTTGTTCCCAAACCAAGCCTTTCTTCCTTATATCCACTACACGTAGTCTTGTACCATTTCAAATTCCATTTTTATATCTAAGTTTCTTAAAACCAATTGCGTTTACCTTTAATAGTAATTTTTCCAGAGATAAACCTGAAGGCTCCAGAGAATGAAGTGTTTCGGGTGTTACAGAGTTGTATTCTTCAGCATTACAACTATCTGGAATAATTTGGTCTGATGAATAAACTATTTTCAATTCTCCTGGAATCTTAATTTTTTTTTCATTCAGCGAACAGTATTATTTGTTGCAGCTAAATTGAAACTTTTCTTCCAAAGGGGTTTCGATACTTCCAAAAACGTCATGTATTAAATTTCCTGAACTGCGAATATGAATATTTTCAGGAATTTCTTTTTGAGAATTTCAGTCTTTTACGATTTTTTTTTTCTTTTTTATGAACGATTGGAGTTTCAGTAGAGCTATCAACAATTTGTGATTTTTTTTTTTTTTTTTTGCTCTTTTCGTATCTTTCCTTTCTTAATTGTGAAGCCTTTCACTGGGCACAAGAACGGTCCAATCTAATTAATCACGTGACTATTTTCCTGTTTATGTATACATTTATTTGGCATTGTCAATTACTTTTCGTTGAACTGAGATAACTCCTTAAATGTCACTCTCTTTGTGTATTAGTCATGTGACTGTTTGGCTTTATATGTAATATTAGCAAGAAAACCCCCTGGCGTCATATGCCATTTCCGGGATGAGGTGTATACTTTAATCTGATTTAAATAAAATAAGAAGTTTCTCAGAGTGTTCAGTGTTCATATGGTCATTAGGGGGGGGGGGGTACCAGAATTTTCTAATGGATGGGTGAAGAGACTAAAGCAGTGTTTTGATTATATGGGAGAGCTAAACTTTAGCCGCATTAGCCGCATCTATGGTAGTCCCAAGTTATTGCCGATTAGAAGTTTGAGGATACGTACTGTAATTTGAAGATATGTAATTTAACACACCAATGTACTGCATTTGTGTAATCCTTGCATGTGCAGGATAAACTTTTTAGCAAAATTAGTTTACCTTGTTTTTTATGTTCCAAACATCGACGTCCTGGCTTTTAATATTTTCCAGTTCGAGCACTGATACATAAAATATTTTTGTTGCGTGATTCGATAATGACCTGTGGAGATATACCTTCACTGTCCAAGAATTCTAATATGTTGTGATTTCTTTGTTCGGTGTGATTTATTTACTGGACTACCATCTACCTTTCATTCATTTTATCTGCTGCTGAAATATCGACCTGTTTGAAGTATGATCTTGTGATATTTGAAACGCACTCCATTCCCCCCCCCCCCCCCCTTTTACTGTGAATGTATACATAGAATATTTAGTAATCACACGGATAAGTGTCTGACCTTGACCGTTGGATTGAAATTCGTCTGCCAAGGACAAAGTTTCGCACGCTATTCGTGTTTCCAATAACACAGCCCAGTATAAATATTTAGTATCTTGATATTACTTGGGCTCCTGTGAAAAAATGATAAAAATTCGCAAGTGGCCTCTTGAGATGGTCGCCTTTAGGTTTCAACTAATCGGATTAACTTGCCCCTGATATTAATTAATTCGGCTATTTATTAATCACTCGAATGCATTAACCATAGGACAGCCATAAGGTCTAAAGGGGTGTTTATTTCAGGTTCCAACTCAATAAAATTGTTATGTTAGAAGTTAGGAATGTATTAAAATGAAAGAAATGAAAAATAACTATTATCCAGTCAACCGAGCTGAAGAACCAACGGAAAAAGACGTCATAGCTTAGTTCCTTTTATGCTAGAACAGCATAAAAGGAACTAAAATAAAACATATCTGCACGCCAGGCACGTATTGACATTTTCTCGACCACCAACACAATGGGCAAGTAATTATGCGTAGTGTTTGTTCGTCTTTTCTATAACCACATTGAGGACATCAAAAGAGCATTAGGTTCAGCGTTTCAGCCTATATTTTGCATACGTTTTGCTTTAATCATTATGTATGCTACAGGCGATGGAGAGAATATTGCAAACACCTACCGAACGTCACTGAAATATGGCTGAACTACCCTGTGTGACTAATGTTGAAATAATACGGCAGAGTTACTGAACGAAGACGAACAAGGTTCTGAACACCATTGTCCCAAATAAAAAACAAAAAACACGATTAGATTATGTGTATGTAAAGAGCCAAAGCAACGCAATGATGCATCAGTCACTGATGATCAGTATATTGTGTTTGCAAATTGCATGTATTCTGCGGTCGATTTGACTGTTTGCTTGACGCGGACGAAAATAATCCTCACTTTATTAATGGGATTCGAACCCAAGCCTTTTCCATTTGGTATGAGAAGGACTGTCATTATATCCATTGTGTTACTCGCGAGAGAATTAGATGAGTAAGTATACTTCTGGCATAAACGCCACTCCAGAAACTTACAAATATTCAATAGGTTGATGTCATGTTATTGGAGAACCCTAGCAGACAGATAACTTCTTTGCCTTGTGCTTCCAATCAAGTCATTCATGGCAGCATATTCGACACGATACGCTGCCATGAAATTCGTTTGATCTCTCTCTCTCTCTCTGCCTGTCACGCGTTTAAAGAGGTCCGGGTTCGGTTCCCAATGGCTACTGGTGAAATTCCTGAAGTTGTCTCGAATGGAGACAACTTGTCTCCATTCGACATTGGCTGTTAGCCAATCTCATGCTGTTTTTAGGGGATCCCATAAATTATTTCGAGTTTTTCAGACAGCAGCGGATGCAAATCAGACTGTGAATACACACTTCTACAAATAACTACACAATGAACGATATGAGCAGCAAGCTCAGAGCCATTAAAATAATAATTTGACTTGTGATTCCAATACAACTTTACAATATGGACGTTTTATGAAGTGTAGCACTTTTAATCTCGAAGTCACACGTTCCGGACGGAGAGAGGTTCTGCAGCATGGGGCGCGTATCTCGCACCAGTGAGATGGTTATCTACTTGGATTAGGAGGATTCCATACCATGAATCGCCCTAATCCTAGGAGATTCCTAGCAACCAATTCGTAGTGCTCCAATTGAAAAATATTAACAAAGCGAAAGGGTTCTAATTTTTGTTGACAAATATTAGAGAAATAGGAATCTAGAATGTCAAACGCAAAAATTATACATTGCTTCTCATTGATTCTTATATTCAGTGATGTGCTCAAACCTGTAAAGGACAATGATCATCTTAACACTTGTAAACTAATATTTTATAAATATAAGCCTCCTGACTTGCAGCGCTACGGCTAAGCATTCACACTTTTGAATGCTTGAATAGGGCTAAACAAATTGCAATTACTGCAACTACAAGATGAGGTTTCGGCGAATGAAATTTGGATTACATTTACATTGTATATGTTCAATATCATTATCATTTCATTTATAATCATCATCATGATCAATATCATTATCATTTCATTTATAATCATCATCATGATCAATATCATTATCATTTCATTTATAATCATCATCATGATCAATATCATTTATAAATACAGAAAACAATCATGGACTCAACACCGAACCCTGAGTGACTCCACTAATAACATTAGTCCACGATGAGCAGTGTCCATTGATTACCACTCTCTGTCTTTTCCCCTCAACCACCCCTTTATTCATAGCAGCCATTTGCCTCCATCATCAACTGAGCAGGATCATCAACTGTTGATGATCCTGCTCAGGTAGCTAACAAACTAAATGAATATTTTGCATCGACATTCACACATGAGGAGTTATTCAGTGAGGGGAATGCCAGAGGTGTATTCAACTCTGGCAGTAAGCTAGAGAATCTTGTAATAACTGAGAGCAAGAGAAATTGTTGAAGATAAACACAAGAAAGGCACCTGGGGTGGATGAGATCTATCCAGTTATATTAAAGGAGGCAGCAAAGGAAGAAAGCAAACCCTTAGCCATAATTATGAGAGCTTCCTAGGATTCAGGGGAGGTACCCACAGACTAGAGAAGTGCAAATGTGACCCCAATTCACAAAGGAGGATCAAAGGCTGACACAAGTAATTATAGACCTGTGAGTTTAACTTCTGTTTCAGGAAAATTAATGGAGGCATTGGTTAAAGAAGCACTGCAGGATCATCTGGACAAGACTTCAGTTATAGCTCGGACACAGCATGGTTTTGTTAAGGGGAGGTCTTGCCTGACCAATTTGATTGGATACTATGATGCAGTCACAAAAGAACTGGATGCGGGGAATAACTTTGATATTATATACTTGGATCTTAGAAAGGCTTTTTATAATGTTGCACATGGAAGACTGCTGCACAAATTGGAGCAGTGTGGCATTGGAGGCAAATTGCTGCTATGGATAAAGGGGTGGTTGAGGGGGAGAAGATAGAGAGTGGAAATCAATGGACACTGCTCATCGTGGACTAATGTTATTAGAGGAGTTCCTCAGGGTTCAGCGTTGGGTCCGTTATTGTTTTCTGTGTTTATAAATGAAATTGATGATGGTATATCAAGCTTAATGTCCAAGTTTGCAGACGATACGATTTTGGCAGGGTTGTCAAGGACACTACTGACACTATGCTGCTGTAACAGGATTTGGAAAGGTTGAGCAGATGGGCTGAGAGGTGGTAAATGAAGTTTAACATTGACAAATGTAAAGTACTACATATGGGAAACAGCAACCCCAGAGCAACGTATCAACTCTGTGGTACTACACTGACAGTGGTAGAGAATGAAAGGGACCTGGGGGTAGTTGTGCAGGCAGATTTGAAGTTCTCTGAGCAGCGCAGACAGGCTGCAAGGGTAGCTCATGGTGTATTGTCAATGATATATAGGAATTTTTCTAGCAGGGATAAGGAGCTGATTATTCCCTTGTATAAGGCAATGGTCAGGCCACACCTAGAGTACTGTATACAGGTCTGGAGGCCTCATTTCAAGAAGGATGTAGAGCTGCTGGAACGAGTACAGAGAAGGGCAACAAGATTAGTGAATGGAACAAAGGGGTGCTCTTACGAAGAAAGGCTTAAGTTTTGCAAATTACAGTGTCTGGAGACTAGGCACCGGCGAGGTGATCTGATAGAGGTGTATAAAGCCTTGAATGGTTTGAGCATGCTCAATGCTGATGGGATTCTTCCTCTTGCTCAGAATAATCACCTGAGAGGGCATAAATTCAAATTGTGGAAAGACTGATGTAGGATAAACGTGCAGAAATTTGGTCTTTAGCCAGCGGGTGGTTGGTTGGTTGGTGGAACAGACTTCCATCCCTTGTCGTGGAAGTTGATAGCCTAAATAAGTTTAAGGCTCAGCTGGACAGGTATTTCGAACGAACAGAGGGATGAAGTGGAAGTTGTTGTTTTTTTTTGGCTGATGCTGCATAAGCTTGTTTTCTAGCATCAAATGCCTCTACTAATGCTAATGTATTGTATTTTTAATTGCATTATACTTCGCTCCCATTTAGTTTTTCATTTTGGCGTTTTATTTATAATTTTTACCATGCTTTAAGGGCACATACTGGAAAATAAGAGACCATAGTACGTTGGCATTCGAGGTGAGCGGACGCGCTTAGACAGGGCTCCTCAGTTAAGTGGTTTACTTTTGGATAGTGCTTTTAAATATTTGATTTATTTAGATATTGTTGGATTATTTTGTTATAGGTTTTCCTGTAACTGTTTGATTTTAATAATATTATAGATATAATTTTTTAAAGTTACTTTCATTGATATTTATTTAATTTTATAATGGTAGTTACGAGATCTGCCTTAAACACGTCACAGGGTATCGTGACTCACACGGAAATAGCAGATGGCGATTTACGGGTGAGTCATGATTTAATCCGTTGTGGAACCTGTGGAATGTTTTCCAAGGTCGACCTGGTGACTAATCCTACCTCACCTGGGGATTCTTTTCTTTGTGATCGATGTAAGAAGTGCACCGATCTTAAATTACAATTTGGTGCACTGATGGAACAATTTGAGTCCCTGAAAAAACGAGTGCTTGCCCTCGAAAATATTGCTTCTGGGAGCTCGTCAGGGACTCAAAACTCCAGCAATCTACCAAGTGATGCACACCCGATTCGAGCCTGAAAACAGAAAAACCAAGTGCAAACTACTCTAGTTAAAAAGGACATTGTTTTATTAGGAGACTCCATTGTCAGGGAAACGGGGAATATTTTTTGTAATAAAGATAGGTGGAGCAGAACCAGGGTATGTCTGCCGGGAGCAACTATTGTCAACAGACTGTCAGATTTTAAAGGGGAAAAAAAAAATTATTATTCATGTGGGGACAAACGATATTAAACGTACACGATCTGACGATTTGTTGGAAAAATACAGGACCATGCTGAGGAAATGTCGCGAGCTAGGCCATAATGTCTATGTGTCTGCAATTCTGCCCAGACACGATAGGAGGGATTATATGTTAAGAGCCTTGTGGATTAACTCAACACTTGAAGGAATCTGCAAGGCTTTAGGGGGTAAATTTCTATCAGCATGGCCCACACTTGTAGGTAGAAGGAATTTGTTTTGTAGAGACGGGATACACTTAAACAAAGGTGGTGCAAAAGTTTTGCCAGTATTATTGAGGATACCTTAAAGGCTCAGGGAAACTGCTAGTTAGGGGGGATGTGGGTAATACTGACACGTGTTTATCTGATAATATTGGTCAATGTAACTCTTGCACATACCTTAAGAGTTCTTATCTGTGACCCCAACTGGACGTATTATCTAGATGTTCTGGGGCCAAAGACGTTTCACGTGAGCGGGTAGCTAATATCAGGGAAAAGAGCCTAAAAAACTTCAAGGGTTGTGTTAGGGTTGTTAAATATACAAGAACAGTAAATCTTGATTGTTTATACAGTAACGTTAGAAGTGTCGTCAATAAAATGAGCGAATTCGAACTGCTGGTTAAAACAAGTAACGCGGACATAATAGGGCTTACAGAGACGTGGTGCCACCCGGAAATTGGGGATGATGAGTTTCAGTACGGCTTGTATAATGTATTTAGGAAGGATAGAGTAGATAGATGGGGTGGTGGGGTAATGCTTCTTATCAGAAGCAGCCTGAGTGCGACGATAGCTTTCCCGGATTCAGACATTTCACATGCTAGTACAGAGTCTGTATGGTGTGAGATAGTTGGAAACAAAGGTACAATGCGAGTAGGAGTAATCTACAGACCAGGTGATTGTGAAGACTATGACAAAAGCCTCTACATGCAAATGGAATGGGCAAGTAAGCGTCAATGCCTTATTATAGGTGATTTCAATTTGCCTCTAATTGAGTGGAGTAAATGGAAAGGAAACTCGACATGGGGAACAAAATTTTTAAATCAACTAGATGACTGTTATTTGTGTCAACATGTCAGGGAAAGTACTAGAGAAAAGAATATCCTAGACCTCATCATCACCATGAATCAGATGACATAACAGGGCTGACAGTAGAGGAACCAGTAGCAGGAAGTGATCATGGAGTTCTACGGTGGATGATGACGAGAGAGGTAGCAGAAGTAAAAGGCAAAGGAATGGGTTTTAATTTCAGAAAAGGAAATTACGATGCCTTAAGGTACTACATGGCCTCTATTAACTGGGTAGATATCGCGCAGAGAATGAATACAATTGAACTGTGGTACGCTTTTAAAACATTAATCACAGATGCCTTGAATGCGTATATACCATTAAAAAAATACTCCACGAGAAGGGTTCCAAGTTGGATGAATAGTGAAGTTGCCACATTACTTGAGCAGAAAAAGGTGGCATGGAAAGTTTACAGAGCAATAAAAAGTACTGAATCCTATAACAGCTACAAGGTGATGTGTAATAGAGCCACAGAAAAGGTTCGACAGGCAAAGGCAGTTTATGAGAAATCACTAGCAAACAGAGCAAAGAGGGGGGATAAAGAATTCTTCACATATATAAATGTCAAGAAGAGCAGGACAAACCAGATCGGACCTTTACGTAAGGGAAAGGGGAAAGTAATAAATACACCAGCTGCCGTTGCAGATGAACTCTACAGTTATTTTGCATCGATATTTACAAATGAAAAGCCTTTTGTGGCAATGGGAAATTGTGGGAGCGAAGTTAAAAAATATGTAATTAATGATATTGAAATTTCGCAAGATTATTTAATGAAAAAAACTTTCAAGCCTACAGACCAGTAAGGCTCCTGGAGTTGATGGAATATACCCTATAATCTTGAGAGAGGCGGCAAGCGAGTGCATTGAACCACTGAAGCTGGTTATGCGAGCATCACTAGACTCTGGGGAGATTCCCTTGGATTGGAAAAGTGCAAATGTATCTCCCATACATAAGGGTGGTCTAAAAGTGAAGTGGGAAATTATCGACCTGTCAGTCTGACTTCAGTAGTAGGGAAAATCATGGAGGCAATGATCAAGGGTGGAATTCAGGATCATTTGGATCGAATTGAAATTCTCAAGGATACTCAGCATGGTTTTGTAAAGGGAAAATCATGTTTAACAAATCTGGTTCGCTATTTCGAAAGGGTCACTCACGAGCTGGATTTAGGGAATAATTTCGACATTGTTTATTTAGATTTCAGCAAAGCTTTTGATTCAGTCCCACATGAGCGGTTGCTTTATAAGCTGGAACAGGTTGGAATCACTGGAAAAATCCTTAGATGGATAGAAGGATGGCTTCAGGGCAGGAGGCAGAGGGTTGTGATAAATGGCTATTCCTCAGATTGGGTTGATGTAAGAAGTGGGGTTCCCCAAGGATCAGTATTAGGACCACTGTTGTTTTTAATTTTCATAAACGACATTGATGAAGGGATAGAGGGCGTGATGTCTAAATTTGCAGATGATGTTAAAATTGGTAGAGTAGTTAATGATCACTGTCAAGCTGAGCTTCTTCAGAGAGACCTAGATAGACTTCAAGAATGGTCAGAAAAATGGCAGCTGTGCTTTAATCCAACAAAGTGTAAGGTATTACACCTGGGAAACAGTAATCCCAAAAAAACTTATTCACTTGGTGGAGTTCAACTAAACCCAGTACTGGAGGAAAGGGACTTGGGTGTTACGATACGGTCAGACATGAAATTCTCTGAGCATTGTAAATAGGTTGCAAGGAAGGCCCATGGTGTCCTATCGAACTTTTGCAAGTAGAGATGGGGACGTGATAATCCCATTATATAAGGCTTATGTTAGACCACACTTGGAATACTGTGTTCAAGTATGGAGACCGCACCTAAAGAAAGACATCGAGCTTCTTGAAAGGGTGCAAAGAAGGGTAACTCGCCTGGTGAGATCGGCAAAAGGGCGTCCTTATGAAGAAAGACTTCGAATATGTGGGTTGCAGAGTTTGGAAACTAGACACCATAGAGGAGATTTGATTGAGGTGTTTAAGGCTCTGAGAGGCATCAGTAAAATGAATGAGGACAAAATTTTTACGATTATAAATGATGCTAGAACTAGGGGACATAAATTCAAGTTACGGGGGGGGGACGTTTAGATTGGACTGCAGGAAGTTTTATTTTAGCCAGCGAGTTATAAATTACTGGAATAAGTTGCCTTCATGGGTGGTAGAGGCCGACAGTTTGGGGAAATTCAAAGGTCATCTGGACAGTACTTTCGGGTAAGGGAAGCGCATAGGATGATAGGATTAATTTCCTTTTTATTTATTTTTTGTTTCATTTTATTATTTTTATTTATTTATTAATTATTATTATTTATTTATTTATTTAATTTTTGTTTTTATCATTGTTTTGTTCGGATTTTTTTTTTTTTTTTTTTTTTTTGGCTGGTGCAGCATAAGCCATAGGCTTTCTTGCACCATACGGCCGTTACTAATACTAATACTAAGGTATTCCCAGACAGAACAATCACTCTGTGTGCCATTACAGATAAACTGCTAATACCCTTCAACAACGGTGGCTGATAACAACCAGTGGAACTATCACGATGCTATTACAGATTAGAAATATTAGGGTAGACCGAACAAAGTGAAGTAAAGTGACTGGAGCTCTGAAGAGCGGTATTTACATCTTGTCAATCGTCATCGAATACTGTCAACAAGCAGTTCATAGAGGCCGAAGGGACTGATACCAAAGAAAAAAAAAATGTCATATTATGGTTACCCGAGAAAAAAACTTCATCCACCCATGTGTATCACATCCATAAATTGCACGTGTTCTCTGGTCGGTTTGCTTGTTGCTGGACGATAAACCCTAATTTCCGGGAGAAAAACCTTGGTGTCCTCGACTGACACCGACTAACTCAGCCATGAAGTGAAAAATTCCCGTAAACGTTCCTCGCGTCATTGACGAGATTCGAACCTGGGACTTTTCTACTAGGTATAACCACTGTGCTACGCGCAAGGACACAGGAACAAGGAATTAATACAAGGATGATATGAAAGAAGCCGCATTGCATCATATTTTCAGCAGAAATGCAACACACTCAGACAAAACATCACAGTATCCAGTGTACAGCATCGGCTTTTCTAGTACACAATCCATCGTAGTCTCTGTCAGGTTTCAAAGCTGTGTTATGGGGTAACAAATCAGTGTAGAGGGCTTTCGGATCACATGAACGTGTTCGGGTCTAGGCAATGCTCCGAGAATGTTATTTATCAGAGTGTGCCATCCCAGCTGTGAAATTTGGCAACGGCAGTGCCATCATCTGGGGTTGTTTCTCGTGGTTTTAACTCGGACCACTGTTCGTTGTTCCTGAAACAATGAATTCCGCTTGGTACCTTGATACCGGGGACAATTCCAATCTAGCTATACTGTGGCAGCAGTATGAGGATAGGCCCTTTATGTTTCTGCATGGCAATTCACCATGTCATGCTGCAGAGCTTTTAGTTACTTAGTTTGAAAATGGCATTGCAGAAACTTCATTAGCCTACCGAGTTGCTTAGAATGTCGACTTCAATTTCAAGCAGTGGGTAGCTGAATAGACAGTTCAGTTCAAAGAGAAACGGATCAAGATACCCCCTCCTGTTATCAGAAAGTGATGAGGATAAAGGCCAAAATATACTTTGATACAAAAATTACTTTGAAGCAGTCCAGTTATTTTTGGTAATACAGTATATTAGTATTTAACATTAGTATTAATAGGGAAAAAGATGCAATGAAGCATGTTAACACAGCATCAGCCACTGTGTTAAAAACTTATATGCTGCGCCGGTCGGTGATATCACTCTTAGGTACGGTAGGATCCGTGGACTGGTGGAGACAGGTGACCATAATGTTCATGAATGCATATGTTATTTATCAAGCGGGATATCAATACAGACTCTTTATTTATATATTATTTTTTATGACATAAACTCTTTTCGGCGCTTTTCTCAAGCGGCGTATCCTATTCAACTCGTCTTTTCATTCGGTTCTGATTCTATCGATATACAACAAAATAATAACTCAAAATTCCTCTGCGGACTTCAGTACTACGTGAGTTGAATATCTTATAATCTCTTCCACGCCCTTGGGCAGAGCGCTAAATCAATTCATCCAGTTATAGTTGCTGAAGCAATAAGAAGTTTAAACACAGTGACTTTTCTATTTGGTTTTAATGAGTTTTTAAATTTTATTCGTGAAGGGATAGCTTCAAGGGATATTTATTTACAGAATTGAAGGGAACAGAACTAGTAATATGTTGCTGTCGTACAGACCAATTTTTTGCTCACTGACTGTATTACTCGGAATACCACCTGCTTCAAGCTGTTCTTGCTCAGCTACTGTTTTAATGAATTTATGGAGGACAATTGTGTTTATCTTTCTTCACGTATATGCTGTTCACAAAATTGGTGTCAGTGTATGGCATTCTGAGCATATGTTTGAAAACTTGACCCTATTAATGCATCAACTGATCGCGGCTATATCTTTTGATCTATTTTTGTGCCATTACAAGAGGGTGTGGGAAATTTTGAAGGATCTCGAAACGTATTCGACCATAGTGTTTAGACAAAACAGGAAGCCTACTTCTCGTTTACGGAGATTTGTATTAATTTTGACCATCTCCAACTGGTTGTATTTATTGGCAAACTTAGTTGCTTCAAATATGTTAATAGTGAATACCGATATTGTGGAATATTTTGAAGATCATTTTTACGGCTTTGAACTGGAAACCGAAAAATCAAAAGGTTATATAATCATGATCATTGAATGGAACATGAGAACATTATTGACTTGGGGTACATTGCATTTCTTACCTACTTTATATATTTCTATTTGCCAAGATTTATGGCAATGCTTCCGGAGTTATAATGAAATATTGCACTACCTAATAATAAAATCAGCAGAAGAATCTATTAATGCCATTGATTTGCAAGTAGTACGCACAATCCATAGTCGCCTATCGAAATTTGTAGAAGAGATTGATGATAATTATTGTCAATTATCCTTTGTCTGGACCACAATGATAATATGCAACACATGTTTTGAAATTACAGAAGTCCTACAAAGTGACACTGAGGAAATGAATAATATACCAGGTTACATTCTCTACTGTCTAAGGATAATTTATACTTTACTGCTATTCTTTGGTATTTTCATGTTTCCTGCTTGGACATCAGAAGAAGCGCATGCAGGGTGGTTACGGGGGCATACCATAACCTGTCATCAGAAGGTTTTAGAAGTCGATTTTGCAATACAGTCTCTAATGCTTATATGGGAACATTATACGCCAAATGTTACATTTAGCGTGTGGCATTTCTTCACTGTCGAGAGAGGCTCCATGATGACCATAGTGGGAGCTGTACTTACTTACACGGTTGTAATGATACAAATGACTCCTAAAGCCTATGAAAAACTGTCAGGGTAAAATCATTGATCATAAAGTTATAGAGTAAGGCATATCTGAGGTAGTTGTTGTTTTATGGAGCATTGGTATCTAAGGGCATAATGCTCCAAGTCAAAATCTGAGGTAACAACATTTTGAAATAACTACTTTAATCATAAAGCATCTGTGCATGTTAAATATTAACGGTTGAAATGTATTGTTTTGCTGTTCTCTATTCTTTAAATTAATATTAAACTAAACCAAATTACTGTACAAACTTAGCTACATATTTGGTACGTCGTTATAATGTACGTGAAAGTATTACTTATTAGCATTCTTAATATTAAAATGGCAGTACGATGCAAGGAATCAAAATTTATGTAGCACCTGGATTATAAATAAATAAAATAAAAAAGGAATAAAATGTAAAGATAATATAAAAATAAAATAAAACGTCTTCCCAGTTGTTTAGGCTAATACTTGAGCTAATACCTTGAGCTAATATTGGGCTAATACCTAATATCAGGTATTAGCCCAATCACTCTTTAAATACACATAACTCTTCAACTTTGTTAGGCCAGGTTGAAATTGTTCCAACTAAAGGCATCTTTCTGAAGTGCAGATTGAAATTAATTTGAATCCTTTTGTTTACATCAAAAAAAGAAAAAGAACATATCCCCAATCATCAGTGGCAGTCCCAGGATTTTCTGAAGGCGTGTGGGAGATGGTATTAAAGCAATGTTTTCCGGGGAATAATTGAGCTTTAACCATCATGTATCAGTAAAAATAAATGCACATTAGTTTTATCATGTGAGGTTATAGCCCCTATCTGGGACTGCCACTGCCTATCATTAAGTTTTCTCAACCTCTTTAAGACCATAGACATCTCCACAAGATCACAATTAAGCAGGCCCGACGATACTTGGAGGGGAGGTTGGAAGATTAAGGGATCAACAGTACCTATGCCCACAGTTCTTCAAGGAGCCCTTCCGAGACCTTTATTTTAAGTAAATAAATTCATTTTTAATAATAAAAAAAAGTTTAAAATCAACAAATCTGCAAATTTCTGAAAAAGTTTCTATTTTATTCATTTTTTTATCCTATTGAATCTTCATAGCTGCATAAGAACACACGTACACACACAAACAAGGGGACCCTTCATGCCCTTTTCATCAGGACCTGCGTTAGCCATCGATTTCACTGACTGTAGAATTCTAGTTTACAAACTTTACAGAATTGACGTGTCATCCTATAAGAAGGCCATTGCAGCAGTAGCTCTAATCACCGTCCTCTCCACGCCGGCTGGAAAGACTTGAATTCGACTCCCATCAATGACGCAAGGAATTTTTATGGGACTTTTACATAATGTGATTGAGTTCACCGGTCTCAGGCGAGAGTTGCATGGTTTTTACTCCCGAAAACAAGGGTTTTTCGTCTAGAAAGCAGGCAAATCTACAACAGAACACACGCAATTTACAAAGATAATATATACGACGCAATATGGTCTAAGTCGCTGATTCCCCTAAAACCATATAACAACAACAACCAGTAAGAAGACTTTTTTTTGGATCCACAACTAGTGGGCGAAAACTATTATACTATACTTTTTTGAAATCTTTTACCTTTTTATTATAAGAAATTTATCTTGAAGCAGATAATTTAAATGAAAAAAAAATTTCGTTGTTCTTGTTCTTCTTTTAGTATTTGCGCTGAGGAAACTAAGGCTCTGCGGCATCAGTATATGGGATATGTATGTATGTATATGTTAGGGTGGCACCTAGAACGTTCGTTCAATTTCACCTCGTTTTCAATTTAATAGCACAGTAACGCTGTAAAACAGGCTAGATATGTATGTAGTGTGGGTTTGTACACACAAACCCACACATGGCCAATATGGCCATGTGTGGGTTTGTGTGTACAAAATTCATGGCCAATCGGCCATGAATTTTGCTAGTAGGGAAAAGGAGGTGATTATCCCTTTATATAAGGTAACGGTCAGGCCACGCCTTGAGTACTGCATACAGGTCTGGAAGCATCATTTTAGGAAGGATCTAGAGGTGTTTGAGAGACGGGCAACCAGTAATGCATTTTAAAATTGCTTAATTTTTGTTTTAATAACGTCTGACCTCTGTTTAACGAACTTCTTTATACCGAAGAAAGCGCGAATTAAGGATTAGAGGGTTTGCCATTCCGCAATGTTAGTAGTGCCTGTAAAACCTATGCAGCCATCTATCCAGGTGCATCATGGCCTTAGTCGCCCCACCTACCGAGAAGTCGTGCTAGTCAATATGTTTACCATAGCCAGTCAGATGATACAGGCGTATTATCGACACGGATAATAGCCTGTGGTCAACCCGTGGTTCCCCTTTACTCCGGCAAGCAGTCGTCTGCTTTTCAGAGAAGTGAGTGATAGACGCCTTTCAGTAAATTTCTCCTATTTATGTTTACATGGTCACAGTAGCTGAATATCCGAGTGATTCCGATATTTTACACAGTATTCAAAGAACTAGTGACAGCAGCGACGTCGAGAGAGAGGGGAGGAAATGAGGGCAACTAAGATATTAAATAAACTTTCCGAAGATGAAATGTTGGTAGATTTTTAAACTGGGTCGAGGCCTTCACTGTAAAGAAAATGTTCCAAACTATAATGGCATAGAGGCAATAATACAAAAAAAAGAAAGAAAAAAAAAAACTGTATGCATTATATCACCAATCTCCATGAAACCAACGCGATTTAAAGATGATTGCTAAAGAACTTGATGTGGAAATTTATTTAAAGTTCGGGCCACGATGGGCAGCTTGTAGCTAGGGAACGCCAATTGCAATTTGGAGGAATTATCTCGCTTTTTGCAAACATTTTGAATCAGAAGTTAAATATATGTATTCGAGATTATTAAACCCACTTTTAAATCTGGAATTTCTTAACGATTTAACACTAATGATCGACATCCTGCAGGAGCTCGCTTACCTTTCAAAGGCTTCACAAAGTCGCAGCATCATTATAGCAAAAGCAGTTAAATTAATTATTCGAACTATCAATGCTATTGCTAAAATTCTGAAGGAAATTATGAAGCTAGAATCGAGAGCATATTGAAGTCGAAAGAATTTGAAGGAATCAAAATCGAAAGTAAGAACACGTTTAAAAAATTATCTCGTGACAAGTTATTAAACTACATTGTTTTATCCTTAAAGGATCGGTTATTAATGCAAAAGGAGTAATTTTAAATTAAATAAAGAAAATAACGATATCATTGAAGATGAGGAATTGAAAGAAAATTTAAACATATGCTACCCGGAATCGTGGGAATATGGAAGAACTTTCGTGTCCATGGCTAGAGGCATGACATAAAAAACGAATAAGAAATTCAAGTTTTCTTATAAAATATGAAATAAAAATTAATGATTTTAGATGATTTATTAATGATTAATGATTCATTATATTTCACTAGTTGTAAAAAAAAATAAAAATAAAAAAGCTATTGTATTGTAAATATTTTATTGATCATTCACAAATTCTCATAATTTCTGGAAGACAAGCTAAAATGGATTAATGATAACTAAAGCAAGAGATGTATACTTGCAATTGCAACGTATCTAAATGTTTCTGGAAAATCGGATCGGTTGAAGCACCCGATCTTCTAATTGAAACGACATACGCAACTGTTGGGGCACCTAACAATGGAATGTAACGAAAATGCGAGACGAAAAAAGAAATTGTTGACAAATATTTGTATTGTTGCAGTCATACTTACTGCAGTAGTAACTGCAGGAAGTATGATTGCGACGTCATACTATTCAAAAATTCTAAAAAGTTAGAACTGGAAATATTACCGGTCACGAAAAATGCTTCATTCGTTCTAAATCACATTACTAGTGAGTGTTCGGCACAGACTATTGGTGTGAGCGTGGGAAGCACCTTTGGCGAAAATCAAGGAAGATGTCACCTCCATGATCGATCAGATTTACTCGATAGGAACCCCCAAGGACGTTTCATATCAAAAAGTCGCCCATTGTTAAAATATTCACAGCTCACCACTGGCTATATTCAATGTTTTTATTTCAGTGGTTCACAGGATTATTATTATTATTATTATTATTATTATTACTAGTAATGGTACAGTTTTGATCTTAACTCTATGGTGCGCACAAAGAATTTTTAGAATTCCATATGATAATTATTGCATAACGTGGAGTAACTTTGAAATTAATGCGTGATGTGAACTTGATTTCTAGCCAAGTATGTCAGAATCTGGGCTATCGAGCTGAAGACGATATCATATAATGAAAGGAATAAATGGACTTCAGTATAATCTAGTATAAGCTATCATATTGAACATATACTTAAAGTACGAAGCTTCGTACTTTAAGTAAGTGTTATTTCGATTTTTTTTATTTATTTATTTATTATTATTATTTTTTTGTATTTCTAAGAGGCGAATTCCTGGAGCTTACTAATACTTGTAATAATTATTGTAATCATTATGGTGTAATGTTAAAATGGGAATAATAACGAAGGAAATTAATCTTATAAGTAGGTTTCTCCCCCCCTCTCTCTCTCTCTCTCTCTCTGGATTGGGCTCCACAGAGAAGTTGGGTGGAATGTCTAGCTTGTCTTTACTACTGGAACTGGACAACCTTCCCGTGGTATGGACGAGTACTCAGGAACAATTTTCCAGGTTATTGACGCTTTTGGGTAGCTAAGAGTCCAGAACAACACAACAATACAACGCACACACTGTACACACATAAATAAAGGGATAATCACCTCCTTTTCCCTACTAGCAAAATTCATGGCCGATTGCGCAATTAAAATGCTCGGGATGGTACCCCGCTCACCCCACTGTGGTTTCAGCTCTGGATACTCAATAATTGAATTCAAGATTTCATTTGTAAAATAAATGATCGTTTCAACAATGGTCTCAAAAATTTTCAAAAAAATAAAATAAAATAAAAATAAATAAATAACAATGGGCTCTCACGAGCCAACACAGAATATAGCTATAGAAGCGAAGTGGGTATCATAAGTAGAAAAATAGTCTATTAATTCACAGAGGAGATATTTCACCAGAAAAGACAGTTATCATTGCACCGATAGAAGTTCTTAAAAAGAAAATAAGTCTTTTTTTAAAATAAACTATCAATTAACACATGCACTACCATTCCAATAGCACTATTCAAAGGAGAGGAGAGTTATCAATTAATTATCCTTATGCATATGCATTCCAGAAACATTCTCAGTTGAGTCAGTAGGCACAAATTCTCAACACTGAATGGCATCCGTATCTTTTAAACCAATAAACCTGATATATTCAAGACAAATAAAGTGCTTATAAAAGTGAAATAACACCAATTTCCTGCCACTAAACAGACTTTCTTAAGATCACCTTCAGAGAAGCAGTGTGTACATGAACCAACTTTCATATATAGATCCAACAAAAATCTTCAATAGTTAGAAACATGATTTTATAACAGTAGTAGGAGCATAGTAGTAGAGGCATGTGATACAAGAAAGCAAGTTTTTGTAATATCAGCCAAAAGTAAATAAATAAAACCATTTCACAAATCCATTTCCTCTAAAGGTTTGTCCAGTTCCTCCTTGGATTTATTTAAGCTATCAACTTCCACAACAACAGATGGCAGTTTGTTCCAGCAATCAACTATCTGCTCGCTAAAGGCAAATTTCCGCCATCTATTTTACAACTGTCTTTCCTCAATTTGAATTTATGCCCCCTCAGATTCGTAATATGAGCAATAGGAAGAATCCCATCAGCATTGAGTGTGCTCCTAACATTCAAAGCCTTATACACCTCAATCAAATCACCTCGCAAATGCCTAATCTCCAGACGCTGCAATTTTCAGAACTTAAGCCTTCATGGTAAGAGGACCTTTCGTTTTCCTTACCAATCTTGTTGCCCTTCTCTGTACACTCTCAAGCACCTCTAGATCCTTCCTAAAATGATGCTTCCAGACCTGTATGCAGTACTCAAGGCGTGCCCTGACCGTTACCTTATATAAAGGGATATTCACCTCCTTTTCCCTACTAGCAAAATTCATGTATATCATTGACAACACCCCATGACCTGCTCTGGCAGCCTGTCTGCACTGCTAAGAAAACTTCATATCTGACTGCACAGTCACTCCCAGGTCTTTTTTATTGTCTACCACCTAAGTCTCGAGCCCGTCACCACCAAATACAGAGGATGCGGAAAGGTCAGGGAATAACCACCGCATATCCTGGAGCAATATGGCCTTAGTTGCTAATGCTCCTAAAAACCAAATAACAAACAAACCACCTAAGTCTAGTACCACATAGTATGCATAGTATTAGGGTCAGGCGCCACCTGTGGTTACCCACATCTGCGCCACATGTTTGCTGTGAAGGAATATAGTAGTACTGTAAATGCCAGAAAAGTGTTGTGTGTTGTATATAACATATTGAGTTAGGTTCTGTTGTGTGTCCTGGTATTTGGCCGCAGGGGCCCTGGTGGGACTCCACGTTGCCCGCACACACCACTAGGAGGTAGCCAGGCTGCCCATTATTCTCTGGCTTGTCTCCGCCAGGGTTGCCAGAGCTTCTTGGACGGAGACAAAAAAAAAAAAAAAAAGTTAGAGTCGGGGAAGTACAGAGTGTACGCAAGAAAGGAGGGTAAAGGGATATTCACCTCCTTTTCCCTACTAGCAAAATTCATGTATATCATTGACAACACCCCATGACCTGCTCTGGCAGCCTGTCTGCACTGCTAAGAAAACTTCATATCTGACTGCACAGTCACTCCCAGGACACGCCTACATTCTCCATACATAAATATGTATGGAGAATGTAGGCGAAGGCATCCTCCAGGTTATCAGTGGAGCAATAAGTGCCATCAGGTGAAAGGGGAACCTGGGAAGGACGATAAATAAGACACAGCAAGAGAGCTGCGTGTAGTTGCCACTGAGGAATAAGGTGGCCTGTACGCCAGTTGATCCTATCCAGGTTAAGATCGGTTGGCCAGTTAGGTCAGGATCAGATGTTTTGGTTGTTTCTATTTTGTGTTGGCAATAGGGTGTTTCGTGTTGTGAAGAGAGCTTGTGCAAACTTGGTAATCTCATAGTAGTAGTTTTGTTCTGTGATGAATAAGTGTTCATTTCCTTGAGGGTTATCTTGTATACGAGTAAACAGGATGCTGCGGAGGTCCTCATAGTGTTGATAGGTATATAATAGACGGTTCCAGTCTTCTATTTCATCACATGCACAGTAGGGGTTGTCAATGATTCCCATGGTTGTTAGTTTATGGTTTATTGATCCGTGTCCGGTAATGAGGTAGGTGGTATAAAGACCACGAGAGAACCTATTTGGAGACTTGGGAAATACGGCATTTCTTGGTGATTGGGCCCTTGTCGGTAGCAGTCCATCTATCCTGCCAAGTCTGAAGTAGTAGGATGGCAATTTGTTTCTTTTCCTGCCTGATTTCATTCAGGTTATTGATGGAGTGTTCCAGGGATAGTTGCTGGTATACCCCTGGATAGACAGTTGTGGAAGCCCCTTCGAATATCCTCCAGATCAAGCAGAAGGACGCCCGCAAGAACCTGAAGGGCTGGGTTGCTGATTGTGCAGCATGCCCTTGTAATAGTAAGAAAGACGGTGCACTGGATGGTTCCCAATTTACTTTCGATGCAATGAGAGCATAGTTTCTCACTTTCGCATGGAGGTGTGTAAGATGCCCAGAGAAAGTGAACTTAGGGTAAATTACTGTTCCGAGTAGTTTTAACGTAGAAACTAGCTTGATGGCTTGGCCTTGAAGTTTGATAGTGGGGTTTCTAGTAGGCTGCAGTGATCCCTTCAGGAGAATGGATTGTGTCCTTTGGGGTGAGAGTCTCAGCTTGTGTAGGGCTGCCCAGTTCTGAAGGAATTGAAGTGCCTGGTTTCCTCTGGCTTCCAGAGAACCTCTGCTGTCAGCCTCAATCAAGATGGTCACATCATCAGCAAAGGCTTGTATAGCTACAGGACCTAGGTCCAGTCCAAGGAACTCATCCAGGACAATGTTCCACAGAAAAGGACCAAGGACTGAACCCTGGGATCAACCTCTGTAGATAGACCTGGTGATTCATCGGTACGTTGTGGAGATTGTAATTTTCCTATTTGATAAGTAGTTTTCGATGCATTTGTATAAATTTAATGGAACATTTGCTTGCCTAAGTCTGCGAAGAATATTTGCCCACCAGAGCCTGTCGAAGGCTCCTGCGAAATCTATTGCTATTAGTAGGTAGTATTTGAAGGTAAAAGTTGAGACTGCAGAGATGATCCTTTGCAGTGCATCTTCTGTGCAATGCCCCGGTCGAAATTCAAACTGGAAGTTGAACTGGAGCCCAGCTTTGGTGTAATGGTCTTGGAGCCGTATAGGAGTAGACGTTCAAACAGTTTACTGACCATGGATAAAAGGGCAATGAGTGGATATGACTCTGGTTGTTGGAGCGGTTTAGACGGATTTTTTATGATCAGTTTTACATTGGCGTTTATCCATTCTTCTGGGAAAGATCCATGGGAGAAGCACTTATTCAAGAGGTTGAGTAGAAACGGGATGTTGATTTGGGCGGTCTTTTTAATGACTTCGGGTTCAATGAGCTCTGGTCCGGGGCATTTTGGTAAGAGCCTGATGCAGTTTGGTGGTAAATTGGTGTTCTACAGCATTGTTGAAGTAAGTGTTGCTTGCCTGGCATATTTCTTGCTGTTGTACTGTCAGAGGGTCAGTATCTGTGCCAAAAGGTGTGTCCAGATTATTGGCCATAGAATGCTTCCACAATGTAGTCATAGTGCTCTGTGATGTGAGAGTGGATTGGATAGCTTCGCCTCTGGGGAGCGTGTTGGTGGTGATGTGGTACACCACCCCCCCAGGGTTCAGTATTGCCAATCGTTTTCAAGAGTCATTCCCAAAATGATCTTTTACGCTGCCTTATAAAGAAGGTGTAGTCGTTTCTGACTCTTACCCCAGGGGCTCACATCTGGTGAGTATGGGCTTGGCACACCCAGGGTCCTGAGCTGGATATCATCATTCTTCTCTTTCTTGGTGATTTCCTTCTACTTCTCTCTCTCTCTCTCTCTCTCTCTCTCTCTCTCTCTCTCTCTCTCTCTCTCTGGGTCCTAGGGTAAATTAAATTTTTTTTTTTTGGCTGGTGCAGCATAAGCCTCAGACTTCCTTGCACCATATGGCTAATAATAATAATAATAATAATAATAATATTCTTCATGGAGGGTGTTGATCTCATTTGGGGGCCAAGAGGTACAAGCTCTTTGAAAGGCTTTTCTTTTGGAGTGTACAATTCGGCGAAGGTGCTCCAGCTCTGGGGACCACCATGGGACGGCATTAGGCATTGTTCTTTTCTTTCTAATTGATTGATTGCAGGCCTGGATGATGATTTCTGTTGTGAACTTTTGATGTTGGTTGGGAAAAAGATATCCCAATTGTCATTGTTAATGACATAGCGATTAATATTGTAGTGAGGTGGTGGAGTTGAATCAACGGATCTTGTGAATTGAAATGTAATAGCTCTGTGATCTGAGGTAGTCCAGGCGTCATTGACCTGCCACCCTGGTTGGTTGGTGGAACAGACTTCCATCCGTTGTGGTGGAGATTGATAGCCTAAATAAGTTTAAGGCTCAGCTGGACAGGTATTTTGAACGAACAGAGGGGTGAAGTGGAAATGGTTTTTTTTTTTTTTTTTTTTGGCTGATGCTGCATAAGCTTGCTTTCTTGCATCAAATGCCTCTACTAATGCTAATGCTAATGCTAATTAGCAACAAAGGCCATATTGCTCCGGGAATATGCGGTGGTCATTCCCTTGACCTTTCCGCCTCCTCTGTATTTGGTGGTGACGGGCTCGAATGGATCGTGTGGCTATGAAGATATCTATTGTGGATTCCCACAGAGTGCTGGAATAGGTAGGCAGGTTATTGGGCTTTGAAGGGAGAAGTGGCCAGGAAATCTTCAAGAAGCTGCCCATTGTGGCACCCAGAGCGATCAGTGGTCAGGCTGTACCAGGTAGGAGAGCGGCAATTTACATCTGCCCCCAAGGATAATCTTGCTGTTGGGAAGTGTAGCAAGGACTGTATGTAGATAATTTATTGCTGGAGAGTGATATCTTGGCCAGGTCTGCAATAGAGAGAGATGAGGTAGAAGGTTACCAACGGGCAAATTACATGGGCACACGCCACCCATGCAGTGCACTGGGAGGAAATCCTTGTAACCGTGATGTTAAGGTTATGGACAGCTATGGCAGCCCAGGACGTGTCTTTATCTGTATGTACGATTTTGAAAATCAGGGGGTATCCTCTGACTAGCTTTGAAAGGGTATATGGCTCCTGTAGAATTAATATGTCAGCATTTTCCTCTTCGGCCCTGATTCTAATCTGGGCACTTACTGCATGGGCTCGCTGGGCGTTTAGTTGGATAAACTTTATGATATTGCTGTTGAATGATTCAGGGCGTACTGCCATAATCGGTCTTTATTTGTTGGTTCCTCTACAGGGCACTTACTGTCCCTAAGAGAATGTACTGCATCAAGCTTTGCTGCTTTGCAGTTTGTGCAAACTGCATCTGTGGATTTGTTTGGGCAAGAATTATAGTCATGCCCTTTTTGGTAGACACGTAGACACGGTTTGTGTGCATGTGTGGGTGGTGTGCCGAAACGGCAGCATCGGAAGCACTTTGGAACAGGCACATGATCCTTGAAGCGGTGACTGCTCCAACCCATAAAGATCCTGTCCTGTAGTTTGAGGATGTTCCCTGCCTGTGGAGAAAGCTCCACCACCCAATTGTATATCTGGGGAGACTTGGAGCTAGTGTGATATTTTGGTTTGATGTGTTCCTTTGCAGATATGTCAGTTAATTCTTGGACGTTTCTGTTGAAGAGTTCATCTGTGATGTTCTCTGGAGTGATATCCTTGCCCGCATCAAATATATGTATGGATGGGCCTCTCTTTTTAGGGATTTCTGATGTGAGACCTAGGGTGCTGACTGTTGGATTGGTGGTGATGATAGAGTGAGCCTCTTGCTTGGTTGTTGTTTCAATGATTACTACTACATTTCTTGTTTTTCCGATGGACTTTATTCTTGTGGTTTTAAAGTCCCTGGCCAATTTCTGGACAACGGTAGTTTTTACTGCATCGCTACTGTCTATAATCGAGTTTTCCACTGTCTATAGTCGAGTTTTCCACTGGCTTTATTATGACCAGATGTGGCGTGATGAGTAGTGTTTTCTTCTTTGTTGATGGTGGTTTGATGCTTGCGGTTATATCTGGAGTTGGACCGTTCTCCAGTTAGGCACAGTGAATGAATTTGTTCTGTTATGGATCCATCTATTGACTGTATGGTGTTAGCATCTGTATTCAGTGATGTAGAGTCTTCGGGGTCGTCATTCTGCTCTGGCAGCACATTAGCGTCTTTATGGCCCTTGGGGCAGTTTTGCACTGGCATTGGGCACAAACGTAACGCTCTTTAGCTACCTTTGTCATTTTAGAAATTAGTGACCGTTCTGAGTAATTTCCGCACAGGGATCGGCCGCAGTCGCCATTGCAGATTATCACGTGTTTTACCTTCTTCAGACAGGCCTGACAGGTTTGTAAAAAATCTTCTGACGACATATTGCTCATAGAGTGGTCCAACCATAGTGACATAGTGTTTTTTTGACAAGCGGCACCGGTGCTTTCGCACATCTCCGCATTTGAATCTCTTGTGAAGTAAGACAGTACAGTACTGTCAAGGCCAGATATCATATGTTGGTGTATGTTCAGGTTTGCTTAGTGCGGGTTATGTTGTTCATCTGGCCGCTTAGCCTAGGGTCCGTGGAACACCACAGACCGCTAGTTACCGCCACTGGCACTGGGAGCCGGACCAGGTATGTGGAAAGAGAACTCTGGCTGGCCGACCCTGGGGTTAGCCTGAGCTTCCCAGGGAGGGCCGAAAAAAAAAAAAAAAAAAAAAGAAAATAATAATAAAAAATAAATAAATAAAAAAAAAAAAATAAATAAATAAAAATAAATAATAAATAATATAAAATAAATAAAAAAAATAATAATAAAAAATAAAAAAATTAATAATAATAAAAAATAAATAAATAAAAAATAAAAAAATAATAAAAAAAAAATAAATAAATAAAAAAATAATAAAATAAAATAAAATAAATAAAAATAAAAATAAAAAATTAATAAATAAATAAAAATAAATAAATAATTTTTTTTTTTTTTTTTTTGAAATAGGAGAAGGGGTGAGAGATTGAGGAGAAGAAAGAAGGTAAGCAGAAGAGAGAGGGTGAGTAGGGTGGGCTCCCCCAGGGGGGAGCCCACCCTACCTCAGGAAGAAGAGAAAAGGTTGTGAGGTCAAGTGACCCACAAAGTCAGATTGCCTAATAGCATGATCCTGCATTTGACAAGTCAAATGCCAGTCCCACTCCCAGAGGAGTATTTATATGAGTTCCTGCACAAGTAGGAAAATCAGATATTGCCATACACCTTGAAGAGAAGAGGTGCCAGCAAGTGAGTGGGTCCCACAATGGGCAAGGGGCCCAGTGTCAAGCAATTTAATCTTCTTCATCCAAGGGTGAATTGTAGGCAATGAGCAGTGTCCCACACTGGGACTTGGATAATCTTCTCTTAGGGGATGAGAGGAGGCACATGGATTCATGAAGCTCAAGGATTGCTTGGAGTTCTTGTGGCTATTGTAGAAAAGTCCTTTTTGGGTTCGTGGGTTTGTCAGATAGCTACCTTTGTGAACATTGAGAGATTCCTGTTAGGTCATGACAAAGATCAATATTCTGTTTGTGTTTTCTTTGATTCCATTCAGGATATGTTCTGTGAATTGAGTTTTGGGTTCATTATAAGATGGGGGTGCGTTGAACAGTTTGCTGTAGGTGAATTTGACGCATTTCAAATACAGTCTGGGCAAAAGTAGTGAAGGCTTTGTAGTTGGTTTCGTCAATTATGTAGAGGTGTTCCTGCCCACTGGGTATATTTCCAGTTTTGGTGATTAGGAGACTTCTGGGTAAATCATAAAGAGGGCAATTATACATGAGGTGAATCCAGTCCTCATTGTCACCGCATGTGTAGGGAGGAGAATCGGTGAGACCCAGGGCATGCAGCTTGGCCCGAAACGATCCATGACCAGTGAGGAAGAAGGAGACGTGAAGGCCTGGTGAGCACCACGGAGGAGGTTTTGGTGCAGTTATCATAACTTGTGGAAGAAATCTTTTAGTTGTTTCACCTTTGGTTGTTTGCTCCCAAGATCTTTGCTAATGCTGGAAGAGCTTAGAGTAAATCTGTTTCATTTCGTTTTTTGGATCTTTAGCTAGATCGAGTGTTATATCCAGAATGGTGGTGGGAATTCCTCTCTTTATGCGGTATGCAAGGCCGCGACGAATAACCTCCAGGTCCAGAGGAAGAGTGCCTGCTAAGACCTGCAGGGCAGGATTACTGACTGTGCGGCATGCTCTAGTCACAGTGAGTAGGATATTGCGTTGAATTGTATGTAGCTTTGCTTTATTACGTGCAATGATGGCACAAGGGAACCATATGGCTGCACCATAGCACACAGCTGGTAAGAAGATGGTTTTATAAAGTAGCATAAGAGTCCTCCTCTTCAAACCCCAGTCTGCTCTGCTAATTCTTACGATCATGGCAGTATAACGACGTATTTTATTGGAGAGGTAATTAAGATGAGGTAAGAATGTTAATCGGGAGTCGAAGGTTACTCCTAGATATTTTAGTTCTGTTTTGAGTTGCAATGTCTGCCCAGAGATTTTAATTTGGGGTGGTCTTCTTATGTCCAAGGATCCTTTGAGGAGGATAGTCTTCGTTTTTTCCCCAGAGATGACTAACTTGTGGTTGTTTGCCCAATTTTGGAGGATCGTTAAGGCAGGGGAGGCAATTTGCTCAAGCTGAGTTCTAGAATCAGCTTTGATAAGGAGGATGAGGTCATCTGCATAGGCCATGCAGTCCACAGGACCCAAATCCATAAGAAGAAATTCATCTAGTATCAAGTTCCAGAAGTAGGGCCCAAGAACCGAGCCCTGTGGACACCCTCTAACAACTGGTCGGGAGGTTTTCTGAAAATTTGTTTGAACAGTGACTGAGCGGTTGAAGAGGTAGTTCTGGAGACAGCGGTAGAGGTTGAGTGGAATATTGATTTGACGTAATCTCCTGACAATGCTGAGCCACCAGATAGAATCGAAGGCACCAGCAAAGTCAATTCTTCTTCTTCTTCTTCTTCTTTGGTCCTTAGCTGGCAGCTGGGGGAGGCGGTTGGCCACGCAACCAGTATGTTGCTGTAGGTGCCGCAGGGTTTCGGACTTGCTCTGTGATGTTCTTCCATACCTTACGATCCATGACTTCAGTCCTGGCCTGGTTAAGGTCGAGACGTCGGCTCTTCAAGTCATCTTCCACTTGCTTGGCCCACGTTTTCCTAGGCGCGGTCCGTTGGATGCTCCATTGGGTGGGTCGTTGTCTCCAAAGGAGTGTGGATGGTATTCTGTTCGTGCCCATTCTACATACGTGGCCAAACCATCTGAGCCTTCGCTTCTGGATTTGGTCGGCAATGGTTGGTTGCTGTTGGCATCTGGCCCGGATGGTATCATTAGTGATGCGGTCGCGAAGAGAGATGCCCAAGATCTGCCGCAGGCATCGCATTTGGAATACCTCAAGTTTGTTCAAATCTAACTTGAGACAAATCCATGTTTCCGATCCGTAAAGAAGAATGGGCAGGATCAAAGTCCGGAAGAGTCGGATTTTAGTCTTTGTGGAAATGTTGGTCCTCTTCCATAGACACCATTTGAGCGAGGCGAACGCAGTGGCCGCCTGTCCAATTCTGCTGTGGATTTCCATGGTGGATGCAACTTTCTTCTCCTGGACCAGCGACCCAAGGTATTTAAAGTCCTGCACTTGCTCGATCTGGACGCCTTCGAGATAGATGGTGGCTTGCGACCCATCTGTTGTCAGGGCCTTTGTCTTACCAGCATTGATCTTCAAACCGTATGGCCGGGCAATGCGGGCAATGTCGTAGAGGATGTCCGTGGCTTCAGCGTCGTTACCGGCAAGGATAGCACTATCATCAGCAAACATCAGGTCAGTCACATAGTGATCCTTGTCATATTGTATGCCCTGTCTGTTTCTGAATGCTTGCCTCATAATGGCGTCGACCACGATGTTGAAAAGCAATGGGGAGGCTACATCCCCTTGGCGGACTCCAGTTTGGATGGTAAAGTCAATGGAAATAGCCAGTAGATATTTTTCTGTGGTTGAGTTTGCTGTGTTGAGCAGATTGTTCATAGCATCTTCAGTGGAGCATCCTGGCTTAAAGCCATACTGCTTTGGAGAGTCTAAGTTGGCT
The DNA here is from genome assembly GCF_048544385.1 of Mastigoproctus giganteus. NCBI lineage: Eukaryota > Metazoa > Arthropoda > Arachnida > Uropygi > Thelyphonidae > Mastigoproctus > Mastigoproctus giganteus. Next base: position 209,592,610 of record NC_143580.1, on the reverse strand, counting down.
GTCTGGTAGTAGGTGGATAATCTGGATTGAAGCAACCGCTCCATTACCTTTCCCAAGACCGGGAGAAGAGCAACGGGGCGGTAAGATTTGGGTAGAGTAGGATCTTTATCTGGACCTTTTAGGATGAGTCGAAGCACTGCCTGTTTCCAAGAATCAGGGAAAATTCCTTTCGCAAGGCATTTGTTGAATAGTGCTAATAGGTGGTTTGGGAGATGTGTTGCTGCTTTCTTGATGACCTCAACCTCAATATTATCATGACCAGGGCATTTATTCATTTTTGTTCTGTCAAGTGCTTTGTTCATTTCCTCAGAGGTGAAAGGAGGTTCTATTTTATTGTTGGAGAAGGCCTGGTTGTCTTGTTTAATTTGCTTTTGTTCATCATTGAGGGGACTCTCATCAGTCTGAAGTAGGGCATTCAGAATATTATTCATGGATTCAGCCCAATGAGAGGTGTTGCTGTTGGTCACATTCCAAAACAACGGAAACAATGCCCTTTGATTTTAGTGGTTGGGGAAGAAGTTAAGGTCGTCGCCGATGCACGTAATTATTTCAACGAAATCTTCATGAGTACCTATCTCATTAATGACAAATCGAATCTTTCTAAAAATTAAATATAACTAAATCATAATGAAGCGGCTTCAATCCTGCATAATGTCAAACATCTAAATAGACAATAAAGTTACCAACTCCTTAATAAAAAAACCTATGTTGAATAACGGCCGGACCTATTCAGGTCTGGAGGCCTCATTTCAAGAAGGATGTAGAGCTGCTGGAACGAGTACAGAGAAGGGCAACAAGATTAGTGAATGGAACAAAGGGTTGCTCTTACGAAGAAAGCTTAAGTTTTGCAAATTACAGTGTCTGGAGACTAGGCACCGGCGAGGTGATCTGATAGAGGTGTATAAAGCTTTGAATGGTTTGTGCATGTTCAATGCTGATGGGATTCTTCTTCTTGCTCAGAGTAATCACCTGAGAGGGCATAAATTCAAATTGAGGAAAGACAGGTGTAGGATAGATGTGCGGAAATTTGCCTTTAGCCAGCGGGTAGTTTGTTGGTGGAATAGACTTCCATCCCTTGTTGTGGAAGTCGATAGCCTAAATAAATTTAAGGCCAAGCTCGACAGGAATTTTGAACGAACGGAGGGGTGAAGTGGAAGTGTTTTTTTTTTTTTGGCTGATGTTGGATATGCTTGCTCTCTTGCATCATATGCTTCTGCTAATGCTAACATAGCGGTGCCGAACACTAGCAATGTCCAGAAAACCAATGAGGAAAAAAATTAGGAAATACACGAACCTGAGACATGAGATCAAGGAGATGTGGCATATGCAAGAAGTATCAACCATCCCAATCATCATGTCAACAACAGGTATGGTACCAAAGACTACACATAGCAGCCTTGCAGCCATAGGTCTCCCAGAGAACACCTACAAGGAATTCCAGAAAGTCGGAATCTTGAACACCTGTAGGATAGTCAGAGATTTCCTCGATCGACAGTAACAACAGACATTACAACCACCCTGTGTACTTGGTAGCAGTACCCATCACGGAGTGGGATCCTCCCAATCAGGAAGAAATAATATAACAGCAACAATAATAATAATAATGAAGGTCGGAAACATCACACCCAGACCAATTCCCATCAGGAGAGGAATCTTTCAGGGAGATGCCCTGAGCCCGTTGTGGTTCTGTCTAGCACTTAGCCCGCTATCTACCATGCTCAACAGTAGCAAATACGGATATAACTCAAAAAAGGAAGGAAGAACCTGTACACCCTCACCCACCTGATGTACATGGGTGACGCGAGAACCGAAAAGCACCTTCAACAACTACTCCAGATCACCGAAGAATTCAGCAAGGACATCAGGATAGAATTTGGTCTAGACAAGTGCAAGACCCACGGATTTCGCCAGGGAAAATTAGTCAACCAAAACTACCAGCTGCAGTGGTAAAGAGATCGAAGCCATGGCAGAGGGTGAGGCCTACAAATACTTGGGGATGATGAAGGCTCAACAGTTACAGCACAAGGAAATTAAGGCCTGCCTGACCATAAAATACTATCAGAGACTGAGAAGCCAGCTGAAAGGAAGGAACACAGTTAAAGCCAGAAACACCTATGCAGTCCCAGTGCTAACATACTCCTTCAGGGCCATAGATTAGACTAACACCGAACTGGAGGATATCATGAGAACGACAAGGACAATGATGACCAAGAGTCGCCAATACCACCAGAAATCTTCCGTGGAGAGACTAAAAATTGGCCGGGAAGAAGGAGGAAGGGACCTAATAGACCTAATTGAGCAACAGAAGACAGCGATAGTTAATCTGAAGGATTACTTCCAGAAACACACAGCAGCATTCCAACAGGACATAAGGAACGGAGATAAGCAGTATTCCCTCACTCAACCTAAGCGAGGAGTCCACCCCCAACCAGGAGGTACAAACGAAGCTAGAAAGATGGGCAGAGAAGACACTCCATGGCAGACACTACAATGATCCCCATCAAGATCACATAGATAACATTGCTTCCGATGCATGGCTCACGAGCGGAACGCTCTTCCCCAAGACTGAAGGATTCATGCTCGCCATTCAAGACCAGGTAAGCAACACCAGAAACTATAGAAAATACATCGCAAAGGAGCCCGGAATGTCAGATGACGCATGTCGACGATGCCACTTGCCCTCAGTAATGATCCAGCACATCACAGGGGGGGATGCAAGGTGATCACCCAGTCTGAGTACACTCATAGACACGACCAGGTAGCCAGGATAATACATCAGAAGCTAACAAGGAAATACCAGTTGGTTGAAGAAAGTGCACCGTACTACAAGTGCGAAACCCTGGCAGTACTAGAAACCCCAACCTGCAAGTTGTACTGGGACCGCGCCATAAAAACGGATAAGACCATTCGCTTAATAGACCGGACATAACCCTTGTGGACAAGATGGAAAAGGCAACATACCTGATTGATATAGCGGTGCCCAACCTAGCAATGTCCAGAAAACCCATGAGGAAAAAATTAGGAAATACACAAACCTGAGACATGAGGTGATTGACACGATGACCCGATCATCGTGTCAACCACCGGTATGGTGCCAAAGACTATACATAGCAGTCTCCCAGTGAACACCTACAACAAACTCCAGAAAGTCGCAAACCCGAACACCTGTAGGACAGTCAGAGAGTTCCTCGACCAGCAGTAACACCAGACATAACAACAACCACCCTGTGTACTTGGTAGCAGTACCCGTTACGGAGTGGAATCCCCCAATCAGGATACTACCTCGTCAGATCTGGTAACCAGATCTGACGAGGTAGTATCCCATCCACTGAGTTGATTGCTAGATATTAATTAAATCGTAGAAACATCTTTTTTCTTCTTCTTTTTTTTAAACATCAGTCTGAGTGTTAATGGTTAGCCCAAAGATTTTTGTAGATGTTATCCTTTTCTTATCCTATAACCGAGCCTATACAAATCACGAACTGGTCTATAGGCAGTGTTCCTGCGGCACCTGAAGCACTGCTGTAGATACAAGCAACATTGTTCTCTGCTAATTTAGTTTGAAATCTCATGATTCCCACCCTATGGAACCAGGCTCCAGCAGCTTAGGTAATCATAGGAAGGAACACCGCGTCATTGTAGATCTTCAGAGAGTATGGGGGTATATATAAATTAAGGTGATTATTTTGCATAAAGCATGAGACTATGCGTAAGATTCACTAGTGAGCGGGTTTGTCCTATTGCACCGTATTTTGATCGCAGTGAACTGCCGAAGTAAATAATTGGCATCGTTTTAATTGTACCTCATATTGTGAATACCTTCACAACGATTTGCCATGGAATTGCACTACCTAAATAAGTAACGCTTCACCAATGGAGAAGACTAGTGTTACTTATTCTCAGCGGATACTACCCAGAAGGCACCGTTTTAAGGCTTGCTGGCCACCCCTCAGTGGGCAGGTAGGTACTCTGGTGTTGCAGTCGTGACAATCCAGTTATGAAGTAACTCCACAATACGAGATATGCCTGATGATGTGCAATAGTATAAACTAAGGTGATCATTTTGCATAAAGCACGAGAATTAGCTAAGATTCACTAGTGAATGGGTTAGTGCTATTGACTTCACTGTGTACAAAATATGATGCAATGGCACTAATGCGTAAGATTCACTAGTGAACAGGATAGTGCCATTGCTTTCACTACAAACAAAATATGGTGCAATAGCACTAACCCCTTCACTAGTAGACATGTACACTGAAAGTACAGAATTCATGGGATACCTGGCTCCGCGGCAACGCAACGCTCTCACTCCTATTGCTAGTGGACGAACTCACCGCTTGGCAGGTATATAGGTACACTGCATCACTGCTTCACTAGATGGTAATTCGATGTCAGTATGGATAAACGTCGTGAGTTAACCGACTTTGAAAGAGGGATAATAACGGGTGCCCGATGTATGGGTCATTCTATGATGGAGGTGGTACAAAAATTGCACTATCCTCGTTCTAAAGTATCAAGAGTGTATTGCGAATACGCCATTTCAAGAATAACATCTCATCGTCGACAGCGCTGTGGGCGGAGAAAGTTGGTGGATGAACGTGGCCGTCGACGTCTGGCTTGCATTGTTTCGGCCAACCGCAGAGGGACAGTGGCACAAAACACCAACGATTTCAAGGAGGAGGATACCAGAAACGTCTCCACCAAGACCATCAGGCGATCATTAGCCACAATAGGTTATGACAGCCCCCAACCCTCCAGAGTCCAATTTTTAACACCGTGACACAGGACTCTACACCTCAACTGGGTGAAATAACATTGGCAGTAGACCTTGAATGATTAAAGACGGTCTCCTGGTCCGATGAGTCCCGTTTCAAGTTATTTCGACCAGACTGGAGTGTGCGTATCTGGCGGAAACCGCATAAAGCTATGCACTCATCATGTCAACAAGGAACTGTTCAGGCAAGTGGACGGTCGGTAATGGTCTGGGCTGTGTTCAACTGGCACATGTTGGGAAGTCTGGTATGTCTATATGCATCTCTGAACGGTCTAGATGTGTCTATCCTTGCAGACCATCTGCATTCCTTTATGGTCATTGTGCACACACAGGGCAATGGAGTCTTCTGGCAGGAAGTTATGCGCTCCCCCCCTACAGAGCTGTGGTGACTAGAACATGGTTTGAAGAGCATTCTGCAGATTTTACCACCGTGGAATGGCCTGCCCATGCACCGGACATGAACCCTGTGGAGTATCTTTGGGATGCTGTGGGAAGGTCCATTCAAGCTTTGGATTATCCACCCAGGAATGCGACGGAATTATGGACAGCAGTACAGCAAGCATGGATGGAAATACCCGTGGAACGCTTTCGTGAACTAGTGGACTCAATGCCTCGCCGTGTGACTGCCCTTATCCTGGCAAATCGTTGTGTACCCCAATTGTCTCATACTGAATGCCTAAATCGACTTTGAGTTCATTAAAAAATAATAATAATAATAATAATAAATTAATTAAAATAAAAAATAATTTAAAAAATTTAAAAATCCTATACCCACTTGTGGAGTGCAAAACTAGTGGATACCAGCTATCTCATATCCCAGAAGCCCAAACACCAGCAGAACCTCAAAAAATAAAATAAAATCCAGCAAAAAAATAAATAAATAAATAAAAGAAGACAAAAAGAAATCGATTAGTGCAGTGCAAGACCAGTGGATACTGGCTCCCTTGTACTTAGGGAGCCTAAACCCATGCAGAACGCCCTTGTGCCATTAAACAACAAATCAACAACAACAACAACCAGGCAGAACTAAAAAAAAATAACAATAATAAATAAATAAAATAAAATAAAATGGCCAGCAAAAAAAGGAACTTCGACTTCTGTAATATGACCTTTTTGGAAATTATACACCCCCATAAATGTCCCTTATACCTGTCCGAAGTATCTTTCTGTGTCCTCATTTCATCGTTATTCTATGGTACACCACCATACTATTTCACAGATTTATCGCAAGCTGCACTGGTTACACCATTTATTCTATGTGTTCTGTTAGTTTTGTTGAGCAGGGTAGTTGTTACAAAGAGTTAGAAAGATCAAAGGAAGTGTCTATGGACAGAATTGGTAAAATGGTGGCAAAATTGTGTGGAAGGAGTGGTAACGAAAAATTTTTTTTTTCTATGTTAAATAGTAATGGTAAACAGTGGGCAACTGTTTAATCCTAATCTCCATACAACTTACCTTTTGACTGGATGTGGTTTTTTTTTTTTTTTTATTTACAAAGTTAAGGTTATTTGGAATCACTGAGTATACTCTATGTACTTGTGGACTCCCGGAAGACTGTAACTATATTTTTAATTAATGTGATAAGTTGTGATTTGAGAGACAATTAATCGAAGAAGCTCCTGTTTTCTACTACCTTACTCATGGATGTGAACAACTGTCAGTTAGTACAATAGAAGATTTTTATGCACTTCGAAATTTTTCAGTCCAGCTGTTCATAAGAAGGTGGATCTTGTTGCAATTGGAGGAACATGAGCCGCATATACTGAAATAAAGTTATACGGGCTTGTAAAGGGCATGATTTGCTATATTAGAAAGGAATATTAATATGGTAGATAGGTTGGATGCAGGATGAGTGGTAGCGTTCTGCTCATAGGTGAGAGTCTATTCAGTGAACACTGCAGCTTCTAAAGAACCACACAATACATCTTCCAGATGACACTTCTACTAACAGGTGATTGAGATCAGTTATTATGGAAACTGCTGACTTTTTTCATGCGGGATTATATCGGAGAAATTGGGACTCCATTGGAGGGTTAGACCACCATGACGACCTGTTGGATTGCATTGTGGTTGCTTCCTCAAAGGATGATCTGTGATCCTGTGATGTTCTGGTACCAGAGACTCTATGTGGAGACTGTTAAAGTATTCCCCTTTGCTGTACTGTTGGTTCGGATTTGAGGAAAAGCTGATTTCTTCACTTCGACTGCAATTCCTGGTTTGGACTTCTACTCATTTTGAATCTTCGTGGTGGACCTAAAAGTGTCAATTGGATCATTGGAGATCATCACAATCTTATTTTGGGACTTTATAGTGTCAGATACCTTCATGGTATTGCATTGTAATATGGAAACAATGCAATTTGTTTCCGTATAAAAACAGGTTAACAATAGTATGAGAAAAAGAAGGGAAAATGGTGCCAGTTACGGGATTAACCAAGGCTACTTGAAATCAGTTGGGTAAGTAATTAGCTTTCAAAGAGAAAGTGTCCAGAGCTAAACGAAATTCTGCACTTACCAGCCGAAATAATTAGCAACGGTTATTCAATGTCTAGTTGGGCAACCTTTTGCCCGAATTGAGCCCATACATCTCGTAGCATAAATTTAACTATAGGAAAAACAACACACACTACAGTACACTCACTCACTAACACTTCATAAACACACATTAACCCACATGTCAGGCCCGTTTTATAGAGTTCTGTATAGCTGCACAGTTAAACAGGTGGAGATGGATTATTTCTGGGCGCCACCATAGACATGGTACACATACACATGCCATGGCAGATGTTCCTCGAACTATTCAGATACAAAAATTATATCTGAATAGTTCTGTAAAAATGAAGCATTGAAAGGCGAAGTTAGTTCGATACAACCGAAAGATATTCATTGGGGGTAAGTAGATCCACTCTGTACCAACAGAACATACCATAATACCACCTCGAACCATGTCATAATACTACCACCCATACCATGATACCACCTCAAAGCTGGTTGAACGATGGAAATGAGATAGTCTGGATGTGTGGCTGCTTAGGGTGCACGCCACATTTTCATCCTATATTGGTGCAAATATCGAGAATCGCCAGACCACATGATTCATTTTTTCACTGTTACACAGTAAAGTCTTCATGTTAACGGCATCACCTCAGTCTAATCTTTCAATCTTTTACAAAAATAGTGGCTTTTGTCTAGGCACAGGACTACTAAATCCCCGATTCTTCAACTCCTGCCACATAGTCCGGTTAGAAATGGGTCTTTCTTTGTCCAAATTGAAATTTGAAGGTATTTCCTACACAGTGAACCTTCTAATCTGATGCACAATTCTCCTTAAATTGCTGCGGTGTCATTCTTGGAGTAACGACTTTCTGCTGCGTTCTTCTTTCGTCTTCCACTCATTGTATGCATTTTTTTTTTTTTTTTTTTTTGCCTTCGCCATACGAGTGATTTCGTTTTTTTTTTTTTTTTTTTTTTTTTTGCGGCTCCTGCTAAACGTGCACCAAGAATAACAACTTTTGAAAGTCGCAAGAATCACCTATCTTCCCCATGACCGGATGGACTATAAAGCACCAAGAAAGCGTACAGTATTTATCTGATTCCAAGGAACCTGGGATAACTTACATTTGGATACCGAACGTTTAAATAACTGTTGACGATAATTGCAAAAGGTTTCTAATTTGTTGTCTAAAAATTGTATGCTCTCGTGGGTAGCACAGTTGGTAGGATCACCGTCCTCCCCACACCAGGTGAAAAAGACCTGAGTTCGGTTCTCGTCAATGACGTGAGGAATGTTGTATGTGCTTGAGTTAGTCGGTCTCAGATGAGGGTAGCATGGTTTTTTATCCCGAGAATTCGGGTTTTTCGTTCAGCAAACAGAAAATCGACCAAAGAACACACGCAATTTTCAGACTGGCGACTTAGGCCACTTTGCTCTGTATACATGTAGCAATATGGCCTTTATTATTATTATTATTATTATTATTATTATTATTATTATTATTATTATTAGCCATATGGTGCAAGGAAGCCCGAGGCTTATACTGCACCAGCCAAAAAAAAAAAAAAAAAATTTCTGAATTACCCCGAGAGACAGAGAGAGAGAAGTAGAAGGGAATCACCAAGAAAGAGAAGAATGATGATATCCAGCTCAGAACCCTGGGTATGTCAAGCCCATGCTCACCAGATGCAAGCCACTGGGGATAAAAAAACCTAGTTTCTAGGGGGGAAATCCATGCTATCTACGCCTGACTGACTCAGCCACTGAGTGAAAAAAGCCCATTAAAGTTGTTCGCGTCATACGACGGGATTCGAACCCGGGTCTTTTCCATCCGGTGTGGGGACGACACCACTGTGCTACACGCGCAGACCATTAGTTGCTGATGCTCCTAAAACCCTACTACAACAATAATAACAAAGAGTATAGGAAGCATGTGAAGACGTAAATGCCATAAATTACATACTAATCATTAAATACCTTTTAATAAATCAATTATATCAATATATGCACTAAAAGGAAATAAGATAATGAAAAGAACTCATATGATGGCACATTTGTTATCATCTTTTGGGACATGAAGGTGTCACACACTTTGGAAAGTTCTAGTATGTATGTTTAGCTTCACGTCTGCATTTTCAAACACGTTTTTTATTTATATTTTTTCCTATCGTGTAGTGGGCCACTAACAAGAGATGCTCGCCACAATTTTCACGTGTCTTGCACAGATTAGTGGGTCACCCTATCTTGGTGATTGCTTCATTCTTGTCACTTTTTAGTGAATGGCGTATTATACTTAGATGTGTAAGTGTGCATGTTGATAGGTTCAGTAATTTGAACACACGCGCAGAAAGCGGACGTTAGGTTTAGTTTAGTGTTAGTAGAAGGTTATCGTCCTACCGTTTCAAAATGCTTTTTGTAATATTATTAGTTATTTTGCCTATGTTTTCTTGTATGATGACTGGTGGATGGAGAAAAGTGGATCCCACTAGTGAAACTGTGCAAAATGTAACTGAATTTGCTTTAGCGAAAATCAGTCAGCAATCAAATTCCTTGTATTATAGAAAGTTAATAACTGTTCATCATGCACAGCGTCAGGTATGGCTCATTTTAAACCATTATTATAAGCCATGAGGCAAAAAATTTCATTTTTGGGGGGAGTTGATAGATGGCTAAGGTGGCTGTATGATATACTTTCCTGTTCAAATCAGACGAAAAATTGGTTTCACTATAAAAAAAAAAAAAAAAAAACATGTGAAATAAAGATACAACATTATGTGCCGGCGCACACCCAGAAGTTTTGTTTGGAGGAGGGAGAGGGACGCTTTTTCTTCAACTGATACAGTACAATTATATAACATAAAAATAAAAAATAATATACATGTATATATATTCTTTGAGAGGAGACTTTAGCACCTCCCGCGTGGGCGTGCCAGGATTTTGTATTTCCTGGACAATAAAAATAATAATATAACGTTATTAATCCAGTATTTTTAGTGATGTAAAAGTATTGGAAGATTAATATTAACTGTAACTCCTGAATTGCACCTATTTTAACTCTGTGTTTACTTTCACTTGCTCTATCCATATTTACCACCAGTTGGCCCTTGTGGGTAGTACAGTTGGTAGGATTGTCGTCCTCCCCATAACAGGTGGAAAAGACTTGAGTTCGAGTTCCGTCAATGCCAGGGGCTCACATCTGGTGAGTATGGGCTTGGCACACGCAAGGTCCTGAGCTGGATACCATCATTCTTCTCTTTCTTGGTTATTCCCTTCTACTTCTGACTCTTGTTTTTTCTCCCTCTCTCAGGGTAACTCAGAATTTTTTTTTTTTTTTTTTTTGGCTGGTGCAGCAAAAGTCCCAGGCTTCCTTGCACCGTATAACTAATAATAAAATAATAATAATGACGGGAGGAATTTTATGGGTCTTTTTCACAGCATGGCTGAGTTAGTCAGTCTCAGGCAAAGAAGAGCATGGTTTCTTCCTCCCGGAAACTCAGGGTTTTTCGTCCAGCAAACAAAAAATCGACCTGAGGAACACGCAATTTATGTACATGGAGCAGTTTGGCCTTATACCATACTTCCTCCAAGAACAACTTGTTGCAGATATCTATACTTATCAAGTTGTTTTTTTCTAATTTCAGTATTAGTACATAAGATAATATAAAATTGTTCTTTGTTAGTTGAAGTTATAACCCTCTATTTGGGATGGGATATCTGAAGTTATATTCAAAATCTGATTTGATATATTAATTCTATTAATCAGTTACATGTTTTTAAGAAATAGGTTCATTTTTAACTTTTTATCAGGTTGTAAAATAGTTTTTTTTTTTATCCAAATGAAATAAAGCAACAAATATAAATAGGACCAGTACCAAAAGGGTGTGTGGATATTGCAGCAACATTAACACAGGCTTGCATTCAACGCAGTTCACGAGTGGTCAATTTTTTGCCCATGCCACAAGAGTGGAATGGGCAAAAAATTAAACAACCAGTTTGAAAAATCAGACTGAAGCTGAACACATACAGTACAACTTTCCAATGTGTCATTTCATGTCCCAAAGGATGTCACCAAAGTTTTCTGTCATACCAGCATTGTTTTCACTATCACATTTTCCTTTCACTGCATATATTGATTAATACATTAATTTATGATGTTTATTTTTTCATATTCTTCACAATGAAAAAATAAACGTGTTTTACATTTACACGTAAAACATGTATGTAGAGAAAGAATAAGCTTGTTATTTATTCTTTCTTATTATTCTATATCATATTCTTTCATACTTTCTCTTATTCTATCTTTATCTTCTTGCCTTCTGTTATTGTTATTCCTTCTCTTATTAAGAAAAAGAATAAGAGCATGTTTTATACTGAAAGATATGCATATTTTATATATGTAAACATGTATAAAATATGTATATCTTTCAGTACAAAACATGGTATATCAATAAATACAGTATGTATGTATGTTTTCAGAATGATCTGAAAGAAAGGAACTTTTGTGCCATTGATAGTAATATCAACTTAAGGAAAAGGGGAAAAGGATGGGGCTGTTGAATTATTGCAAAATTCTGGATGGGGTGCAAATTATTTTTGGCATGTGCATAGTATGTTATCAAAAATGTTTGGAAAACACTAACGTGCAGTTTATTATTGTATGTATTACTACCTTTTAGTTTTAATTTAATGCAGGTAAGTGGGATATAAGTGATCTTCTCACAAATTTATTTGTTAATCTATATTGAACTTATTTTATAAACATAAAATTTCGGTAAAACTTTAGTATCCGGTATTCCCTGGCCATGGCCAACAACCAGTTTTTGTGTGAATCCCTCCCAAAGTCATGTAAAAACATAACCTTTTTTCACTAAACAAAAATGAAAGTTGATTAAAAACATGCCCCTCTTATAAGCATTTTTTTCCCTTCTAATTACAACTATTTTTCTCAGTTAACATCCTTAACACAACCTTCTGTTTATTACATAGTATGAAATGACGGTTACTGGAAACTAAATTTCAACAAAAATTTGTTTAATTTCTTTTTATTACAAGTGCTTAGCATAAAATTCCTCTACATAGAAACATTTGGCACTAGATGCTGATCAGTGGCAGGGGAGTATTGATTCTGATAGCTTTGAACGCTCCCCCTCCCAGGTGGCTCATGACACATTTTTAACTCTGTGGCATGCTACAGGAAAAGCCCCCCCCCCCCTGATGTGGATGTTGGCTGTGTGGCACAGCCACAGGCACAAAATAGAAAAATCAGAAATGATAGCGAGTAGTCTTTGTTGTTCAAACATCAAAAAGTTTTGAAGCAAAGCTTACGTCAGCAATTCAAAAATTATACAAAATAAACAAAATTAATTAGCAGTAAGTTTAGTGAACAGAAGACATTAGTCATCTCCTTTTCTTCTCCACACTAGTGGAGAATAAAAGGAGATGACTAATGTCTAGACAAGAGGAGAACGCCCCAACTCCTGCCTTCCTCTGTGGCTTATACTTACAAACATTCATTCCCTTAGGGACATGTTTCAGCCAATTACCTCCAAACCTACAATAAATTGGGCATCCACCCTGTTGTTGGGCGATCAGCAGAAGAGATCCTCTTCTCCACTAGTGTGGAGAAGAGAGGATCACTATCCTAATCAGAAGATAGATAATAGAAAGTTACATTGCATTTGGTTACACATTGGCAAAATGTGTAACCTTAACTAAAGATTTCTAGAAGATTCTTTAAGAACCGCTTTAAAAATAATTATTCTGGCCAATTTCCATAATTTTATGGTTCCGTTTTAATATTTAGACCCCATTTTTAGGTATGTTCACATTTTTATATATATATATATATATATATTATTATCATCAGTTTTATTAACCACAAGAAACTGTGAGTCACCCTGGGACAGCAATGTGCCAGGAGGGTGTGAAACTTACATACTGAGGTGGGAGGAACCACCCACATATACAATGTATAAGAGTACATGCATGTTTGACCTGAGATATTTACAAAATTCAACTTACAAAAGCTCAAAATAAAAACAAAGTTTGTAATAGACAACAAGGTAGAAGTAAAAGAAACATAAATGCAGCAGGCAAAAAATTCCACGTGCAGGTGATCGTCACATTTTCAATAGCTAGTAACAGTTCTTAACTGTTACCAGCTATTGAATCTGTTCTTAAGGCTTTCTTTTATGTAGAAATTGGGCATCCACCCTGATAAGTTCCTCACAGAACTTATCAGGGTGGATGCCCAACTTATTGTAGGTTTGGAGGCAATTGGCCGAAACATGTCCCTCCCTAAGGGAATCAATGTTTGTAAGTGTAAGCCGCAGAGGGAGGCAGGAGTTGGGGCGTTCTCCTCTTGTCTTCTTTTTGGCCAGAGATTAATGGAGATATAGATAGAGCATCAATTTGGCCAGTGATAAGCTGTGCTAGCGTGAGTACATTTCTTTTTGTGATAAATCTCCAGGGAGTGGTGCCTGGATTAACTTGGAGGATGGATCTGGAGATAGTAAAAGGGTGGCTCACCACCCTGTTCATCCATCTGAGCAACCAATATTCTAGACTGATATACTTGTTTAGGTGGGAGGCAGGAGCAGATGACCAAATTTCAGATGCATAAAGAGGGATTGGGGTAATGCACCTCAGGATGTACTGACAAAGCACCGCTAGCTGATGCACACCAACGAGCCCCTGATGCAATGCCCAAAGTGCCACATGTGTCTTTTGTCTCATATTGACAAAGTGAGGCTGGAAGGAGAGTCCAACATCCCAGGTGAGGCATAGGTTTGTGTGGGAAGTCACCCTTTCCCTACTAACAAAGATTTGGACATCATTTTTAACTTTTTTTTTTTTTTTTTTGTCATCGGTATTTATGCAGATTTGGAAGGATTCAGATGCAGCCCATTTGTGGCTAGATAGTTTTCCAGTTTTATTATCTGTGTGGTAGAGGTGTGTTGGTTAATATCAAGAATCTGATTAGGATTATTTGAACTCATGTAGAACTTCAGATCATTGGCATAAGTAACAAATTTAGAATTACATGCTAGGAAATTACATGCTATGCAAACAGAATAGCTGAAAGCACACTCCCCTGTGGGATGCCTCTTGTGATGTCAAAAGTGCCTGAAGGTTGAGTGTAACAGACATGTCTGGGAAGTAAGATTGACTTCAAGGTAGTAAGGTATCTGCCAGACCAAAGTAGTGCTTCAGTATATGAAGTGCTTCACATATATATGCACGTAAGTCCTATGTCTGTCTATCCACCTGCATCTAACAACCTGATTCCCAGCAGACAGATTTTCATGAAATTTTTTATTTAGTTCTTTTAGAAAGATTTGTCAAGCCTTCCCAGATTTTATTAAAATTGGATGACATGATATTGCCGTGGGGGATGTCTTTGTTTGTGCGCAATGACAACTCAGTGTTGTTATGGGCCTATATGAGAGCTTGAAGGACAGGGTGGATGCCCTCGAAGGATCTAAATTGAGGTGCCCATCAAGCTCTCAGCTACCCACATCAATGCCGGAGCTTGCACTTGGTAGTCAGGCAACCCCCAAGGCAGAATGCGCTGGTCCCACAGGAACTAGTAGTTGTTGGTGACTCTATTGTTAGGGAAATGGGGAACATGCTTTGTAAAAAAATATAGGTGGAACAGGACCAGGGTATGTCTGACAGGGGCAGAGGTTGATGATGATGTAGAGCGGATATCATCTCTTAAAGGCACAAAAGGTGATATAGTTGTACATGTTGGCACTAATGATATTAAGAGTAGGAGCCCGGCGGAATTACTTAACAAGTAATTGTTAAGTAATTAATGGTAATCAATGGACACTGCTCATCGTGGACTAATGTTATTAGTGGAGTCCCTCAGGGCTCAGTGTTGGGTCCATTATTGTTTTCTGTATTTATAAATGATATTGACGATGGTATATCAAGCTTAATGTCCAAGTTTGCAGACAATACAAAAGTTGGCAGGGTTGTCAAGGACACTACTGACACTATGCTGCTGCAACAGGATCTGGAAAGGTTGAGCAGATGGGCTGAGAGGTGGCAAATGAAGTTTAACATTGACAAATGTAAAGTACTACACATGGGAAACAGCAACCCCAGAGCAACGTATCAACTCTGTGGTATACACTGACAGTGGTAGAGAATGAAAGGGACTTGGGGGTGGTTGTGCAGGCAGATATGAAGTTCTCTGAGCAGTGCAGACGGGCTGCAAGAGTAGCTCATGGAGTATTGTCAATGATATACAGGAATTTTTCCAGCAGGGATAAGGAGGTGATTATTTCATTGTATAAGGCAATGGTCAGGCCACACCTAGAGTACTGTATACAGGTCTGGAGGCCTCATTTCAAGAAGGATGTAGAGCTGCTGGAACGAGTACAGAGAAGGGCAACAAGATTAGTGAATGGAACAAAGGGTTGCTCTTACGAAGAAAGCTTAAGTTTTGCAAATTACAGTGTCTGGAGACTAGGCACCAGCGAGGTGATCTGATAGAGGTGTATAAAGCCTTGAATGGTTTGAGCATGCTCAATGCTGATGGGATTCTTCCTCTAGCTCAGAAAAATCACCTGAGAGGGCATAAATTCAAATTGAGGAAAGACAGATGTAGGATAGACGTGCGGAAATTTGCCTTTAGCCAGCGGGTGGTTGGTTGGTGGAACAGATTTCCATCCCTTGTGGTGGAGGTTGATAGCCTAAATAAGGCTCAGCTGGACAGGTATTTTGAATGAACAGAGGGGTGAAGTGGAAGTGGTTTTTTTTTTTTTGGCTGATGCTGCATAAGCTTGCTTTCTTGCATCAAATGCCTCTACTAATGCTAATGCTAAGTACAGGTCACTGTTGAAAAAAAGCCGTGAATTAGGGTTGAATTTGAAAGTGTCTGCAATTCTGCCCAGACATGATAGGAGAGAGTATATGATGAGAGGCTTGTCGATCAATTCGGACCTGGAAATATTGTGCAAGGCTCAAGGGTAGAATTTTTTTCAGCCTGGTCTGTACTTGTTAACAGGAGAGACTGCTTCTACATCCCTCTATCCCATCCCTGTAGACTGCTTCTACAGGGATGGGATACACTTAAATAGAAAGGGTGCAAGAATATTTGCTGATGCTATCGAGGCAGTGTTAGGTGGGTCGGAAAACTGCTAACTTGGGGCATTACAAGGACTAATAGATTAACAGTAGCCACTGGCAGAGGTGAAACTGATTCTTGCACTGCCTCTATTGGAATGAGCAGCAGCCTGGAAAACAAGATGCAGGGGATTTCAGAGATTGCTGGGAGTCATTAGTACAAGGAAACACAGGGGTTGTGTTAGGGTAGCTAAAAATAGGAACAGGTGCATGTATACTTGTGTGTACACCAATGCTAGGGGTTTGGTAAATAAATTTGATGAATTTGATGGTCAAAAAGGATAGACAGGACAGGAAGGGAGAAGGAGTTATACTATTAGTTAAGAAACACAAAATCCAAGGAAGTGAAGCCAGTTGACATCGCTGGACAGTGCAGTGTCGAGTCAGTTTGGTGTGACATAAGCATTGGGAGATCAAAATTGAGAGTAGGAGTGTGCTGTAGGCTTAATAACCGATGAGTATAATAAGAAACTGTACAGGGAAATAGAGTGGGCCAGTAAATCAGAGAGTCTTATAATGGGAGATTTTAATTTCCCAGATATTGACTGGAATTTGTGGGTTGGTCACTCACACACTAACAAGGCTTTTGGGGATTTATTGGATGATTGTTTTCTACATCAGCATGTTCAGGAGGCAACTAGAGGGAGTAATATTCTTGATCTGATTATCAGTAGTGATTCTTCATGCATTAAGAATCTGCAGATAAAGAAACCACTAAGTGGCAGTGATCACAGTGTGCTGAAGTGGGATTTACTGAAAGAGGTAACTACCATCAGGGGTAAAGTGAAGAGTTTTTGCTTTTGTAAAGGCGACTATGATGGTCTGAGACAGTATTTAAATTCTATACAGTGGGACGAACTGATGATGTTACCAACAGCAAATTCAAAATGGGAAGCATTCACAGAACTTATCTTGAAAGCTACTAGGCTTTACATACCAACTAAGAAATATTGTTCAAGGTTTAGGCCAAAATGGATGTCAGATGAACTAATGAGACATATGGGAGAGAAGAAAAATTATTATTTTTATTATTATTATTATTAGCTATATGGCAAGGAAGCCTGAGGCTTATGCAGCACCAGCCAAAAAAAAGAAATTCACTAATTACCCTGAGAGAGAGAGAGAGAGAGAGAGAGAGAGAGAGAGAGAGAGAGAGTCAAAAGTAGAAGGGAATCACCAAGAAAGAGATGGGATATATAAATTAAGGGGTGACATGGAAGCCTGGTCTGTAACCAAATCACAAAGGAGATTAGGCAGGCAAAGGCAGATTATTAGAAATCCTTGGCAAAGGATGCAAAGAAAAACAGAAAAGAGTTCTTTACCTATATAAACTCTAGAAGGAAAGGGATGAATCAGATTGGTCCACTGGATATTGATGGTTCAACAGTTGAGGATCCTGCTCAGGTGGCTAACAAACTAAACGAGTAATTTGCATCTACATTCACACACGGGGAGTTATTCAGGAAGGGGAATGCCAGAGGTGAAGTAAACTCTGGCAGCGAGCTAGATGATTTTGTAATAACCGAGAGGAAAGTGTAGGAGAAATTGTTGAGGATAAACATAAAAAAGGCACCCTGGGTGGATGTGATATATCCAGTTATATTAAAGGGGGCAGCAAAGGAAGTAAGCAAACCCTTAGCCATAATTATGAGAGCTTCTTTGGATTCAGGGGAGAGGTACCCATAGACTGGAGATGTGCAAATGGGACCCCCAATTCACAAAGGAGGATCAAAGGCTGACAAATAATTATAGACCTGTGAGTTTAACTTCTGTTCCAGGAAAATTAATGGAGGTTAAAGGCGCATTGCAGGATCATCTAGACAAGACTTCAATTATAGCTCGGACATAGCATGGTTTTGTTAAGGGAAAGTCTTGCCTGACCAATTTGATTGGATACTATGATGCAGTCACAAGAGAACTGGATGCAGGAAATAACTTTGATATTATATATTTGGATATTAGAAAGGCTTTTGATATTGTTGCACATGGAAGACCGCTGCACAAATTGGAGCAGTGTGGCACTGGAGGAAAATTGCTGCTATAGATAAAGGGATGGTTGAGGTGGAGAAGACAGAGAGTGGTAATCAATGGACACTGCTCATCGTGGACTAATGTTGTTAGTGGAGTTTCTCAGGGTACAGTGTTGAGTCCATTGTTGTTTTCTGTATTTATAAATGATATTGATGATGGTATATCAAGCTTCATGTCCAAGTTTGCAGACGATACAAATGTTGGCAGTGTTGTTAAGGACTACTGACGCTATGTTGCTGCAACAGGATCTGGAAAGGTTGAGTAGATGGGCTGAGAGGTGGCAAATGAAGTTTAACATTGACAAATGTAAAGTACTATATATGGGAAACAGTAACCCCAGAGCAACGTATCAACTCTGTGGTACTACTCTGACATTGGTAGAGAATGAAAAGGACCTGGGGGTAATTGTACAGGCAGATATGAAGTTCTCTGAGCAGTGCAGATGGGCTGCAAGAGCAGTTCATGGTGTCTTGTCAATGATATACAGGAATTTTTCTAGCAGGGATAAGGAGGTGATTATTCCCTTGTATAAGGCAGTGGTCAAAGCCACACATTGAGTACTGGATACAGGTCTGGAGGCCTCATTTCAAGAAGGATGTAGAGCTGCTGGATCGAGTACAGAGAAGGGCAACAAGATTAGTGAATGGAACAAAGGGTTGCTCTTACGAAGAAAGGCTTAAGTTTTGTAAATTACAGTGTCTGGAGACTAGGCACCGGTGAGGTGATCTGATAGAGGTGTATAAAGCCTTGAATGGTTTGAGCATACTCAATGCTGATGGGAGTCTTCCTCTTGCTCAGAATAATCACCTGAGAGGGCATAAATTCAAATTGAGGAAAGACAGATGTAGGATAGATGTGCGGAAATTTGCCTTTAACCAGCGGGTAGTTGGTTGGGGGAACAAACTTCCATCCCTTGTTGTGGAAGTTAGCATTAGTATTAGTAGAGGCATTTGATGCAAGAAAGCAAGCTTATGCAGCATCAGCCAAAAAAAAAAAAACCCACTTCCACTTCACCCCTCTGTTCGTTCAAAATACCTGTCCAGCTGAGCCTTAAACTTATTTAGGCTATCAACCTCCACCACAAGGGATGGAAGTCTGTTCCACCAACCAACCACCTGCTGGCTAGAGGCAAATTTCCGCACATCTATCCTACATCTGTCTTTCCTCAATTTGAATTTAGTTGATAGCCTAAATAAATTTAAGGTTCAGCTGGACAGGTATTTTGAATGAACGGAGGGGTGAAATGGGAGTGGTTTAATTTTTTTTTTTTTTTTGCTGATGCTGCATAAGCTTGCTTTCTTGCATCATATGCCTCTACTAATGCTTAATGCTAAATAAAAATTTGGCAATTTTTGTTTCTGTTTTTCATACAGTTTATGTAGAAAAAAAAAAAAGAAAGAAAGAAAAATTCATATATCAATTGTGTTTTTATAGTATGTTCGAATTAATATTGATCGAAATCAGTGAGTAGTACTGCAAGAATCACTTAAATTTGAGCCGGGCAGTGCACCCATTCAGTAGGTCCTGGGGAGAACACTATATGTATGTATATGTATAGCTGTCTTTAAATTCATGATTCATACTCGCAGAACTCTGTTCAAAGTCCTTTCTATAGGAATGGAATTTGTGTCCCAGAACTGCCCGAACCATCCCTTTTTTTCTCTTTCTGTTCCTTTTTACGTTCATGTATTCTTTGTTTTATTTCTCTTGAGCAATCAGTTTTACAAACATGTAGTGAGAAACTAATTCATTTCTA
The DNA here is from genome assembly GCF_048544385.1 of Mastigoproctus giganteus. NCBI lineage: Eukaryota > Metazoa > Arthropoda > Arachnida > Uropygi > Thelyphonidae > Mastigoproctus > Mastigoproctus giganteus. The sequence goes on along the minus strand of NC_143580.1, from coordinate 209,572,421 downwards.
TACTACCCTCTTTACTCCTTCACATAGTTTTAGCACCTCTTATTCTTGTTACTGGTGAAATTGGCAAAAGGATGTCCATATGAGGAAAGATATCAAATATGTAGGTTGCAGATCTTGGAAATTAGGCACCTTAGAGGAGACTTGGTTGAGGTGTTTAATGCTTTGAGAAGCATAAGTTAAAGGAATGAGGATGAAATTTTCAACGGTTATAAATGATTCTTTAACTAGGTTAAGTTATAAGTTATAAATTACTGGAATAAGTTACTTACATGGGTGATAGAGGCTGACAGTTTGGGGAAATTCAAAAGTCAGCTTATATGTATATTAAAAGCTCTATGAATATTACTGTCCTAAGTTACAATCTATGTGACAAGTTAAATTATTAAATCATGTAAGTTGTGCTGTAATTTATGATTTATAATCCTCTGCCTGATAGTGATTACACTGCTACAAGTTACATAGAAACTACAAATATTTGCTGTATCGATACAATGCCAGCAGAAATAATAATAGATGTTGTACTCCACAAATTCCAGTTCTTCATTACTTATATCTGTGTGACACCACGTCTCTGATATCCCAACAATATCTGCCTTTGATGCTTTGAGCAATACCTCAAATTCATCAAATTTATTTACCAAATGCCTAACGTTGGTGTAAACGCAAGTATACATGCACCTGTTCTTTTTCTTAGCTACCGTAACACAACCCATGTGTTTACTTGTACCCCAATGACTCCCAGCAGTCTCTGAAATATCCTGCATCTTATTTTCCAAGCTGCTGCTCATTCCAATAGAAGCAGTGCAAGAATCACTTTCACCTCTGCCAGTGGCTACTGTTAATCCATTAGTCCTTGTATCCCCCAATCTAGCAGTTTTCCGACCCACCTAACACTGCCTCGATAGCATCAGCAAATATTCTTGCACCCTTTCTATTTAAGTGTATCCCATCCCTGTAGAAGCAGTCTCTCCTGTTAACAAGTACAGACCAGGCTGAAAAAAATTCTACCCCTTGAGCCTTGCACAATCTTTCCAGGGCTGAATTGATCGACAAGGCTCTCATCATATACTCCCTATTGTGTTTGGGTAGACTTGCAGACACTTTCAAATACAACCCTAATTCACGGCTTTTTTTCAACAGTGACCTATACTTGTTAAGTAATTCCGCCGGTCTCCTACTCTTAATATCATTAGTGCCAACGTGTACAGCTATATCACCTTTTGTGCCCTTAAAAGATGATATCTGCTCTACAACGTCATCAACCTTTGCCTGTGGCAGACATACCCTGGTCCTGTTCCACCTATCCTTTTTACAAAGCATGTTTCCCTGACAATAGAGTCAGCAAAAACTACTAGTTCCTTTGGGACCAGCGCATTCTGCCTTGGGGGTTGCCGCTGTATTTTGTGATGCCCAAGTGCAAGCTCTGGCGTTGGTGTGGGCAGCTGAGAGCTTGACGGGCCCCTCACTTTTAATCCTTTGAGGGCATCCACCTAAAAAATGCAGTATTATTTTTGTGTTTTCACTGTATGTTAACTTTAGACAATCTGTGGCCGACCGGGCTAGCCGAGTGGGTAAAGTACCTGCCCGGCAACCCAAAGGTCGCGGGTTCGATTCCCGCCTCGGGCTTGGATCAAAGTACTGCAAAAACCTTGGGAGGTGCAATATGGCCACAGAAGCTGATGCGCCAACAACTACCAAATCAAAAAAAAAAAAAAAAAAAAAAGACCAATCTGTGCATGCTTTATGCAAGATGCGTGAACATTGTGTTGCTTGTGAGGGGGAGAGAGAGAGAGAGAGACGGGGGGAAATGCAGGGGTGCTCATACCTATGTAAAATCTCCTGTTTATTTAACAATGTAACATTTGTTAATAATCTTGTTTTTGGTTATTTATAACATTTTAGATTCTTTATGATTAACATTGTTTTTGTGCATTTCATAAAGTTGAGATATATGTGATGTGGTATCTGTTCCTTAGAACAATGAATTGTGGACACTACTTGGGTTTATGATAGATAAGAGACTAGACATTCCTATAGAAGAATACGTGAACCATTTCAAGAAAGATTTGATCATGAACATCCTCCTCTTCCCAGAGGTGCCAAGATTTCTCAAGCTGTGACAATGCATTATGGGGATTCATAAAGGAACAAGAAAGTTTCTCAAAAACATTTTGATTCCAATGCCAGACAAAAAGAAGCCCTTAAGTATGCTTTTAAACTTGTGGCACCTAAGATACTTAGGAGCATGTTACTATCACTCAAAACCTGTTGTAAAATCATTCTTTGCAGTGAGAACAATGGTTAGCATATAGATCCATTGGACCATCTATAAATTAGTACCATGTTGTCAAATTATATATACAGTGAAACTTCCCTTTAACGGACAGCCATGGGGAACGAAAATGTGTCCGTTAGAGAGAAGTGTCCGCTAACAAGAAGTCTGAGGGAGAAAAAAAAAAAAGAAAGAAAGAAAAATCGTTAAACGTGTAATGTAAAATTAAATTAAATTATATACAGATTTTTCACAATATTTTTGTAAATAATATACTAACAATTGTGCTATGCATATTATGACTTTATCTTAAGAAAAATACATACAGTAATCAGTTATTTTCATCTGCACCTTCTTCCGGCTGATAATCTTGTTTTCAACATTTGTTTGGAGTGAAGAAACCATCAAAAGTCCTTCAGTATCTTCAGCGGCGAAAAACATTTTTAAACGATTGATTTGTATGAGCGCTTCTTCTATTTTCATCGGTGGTTCGTCGTTAATATGTTCTTCGACAGAATGACCTCCTTCCATTTCTTCATCCTCATGAGGAACTTCTTGAAAAGTATCGATGATAATGTTCTTGATATCTATAGCACCATCTTTTGTAGTGAGGTTCGAGTCTATATCTTTGTAGCCAGGTCACTTGTAGCTGAAGTATCGTACATTATCAATAGATGAAGTTCTTGTTCTTCTTGGTGCTCCACATTGCTGTTCACAACTTCAATTTTTGCGTTTGAGAAGCTAGACTTTACAAAACAGTTTGCGACAGTTTGTTTTCTAATTGCGTTTACTGAAGAGGAAATCCATTGAATTGCAATCTAGGATGCTGATTTTCTTTGCAATGTCACTCGCACTTGTTGCATCGTTCATGTTTGCAATGAGATGTCCTAAAACACGTTTTCTGTAGTGAAGTTTAAAATTTTTTTATTATCCCTTGATCCAAGGGCTGACACTCTGCAGATGTGTTTGGTGGCAGAAAAACGATTTGAATGTTGGACAATTCAATGTGCGGGTGAGATGCAGCATTATCCATGAAAAGAATAATTTTTCTGTTTTGACGAATCATGTTTTGGTTAAAGTGACATCCATTCGCTCATGATATCTTGTGTCATCCACGCTTTTATATTAGACTTCCAGTCAACATTCAAAAGATTCAACTTTATGCCCTTGAAACAACCAGGAACGCTTGACTGTACAATAGTACAGTCAAGCGTTGCTTAGAAATTTTTCCGCCCTGGCACTTTTCGTTTTTTAGACTCATTGTTTTTTCAGGAAGAGCTTTAAAAAACAACCGTTTCTTCACAGTTGTAAATATCCTTAGCTTCAAAATCACGACATAAATCTTCCAATTTGACGGTCCACTCTGTTACAACCCCAGTATCAACAGATCCACCTTCACCACTTACGGTTTTCCAAGAAATTTTATGCCGAGTTTTGAACTTGTCTAGCCATCCCACAGAAGCTTTGAACTCATTTACTCCCATAGATTTCGCAACCTCCAAAGCCTTTTCCCTAATAATAGGCCCATTAATGGGAATTTTTTTAGCACGTGCGCGACAAAACCACTCATACGTAACATTGTCAATTTGAAGTCCAACAGTTTTCGGGAATGATTTTTGAACATGATCATTTTCGTGTTGCCAAAATTGTTTGAGCAGTTGATTTTTTTTTAGTGACAAATGGGCCTGGAGTACTGGGGTCCATAGTTTAATAATTTCAAATAGATATTTACAGTATACCCAGTTATAAAATATAAGTACAAATTCAGTAGCTTTCGGAACACGTGTCCCTTTATCAACTGACAAATTTGAATACATTACAAGCAAAGTGTGGCACGTTACTCATGCGTCATTGTTGTAGCACGGACGTGTGCTGCCTTACGCCAGTGGTCATCCATCAATAAAACGGTTGTCTCTAGGATGGGATGTATACGCATGCCTTTCTGGCGATTTAATGCCTTAGGGTTGTTTATTATGTTTAGTGACTCTAGCCATAGGCGGTGGCGAAAGTGTCGCGCGTGGTCCACTATCTCAAAGTCGCGCTTGGGGTCAAGATCGTGGTTGGTAGCCCAAAAATGTTCTGCAAGCACGGACTGGTCAGTTTCGGCAAGCCGGATTGCTCTGTCGTGTTCCGTGAGGCGATCCTGGAGACGTCTCGATGTCTCACCTACGTAGCAACTGTTACAGGCCCTACAGGTGATACGGTACACTACATTGCTGCGTAAGACAGGTGTGACAGGGGTCTTCACACTGGAGACAAGTGAACGTAGGTTCCTACCGGGTAATTGCACACATTTGATGTTGTAACTTCTCAGGATCTTCGAGATACGTCCTGACACTCCTGGATAGTACGGAATGTAGGCGGACGATATGCCGACTTGCTTCGGAGGTCTTGGGTTGGAAGTAAGTTCTTGTGCCTGTAACAAGCATCTGTTTAGTACATGGGATGGATAACCGCATCTGGTTAGGTCCGCCTTCACACGGGAGATCTCGTTACGTCTAATTGTGTCGGTGCTGGAATGGCTCCAGGCCCTGGAGAACAGGGTGCGGGCAGTGCTATTGAGATGGCTTGGAGCATGGCCGGACCCGTAGTTGGTGAATTGACCGCACCACATGGGTTTGCGGTATACTGAGGTCTCTAGACGTGGGCCTACGCGATGCACTAGCACGTCCAGAAACGGGAGCGAACCGTCCACCTCTGATTCTACGGTAAACTTGATGAAATTGGATAGAGAGTTGAGGTGTTCTAGTAGTACCGTTTCAGAACCACGTATTATGGTAAAAATATCGTCGACGTATCTACACCACGTTGTAATAGGTGTAGGTGGGTTCTGGTGTATCTGCTCCTCCAGATCTTCCATGGCGATGTTAGCTACTACGGAACTGACGGGGGCACCCATAGCAGTGCCATGTACTTGTTTGTAGAGTGAGTCTTCAAAGGTGAAGATGCTGCTAGAGAGGCATAGGTTGAGGGCGGTACAGATGTCATCAGTGGATAGTGACGTCCTGGATATCCCATCTCCACCGTGAAATCAGGAACGCTGACTACAACAAGTCCAGACTGTTACAACATCTACAAGGTAAGGTCTCGCCTATTGTATTTACAAACCTTATGCATACCATCTGCCATCGGGCTAGTCAGACCTCGGATACCTACCGTTTACGCCAACAGCGCAAGTTCATAAACTTAAGCATAGAAGCTAACTCCTTAAAGGCGAACACTCGTTCAGACGACACGACTTCTTTCGTCTTGAATCTAAGTAACAAACAACTGTCCAACGAGCAGCTGAGTGTTTTATCAAACGGTATGAAATTCGCCGATATACCATCGAAACCTCCCATCACACAGCTCGCTATGGGTATAGAAGCCAGTATTACCAACCTTCCCGAAGAAACTGCCAACGAGATCCGATTCAAGACTGCCGCAGTCCTCCGCAACACTCGAAAAACGTACTCAAACCTCAACCACCGCCAGCGTGCCACCCTGTCATCTATAAGAAAAGACAACCCCATCGTTGTACTTCCTGCGGATAAAGGGCGCCAGACTGTTGTGCTGGACCGATCAGCCTACCGAGAGAAAGCCTTGGCCCTATTACTCGATCCTAACGTATATGAACCTCTACCTGATCCTCCCGTTAAAGTCTTGAAACGTCTGGAAGCAAATGTTAATAAACTTGTCCACGCATGGCTTAAAGATAAGAAGATCCCGACCGCGACTCACCATCTTCTACGTGCTACTGGCTGCCAACTACCGCAATTCTACGGATTACCAAAGATCCATAAACCGGGTATTCCTCTCAGACCTATAGTGTCTTGCTGCAGTGCCCCAACGTATGAACTGTCCAAACACATCGCGAGCCTCCTCTCGCCTCTTATAGGTAATACATCTCACACCGTTAAAAACAGCAGTGAATTCATTAACATCATTAAGGACATTTCAATCCCTGATAACTCTGTCATGGCATCATTTGACGTGGTGTCTTTATTCACCTCGATTCCCGTCCAACAGGCCGTGCACTGCACCAGAAGGCTCCTTGAGAGCGACTTAAGCCTCCAATCCAGGACGTCACTATCCACTGATGACATCTGTACCGCCCTCAACCTCTGCCTCTCTAGCAGCATCTTCACCTTTGAAGACTCACTCTACAAACAAGTACATGGCACTGCTATGGGTGCCCCTGTCAGTTCCGTAGTAGCTAACATCGCCATGGAAGATCTGGAGGAGCAGATACACCAGAACCCACCTACACCTATTACAACGTGGTGTAGATACGTCGACGATATTTTTACCATAATACCACGTGGTTCTGAAACGGTACTACTAGAACACCTCAACTCTCTATCCAATTTCATCAAGTTTACCGTAGAATCAGAGGTGGACGGTTCGCTCCCGTTTCTGGACGTGCTAGTGCATCGCATAGGCCCATGTCTAGAGACCTCAGTATACCGCAAACTCATGTGGTGCGGTCAATTCACCAACTACGGGTCCGGCCATGCTCCAAGCCATCTCAATAACACTGCCCGCACCCTGTTCTCCAGGGCCTGGAGCCATTCCAGCACCGACACAATTAGACGTAACGAGATCTCCCGTGTGAAGGCGGACCTAACCAGATGCGGTTATCCATCCCATGTACTAAACAGATGCTTGTTACAGACACAAGAACTTACTTCCAACCCAAGACCTCCGAAGCAAGTCGGCATATCGTCCGCCTACATTCCGTACTATCCAGGAGTGTCAGGACGTATCTCGAAGATCCTGAGAAGTTACAACATCAAATGTGTGCAATTACCCGGTAGGAACCTACGTTCACTTGTCTCCAGTGTGAAGACCCCTGTCACACCTGTCTTACGCAGCAATGTAGTGTACCGTATCACCTGTAGGGCCTGTAACAGTTGCTACGTAGGTGAGACATCGAGACGTCTCCAGGATCGCCTCACGGAACACGACAGAGCAATCCGGCTTGCCGAAACTGACCAGTCCGTGCTTGCAGAACATTTTTGGGCTACCAACCACGATCTTGACCCCAAGCGCGACTTTGAGATAGTGGACCACGCGCGACACTTTCGCCACCGCCTATGGCTAGAGTCACTAAACATAATAAACAACCCTAAGGCATTAAATCGCCAGAAAGGCATGCGTATACATCCCATCCTAGAGACAACCGTTTTATTGATGGATGACCACTGGCGTAAGGCAGCACACGTCCGTGCTACAACAATGATGCATGAGTAACGTGCCACACTTTGCTTGTAATGTATTCAAATTTGTCAGTTGATAAAGGGACACGTGTTCCGAAAGCTACTGAATTTGTACTTATATTTTATAACTGGGTATACTGTAAATATCTATTTGAAATTATTGATTTTTTTTCTTTAGGATGTCGCTTACCTGCGTCTTTCCGATTTTGCAGCGAGATTGTGAACACTATTTTTTTGCCGATCATACGCATTGAGTTCGACTTTATCTTTTAAAGTTAAATGTTTACGAGAAGATATTGTGCACTTCACACGACACTGAACAAAACTGAAACTCAAAAGACGAAAGGCCGACAAATCCCCCCCCCTGCACACACCGAATTCATCAGAAGTTTACACGTGCCTTAAAATTCTTGAAACCTTGATAAAATTAAGAGAATCGACGTAAACCTTGATAAAATTAAGAGAATCGGAAATAGAAAATAAACACACAATTGAGGCAATACGTGGAAGAAAAGTTCCTAGAAAAAGGGCCGCTGTCCGTTATGGGGAGATCAAATTAAGTGCTAATCTAAACGAAACAGTGCAGATTGCCTGTCCGCGTCCGTTACAGAGAATGTCCGCTAGACAGAAGCTGCAAACACGTTAAAACCAATAGGAGGTGAGTTGGAGAATTTGAAAATGTCCGTTAACGAGAGGTGTCCGTTAGGAGAAGTTTCACTGTACAGTAAAATATTTCCAAGGATTTTTCTACTACAGTAGACTTTCAGAATAATGGTACCTTTGGGGATTCAAGTTGCCGCTATTTTGATTTTTGCATTATTTAGAAATTTTATTTTTAATATATTTAATGCAGAAATAATGAGGTTAAATAAGAAATTGAGAGATTAAGAATGCAATTTTATTAACTGCACAAAAAAAACAAACATTTTGACGATCCAATGTTATATTCTGCCATTAATACTCACTCTCTCTCTCTCAGGGTAACTCAAATTTTTTTTTGGCTGGTGCAGCAAAAGCCTCAGGCTTCCTTGCACCATATGGCTAATAAAAAAAAAAAAAAAAATGTAAAACCGCAATATCAGTACAGAATTCACTTTCAAAATGGCAAACTTAAACAAATATAGTAATCACGTGACTTGCTGTTTTCTTTTTTTTTTTTTTTTTTCGGCCGTCAGTACATATGCACCATACTAAACATCCGATCTCAATGTGCCGTTAGCTTAAAAGTTCCGTTATTTGGAGTGCTGTTATTTCAACAGTCTACTGTGTATACTTTCATCACATAAGTACAGAGCACTGCAGCAACATTTATACAGCTTTAATACGACTTTCTGGACAGCCTGTATATGGGAGAAGGTAATAAAGATCATACAGTTGTGATTAAATTGAATGTCTAAGTTTAGAGAAAGTAAAACTTTAGGCTTTTATTAATTGTTCTATAAAGTTATAATCTTAGTATTTAATTGATAAGAAGATAACTATGTTTACTATTTACTTCTGTTAATCACAGAAACAGAAAATTTCCTTTTTTGGGGGAGGGAGACTTTTTGCCTTTGCTTAAGTTTACTTGAGAAAAAAAATCAAATGCATCTGCAATATTGTAATGCACTGTGTACATTACCTAACTTAATATTTATATACTGTATGTATCACATTCTTGCCTTGCAATAATATTATGTATATAAAGTGATTTGTACAAAATTCCCTTTCACTTTAAAGAAAATTAGCAACATTTCATTCCATGCCTAGAGGAAGCAATGCCTGTGTAAATGGCTCAAAACATTTGTTTAATGATTATATTGTAATTATAAAAAAAAAAAAAAAAAAAAAAAAAAAAGCTAAGAGCAACTAAAATCAGCTATGCAACTGAGTTCCAGGATACTATTGCACAGTCCCAAATAAAGAATAACAAATGTATACAGTTTATCTCACAAATATATGGAGTGTTGAGAACCAGCATGGGCATTGGAGGAAACACCCTCACAGGGCTGATCTGTCTTTCTGTGTAGTGGTCTTTTGTCATCATTTCCAGGCCCTAGACATCTGATTACCCCCCCCCCCCCAATGCTTCTGAATATGTGAGATGCAAAGTATTTAGTGGTTATAAAAATAAAATAAAAAAAGCTGAAGGTCAAATTGGGAAAAAAGTTTAGTGCTATTTGAAGATAATAAAGCACTCAAAACCTATGTTGGTATTATTATGTTTATTTCAGAACTGGAAATGTGTATGTAATGGAGGCACGTTTGAACCATCACAAAAGATTATTTTGGTCACAAGAACATTTTTCCCAAGGAATACGTAAGTTTAGGGGGTTCCCCTTAAATTTACTTGAACATTGTGATATATGGTACAAATATTGTTTTTTTTTTTAAATCATGTATATTCTAAAAATATGTGTCATATTGCTTCAAAATGAAATGAAACTTTATACTACTAAGTATCTGAAGCAGTTGAGAATTTTTTTTCTTTTGGATAATAACACTGCAGTTAATAAAAATACTATTTGTTCTAATCATGCTCTGTGGCAACTTAGTCAGCATTATACATCACTATCTATTACTCAATTGAAGAGGTCTGAGTTTGATTCCCTTTGACTGGAGGAATTTCTAAAATCCTTTTCAGTTGCAACTATAGTTAGCTGAATACAGGCAGAAGAAGTGGGATATTTTGCTGTGAGTTGGTCCTGGTTTTCCGGCCCACACAGCATGCAAATTTCCCTGTAAATATGTGCTTCTACAGCCATAATACATGTTTGGTTATGAGTGTATGCTTGGGGACTATTATTACCAATATAATAATAATAATATAATATGTTCTAATCTTCCAGTATATAATATCAGAAAAGAATAAAATTACAAAGTACATCATATTTAACAATTTATTGCATTTTTATCCCAAGAAAGCAAAATGATGTGTAAAATAAACCATTCACTTGCCCCTTTGGATTCTTTTTTTTTTACTCCATTTACTGGAGGATTAACCCCCCCTTACCTACACACACACCTGTAGCTTTTGAGATCTTTTCTATATTTGTTCTTGAGAATTATTATTTATAAATCATCACAGAATAATTTTGTTTTATTGAATTATATACGACTGCAGGTTGTAGCTGGTTTGAAATACAATTTAACAATTGAAATTGGTCCAACAACTTGTAAGAAAAATGATGTAATTGTCACGGATGTTAAAACTTGCCCTCTTCAGGCTAATGAAGTAAGTATAAGTTTTTTCTAGATTATTTTAATTTATATTCTTAGTGTGGCATTATCGGCATGTTATTTCTATAAATAAAGTGATGGCTGAGTGGGAGAAGAGTGGTTAGCAAGGGGCACTACTCTTCATGGGCTAATGGTATTAGTGGATTCCTCCCGAGAGTTCAGTGCTGGGTCCATTGTTGTTTTCAGTATTTATTAATAATATTGACGAAGGCATATCGGGCCTAATGTATAACATTGCAAGTGATACAAAGGTTAAAGACATTGATCGGGGTATGCCACGACAAGATCTAGAAAAATTAGGCAGATGAGTTGAGATGTGGCAATTGAAGCTTAACATTGATGAATGCAAGGTACTGCATGTGGGTAGCAGTAACCCCAGAGTAACATACTAGCTGTATGCTTCAACACTAAGGCTAGTCGAGAATAAAAGTCACTGACAAAATCCCATGAACTGTCCTGGCAGGTTACTTAGGCAGACAGGCTGCCAGTGTGATGCATCCAGTTGACATGTATCACCAGTGCAATGTTGAGTTACTTTGGTGTGACATAAGTACTGGGAAAGCAAAATTGAAAGTAGGTGTGTGTGTTATAGGCCTAAGGACTCTGAAGAGTACAACAAACAACTCTGCAGAGAAATAGTGAGACATTAAATTAGATTGTCTTAAAATGGGGGATATTGACTGGAACTTTTAGGTGGGTCAATTGTACCATAACAAGACTTTTGTGGATTTATTCAGTGACTGTTTTCTACAGCAGCATGTTCGAGAGGCAACTAGAGCGAGCAGTACTCTTGATCTAATTATCAGCAATGATTATTCATGCATTAAGAATCTGCAGATAAAGGAACTAGTAGGTGCCCTTGATCACAGTGTGCTAATGTGGGATTTACTTAATGATGAAACTACCATCAGTAGTAAAGGGAAGGTACAGTTTTTAAATTCTATATAGTAGGACCAACTAATGATGTTACCATCAGCAAATTCCAATTGAAGCATTCAATGAATTAATCTTGGAAGCTACTAGGCTTTTCATACCAACAAAGAAATACTGTTCAAGGTTCAGGCCTAAATGTATGTCAGATTAGCTAATCAGACTTCTGGAAGAGAAGAAAAATGCATGGGAATGAATATAAATTATCAGGTGAAGCCTATGGTATATATAAGCTAGTCTGCACTCAAGTCACAAAGGAGGTTAGGCAAGCGAAGGCAGATTATGAGAAATCACTTGTAATTATTAATCAGATATGTCATTCAAATGATTTTTGTGAACTCCCACTAAATTTTAATGGGGGTTTCATAAAATTAAAACATGAAAATTTCCTTAGGGGAGGGGTTGCAAATGAAATGCTCCCTGCAACGCTCACTTCTGGCTATGTTCTAACTGCAAGAATTTGTTGAAGTAAAAGATAAAATAGATAAAATATCTATTTTATCTATTTAAAACGTTTCAGAAACTTAAGTACCAAAGAATATTAGGCAGGCAAAGGCAGATTATGAGAAATCCTTGGCAAAGGATGCAAAGAAAACAACAAAGAATTCTTTACCTATGTAAACTCTAGAAGGAAAGGGATGAATCAGATTGGTCCACTGGATATTGATGGTTCAACTGTTGATGATCCTGCTCAGGTGGCTAAGAAACTAAATGAGTATTTTGCATCTACATTCGCCCATGAGGAGTTATTCAGGGAGGGAAATGCCAGAAGTGAGTTAAACTCTGGCGGTGAGCTAGATGATTTTGTAATAACTCAGAGGAAAGTGGAGGAGAAATTGTTGAAGATAAACAAAAAAGACACACCGGGTGGAAGGGATCTATCCAGTTATATTAAAGGAGGCAGCAAAGGAAGTAAGCAAATCATTAGCCATAATTATGAGAGCTTCTTTGGACTCAAGGGAGGCACCCATGGATTGGAGATGTGCAAATGTGATCCCAATTCACAAAGGAGGATCAAAGGGCAACACAAGTAATTATAGACCTGTGAGTTTAACTTCTGTTTCAGGAAAATGAATGGAGGCACTGGTTAAAGAAGCACTGCAGGATCATCTAGACAAGACCAGTTATAGCTCGGACACAGCATGGTTTTGTTAAGGGAAAGTCTTGCCTGACCAATTTGATTGGATACTATGATGTGGTCACAAAGGAACTGGATGCAGGGAATAACTTTGATATCATATACTTGGATCTTAGGAAGGCTTTTGATACTGTTGCACATGGAAGACTGCTGAACAAATTGGAGCAGTGTGGCATTGGTGGCAAATTGCTGATATGGATAAAGGGATGGTTGAGTGGGAGAAGACAGAGTGGTAATCAATGGACACTGCTCATCGTGGACTAATGTTATTAGTGGAGTCCCTCAGGGTTCAGTATTGGGTCCATTGTTGTTTTCTGTATTTATAAATGATAATGATAATGGTATATCAAGCTTAATGTCCAAGTTTGCAGATGACGAAGGTTGGCAGGGTTGTTAAGGACATTAATGACAGTATGCTGCTGCAACAGGATCTAGAAAAGTTGAGCAGATGGGCTGAGAGGTGGCAAATGAAATTTAACATTGACAAATGTAAAATACTACATATGGGAAGCAGTAACCTTAGAGTGATGTATCAACTCTGTGGCTACACTGCCAGTGATAGAGAACGAAAAGGACCTGGGGGTAATTGTGCAGGTTTTCTGAGCAGTGCAGACTGTCTGCAAGAGTAGCTCATAGTGTCTTGTCAATGATATACAGGAATTTTTCTAGCAGGGATAAGGAGGTGATTATTCCCTTGTATAAGGCAGTGGTTAAAGCCACACATTGAGTACTGTATACAGGTCTGGAGGCCTCATTTTAAGAAGGATATAGAGCTGTTGGAACGAGTACAGAGAAGGGCAAAAAGATTAGTGAATTGGCTGCTCTTATGAAGAAAGGCTTAAATTTTGCAAATTGCAGTGTCTGGAGACTAGGCACCTGCGAGGTGATCTGATTGAGGTGTATAAAGTCTTGAATGGTTTGAGCATGCTCAATGCTGATAGGATTCTTCCTCTTGCTGAGAATAATCACCTGAGAGGGCTTAAATTCAAATTAAGGAAAGACAGATGTAGGATAGATGTGCAGAAGTTTGCCTTTAGCCAGTGGGTAGTTCATTGGTGGAACATACTTCCATCTTTTGTTGTGGAAGTTGATAGCCTAAATAAATTAAGGCTGAGCTGGACAGGTATTTGGAACAAACGGAGTGGTGAAATGGGAGCGCGTTTTTTTTTTTTTTGTTTTTTTGTTTTTTTGTTTTTTTTTTGGTGATGGTGCATAAGCTTGCTTTCTTGCATCATATGCCTCTACTAATGCTAATATTCTTCATCTCATAGATGGCATTAAATATACGAGAATGAAATAACGCCGAATCATTTAAAGAGTTATGCACAATTTTTTTTTTTTTTTTTTTTCATATGCATAACCCTATAAATGATTCAAAACTTGCACCTATGAGAAATACATAATGTTACTATATGGATCAGAAATTGGGAAAATTTCCAGAAATTGTAGCATTTATTCAGTGTACCCAAAAGTACAAGGTTAGGGAATTTGATTTCAAAGAATGTTATAAAATAGTATTTGTGAGAGGTGGAAAAAAAAAAATAAATAAAATAAAATAATCCTGAATCATTGATTTTGTTTACTCAATTTACATTAAAAATTTTTTTATTTTACATTGCAGCCATCAGAAATATGTAATGTTACTATATGGATCAGAAGTTGGCAAAATTTCCGGAAATTATTACATTCGTCATGTGTACCCAAAACTACAAGGTCTGGGAATTTGATTTCAAAGAATCCTATTTTTTTTTAACTTATAAAATTTGTTTTTAGTAATCATTTTTTTTATCAGATTGTTTGAATGATTCACTGCTGAGAATTATTTGAACAGTTACTTTTACTTTTTTAAATATATCCATTCAAGTTTAATAATGCTTGAAGAAATTGCTTGGATGTCACAAAATAAAATGAAAATAATCTCATGCCAGTATGATCACTAAATATTTGGCAAAAAGTGCAATTTGTATATAACGTTTTGAATACTCTGTATAATTTCTTTAAATTAATAAAACACAGATATCTAGGTTAGAAATCATTTTGAAATGTTGAATTTTTTAAAAAAATACTTTAAAATCCTTTCAGTTAAGCAAATAACTTGTAGTGATTTTTAGATTATCCATTCGTATTTAATAATGCTTGAAAAACTTGTTTGGATGTCAAAATAAATTCAAAGTAATTTCATGCCAATATGGTCACTAAATATTTGGCAAAGAGTGTAATTTGTATATAACATTTTGAATACTCTGTATAATTTCTTTAAATTAATAAAACACTACAGATACTTGTAGTTTAGAAATCATTTTGAAATGTTGAACATTTTTTTAAAATACTTTTAAATCCTTTCAGTTAAGAAAATAATTCACAGTAAATATTTTTAAGATGCTGAAGACATTCATTGTTTAATGTGATATCTGGTAATATTTGTTTCTCATAGTATGGAATTGGATATAATGTCGCTGAAAAAATAAACAAGGTTATTATTAGGCAATGTGGTGTTAAATACATATGAGATATTTTGTAATGATTTGGCATGAGAGGTTGTTTTATTTTAAAAAATAGTATTTTTGAAACAACATTTGCAAGATTGCTAATTTTATAAAACTTGACTATTTTAACCATTTCCAATTGTTTAAATTAGGGATTGCCATAAAAGTTGCCTTAGGATGTAGCTTTTCTGGCGTAATGCGACCTGCCCAATGAAGTACTGGAAAACATTACCAGGTTACCCATGTCACAAAATAAACATAGTAACAGTTCAGGTCCCCCATCCTGCATGTAAGCTGGGATTATCAAAGATCACAGAAATAGGTATTGGTGATGTTGGTTGGTCATCAGTTTTTGGGCTTACTTACTGTCACGGGAAATCCAAGCATACACAGCAGTAACCACTTCTCCATATCGCCCTATCCTTAGCCCTCTTCTCAGTCTTCCCATGTCCACCATCCCCCTCTTAATTCATTTGTCATAGTTTTCCTTATTCTTCCTCTGGGCCTCTTCCTCCAGACTTTTCCCTTCATCAATCTCTCACTTTGCAACACCCTGTCTGATCCAGTTTCTCTTCTGTCTTTTAATTATTTCAGCCAAACATCTCATCCACCCTTCTCAGTTTATCAACATCCATGTCTACTCCAGACATCACACTAATCATTTTCTAAACTCCCACGTAATATTCTTCCTATTTGCTTCTCAAAAGCTTTTTTTTGTGCATTGGTATACTTATCCTTATATCTCTGCTACATTCTGCTTCTTTCTTCCCCTATTTCAATGTTTAACTCTCGCCTTTCTCCTTCCACTCTCATAATCTTTATTTTCTCAATATTTGAGTATTCTCATAAATTGCAGTTCTCCTTTAGCCTATAAACCAATTTCTGAAATCCTTCCTCAGAATCCATCACCAGTGCCATATCATCTGCACATCTAACACTCTCAATATCCTTTACTCCCATCTTCACCCTGTACTACTTTCTCTCATCCACATTTTCTTTGATATGCCTCCTTTTTGGTATCATTCCCATCCTACCTTAACTTTTTGTTCCCAGTACAATCTACTGTTCATTCTTCTATCCTTTCCAGTATACAGTAGCCCCTTGCCATTTATAAGCTTGACTTGCAACCTTTGTGTCGTGGTGATTTTACTTCTGTATACCCACTTAAAATTTGCACGACAATCACTTTAAGTTGCAACCTGCTCAGTCTCCTCTGATTTATTTAAAACATGGTACTGCTATGACAGCTTGTTTCAGGACTTGCTGATCTCTCATCAAATAGGTTGTCTCTTTTAAATAAATGGCAGATTAACCTTTGGCAATATCCATTTGTTTGAAAGTAGTACAAGTGCAACGTCCAAAATCCAGCAATATCAGGACCTGGAGATTTTCCAGTTTTTGGATAATAAATTTAATGATAATTTTTCTGCATTATCAACTTATTTATATTAATTATATTGTTTTATTTTCATTATCCTTTTATCCCTTTGGCTGTTAGTCAAAATTGAACTTAGCATTGTGAAATTATCAAAGTTATTTCTGATTAAAAAATTAATTTTTTTTTTTGAGTTGTGTGATCGACACAGAACTCTGTGCTTCTGCTTTTGTGGCCACAGGGAAGTGAAGTGCTCTGATAGTAGCATCTTGCATTACCCTTCAATTAAAAAAAAAACACTCTTGAGAGGAAAATGTTTATATATGTTTAATTTGACATTACTGGTATCTTATTCAGAATGCAGGTGTCAAACAATTTATCATGAAAACCTGAGATATGAGAGAAATCAGATTTTCTGTTTTTCAGACATTACATACACATTACCCTGGATGGTATCATCGGCTGATTGTTCTTTTGAATGTCGGTTGCAGAAATCGAGAATGAAATTCTATGAATGTTTGGGTGCCTTTTAATAACTATTTAATTGATTAATTCATGGCAATTAATTGATGGTAAGTAAATCACTTGTACAATACGTAATTAAAAACAGCAAGAATAACAGACATGATTGTAATAAACACCAACAAAAACTTGCTCTAACTGGTAGCCATTGAAAAAATTTGTTCTGCAGTTTCATTTCCAGTGTTGTGTAAAGGATACCCTCCCTCACTTTAGAGATCAGTAGCGATTTATTTTTAGAAGAATTAAATGTAAAAAATAGAAACTTCTCTACCTTGCATTGCTAAAGCTTAGAATGAGCAAAAACAATACCCACCCCTGTCAGCAGATTAGTAGATTTTGCCTTTCCTGTCAGCAATATGAGAGACAAATACAAAGGTATGTCATAATTATTATAGAGGCTGATAACTGACTGAACTAACCATTTTGCAAAATCATAGCAAATTTTAACCATAAATGTTTATATACACTAAAATTGCAGCCATGTTTGTATATAATTTAAAAAAAAAAAGGTAAAGGTGAACTATAGCTTGATCTGTTAAAGAACAATAAAGTTGGTCATTAATACAAAAATCTCTCACTGTAATCCACTGTGGATTTACTGAGAAACTCCATCTAATCATCCAAAGAATTTAAAAGGGGAGACATCATCAGAGCCCACTCATTTCAGGGTTTTGCAAAAGCTGATAACCAACATCTTAATAGGTTTTGTTTTTCTTAATAAATAAATTTCTGTTTATACTTTGGATTGCTAAGGCCAGAAGAGTTTACATCGTTCTGTTTTTCTTCACTTCTTTGTGAAGAAAAACAGAACGATGGAGTCCTGAAGACATGATTGTGAAGTCCTACTACCAAAGGACTTCAGCCAGCCCAGTACTAAGTACTAAGATTACCTGTCGGTAATCTTAGTACTGTTGTGTCATCTAGGTGACTGTATGCTGATCCAATCCAATTAAGCATTAAAACTTGGGAAAGTAATATACTCATAGTACAAGTTGTATGCTTTAGAGATAAATTTGGTAAAGTGTGGACTTCGTGGCCAGCAGTCTTTTTATCATGACTTAGTAAGACCATATCATGTTTAGCTGTGTGTGTGTGTGTGTACACACACATGCATTTTTTGGCACTAAAATAAACACATGAAGGGCAGAGTCAACTCCCCCCCCCCTTCCAGCTTTCTATAATTGTATTAAAGTTCCTGTATTATTGTATTAAAAAGGTAATTTTGAATGATTTATAACAAATTTGTAATAAATCATTCAAAACCATCAAAGGTTTTGAGAGATTTATTAACTTCAAACAACACAGTTTACCCATGCATCATGTTGCTCAAGGAAATACCTTAAAGGATTATTGAATTCAATAATTTAAGCCAGCCCACCCAATCAAAAGCCATCCCTAAATCTAGAAAACATACACATATGGCTCTGTTCCTTTCCAGATGTATTTCTGTCAGCATTCTCATTATGCTTATTGCATTCCTTTGTTTCCCTCCTGAAATCAAATTGTCTTCTCACATTTTCCTTCATCCTTATGTTTAACATTGTTAATGTTATCTTTGCTGCATGTAATACCAAATTTATAATTCTAAAATCTTTACATTCAGCTGCATGACTTTCCTTTTCTATTGGTATCATTACTGCATTCTCAAAATCTTTTGGACCTTGCTCATATATTAACACACATAATTCTGTAATTTTTAAAACTCACTTCCTCTAGTAACAATATTTTCCACTGCTGTCTTGTTTCTCATCATTTCCTTCAATGTTGCAAATTACCTTGCTACATTGACTGCCCAAAGCTATCTTGTTCCATGATATTCTCCCCACCCCCACACATACTCTACCCATATAACTTCCTAACTCTTCTAATATTAATTTCCTACAAAATGCTTCCCACCATTCCTCTCTTGCTTCATCTGTTACCTGTTTAAGCCTGTTAATCTCTCTAACTTCTCCTCTCACCTTTAGTATTAGCATTTTTTCAATTTACTCCATTTCTCTAATTAATTAATTTTTTACCTCTAAAGTGAGCTTATGCTCACTTTAGAAATAAAAAATTAATAAATAAATTTCTGTTTTATACTCTGTACAGCCGAGACCCGAGAACATTTTTACCGGTGTTATTTGGAAAAAAAAGTATAATGTTACCTATAAATCGTTACGAAACCCGATGCGCATGTATTGTACTTGTTGCATGCAGTGGCGCAACAAGTACAATTCATGCACCCAAGAAAACTGAATTGTACGCAACAAGTGCAGAGATGTAACAAGTTGCAATGACACAAATACAATTGAGCAGTGACGTGCTACATTATATCAGAGTAATGATTAATACGCGAGTGACTGTGCCAAAATGTACAGCCCAGCGTTCGAAGGAATATCGTGAAAGAAATAAGGGGAATTGGACAGAAATGTGAATCCAGATAAAATTCAACAAGGTTTCATTATACCCGAGTTCTCAAACTGCACCCAAAAAAACTCGAGCTGAAATAATGAAGGAATATCGTAAATGGAAGAAAAGGAAATTAGAAATTCAAACTATTTCGAATAATAATGAAATTCAACCACAGAGTTCACTATGCCTGATACTTATCAGGAATCTAAAACTCCAGCAGAATGAATGAAGGAATATCGTGCACGAAAAAAATCGAAATTAGAAATGGCTATGAGATTCCTGATTACATCCCTATAGTGTCTACACGAGCTGACAGTGAGTTTGAAAAACTAGTGTACAAAAACCCATTTGGATTTAGTTGTAATGTTTGTGATTGTTTATGGTTTCAATTAGATTTGAAACCATTCCAACAACTTCAAAATGAATTTAATTTACAAGAAGTAAGTACTTTCATGACGTGTAATACACAGTGCTTTTTTGTGATGGTACGCAACGGTACAACATACCGGCACGTTTATTAACAGTGACGTGTGACATTTGGATGCAGTGCACTTCAAAATTTGTAATATTCCGTACATTTTTTTTACATGTTTATCTACTATTCAAATAAGCTTAAAATTATTTAACTAAATTTACATTTTTCACTGTCTATTGTTAAGATATTTTCTGTATAAAACTGTATAACCATTTTTATAATTCTAAATTGCTCAGTCGGACCTCTGTTTAATTATTTTGAATTCCCCTTGGAAGTTACATTTAAAATAGTTTCCGTTGAGCGAGAAAAATTTCATATAGCGAACGGATTAGGAGAGAATTAACTTGGTACGCACTGTTCGCATTTCTGGCCTTCAGGCAATTTAGGAAATTAGTGTGGCTGAGCAAATTAAGATAGCTAAAGGGATTACTATTCTATAATTTAGTGGTACCTGGTAAAACCTATCCGACCACCTGTCCCGTGTATGGAGAAGTCGCGCTGGTCAGTGAGCAGATCAAGGTGTATTCCCAATGGGCTCTGGCCCACTTACTGCAGTGGTGTCCAACCTTTGCAACCATACAGGTGCCATATTAAAAAAAATTCAAAGTTAGATTTCTTTAGTTTTACATTTTTCATATCTTGTTGCATATAAAAGTAAAATTGAAAATATTCGAAAATTTTATTAAGTACAATACACAATTACATTTACTGAACAAAACATTTAATGAGAATTTTTTTCATAATTAACAAAATTTAAAATGCTGTTTTAGTTCACTTTCCTCGCGGACCGTAGGTTGGACACTTTTGTGAATCAACTGTAAGCGCCCCGTTCGAGAATTAGGAGGGAGAAATTTCTTTTACCCCGACAAATAATCATCTGTTGTTTCGCGGAAGTGCGTTATCTACATTTTTCCGTAAATTTTCGCTATCTCTGTTTACATGGTCACAGTACCTGAATATCCGAATGACACTGACATTTTCAAAAAAAAAAAAAAAAAATTCAAATTTAAGAACTAGTGACAATACCGATGACGAGAGAAGGAAAACTAGGACAAAGAAAGCATTGAACCTTCTAAGCATGAATTGTTAGCATTTGGTGAAAATGAAGTTTGAAAATTGTCAATTAGGTTACAGCTAAATGCAATTCATGGATTTCGGGGGTACCTAATTGAAAAGATGGTTTCGGAAGAATTGAAGAATTTGATGGACGGTCTGAGTATGATACCAATTTCATCGAGTGAATGTGAATGAGGATTTTCACAAAAGAATCTGATCGTCAGCCCAACCAGAGCTTCGTTGATGAGAAAAACAGTTTCTTCACTACTGTTTCTTAAAATTGTAGGCCCACCGCTGACCCACTTCGATCCAGCAAAATATGTCGATTTGTGGCTGCTTCAGAAAGGTCATTCAGCAAGAGACACACAGAGGAAGAAAAGTCGGCATAGGGTGTCGGATGAGAAGTTAATAAAATTTGGAATATTCTACAAAAACTTTATTATAAAATTATTTTTACTTATTATTATTTTTAAGGGCCATAGTTTAACAAAGGACCCTTAAAATGTCACTCGGTTGTCTTCCTGTCCATCCCTCTGTCACAGCATTGTATCTTTGGAACCACTCAACCTATTGACTAGAAATTTTGCAAGGGTTTGCACATCAAGTGGGCCAACATAACGCCATATTGATCATTGTTGACAAAAATTTGTCTGAGAAATGGAGGGGGGGGGGGTTAAAATGGGTGTAAAAATGTCGACAACCTATAGCTACACCGTTGGAAAGAGCTCAACGAGTATGTTTAAAATATTTTTAAAATTAAAAATGGCGGCAGACAGGAAAATGTAAGTAATTTTCGTGTCCCCCCCTCCATTTCCATTGCTAACAGAGCTAAAAATTTAAAAATCACATTAACCATGCATTATTCAATGCTTATCAAGGGAAAATGTTTGCGATTGAAATCTATCATTTATTTTTGTGTTAAAATTAGTTAATTAGTTCAAAATCTTTTTTTTTTTGCACTTCAATTTATTGAACTTCATAGCGTGCTTCTTTTTACTAAATAACTCTCCTTTTAGTGACAAAAAGGTTGCTAAATAGTTAATAATTCTATAAAGGTCATTTATAAATTTTGCGACAAGAAGTATTTTTTTACAATTTTCAAAGCTGGGGTTGTCCCGGCAAGGAGGTACTCAGAGAGTCAGTGTTGAGGTAACGGCGGTGGTGGGGAGGCACCTGCACTGAGTCTTGCAGGGCCCTCACCTGCCAGTCGCTTCTCCCCCAAGACTTTAATCGCTTCTGCAGGAAGAAGTCGGAGTTGCTTCTCCCACCCTTGGTATTTACAACAACTGGAAAGACTCAGATAGGCAACGTTTTCATTATTTCCTGAGTTTTAGGCCAAGCCGGGGTACTAGAAACTTTTTTCAGTTACCATAAATCTCTCTATTTGAGATACTACACTAACGACAATTCGTGTCATCCTGAGTGCCCGGCACTCAGTAGTTAACCGATTTATTTGCTTATTTTTCTATATATACTTGAATAATAAATTTATACTTAATAAGCTGTGTTAATATACCAAATTTGTTGTTCTTATTCCAAAAACATTACTACAAAATTAACTATCAGGGAAAAAAAATTTTTAGAGTACTTTTCATATCCTTTTAATTTTCAATTTTTCCTGATAGCAAAGAATGAGTACCGGCACCTATTTTTTTGCAAAAAAAACACTGGTAATACATGTCATACTTCATTAAAAGAGGGACGGATACCAACTATGGCCACGTCAAATGGATTTATATATCCAACATATCCTACTCATTTGCCTCCACTGGATGTTGTAACTGAGCATTTGATATCACTGCGATACCCTTTATGCAGATTTGTTGTTTACATTATGAACATGGACAATATGAGATCTTTGAACAAGTAATAAATATACCAGGTAATGTAAATACGATGGTTCATCAATTACCTAGAGAATTAGATGACAATTATGCCATTAATGTACATATAAAACGAAGACTCATACATAAATCATATCTACAAGGATGTGTGCAGAAGAAAATAGTGAAAATATGGTTACAGTATTTGATAAATTCACCTTTGTATAAATTCTATGACATAAAAGCGAGTGACGATTTCTTGGGGACAAATGATAGTGAACAGGAACATTAGCATTAGTATGACATGATGCAAAAAAAGCAAGCTTATACAGCATCAGCCAAAGAAATAAAAAAACCATTTCACCTATTTGTTCCAAAAGTGTCCAGTTCCTTGAATTTATTTGAGCAATAAATCACTTGCTCGCTAAAGATAAATATATGCACATACAGGGTGTCTCAAAAATATTGGTACAAATGTTTAGGGGAGGTAGGTAACGTCTAAAGGAATGTGAATTGCATAGGAACCCATAACTGGAAATGTCGCTGTAAGTCGGTACACGGCGCTGTTCATCAGTTCGCGAGAGGGAAAATTTCTGGTTTACTCATTCAAGCAGTAGTCGTTGCACGACGAGCATGCATCTATATACGAACTGTGAGCTGGCAGACATGCACCTAGTGTATGCATTAGCAGAAGGCCCACACGGTGTGCAGCCCCATGTGGCACAATATCACTTTGCAATAAATGTGTGGGCAGGTATGGTCGGTGACTGCTTATTGGGCCCATACCTGTTACCATCCCGCATGAACTCCGCTAAATATCGGATCTTTCTTGAACAAGTTCTACCAGGGTTACTTGACGATGTTCCAGCAAATGTAAGAGACAACATTTGGTTTTAACATGACGGGGCACCTGCCCATTATGGAAGGTGTGTTCGTGACCATTTGAACAGGCATTTTGGGCATCGATGGATTGGCCGTGGTGGACTCGTTGCCTAGCCCCAAGGCTCAATTGATTTATCGATCCTTGATTTCTTTCTGTTCGGGGGGGAGGGGTACCCTCAAATCTATCGTGTATGAATCACCTGTGGAGACGGAAATGGGTCTTGTGGCGAGAGACTGCGCTACTGTCAAAGAAACTCCAGGCGTGTTCGACTGTCTGCCAATCCATGCTGCATCAGTGTCATGCATGCATTGCGTCTTATGGTGGAACCTTCGAGCATCTGTTGTAACATGAAATGCATCAGTCTTGTACTCCATTGTTAATATTATGTCAAATAAATGTTTAACACTAATTACTGTCTTGTGTCGTGTCTTTTCTGCTTCTTGTGCCTCTGCCTACTACTTTCCCATGACGTTTCCGGTTATGGGTTCCTATGCGATTCACATTCCTTTAGATGTTACTTACCCCCCCCCCCCAAACGTTTATACCAATATTTTTGAGATACCCTGTATATTCTGAAACTGTCCTCAATTTGAATTTATGAATCCCCAAGTGAATGAATCTGAGCAAGAGGAAGAATCCCATCAGCATTGAACTTGCTCAAACCATTCAAAGCCATATACAGCTCAATCAGATCAACTTGCAGGTGCCTAGTCTCCAGATATTGCAATTTGCAGCATTGAAGCCTTTCTTGCTAACAGCACCCATTTGTTCCATTCAGCAAACTTGTTTTCCTTTTCTGTACTCATCCCAGCAGCTCTACATCTAAAATGAGGCCCCCAGACCTGTATGCAACACTCAAGGTGTGGCCTGAGTTGACTTATACAAAGGGATAATCGCTTCATCCCTGCTAGCAAAAGTTCCTGTATATCATTGCCAAGAGACCCCATGAGCTCTTGCAGCATGTCTGCACTGAGAAAACTTCATATCCGATTACACAATTACCATCGGGTCTTTTTCATTCTCCACAACCCTAAGTGTAGTACCGTACAGCCGGTACTTTGGGGTTACTGCTATCCATATGTAGTACTTTACTTTTGTTAAGGTTAAACTTCAGTTGCCGCTTAGCCCATCCGCCCAATTTTTCTAGATCCTGTTGAAGCAACGTACGGTTATTAACAACTCAAAGTACATACTTTTTACTTTTAAGAGATTTAAAATATAAAAGAACGAGGGTGAGTTTGTGGTGTAGTAGGAATATGTAGAACAACAAAAACAGAAGTAGTAGTAGTAGTGATAATCGTGCCATGATGCAAGAAAGCAAGTGTATAAGCTTAAGTAGCAGAAGCCAAAAAAAAAAAAATTCACACAACCATTCCCTCTAAATGTTTGTCCAGTTCCTCCTTAAATTTGTTTAACCTATAAACTTCCACGACAGATGGAAGTTTGTTCCAGCAATTAACCACCTGCTGGCTAAAGGCAAATTTCGACACATCTTTCTACAGCTGTGTTTCCTCAATTTTAATTTATGCCCCCTTAGGTTCGTAATCTGAAGAAGTGGGAGAATCCCATCAGAATTGAACGTGCTCAACCCATTCCAGGCCTTATACACCTCAATCAGACCACCTCACAGTTGCCTTCTCTCCAGGCAATGCAATTTGCAGAACTTAAGCCTCTCTTAGTAAGAGGACACCTTCATTCCCCCTCAATATCTTGTTGCCCTTGTCTGTACATGTTCAAGCAAATCTACATCTTTCCTAAAATGAGGCCTACAGACCGTACTGGTCTTGAGGCGAAACAAGAGCTGAAAGAGGAGCCAAAACAAGAAATTGGAGTTAAACCTAAGGAAGGCACCTGGGGTGGATGGGATCTATCCATTTATATTAAAGGAGGCAGCAAAGGAAGGAAGCAAACCCTAGCCATAATTATGAGAGCTTCTATGGATTGGAGGTGTGCAAATGTATTACCAATTCACAAGGCGGTTCAAAAGTTAACAAGTAACTACAGACCTGTTAGTTTAACTTGTGTCCGGGGCAAATAATGGAAACACTGGTAAAAGAAACATTGCAGGATCATCTAGACAAGACCGTAGTAATAGTTAAGATGCAGCACGGGTTTGTTAAAGGGATGTCTTGTTTGATCAATTTCATTGGATACTATGTGTTCCTTTGTGACCACATAGTATCCAATTTCATTGGATACTTTCTGGTCACAAAGGAACTGAATGCCAAAAAATAATTTTGATATCATATAGGGGTTTAATATCCAAGTTTGCAAATGATACAAAGGTTGGGTTGTTAACGACAGTATGCTGCTCCAACTGGATCTAGATAAGTTGGGCAAATGGGCTGAGAAGTGGCAACTGAGGTTTAACCTTGACAAATGCAAAGTACTGCATATGGGTAGCGATAACCGAAGAGAAACGTACTAGCTCTGTGGTACAACACTCAGGGAAGTGGAAAGTGAAAAAGACCTGAGAGTAATTGTGCAGTCAAATATGAAGTTCGCTGAGCAATGCACAGGGGCAGCCAGAGCAGGTCATGGAGTCTTGTCAATGATATATAGGAATTTTGCTAGCAGGGATAGGGAGGTGATTATCTCGTTATACAAGGTAATGGTAAGGCCACACCTAGAGTACTGTGTACAGGTTTGGAGGCCTCATTTTAGGAAGGATGTAGAGTTCCTAGAACGAGTACAAAGGAGGGCAACAAGATTTGTGAGAAGAACAAAGGGGTGCTATTACCAAGAATGGCTTAAGTTCTGGAAATTGCAGTGCCTGGAGAGTAGGCACCTGTGAGGTGATCTGATTGAGGTGTATAAGGCTTTGAATGGGTTGAGCAAGCTGAATGCTGATGGGATTCTTCCTTTTGCTCAGACTAAGAACCTGAGGGGGCACAGTTTCAAATTCCGGAAAGATAGTTGTAGAATAGATGTGCAGAAATTTGCCTTTAGCCAGCGGGTAGTTGATTGGTGGAACAGGCTTCCATCTTTTGTTGTGGAAGCTAATAGCCTAAATAAATTTAACGCTAAGCTGGACAGGCATTTGTATCGAATGGAGGGGTGAAATGGAAGCGGTTTTTTTTTTTTTGGCTGATGCTGCATAAACTTGCTTTCTTGCATCGTATTCCTCTACTAATGCTAGTGCTAAGAAATAGTCACTCGGGACCAGATTCGAGCTGTAAGGTGGATGGATAAGTTCCATAAAGTCACAGTCTCTCAAAGCATCAACAGTATGTGACCAGTGCACTGGTGAGTTGTCCCGAAGAAGCAGCACACATCTCGAAAATTTTCCTTTAAGTTATCCCTTAGGTTGTACAGTGGGGATGCAGGACTCCCCAGTAGTTAGTAACTACTGGGGAGTCCTGCATCCCGTAAGCGGATTGTCTTCCCAGGGATGCATCATATGCATCCCTGGGAAGACAATCTGCTTACGTTCCAAGTAGTGAATGTACAAAATTCCCCCAGCATCACCTTTTGGGTAGGGGGAGAACCCTTGTGTTTCCATTGCATTGATTCTTGCTTGGTCTCAGGATTACAGTGATGAATCCATGTTTCATCTCCCATAACAATTCTGGGATGAAAGTTTCAGGATCCCTTCCATAAAGCTCTAAACACTTTGCACTGACCTTATTTATCCCAAAATTTTCATGGAGGGTGGTTATAACTGTTCCCTCAGATACATCAGATACCCTAGCGATTTGGGCACCTTTAAACGTCTGTTATTCAGTACAAGGATTCCCACAGCTTGGCACATTTCTGGGGGTGGTTGCTGTCACAGGCCTTCCAGGACATGGATCGTCTTCGATGGACTGTCTACCCCACTTGAATTTTTTTAACCAGAATTTCACCTGGTACTCTGAAGGTGCACTTTTGCTACACACAGCCACCATTCTTTCATGAATGGCTTTTGGCCCATTTCCTTCTTTGGTGAGAAACTTGACTGAACGATGATCCAATTTCAGTAAATCAATAGATTAATACAGGTATCTTTCTGTCTTGCTTCTTTCTGTTACAGTAGTACAACCGAAGAACCTAGAATCAAAATTAGTATGATTCAAGTTGAGATATGTAGGAATATGATAAATCATGAATCATTGAAATATAACTATAGGAAGAACCTTAGATAACCTTAGATAACCTTAGTAT
Organism: Mastigoproctus giganteus; assembly: GCF_048544385.1. Lineage (NCBI taxonomy): Eukaryota > Metazoa > Arthropoda > Arachnida > Uropygi > Thelyphonidae > Mastigoproctus > Mastigoproctus giganteus. The sequence goes on along the minus strand of NC_143580.1, from coordinate 209,544,507 downwards.
ATACGCCTCAATATGGTATAAGTTGCTGATTTGCCTAAAACCCTCACAACAATCTTCAGTGATCCACAATTGTTTTAGTAATTTGAAACGTTATTTTCTTCTCTTATATTATTTTATTAGGTTTCTGATTTAATTCTGAAATCATAGTTAATGACAATTTTTTTCTTAATTAAAGAAACAGGTAAAATATTAGGTAACCCTGTCGAATGTAATCTCTCACATTGTTAATACTTCGCATTGGCTAGCCTGGAACCGGGAATTTTAAGTGTTATTCCTAGTTAATGCTGTTCTACAGAGAATGCAAAGGACAGGAATTAGGATGGCGAGGGATTAATAAATTTTATGAGATAAAAGGTCTTTGAAATAGATATCTTTCTACAGTTTACCAAAGCTTATTTCGGAGTGAGGATTTGCAAGTTGGCATAAAAGTTTTCGTCTTTTATTCAACTAAATTATAAGAATGGAATTTTCCTGCTATAAGACTTTCGATCGTTTGGCTAGGAAACATATTTAATCGCTTTCCCGTAAGTATGGGTTTAACAGAATTAAAGAGAAAAATCCCCTTTTCATCGAGGGAAGTAAAATATTTTGAAGTCCGAAGGTAAGTAAGTTTCCAATATCTTCATGCCAATTCGAAGAGTCAGGGATTCTCGAGAGAAATTAAAGATTGTTCACCTCTAACAGTGGTCAACACTTGCATCAGTAACTTTTCAAAAGAAAGCGAGTAAAGGGAATTTTGGAAACGGGTAAACAAGTTACCGTAAATGTATAATTTCCAAATTATGTTACTTGAAATATATTCAAGGCTTATATTTTATTTAAAAAAAATGTCATGAATTTGAATTCTTTTGGGCAGACTTTTGTTGATAAAAGCCAAGAGTTTAGTCTCGAGACGATTTGTTTGAATTTATTATTTGGGTAACTGTGGATTAATCTTACAGAATTTTTTTTTTTTTTTTTTTTAATATAGTTAAGTGGCGCAGTTGACTGCATAGAACACTGTTTTTATGCAGACATGTAGTACTTGACTTACTTTGGCACTAAACCTAACAAAGTTTATTTCGTAGGGACAGTTGAGTCATGGTTATTCTGTCTTTGATAATTTTTGATAAGTGCTGGTTACCTGAGTCCTTGAATCACATACATAACAGCAGTAAAGGTGAAAATTCACTATTTACAAATTCCCAAAACATGACAATTCTGAGTTACTAGTTCAGTGTATTTAAGAAAAGTGTGTCCTCCGATAACGGCCTTGAATCTTTGGCGGATGCCAATGCCTACCTTAACATTTTGGACAATTCCATTGCCCCTATGATGTGGCACCTATTGCAAACCCATGTTTGTTTCAACAAGGTAATGTTCCGTGCCATACCGTCAGTGTTAGCCGTATGACACGGAAGTTCGAGGCTTTGCTGTGCCAGCTAAAATAAATTTTAAATAATAATAAAATAAAATAAACCTATTGACTTCCTTCTCCCATAGATCCATTTCAAACGACCTTTGGATCTCCTCAAGCTATCAGCCTCCTCTACCTACGAAGGCAACTTATTCCTGTAATAAACAACTTGCTGGCTAAAGAAAGCTTCCGATGATTTAGTCTAAACCTCTTCTCCCGTATTTTGAATTTGTCCCCTACTTCTGGAATAATATAATAGTTTTTCAAGAATGGCGGATACAACAATTGCGATTAGCTGTGATGGTTGCTATTATTATTATCCGTATGGTGCAAGGAAGCCTGAGGCTTATGCTGCACCAGCCAAGAAAAAAAAAATTCCCTGGCAGTTAGAGCATTCCCTGTTCTGTCAGTTCCAGCTGCCTATGCTTTTACATAGCGCTGCTAATTTTTTCTGAGTTACTAGTTCAGTGTATTTAAGAAAAGTTTAGTGTCCTCCGATAACGGAGGACACTAAACTTCTTGAATCTTCTTGAAGCCACGGTTTTGGAATCTTGAATCTTCTTGAAGCCACGGTTTTGGAATCTTGAATCTTCTTGAAGCCACGGTTTTGAAATCTTGAATCTTCTTGAAGCCACGGTTTTGGAACTTAGAATGAGAAATTTAATGAATGCATGAATCCACTCAGAATTATAAGCAAGATATGGATAATCAATAATAATTTGCCTTCAAGTGGTTATTTTTTATTTATTTATTTTACTTTATTTTTTTTTTTTTTTTTTGGCTGATGCTGCATAAGCTTGCTTTCTTGCATCAAATGCCTCTACTAATGCTAATGCTAATTATGCTCCTAACAAAAAATATAACAATATTATTGTCCCTTAATTTAGTGTCTCACTAATTTCTTTTTTATATCAGTAATAATTTTATTTTTGAAGTAAACTTTTCGTAGCCCACTTAACAGTTTACATGGCCCCCAATTTTACGACTTTTACCTGTCGCCCCTCAGAAATACGGCGTGGCCCACTAAGGTGGGGAGGCATATGGCCCCCGTTGAGAACCACTGATCTACATAACATGTATGAGAAAAATCTTTTTCATTGGGGATTGACGAAAGATGAGATGGTTGCTGAGGTTACTGTTCTCTTCATAACTAGGAACAGGAATGATTGCAGTAATAACTCCGTTTTGGAGGTTTCACATAGAATTAGAATGTTTCCAATGTAACAGCAGCAGCGTTTGTTTGTTGTACTGATGTCATACAGATTAAATGATTTCAATCTTGTGATTGTATGCTACAATTGTCAGAGTTTTGGGCATACTGCCAAAACGTGCAGACGACAAGATGTTGGGAGCCATTGTACGTGGATATAAAAATTGCAACGACATTGGCAAAGAGGCTATGTGTTCAAACTATTGCTAGAAATCATGTGGGAGAGCATTCTTTTCATGATAAAAGTGTCCAGAATATCAAAGAATTAAATTAAACTCAGCAGAAGCGGCCCCATGTCTATCAGCGCCCTGTGCGAGATATTTTGATGCGCCCTATTCGACTTGAAATTTACAGAAAATCAGTGGATTTTCGGGGAATTTTGAACCCTTAAATTTTGGCACCCTGTTCAGGGGAACCGCTCAATTGCTTTGTCTCTGTGGACAGGGAGAGAGTATTGACCACATTATTTTCGATTGTCGATATTATCAAGACTACAGGCGTGGCGTGAACCGCAGCTTGTTTCAGATACCTTCACAATTGGAAATATACCTGCGCTTATCCGATCTCAAGCAGCGTTTATAGCACTGAACACCTTTACCTCACGTGCTTTTAAAAGAAGAGAGAAGTTTAGGCTTGCTAATTTGGCCTAATTTTATCAGGAGTTGATGATGATTGGATACTCATTGTAACCAAATATACCCTGCTGGACATTCAGCTTGTTCCTGTATATAGTGTAAATTTTTGGTGTTCTTCTGAAGATGTGGAACCTGTTTATAGCGTGATTGGGGTAAAAAAAAAAATAATAATAAATAAATAAATAACTTATTTCTCTGAGGAAGTGCCTGTTGCCTTGAGATATAATTATGTCTACAAGAGATTAGACATAATTATATCTCAAGATCTCTTGCTGATCATAGCTTCTAGGATGGGATTATTTCCCATAGCATGAGAAGTCAGTCCACTTTTCCACCTCTATTTCCTTTAGTCTTGCTTTATTTCTTCTACCTTCTAACTATTGGAGTGTTCCTCTATCTGATCCTCCTCTCTTCTATTCTTTCCTACCTCTCTAGCTCCCAAACGTTTTCTTCTATAGCCTTTTCATTTCATCCTAACTTTGGCACTCTCGGGTATTTTGCCTTGAGTTGGTCTAACCCCCCATCCACGTGGCGGGGATGGGGTGGGACGTGGTGACGAGGTGTTGCTACTTCCCATCTGCTAAGAGCCAGTTACCGGCCGAAAACACACCATATCACTACTATTAAACACGCCATTCTTAAGATTTTACATAAACCTGGTAAGCCACTAGATAATGCGAGATCCTACCGCCCCATAGCCTTGCTCTCTCACCTGGGAAAAGTGTTAGAGAGATTAATTGCCAATAAAATAACCACACTGCAGGGAGCCACAAGCTCCACATCCTCTCTTCAATACGGATTTAGGCAAGGGCTTGGATGCGAAGACGCCTTATTAGAACTCCACCACCTCATTGACTGCTCCACTTCCAAGTACGTTATGGCAATCTTTATCGATTTTGAGGGCGCTTTTGATAATTTATGGTGGGAAAGTGCCCTCAGCAGACTCCGTTCCAATCACTGCTCTCTTCAGCTTTATAAACTTGTTAGAAACTATTTTGCTGATCGCACCGTCACCGTCATCACTAAAAGCACGAAGATTAACAGATCTGTCTCCCGTGGTTGCCCCCAAGGATCTATTTTAGGTCCCTTGATTTGGAACCTAGTTCTCGATGATTGGCTGCTTAGGACTCCTGAATTTCAAAATGTGCGACAACTTGCGTATGCAGATGACATTATCATTTTAGTGAATGGAAACTCAAGATCTGAATTAGAACTCTATGCCAATAAAGTACTCTTTGAACTATCGTCCTGGTCCTCTAAGAACAAATTAAAATTATCCCCAACAAAATCGAAGATCATGATTTTTAAACACAAATTAGACTATCGCAGACCACCAGTTGTAAAACTTGACAAGAAATCACTTCCACTTGTCCGAAGCACCAAATTTTTAGGAGTCATCATCGACGACCGCTTTTCCTTTACTGAGCATATTCAACATCTGTCTGTCAAAGTTAAGAGTTTTACCGCGATGCTGCTCCAAATTACCAGACATGACTGGGGACTGAACACTAAAACCCTACATCTATTTTACAATGCTGCCATAATCCCAATTACAACCTACGCTGCCAGCCTTTGGTTTAGACGTACTGCACTCAAAACAGTACAAACCAAGTTATCCACTATTCAACGTTGCTTTCTCCTCAGCCTACTTCACGTTTGCCGAACAGTATCAACTCCAGCTTTACAGACTCTTGCAGGCACCATACCACTTGACTTGCATGTTGTGTTTAGAGGGCTTTGCTTTTACATCCGCAAAGGCATTTCCGTGGAATTTCAGGGAATCATTGTTAACCCTCAGACTGATCCCAAAACTGAGCGAACCAGATGCTGGAATTTGTTAGTGAATACCTGGCAGAATAGATGGAATTCTACCGAAAAAGGAGCTATCACCAAAAACTTCGTTCCCGACGTAACTGCACTACTTGCATCATCCACCAGAAAATGGTTTTCACCCTCACTGTTTACCTCCTACATACTAACTGGGCATGGTTCGCTTAACGCAAAACTCTACCAATTCAGACTTTCCAATACAGTCTCCTGTCGATGTGGGCTACCGGAAGACTCTCCTCACGTACTTTTTGAATGCTCCATTTACGATGATCTAAGATCGGCTCTTAAGGCAACAGTACCAAACTTGTGTCCCGGAGGTGAGAAGATACTCATTTCTGTCAACAATTTCCAGGCCCTTCAAACCTTCTGCAATGCTGCTTTTAATCGCAGGAAGGCTCTCAACCTCAATGTTAATTCAAGAAATGAAACTGAAAATGCATCATAAATCATAATACAACTGTGCGCTGCCTCGTCGTCCTGATGACGTCATATACAAAATTGTTGTGGCTTTCAAGAACACACAAAGATTTTGACAGATGCTGCACTTCTCTGACTCATCCTTTATCAAGACTCTCTTCAACTAAACCTCTGCTCAGTGATACCGTCATCTACCAGAGACTTCTGACACCACTCCAGATTAACAGAATTCAGAATTATATCTAGAACTTGTTCCTGCCGATCATGATTGAATGACATTACAACTTCTGTTTGACAATACACCTTTTCTCTTTGTGGACCACTTTGGGCAGCACTGCATACAGATGTGGGCAAGAAATGGATAAAGATTTTATTTTTATTTTTTTTTTTTTTTTTTTTTACTTTATGCTATTCTCATCCTTATTTCTTCGTCTTCTGCTGTCCTTTCTCCTGGGAGTGTGTGTGTGTGTGTGTGTGTGTGTGTGTGTGTGTGTGTGTGTGTGTGCGTGCGTGCGTGCGCGCGCTGTTGCCGGCTTGCTGGCGCGGGGTTCTTTTGAATGGCTCCAAATCCTCTTTGGACATTCAGTACGTGACTGTTGAGGTTGGCCATGGTTCTTGCGCAGTTGTGGCCTACCTCCCCGTGGTGTAGACGGACACTGGGCAGGCTTTCCAGGTGATCGCCTGCCTGGTGACAAAATGGCCAGAAACAACTAAACAACACAACAACACACACACTGCACGAACATAACGTTACACACATTTCTGGCCTGTTACAGTGCTTTCTGTAACCATCACAGTGTACAAAGACGGAGATGAACTTTCGTTCAGGTGCCGTCCTACATAAGATACTATACATGTCTACATGTCTACTATTACACATCAACACACTACATAAAAATGGCGTTTTGGCGTAAGCTTCTAGAAGATGTACAACGGCGGCTGCTGGGGAAACCCTGGGATCAGCTTAAACAACACATGAATATCCTCTGTACCCGCTACTATGAGTCTGCGCGGTAGCACGGTGGTATCGGTACCGTCCTCCCCACACTGGGTGGAAATGGCCCGGGGTTCGAATCCCGTCGATGACGCGAGGGACTTTAATGGGCTTTTTTCAATCCGTGGCTGAGTTAGTCGGTCTCAGGCGTAGATAGCAAGATTTTTTCGTCCAGCAAAACAGGCAAATCGACCAGAGAACACTTAATTTACAGACAAAATACATATATGGGTTTATGTAATCAATTACGGATTATCCTAATATAATTTGTTTTTTTAATTTTGTACCTGTTATGAAACGGAAACAGATAAAACAGACCGGTTAAATGGTGGACACGATACTCTATTGAAAAAACAGGATAATAAGGCTAGGAAGCAATTTCAGAAGAGCAAACATAGGGAAAGTGTCTTGGAAGTTATTCAATTAAATGAAAGACTAGCAAAGTCTTCGTAACAAATATGTCCATACTATCGCTAAACCGAAATATGTCTGCTGGAAAACGTGGGTGAACACAGCAGGAAATAATGACCCTTGGGGATTGGTTTATAAAATTTGTACTGGAAAATTCAGAGCAGCTGCTGATGTTATATATTCTATTGGCAAGAGCCCCACTGAGACATGCAATTGGGATGATTCCACGAGTGCGATCGTAGATCACCTCAGTGGCGTAGGCAGGGAAGGCAATTTGCCTCCGGGCCCGGGCCTCTAAAGGGCCCCGGCGTCTTTGGCTTTCTCCTCTTTTTGCAATTTTAATTAATTAAGTAGGGGCGCGAACATGTTATTTTCCTCCGGGCCCGAAAAAGGGTAGCTACGCTACTGGATCACCTTATAGGTAATGATAACGTGACTGACAACCCATGTGTTAACCTAGAACATCGTCATATGCATGCATACTTTGAACGAGTCTTATGGTAATGATATTGAAGAATTACCCTTTACCCATGGAGACCTTCTCCCCCGTTAAGTCCTTTAAAAATTAATGTTCAGCTATAGACTGATTGGAGGGAGAGGTAATCAAAAAGATCTCTAATTTTTATTCTAACGAATTGTCACAAGTTTTTAATAATTGTCTAACAGATGGTGTGTTTACATCTCCCTGGAAAGATGCATTGCTCAAGATTATCTTAAAATTTCCAACCAAGCCGACCGTTCACCTGCTTCGTATAGAACTATTGCATTGTTTCCTGGTCTTGGTAAAGTTTATGAGAAGCATTTAGCTATGCAGATTACTATCTACCAAAGAAGTAATAATGGCCTTTCTAACAAACAATATGGTTTCACTCCTGATGTAGGATGATGTACTGAGGATGTGCTGCGCTCTTTAGTTCGTTAACCCCAGGGAAAAATAATAATAATAATAATGGATTACTTTGAGAACAACACAGCACCACCCCACTAGGCCATACGGAAGATAGATAAGTGGTATACCCCACTCAACCTAAGCGAGGAACCCCCCCCCCCCGCCCAGACGGTACAGAAAACGAAATTAGAAAGATGGGCAAAGAAGACACTCCATGCCAGGAAACTACATTGACCTCCATCAAGATCACATCGATAACATCGCTTCCAATGCATGGCTCACAAACGGAACGCTCTTCCTCGAGTCTGAAGGATTCATGCTGGCCATCCAAGACCAGGTAATCAATACTAGAAACTATAGCAAATACATGTCAAATACATGTCGACGAAGCCACCTGGCCTCAGAAACGATCCAACACATCACCGCGGGGTACAAGTTGATCACCCAGACTGAGTACACTCAGACACGACCAGGTAGCCAGGATAATACATCAGAAACTAGCGAGGAAATACCAGTTGACCAAAGAAAGTGTACCATACTACAAGTACGAAACCCAGGTAGTACTAAAGACTCAAACCCACAAACTGTACCGGGACCGCGGATAGGACAATCCCGCACAACAGACCGGACATAATCCTTGTGGAGAAGGTTTGTTTGTTTGTTATTTGGTTTTTAGGAGCATTAGCAACTAAGGCCATATTGCTCCTGGATATGCGGTGGTCATTCCCTGACCTTTCCGCATCCTCCGTATTTGTTGGTGACGGGCTCGAACCCCGGTCTAATCAAGAAGCTTGTGCTACGCACTGCTGCTCCTTCCCACCTGGCTACGGAGGCGCCTTGTGGGGAAGGAAAAGGCTACCTATCTGATTGACATAGCAGTACCCAACACTGGCAACCTGCAGTAAACCCATGGGGAAAAATCAGGAAGTACACGAACCTAAGACAGGAGATCAACGAGATGAGATGTGGCATATGCAACAAGTAGCGAACATCCACATCATCGTGTCAACCACCTGTATGGTGCCAAAGTCTCTACATAGCAGATTAGCAGCAAAGGTCTCCCAGAGAACTCCTACAAGGAACTCCAGAAAGTTGTAATCCTGAACACCTGTAGGATAGTCAGAGATTTCCTTGACCAACAATAACATCAGACATTACATCCACTCTGTGTGCTTGGCAGCAGTACCCGTCACGGAGTGTAATCCACCAATCAGGGAGAAATAATATAAGAGCAATAATAATAATAATAATACAGTACAATTTATTTTCATCAAAAGAATTTGTTTACAATAAATAATAATAATGTGATGATGATCGGGAATCGAATTACAAATATACCTTGGAAATTTTTGTAGACTTTTCTGGTGTCTTTGATTCCATTAGTTGGGACCATGTATTGACGATGTTGCGCATGGCTAAATGTACTTTTAATATTTTTCCCGTAATTAAAGATTACTTTCGGGTTTGTACAGTTACGGTTAAGTCGAATTTTTGATTAATTACGTGTGACTCGGATCTGTCTTTGGCTCTTAAATGTGGAACTTGGTTTTGGAAGATTGGTTCAAGAGAGAATTTGACCACTTGCACCCAATAGCTTATGCAGATGATATGGTTATTAATACCTCTGCACGAAAAATCCAGAAAGGAGCTTGAAATGAGATCTCACTGCATATTGAAAGAATTATGCAAATGGTATAGTTTACATAGGTTGACAATTCCCACATCGAAACCTAAAATCGTGATGTTGAAAGGTAAATTAGCTCTGAATAGACCTCCTTTCTTAAGTTTGAATGGTATTTCCTTACAGTAGATATTAATGATTAAATACTTGGATATACATATTGCTATTGGCTTGAACTTCATTTCATATAATAGCTACATGTCAGAAAAAGTGAAGAAATTTATTGCAATGATCTCAAGAATAACGCGGATGGAATGAGGGATAAGGGGGAAAGCACTCCATTTGATTTATGATTGTATTTTATTGCCGATTGTTATGCATGGTACATCAATCTGGGTTGGCCCTGCAATCAAGGTAAAGCCACACCAGAAAGCTTTATTCTATACATCGAGTTATGTTTCTCAAAATGGTTATGATCTGCAGAACGGTTTCCATAGAAACTTTGCAAGTGTTAACTGGCAAGATGCCACTTGATTTACAGTTAGTATTTAGAGGCCTCTCCTTTTATTTGAGAAGAGGTATATAAATCTGAGTTGCTGGGCATTGAAATTAACACTTTAAAGGACTTAAGAAACTAAACTTTTCCCTTATATTAACGGTATAAATTATATTAAACCGATCTGGTTATACCTAAACTATGTTGTGCATTCTTAATAACGGCTCAGGGATATGTTCACGGAACTGTTCTTAGAGCCTTTCTTTGAGAGACAAACCTGGTGACTGGATTGTCTTCTTGAAGTTTCTTGTTGGACCCGATTCCTTGTGTCGGTTCTGTGGTTTTGGAGAACGTTGCGTTCAACTATTGGTTTCTACCTCTGGCTAGCAGCTGGAGTGCTGGACCTGATTCATGGTGTTGGGTCTTTCGTGCAGTGATAATGAATACTTCCTTCTGGATTCTGGGGTGCTGGACCTGATTCATTGCACTGGGTCTGGTGCTCTAATAGTTCTATTATCCATGGCGTACAGTTGGACATTTGCTGGACAGTACCTTTCTTGGATTTGGAAGTTCCAGTGCATGTGGAAGAGCAAATGAGTAAATATTCAGTCGAACTGTGATTTTTGAAGTTTATAGCTGTGCCATTCAGACTATTGATTACTAGTGGTTTTTTTTTTTTTTTTTTTCTCTTTCCTGCTGGCTCCCTGGTATGGGCAACCCGGGGAGAGAGAGAGAGAGTGTAGAGTGTTAGTGTCAAATGGCACCAGGGGTTCCCCCATCTCCGCGTAGTATACATTGTGGGTGTGGAACAGAACACTGTCAATGCCAGAGGTTTAAAAGTGTACGAGTTTTGTATATGTGTAGTGTGGTGTACCGTTGTTCCTCTGGTCATTTAGCTGCTGGGCCCCTAATGGGTTCCAACGTTGTCCACACTCTGCCGCATGGAGGCAGACCAGGTACACCAGTATTATAGTTATTTGCTCTGGCAGGTCCTGCCACCTAATTTCCTGAGATTTCAGTGGCTAGGACCTTAAAAAAAAATAAAAAAAAACGCTACAGATAGGGGTCAGCCAAAATAAGTTTTTGGGTGTAGGGCTCAGGCAATTTAGAGATGGTTCAGACGCTGGTTATAAGTTCGAGAAGGGGGGAGGGAGACTGAAGGCTGGGGGGAAAAGACAGAGATAATGGGTCTATAGAGAAGATAACCCCCCAAATCAGTGGAGCAGGCCCATGCCCCACCAGAGGGAAAAGAGGGATGGCAAGGGGGCAGGTGACCAGGGGTTACCTTCCCCCTGCCTGGGTTGTGGAGAAAAAGAACCACACAAGGAAGCGTGGAAAAGAAAGCTTAATGGCAGCAGCTGAGCTGTGCTTTGGAGTGTCATAGCTGGGACGAAGGTCCCATCCCATCTTGTCTTTTTTTTTTTTTTTCCAGAGTCTGGCAAGGTTGTCACACTTGGGACTGTACGTAATGTGTCCCGCCCGATGTATACATGTCACTACGAATTCGGAGCTTTCAGGTCTGGTCGTCAAGTGTGTGGTTATCACTAGACTGTGTCACTAGTACGGGTCTCACCGCGGATTTCTCCCTTTTGTTAAGTCAAAATTAGAGATGTGTGTTCACTGCAGATGTATATTGATTTGGAGGCGGTTTCAGGGCTTCTGTCCATTTGGTCACTGGGTCAGCAGAGCTGCATAATATCACAATTTGTAAAGAGTCTAAATCAGGAAGGTCCAAAACAGTGTTGCCATTCATAGAACAGAGGTGCCATCCCAATAACGATGGTAGTCATTGACAGTCCAGCTCAGCAGAGCTGCATAATATCACAGTTTGTAAAGAGTATAAATCAGGTAGGTCCAAAACAGTGTTGTCTTTCATGGAACAGAGGTCCCATCCCATTAACGATGGTAGTCGTTGACAGTCCAGCTTGAATTTGGGCAAGACGAGTTAATCAGGTGTACGTTCGTTCCAGCGGTAGGGGTCTTCTTCTTGTGAAGAGGTCCTGGCAGTATTGCGAAAAGGCCTTGTACTCCCTGTCGCTGTCCAACAAGTAATGTTCCTGGAGTTTTGGATTGAAGTTAATTCTGGTAATCAGAATGCAGTGAAGGTCCTCATACAAAGGGCAGTCATACATTAGGTGAGACCAACTCTCCAGCTCTCCACAATGGCAGAGGGGATCATCAATAATTCCAAGACTTGAGAGTTTGGCTCAGATGGATCCGTGACCTGTTAGCATGAAAGTTGTGTACAGGCCGGGAGAGAACCATGAAGGAGACTTGGGATATACCTTGTTGATATATGGAATAAATTTCCTAGTGATGTCTCCTTTAGTAGAGATAGCCCATCTATCTTGCCATATCTGCTGTAAATGGAGGCTAAGGCGCTTCTTTTCAGAGGGGGAGCAGATTGCTGGCACTCACTAGTATTGCACTACCTCCAGTGGGTGCGGGATTTCATGCGCGAATTGCGCTACAGTAAAATCAGTCCCAGGTAATTCAACATACTTTTCCAGGTTTGCCTTGTAAAGGCTACATATTCACAAGTTCTCAAGGTAGAGTTGGGCTTATGCCCGGGAGCTACCCTGATTAAAGAACACACACACACACGAATGTTTAATGATATGTACAGAGCATCTAATTATATGTAAATATATATTGTCTGTAATCAATAAATGAATGAAAAAAAAAATAAATACTCTGACCCAATCATCTGGCCATTACAAAATGGGCTTTGTAGAACTCGCTTAAGTCCGCTGCCTTTCCCATCTGAAGAACAAGAGTAACACTGATTAACGGAGTTCAGTATCAGGTGTTTTTTATAATGCGTCCCGACCTGCGCACGCGCCATAGTTCACCTGCAGTTGCTTCGATTTGCATAACGACTCGCTGGTATAAGAATATTATTAATATTTTTATATTTTACCATGTCCATGTCTATTGTATAGCGGATTTGCCAGATATTTTTGGCTAGGAGCCGCTTTACTCAAAAAATGGAAAAAAAAAAAAAAAAAAAGTTCAAGAATGGCTCGTGGCAGTGACGTAGCCAAGATTTTTTGTCAGCAGGTACATTCACAAAAAAAAAGGCACCAATTGCCTAATGCTATCCTACCTGTTATTTTTGGTTTTAAATTAGAGGTGCTTAAATATCTGTATTACAAAAAAAGTATAGTAAGTACGTAAATAATAACAACAAATTATTTTATAAATGATTATTTTATTAATATATTTAACAAGTACTTTTAAGTTTTTATTCTTTGCATACATATGATATTTAACCCCAGGGGCTCACATCTGGTGAGTATGGGCTTGGCACACCCAGGGTCCTGAGCTGGATATCATCATTCTTTTCTTTCTTGGTGACTCTCTCTCTCTCTCTCTCTCTCTCTCTCTCTCTCTCTCTCTCTCTCTCTCTCTCTCTCTCTCTCTCTCTCTCTCTCTCTCTCTCTCTCTCTCTCTCTCAGGGTAACTCAGAATTTTTTTTTTTTGGCTGGTGCAGCATAAGCCTCAGGCTTCCTTGCACCATATAGCCAATAATAATAATAATAATATCATATACAGTATGTATAAATTATAAGCAATACCTATATAATTTCGAAAATATACATGTGAAAGAAAATAAACTGCAAAAATGATAAAAAAATAAAATATTACAAGAAAAAACAACAACACAAGATATACAAAAGGTAGAAAGTTTTAGATAAAAAAATTAATTTAATATTTTTTTTTTTTATACTTGAGAACTTTTCCAGAACTTTATCGTAATTTAACTTGAATAATAAATCACGTTGAATACTTAAAAGAGCTAAGAAAGATAAACTCTCTTCTCCCATTGTGCTTCGAAGATTTAATCAGTTTCAAATCTTCTGAACTTCTTTTAGCTGAAGCACTCGTTGGGGTTGATATCTGGTGACTATGGGCTTGGCACATACAGGGTCCTGAGCTGGATATCATCATCCTTCTTTTTCTTGATGATTCCCTTCTCTCTCTCTTTTTCGGGGTAATTCAGAAATTTTTTTTTTTTTGGCTAGTGCAGCATAAGCCTCAGGCTTCTTGCACCATATGGCTAATAATAGTAATAATAATAACAAGGATTGTTGGAAAACTTTTATATAATATTAATAAATTATTATACACTACATACAAATTATTTGCTAACATAAATGCAATTATATCCTTTGATTTTATTTATTCCATTTCGGAATACTGTATTCGGAAATAAATGATTTAAAAGATTTAAATTCGGCGAGAATATCGTCGGCATTTATTATGTCATTTCTGTAAAAATCAGCAAGCACTGATAAACAATTTATTTCATTACAACCGAGTGGTCAGGAACACGAGTGCAATAGCACACGCTCTTTGAGTGGCCCGCGGTTCAAGACCGTGACTGCTAAATACGATTAACATTTTTTTTTTTTAATGAGAATCCCAAACACGAGCGGTATTAGAACCTATAGTGCTTAGTACCGTGCTTGTTGGAGGATGAGAAGACGAAAGAAGATATTTGTTGACATTGGACTTGAACTTCTGTAGACTGTAATTTTCAGGAAATACGTATGAAGGAAGGTTGTTCCAGAAAACGGCAGTTGAATGAATAAACGAGGAAGATGAAAAGTTGGTTCTGTGAGTTTGAAGTTGGACAGTAAATGGCTGGTGGCGGCACGTTTTCGGACTATATTGAAAGAGAGATCGGGAATTATAGAAGTCGATTGAGAAGAACAACGCCAGTGGAAGTATCTGTAGAAAAGGTGCAGCAGAAACAGTACGTCTATGGGACAGCGATTGGAGAGACTCTGTTAGAGATGAATCATTAATCAACCGAACTGCCCTCTTTTGAATGGAATCTAGAAGCCTGAAAGAGGTTTTGGGGGCACCGCCCCAGATGTGGGAACAATGTTCCATGGTAGGGCGGATTTGCGATTTGTACAGAGTGAACAGCTGTTTGGAAGAAAGTAACGCCGAGAGCGAAAGAGAAAACCAAGTTTTTTAGATGCAGAGGAAGCAATATTTGTAATGTGCTTGTGCCAAGAGAGATTAGAAGTCAGGGTAATCCCCAAAAGAGATATATCATTTTGCCTAGAAATCGAAGTGTCACTAAAGATAAGCAAAGGAGCAGAAGAATCCTTTTTGCGAGATATAAGACAAGACTGAGTTTTAGAAGGGTTGAAATCAACTAATTTGTCTTTGCCCCACTGGAGATCGGCATTTAAGAATTGGCAGCACATATTCGAGAAATTGAAGCTGTTTCAGCGGGGCAAGGTTTCTCGAATTGGAAAGTGGAATGCAATGTGCTATCATCGGCATAACTATGGATGGTATTTCCAGTCAATGGAAGGTCATTAATATACAAGAGGAAAAGAGTGGGGGAAAGAACTGAACCTTGGGGAACACCAGCATTAGTGGAGAAGTTAGAAGATAGACAGCCATCTACCAATACCTTCAACGAGCGATCAGAGAGAAAACTGAATAACCAATTACAAAAAACGGTTGGCAAACCAAAAGATGGAAGCTTGTTTAGAAGACCTTTATGCCGAACACGATCAAAGCTTTTGAGATGTCAAGAGCAACTACTTGTGTTTCACCGAACTTTTCCATTGAATTTGTCCATAAATGGGTAGCATAAGCAAGAATATCACCAGTGGATCGTCACTGACGGAATCCGTATTGGCGATCGTTGATCAGATGGAAGGTTTCTAGGTAGTTTAAGAGTTAGCGGTGAATTGATTTCTCCATTACTTTAGAAAGAGTAGAGGTAATTGCAATGGGAGGATGATTGGATGGGAGGGATTTGTCATCCTTTTTAGGAACTGGCTGGATAAGTGCAAATTTCTAAGCAGAAGGAAAAACACCTTTGGAATAAGAAAGTGAAAACAGACGGCAAAAACAGGAGTAAGTTCAGCACAGGTGTTCAGAACAAGTGGAGAAATACCATCAGGACCTGGAGCTTTCTTAACATCAAGATTCGTCAAAATATTGGAGCGTGTTGGGAATGGTGGAGAGTGTTTTACCAAAATCATTAATACATGAGTTGGAAGAAAGATGTGATGCTAGCAGGTCAGCTTTATTCTTCACTGAAATGAAAACAGAACCATCTGGTTTTGACAGAAGTGGGAGCAGAGATGGGCAAAAGTTGCGGCCATTAGCTTTGGCAAGAGCCCAGAATGCTATCTTACCATTAGGACAAGAAGCGAGTTTTCTACTCTTGGCCTGTTCAAAATCTAATTTGGACTTATTAATAACTGCTTTACAATTGTTGCAAGCTTTGATGTAGGCAGAAAATGAAACTGAAGAATTGGGAACAAGCCAATTACGATATGCAACATTCTTCTCTTGAACAGCCTTAGCACATTTATTGGAAAACCAATGTTTAGATAAAGGATGACATTTTAAAATGGAGTGATGAATAAAGGATTCCATTCCTGCAAGAATAATTTCACTGACACGATCTGAGCAAACGTTGAACTAGTAATCCGATCAAGGAAAAGAAGAAAAGAAATCTCGCAAGTCAACCCATTTTGCATCCTTGTATTGCCAAACTACACAAGGATGGGAATAGCCGTGAGGTAAAGATTCCATTGGAGAAGAGACAATCACCAAGTTGTAATCTCAGGTGCCTAAAGTACCACTGACTTCGACCGTGTACTTAGAGGGGTTGTTTGTGAGAAAAAGATCAAGCGTGTTGGCTGTATGGTTAGGATTGTCCTGTATAGTAGTAGGTAAATGAACAATCTGTGCGAGGTCATTAGTAATTGCAAAAGCTTCATCATCTCGACCAGCTGGGTCGGTGTGACTAGAAAACGGAAGTCATCTGTTGTGAACGTTCAAATCACCAAGGAAAATTACCTTACTGTTAGGTAAGTTGGACTGGAGAGGGTTGCAAAGAGACGAAGTCAAAGAGCTTCAAGTTATTAGTGGAGTTGGGAGAACAGTAGAGACAATAGGTGAATTTGACAATGAGGTAGAGAGATTTTAAGCCAGAGAATATCGAAAAGAGAAGATTCCAAATTACCAAGTCTCTGACAGGGAA
This sequence comes from Mastigoproctus giganteus, assembly GCF_048544385.1. NCBI lineage: Eukaryota > Metazoa > Arthropoda > Arachnida > Uropygi > Thelyphonidae > Mastigoproctus > Mastigoproctus giganteus. Next base: position 209,527,584 of record NC_143580.1, on the reverse strand, counting down.
TATCAAAACCGACATATGCACAAGTACCACCTTTGAGGCGAAAGGAATCATACAGCGAATAATTTGGGCAACTGAAATGAGCAGTAGTTGAATTAACCGATAACTGAGATTCTGTCAGAAAAAGTAGATGGGGTTTGGTCGAATGCAAGTGGAAACGGACGTCGTTGAGGTTAGAACTGAGATCATGTATATTTGCGAAATGAACTAGGAAGTGTTTGGGAGGTTTAGATCTTTTCGCAGATCAGCTTGCTCTTATTAGTTTGAGAATTCTTGATGTATTCAATAATGAGAAAAAGTGGTGGGCATGCTGGATGAAGTAATGAAATTTTTGGATATGGCGTACACATGGTAAGAATATACCCAGATCCTTGACATAACGTGGCCTGGAAAATGGTCTCTGCATACACATTACTCGGACTCCCTCCAGTCATTATTTGGCAGAGTAGAGTAGAGGTAGAAAGATTATACACTAGCTTATCCGGAAGACTCCTAAAGAGTTACCAATAGGTTGTTCTGGCGGTCGGCCTGCGAAATCCGTTTTAGAGCTGAACCCTCGAAATGTAAGGAAGATTGGATCTCGCCATGATGTCCGTCATAACCTCAAAAGTCATCAGTCATACTGCATGATGGAAGAGATGGAGAAGGGTTGACTGGAACTAAGCGCTGGAGACTAAACCTGGGTTCCCCACTTCAAGCCTCCAATAAGCAAATTGGTGGTGTTGCACCAGTTGATGAATCATCTACCACCGAGTATTGCCTGATGACGCAGAGAGGCGGCATTCCTGCTTGTGGTGTGGGCGCCACACCTCGACTCCTGCTTACGTTGGTTCACACCTGGGTGGTTACCCACAGTGTGCTTGCGCATGCGGGTTATACCCAGGATTACTAAAAGTCCCATCATCATGACGGTGCAAGCAGAGGATTTGGCTGTCACAGACCATCTGGACTTCACCGAAATTATGTCCACTTGACTTGAGTGTCGCACAAATATCACTTCCATGAGAATGTCTGTGACAACCTCAAGGACCCAGGACAGTGGGGTTTACAATAAATCAATTTGTATTGATTTATTGTAAACTGTCCTTGAGGTTGTGCCAGAGTATAAATTAGAAAAAAGTTTTGTTCGAGATTTAAAATCTCATTCTTGTTGACGACCTAAAAAGTTTTACTAAAATTTTGTATTACTGTGTCCAGAACGACATGGTATGTTTAAGTCTTAAATTTTTCAATGAAATCCCTTTTATCATCAAAAAAACTTTTTCGTTTTCACTCTGAATTACAGAAACTCAGTAGTTATGACGCTGCAAATTGTTTTTATTCCTCCAAATTATTTGTGAATTTTTCTTCCGATCTAAGATAGCTCATTGATTTTCCGCAGGAAATATAAGAGCGTCAGCAACTTTTAAATTTATTGACGGTGACTGTAAAAAATTTGATAGAGCATCGGTTGTGATTAAAACTGATATCCACATTGATAATAAATAATACGTAAAATTGAAATGTGTCATGTGTGATAGTATTCCACACCCCAAAGCCATTGCTCTTACTGGTAAGTTAATTTCTCCATTTACAAAACGTGTAACTGTGTTCTAAATTGCCTGTAAGTTTTCTTTTACTGCGATCAAGCTAGATATCTTTTGCAAAGCCCTTGTTTCTCCTTCAGTATTTTCAAACGAGGGAAACTGCTGTTTATAAAAGTAAAATGGCCTCGGACTGTGGCAAATTTTTTTTTTTTTTTTGCTCAACGCAACTTTGCACGAATATACACTGAGTTATCACTGAATTATGACTATCCACCTAATACTTCTTAGGTCCTCTTTTTGCCCTTAGTACAGTAGCTATCCGAGTTTGCATTGATTCAACAAGATGTCAGAAGCGTTCGGGAGGTATGGCCAACCAAGTTGTGTGTAATGCGGTTACCATTTTATGGAGGTGATGGTATACCAAACGCCTAATTTGCCTTAGTGTCCCACAAGTGCTCTATGGAATTGATATCGGAAGAATTCGGCGGCCGATCGATATGCTGAAAGTCAGAACTGTGTTCCTCAAACCATTCCTGCACAACAAGTGCCTGATGACTCGGCGCATTGTCATCTGGAAAGACACCATCGCTAGTCGGGAAAAAGTGTAATATAGCGGGGGGGGGGTACACAATCAGCAAGCAGTTGACGATAGTGGAGACCAGTGATACGTTGTTCCACATGCACCAGGGGTCCAAGTTCAAGCCAGTGAAACATGCTCCACACCTTACAACCGCCTCCACCGGCCTGCAATTTTGATACCATGCATGATGGATTAAGGGCCTCATGTTGTCAACGCCAAATCCGTACACGACCATCCACGGTGTGGAGTAAATAACGTGACTCATCCGACCGGCACACTTCCTTCCAGCAACTTTCATGCTCTTTGCACCAGGTGAGTCTGTTGCGAACGATAAACCTTGGTTAGGAGAGGATGCTGCAGGGGACGTCTGCTGGTATGGCCCATACATGCGAGCGTGCTATGCATGGTCATTCCAGATATTCCGGGTTGGCCCAAGTTTCATTGGGTAGTCAACTCTTGAACAGTGCTGTGCCTGTTCGCCTTTACCAGTCATCGGACCCGGCGCTCACTTCTAACATCAACCTTTCGCTGACCTTTGCAGTTTTGGCGTCTGGTCGGTTTGCCCATTTTGGCGCCAGTCCTGGTATACTTTAATTACGGCGGCTCTCAAACACCCCACCAGTTCAGCCGTTTGGGAAATCGAGGCACCAGCTCGTCGAACACCCAACAATTGTCCTTTTTCAAAGTCCGACAAATCCTTTCTTTTATCCATCACGCTCGGAAATTTACTACCTACTGAACCACTGACACCTTATCTATGCTTCGTAGGTCGACTAACTGCGCACTCTCGTTCCTCACGAGGTCAACAGGTCACATTCCATTTTCATAGGGGTGGTCATAATTCAGTGAACACTCAAATGTATCTGAACGAAAGAGAAAGTTGGTCCAATCTAGATCAGCGGCGTAGCCACGGTCTTTTGCACTCAGGGCGGATTATTCTGGGGCCACTAAATAATGTTATCAACTTGAAAAAAAAGTCTTAAAACGTAATTGATTTTAAGATATCACAGAAAACTAAACAACATTGTTGTTGAAGTAAAAGGCACCTGGGGTGGATGGGATCTATCCAGTTATATTAGAGGCAGCAAAGGAAGTAAGCAAATCCTTAGCCACACTTATGAGAGCTTCCTTGGACTCAGGGTAGATCCCCATGGACTGGAGATGTGAAAATGTATCACCAATTCACAAAGGGGGTTCAAAAGATGACACAAGTAACGATGGACCTTTTAGTTTAATTTGTGTTCCGGAGAAAATAATGGAATTACTGGTTAAAGAAGCATTGCATTATCATCTAGACAAGATTGCAGTAATAGTTATGATGCAGCCTGCGTTTGTTAAAGGGATGTCTTGTCTGACCAATTTGATTGGATACTATGATGTGGTCACAAAGGAACTGAATGCCAAAAATAATTTTGATATCATATACTTGGATTTCAGGAAAGCTTTTAATACTGTTGCACATGGAAGACTGCTGTACAAATTGGAGAGGTATGGAATTAAGGGTAAGTTGCTACAAAGGATAAAGGGATGGTTGAGTAGGAGACGACAGAGAGTGGTAGTCAATAGACACTGCTCTCTGTGGTCAGATGTTATTAGTGGATTTCTCCAGGGTTCGGTGTTGGGCCCATTGTTGTTTTGTATATTTATCAATGATATTGATGAAGGTATATCAGGTTTAATGTGCAAGTTTGAAGATGATACAAAGGTTGGCAGGGTTGTTAATGACAGTATGCTACTTCAACTGGATCTAGATAAGTTGGGCAAATGGGCTGAGAAGTGACAACTGAAGTTTAACATTGAAAAACGGAACGTACTGACTGTAAAGTGTGTTTAGGGTCAAGCGGCACCAAGGGTTTCCTTGTAGTTTGCATTGTGGGTGAAACTACATCTCCTTGTAGTTTGCATTGTGGGTGAACCAGTTGACTGGAAAAGCCAGAGATTCAAAAGTGTATGGACTTTGTATGTATGTATGTGATGCCTTGTACCGTTGTTCATCTGGTCATTTAGCCGCCGACCCCTACTGAGGCCCGACGTTGTCCCACTTTCGCCCCGTGGAGGCAGACCAGGTACTCACTAGTATGTAGTTCACTCTGGCAGGTCCTGCCCCCTAATTTCCTGAGATTTCAGTGGCTAGGACCTTAAAAAAAAATATATCGCGTACGCGTCGCGGGGAGCGCTAGAAGTCCAAAATGTTGGGCAAAATTAATTTAGATTGGTGATTTTGGATTGTCTGAGGCATGTTCACGTTGCTGTCAGATAGAGTGGGGTGAAGGCTGAAGACTGAGGGGCAGATAGACAGAAATATGGAGCCGAAAGGGAGGCAACTCCAGTTTACAGTGGGGCATGCCCATGCCCCACCAGAGGGAAGAAATAGGGTGGCAGTGGGGAAGGGGCAGCAAATTGTCCCCTCCCCGCTCTGCCAGGAACAGGTAAGACAGTGAGCCAAACAAGGGAGCTGGCTCAGGTTGCCAATGTGGCCTGTGTGCATGAGTGGGAGCAAACCAGACCGTAGGGTCAGGTCCACACCATCCAGAAAAACTTGTGGCCCAGCAGAGGCGATCCTATGTTGGTTTGGCTGAATAGGTTGACTGTGTGGTACTACTCTCAGGGAAGTGAAAAAGACCTGGGAGTAATTGTGCAGTAAAATATGAAGTTTGCTGAGCAGTGCCGACGTTCCGCCAGGGCAGGTCATGGAGTCTTGTCAATGATATATAGGAATTTTGCTAGCAGGGACAGGGAGGAGATTATCCCGTTATACAAGGCAATGGTCAGGCCACACCTAGAGTACTGTGTACAGGTTTGGAGGCCTCATTTTAGGAAGGATGTAGAGTTCCTAGAACGAGTAGAAAGAAGGGCAGCAAGATTGGTGAGGAGATCAAAGGGATACATTTACCAAGAATGGCTTAATTTCTGCAAATTGCAGCGCCTGGAGAGTAGGCACCTGCGAGGTGACCTGGTTGAGGTGTATAGGGCCTTGAATGGGTTGAGCAAGCTGAATGCTGACGGGATTCTTCCTCTTGCTCAGGCTAAGAACCTGAGGGGGCACAGCTTCAAATTGAGGAAAGATAGTTCTAGAATAGATGTACGGAAATTTGCCTTTGGCCAGCGAGTAGTTGATTGGTCGAACAGACTTCTATCTTTTGTTGCGGAAGTTGACACCCTAAATAAATTTATGGTTGAGCTGGACAGGCATTTGGAACGAATGGAGGAGTGAAATTGGAGTTTTTTTTTCTGTTTTTTTTTTTTTTTTTTGCTGATGCTGCATAAGCATCAGCAAGAAAGCTTGCTTTCTTGCATCGTATGCCTCTACTAATGCTAATGCTAACAAAAAAAATTCAGTGAATAAAGTATTGTGTATTGACATAGTATTTAATATAATAACAAAGGGAAAAAAATGTGAAAATCAATAATACAAGAGATTTATAGTTTCCATTTTCATGTCTTCATTTCGGCAAATTTATCGATAACCTCATCAAAATTAATTTTACTGATATATTCATTTTAAATAGATAATATAGTTAGATTTAATAATCTAGTCTGACTTATTGTTGAGCGCTGAAGTAAATTTTAATTATAATTTTGAAAAGTTTCTTTCGCGAAAAGTTATATATACACATACTGTTGTAGAGATGTAGAAAAGTCCCACTTTATAATAAAGTTTACAAACTGCAAAATTGTCCACTGTTTTGCTTCCTCAACAGTTATTTTTGTATAATTATTTTTTGATGAATAATCGAAAAATTCGGGCAGCTTTTAAATATGCATTCCATATTCTTCTTTCTTCGTAACAACCAAATTATACGATAGAATAACGGCAAACGTTGAAAGAATTTCGTCATAGCTTTCGAACCTCCAATTCTCGATGAAACCTATCCAGGCATTCATACATCGTTATTTTTAATTCTTCTTGGAGCGAGTCCAGCATCCTTCGTCGTTTCTCCTGGCATTTGTTGTTTTATCTTTATTCTTCCCCTTTTCCCTATTGAAATGCCCATTTCATCACAAGCTGTATTTGCGAATTGAAGAGACCTTTCTACAATTTTCTTTCCTCAGTAATAAATAATTTTAAGGTCTGTAACTTAACAGGCTTATTCGGGCTGTTTGTAAATATTTTTGTGTAAGGTTAATTTCTTTAGAATTTCGTGCAGGAAAGAAAAGAAAAATCATATATGGATGATAATAAAAATTCAGTGGTCCCCCTGGTATCTATATTCTCTTGAGGTTAGCACAATTTTTGTGGAGTGGAAGTTATTTTTCAAAATTCATTTTTACCATATTTACAGATTCATAATGTGCACTCCACCTTGTCTGTATGTATAGTATTATTATTTTTTTTATTAGCCATATGGCACAAGGAAGCCTGAGGCTTATGCCGCACCAGCCAAAAAAAAAAAAAAAAGAAAAGAAAAAAAATTCCCGAGTTACCCCCTTTCTACTTCTTTCTCTCTCTCCTGTGAGAGAGAGAAGTAGAAAGGCATCACCAAGAAAGAGAAGAATGATGATATCCAGCTCAGGACCCTAGGTTTGCCAAGCCCATACTCACCAGATGTAAGTCCCCAGATGCAAGCCCATACTCACCAGATGTAAGTCCCCGGGGTAATATTCCTGTATGTTTTTTTTCATTATTTGCCAATGGTGTGGAGAGACTGAAAAGGAATAAAGGTTTTCCAAATAAGGTTATGCATGACAAAACGGTTACAAATGAATGCACTCCGCATAAATTTAATGTGTGGTTTTCACAGAGCATAAACAATGCTTTGGGATTAATTTTAGATTGGACCCCACCAAATTCCTCCGATGGTTGCTGCATCGTTCTCTACTAGTGGATGAATAACTTTTTCTGATAGATCCTCTTGAGATGACTCTTGTACTTGCTCTTCTGATTTATCATGCGGAATATTTTTTGCACTAGATGTTGAAAGTGCAACGTACGCTGAGTGGACAGAAATCATGGGATACCTACCTAGTAATGGGTGGGCCCACCTTTTGCCCGGATAAAGGTAGTCACACGGTGAGGCGAGTCCACTAGTTCACAAAAGCATTTCACAGGTTTTTCCATTTATGCTTGCTGCACCGCTGTCCATAATTCCATCACATTTCTGGGTGGAGGATCCAAAGCTCAAACGGACCTTTCCACAGCATCCTAAAGATGCTCTACAGGGTTCATGTTCGGTGAACAGGGAGGCCATTCCATGGTGGTAAAATCTGCAGCATGCTCTTCAAACCATGCGCTAGTTACCATGGCTCTGTTGGGAGGTGCATTGTCCTGTTGGAAGCCCACTAACCTGTGAGTGCACAATGATCATGAAGGGATGCAAGATGGTCTGCAAGGAAAGGATGGACATATAACCTGGACAGTTTAGAGACGCATTTAGATGTATCAGAGGTCCCAACGTGGGCCAGTTGAACACCCCCAGACCATTACCGATTGTCCACCTTCTTGAACAGTTCACTGTCAACATGACGGATGCATAGCTTTATGTGGTTTCCAGCAGATACACACCCTCCCGTCTGCTCGAAATAACTGGAAATGGGATTCTTTGGACCAGGAGACCTGTTTCCAAGGTCCAGTGCTGTTCTTTTGCCCAGTTGAGGTACAGAATCCAGCGGTGTTAGCAATGGGACTCTGGTGGGTCAGCAGCTCCCATAACCTATTGTGGTTAATGATCGCCTGATGGTCTTGGTGGAGAAGTTTCTGGCATCTCCCTCATTGAAGTCAGCGGTGATCTGTGTCAGTCTCTCCAGTTGGCTGAAACAATGTGAGACAGACATTGACAGCCATGTTCATCCACCACTTTTCTTCACCCACAGCCCTGTCCATGATGAAATGTTATTCTGGAAATGGCTTATTCTTGACACACTCTTGACATTGTCGAATGGGGATAGAGTAACCCGGAGGTGGTACAATTTCTGTACCACCTCCGGGATAGAGTAACTCGTGTTGGGCACCCAATATATCATCCCTCTTTCAAAGTCAGTTAACTCACGACTTTTATCCACACTGACATTGAATTACCATCTACATACAAATTACTTATATACTGTACTTGTCAAGTAGTGGGTGCGTCCACTAGCGAGAGGGGTGATAGTGTCGCATTGCCCAGGAATCAGGTATCCCATGAATTGTCCTTTCAGTGTACTTCAACAATGATCCAGACATTGCCTGAATAAATTCTCTTGCTCTCTTTGCTTTTCTCTGTTGAAATTCGCCGGGTCAATTTCACTTCATGTAGGGTGTGCTTAAAGAAGTTCATTAAAAAATGGAAAATATCTGTAAAATAAGTAGAAATCAAAAGGAAAAATGAGTTATCAGGAAATTATTATTATTAGCTATATGGTGTAAAGGAAGCCTGATGTTTATGCTACACCAATCAAAAAAAAAAAAAATCCTAAATTACCCAAAAGAAAAGAGAGTCAAAAGTAGAAGGGAATCACCAAGAAGAGAATGATGATGATATCCGGTTCAGGACCATGGCTGTGCCAAGCCCATACTCACCAGATGTGAGGCTTGCTGGTATACTTCGTATAAATTCACTCACCAAAAATGTGGTGCTAACTTGTAAAGTAAGGCGAACTTATAAAGGAACCACTAGGTAGCAGTGATCAGTGTGCTGAAGTGGGATTTACTCAGAGGTAATTACCATCAGGGGTAAAGGGAAGGGTTTTTGCTTTCGTAAAGGCCAATACGGTGCTCTGAGACAGTATTTAAATTCTATAAGGTGGGACCCCCATATGGGAGGCATCCAAAGTTAATCTTGGAAGCTACTAGGCTTTACATATCAAATAAGAAATATTGTTCAAGGTTTAGGCCTAAATGGATGTCAGATGAACTAATGAGACATGGAAGCCTATGATAGATATAAGCTGGTCTGTAACCAAGTTACAAAGGCAGATTATGAGAAATCTTTGGCAAAGGATGCAAAGAGTTCTTTACCTATGTAAACTCTAGAAGGAAGGGGATGAATCAGATTGGCCCACTGGATATTGATGGGTCAACTGTTGATGATCCTGCATACGTGGCTAACGAACTAAATGAGTATTTTGCATCTACATTCACACATGAGTTATTCAGGGAGGGGAATGCCAGAGGTGAATTAAACTCTGGCAGAGCTAGATGATTTTGTAATAACTGAGAGGAAAGTGGAGGAGAAATTGTTGAAGATAAACATAAAAAAGCACCCGGGGTGGATGGGATATATCCAGTTATATAAAAGGAGGCAGGAAAGGAAGTAAGCAAACCCTTAGCCATAATTATGAGGGCTTCCTTGGACTCAGGGGAGGTACACATGGACTGGAGATGTGCAAATGTGACCCCCAATTCACAAAGGAGGATCAAAGGGCAACAAAAGTAATTATTGAACTGTGAGTTTAACTTCTGTTCCAGGAAATTTAATGGAGGTACTGGTTAAAGAAGCACTGCAGGATCATCTAGACAAGACTTCAGTTATAGTTTGGACACAGCATGGTTTTGTTAAGGGAAAGTCTTGCCTGACCAATCTGATTGGATACTATGATGCAGTCACAAAAGAACTGGATGCAGGGAATAACTTTGACATTATATATTTGGATCTTAGAAAGGCTTTTGATACTGTTGCACAAATTGGAGCAGTGTGGCATTGGAGGCAAGTTGCTGCTATGGATGAAGGGATGGTTGAGGGGGAGAAGACAGAGAGTGGTAATCAACAGACATTGCTCATCATGGACTGTTATCAGTGGAGTCCCTCAGTGTTGTTTTCTGTATTTATAAATGATATTGATGGTATATCAAGCTTAATGTCCAAGTTTGCAGATGATACAAAGGTTGTTAAGGACACTAATGACAGAATGCTGCTGCAACAGGATCTAGAAAAGTTGACAGATGGGCTGAGAGGTGGCAAATGAAATTTAACATTGACAAATGTAAAGTACTACATGGGAAGCAGTAACCCCAGAGTGACGTATCAACTCTGTGGTACTACACTGACAATGGAAGAGAATGAAAAGGACCTGGGGGTAATTGTGCAGAGTCTGCATGAGTAGCTCATGGTGTGTTGTCAATGATATACAGGAATTTTTCTAGCAGGGATAAGGAGGTGATTATCCCCTTGTATAAGGCAATGGTCAGGCTACACCTTGAGTACTGTATACAGGTCTGGAGACCTCATTTTAAGAAGAATGGTATTTTTTTTTTTTTTGGTAGTTGTTGGCGTATCGGCTTCTGTGGCCATAACGCACCTCCCAAGGTTTTTGCAGTACTTTGATCCAAGCCCGAGGCGGGATTCGAACCCGCGACCTTTGGGTTGCCAGGCAGGCACTTTACCCACCCGGCTAGCCCGGTCGGCATTTAAGAAGGATGTAGAGCTGTTGGAACGAGTAGAGAGAAGGGCAACAAGATTAGTGAATGAAACGAAGGGTTGTTCTTACGAGGAAAGGCTTAAATTTTGCAGATTACAGCGTCTGGAGACTAGGCACCTGTGAGGTGATCTTATAGAGGTGTATAAAGCCTTGAATAGTTTGAGTATGCTCAATGCTGATGGGATTCTTCCTCTTGCTCAGAATAATCACCTCAGAGGGCATAAATTCAAATTAAGGAAAGACAGTTGCAGGATAGATGTGCAGAAGTTCGCCTTTAGCCAGTGGATAGTTGGTTAGTGGAACAGACTTCCATCTTTTGGAAGTTGATAGCCTAAATAAATTTAAGGCTGAGCTGGACAGGTATATGTAACTGATGTTTGTTTGTTATTTGATTTTTAGGAGCATTAGCAACTAAGGCTATATTGCTCCGGGGATATGCGGTGGTCATTCCCTGACCTTCCCGTATCCTCCATATTTGGTGGTGACGGGCTCGAACCCCGGTCTAATCAAGAAGTGTGTGCTACGCACTGCTGCTCCTTCCCACCTGGCTACGGAGGTGTCTTTGTAACTAACGTAAGGGTGAAATGGGAGTGGTTTTTTTTTTGGCTAATGCTGCACAAGCTTGCTTTCTTGCAACATATGCCTCCACTAATGCTAATGCCAACGTTGTAAAAAAAAGTGGTTAAACTGAACTTGTTTGTAAAGGCTGAATATTGTTTTGATTCCTAGTTTTGTGTGTCTTAATAATGTACCAAAAATTTAATACCAGTATTACAGTCGCAATCAATTAGTATAAAAATCAAAGTATCTTGTCATTAATTAAATTGTGCCAAATAGAAATTTCAACTACCAACTGTAAATTTAAGTGAAGATAAATTTTTAAAAAAAGCTGTTGAAATTATTTTGTTAAAGTTAATACTTTCCTTCTCATATTTTCAAGTGACGGCACCCAGTGTGGACTGCCCCACCACCTCCTCCATGCTATGTTACTGATCTAGATAGGTCTACTGTGGAGTCTAAAAGTCAAAAAAAAATAAATTTTCTGTTTATATAAATATTCTGGGACGACCACACATTCAGAGGAGTTCACAAAATACGAGAAAGAGCATCGTATTTAGCAGTCAGAGGCTTGAACCTCAGTCACTCAAAGCACATGTACTTATGCACCATCGCCTGGCCACTCGGCTACTGAGGCCTCTGTAATATTTTGCATTTTGAACTTCAGCAATAATTGATGTTAAAGTTTCTTGTCCTAATGAGAAAATGAAATTGTTTGGGATTTGGGGGCTTACATATGTTTCATTGTGTTTACACTGTTGCAAATGATTTGTGAGATCCTTATCGTAAGAGTGAGCAAGAAATTTTACTAGTTCTAAGAAATGGCCTTCATTTTCCCCAATTGTAGGATGCAGGACAAGGTACAGTGTAACTTCATCTTCCTTCTTCTTGTCGGCTTGAGAGGAACTGAGGTAATTGAAGAGAGTGGTGACCGGATATTTTTTGGAGGGTAGTGTACCAAACTTTATGGATAATTCCTATGAAGAAAACGGCTCATCCAAATCAGAGCATCGAGAATTATATTTATTTTGAATGATTAGAAAGTTTCTAAAAATAGTGAACTAGTTCTGCTAAAAAAAACAAGGAACTTTCTAAGTTGTTTTCAATTATCCTTTTTTGTGGGGAAACAAATACAACACAGAAACACCCCACATAGCACTGATAATTGGTACTGAAACTGATCTGTATTATGTGATTGAGGTATAACTATAATGGGTTTTAATTTAATGTGTACCAGAGATACAGTCTATAAGTTTTCATACTGCTTGCTTCGAAGTTCATTTCTATAACTATCTTCTGCTGGCTTAAATTATTTATTCATTTCAATTGCCAAATAAAAATTTATAAAATTAAACCAAATATCTATTAATTTTTACTAACATTTGAAATTTGTGTTAATCTAAAATAATAATTTTGATAGTAGTCAAAGTAATTATATATGGATGGGAACTTTTTGAACATTCACAATGATGTGATTTGTGACTAATATTTTATATTAGTCACATGTAATTAATATTTTATTGATAACATTCATTCTGAGGGGGGGTGGCATTTTTCTATTGTACAAAGGCAACTATCCTAAGAGCACTTCTGGAGTAGACTGTAAAAAGCTTTGTATTAGCCAGTGAGCACTTAATCATTGGAATAACTTGTTTTCTTGAGTAGTTGAGGCGGGCAGCTTGAAGAAATTTTAGATGAACCAACGTTTGTACATTGGCATCATTATTGTGGCATCTCATGTGAAATCCTTCACAAGTTGCCCTCCCAATACTTCAAATAAGTAACATTTCCCCATTAGAGAAGTTATTAGTTATTTGGTAATACTACTACATGAGGAAGCATTACTTATTTGAAGTGTAAGGAGTCAACTTGTGAAGGATTTCACAGTGTTACAATAATGATGTCAGTATAAACATCAGTTTGTCTAAAAAATTCAACTAATGATGCAAAAGCACTAATCACTATTATATTTTGAATCTTACATAGTTTAAGGCCTTCTGTCGAAAATAATGTTAGTAATTATTTAATAAACAAATAATAACTTTGGAAATATTAATGAAAATTAAAGGTGCAATTATATTTTGCCAGAGGTGCCAACAATTCTCGTTATGCTTCTGAGAACTAGTACTGAAGACAAAAATCGCAGCGGAAGTCCACTGGCAGCAGCCACCCCAGAAAACGTTAATAAAGATCAAGATATGGTGATGGATGATTGGTGAGTAACTGTTTGAGGCTACAGGCATATACCAACTGAAAGGTTGCAAAAACATTGTCAATAAAACATCAGAAAGAAAAAATAAAATAAAATTCCCACATTATCTGCCACTGCTCTACCAGTATAACTACACATTTAACCAGACAGCCAACGAGTAAACACATGCTTCAAAATCTTTATGTTGAAATTGTTTAACCTTCCATTATCAGTATGGCATCTGAAAGACTCCCACTTTTTAAAATTTTTCTGTTTTTTTTTTTTTTAAATTTCTAAATGAAATTAAATCCTCCTTTGTGCACACCAATATTCTCTAACTGGTTATATGGTATTTGCTGTTTTAATTTTGACATACTGTGACTATGAGACAATTTTTTTGTGTCTGGTGTTTAATAGACACCAGGTGAGCAAAAGAGTCAATCTTCTAGGTAATCCTCATTCCCATGTAGCATCCATGAAATGCCAGCAATAGGTGTCTGATCTTGCTGTTGAATTTTGATTTTGCCAGCTAAATGCAAACAGCTGACAAAAATACAGATATGCCATGTAAGCATCTGATTTTTTATTTACGAAGACCAGTGATCTTAAAAATTCTAAGAAATATGCAAGCTTTATTATTGTTAGTTTCTCTTGCCTATTTTTGTTTGATATTTTTAAATTGGGTTTAGCAAATCAAAAAAGCTAAAAAATAAATTTTTTATAATTAAAACAAAAGGAATATCACATGGATGCCACTCAAGTATCTTTGTTTGAGGATGTGAGTGACATAAAGTGAAAAAAAAATATCTTTCCTCTTAGATCTTTTTTTCTAGATAGTAATTAATTTCCACAAAGTATTCACTACACAGTACTGCCATAAATACTGTCACAAAAGTAAGACTCCCATAAAATAAGAAAATGATATCACACAGCTGTGAGTTTTGCATCGTGTGTGGTACTAATGTATGGTTTTCTCAGCTATCATCAACTAGTAAAGGAAGCCAGTGAAAATGGAATGGGGAGATAAAGAAAACAGGACTACTGTCATAGGTCTTCATAAGGCAGGACATGATGCACCTATAATTTTCAAACTTTGAAATGACTTGGAATAAGCCGAAGATTTGTCTACAAGGGCAATTGATAGGTAAAATGAACAACAGAGAATTGATGACAGGCCCCAGTCCAGCCACCCACGAAGTGTGAGGACTCCTGCAGCTATCAAAGTGGTGGAGAACGGAATTCGTGAATCCCCTATGAAAGCAGAAAATAATGTCCAGAGAAATGGGAATATCACCAAGATCGATGTCACACATAAGCTTGCTTTCTTGCATTGTGTGCCTCTACTAATGCTAATGTGTTATGGAGATAGTGATTAAAATCATCAGTTATATTCATGGTAATGCTATGAACCATCGTAAATTTATAGTTGTTGAAAGAAGTAGATAACAATGATTTAAAAAATTTTTTTTTTTTTGCAAATGTGCACTGGTTGCGTCATGGAAAAGTTGTGTAAAGCTTCACTGCCTTATTAACTCCAATCATATTTTCTTGTCACAAGAGAAATTTTAACTAAATATTCTATAATCGAAAAAAAAAAAAAAAAAAGGCTTGGTTTAGTTAAAAAATGGCAATGTTACTTGCATTTTCTCACTGACATTACATTTCATATGAACAAACCATCTAAAATTACAGGGAAAGGACAAGTTATTTGTGATCTGGCTAGTTATGCACAAGAGTTTACATGCAAACTAAAATTTTATATATCACATACAAGAAATCCTTCACGCACTTTCCACATATGATTCGGTATGTGGGGAAATCCTGATTCGAATCTACAGCACTATATTATCTGGAGGATGGAGAATCTGCAAACAAAATTTGAAAAATGTGTTTTGGATTTCAAAAAATTCAGATTTCAATTTATGAAATATTCTCAATTTGACTTTAATAATCTTTGATAAATGTTTTGAAAGAGATACTTTTGCTTCAAAGTCAAACCGACTGCCCTCTAAATGAAGTACTGTACAGTAAACCCTTGCTAATCTGGATCGAATATGAAAAATTCTGTTCACAGTCGAGTACTTTGAAAGACACATAGGATTTAGGAAGGCAGACGAGCAACCCTCACTGCATGCTGATTGACTGCACAGAGAGAGAGAGAGAGACAGAGAGACGGAACATACATTTGTTCAGTATCGTTGTTGACTCTGAGTCATATGGATGTTATTGCTTATATTGCTTCATTTGCATACTTCTTTATACCTAGTACATAAATTAACATATTTTATATAATTATTGGTTCTAAAGAATTAAAAAAAAAAAACACTTTACTTTAACTATCATTAACACGCTCAAAGTGATAGGCCCCAGCATTTTTTTGTTCCACAAAAAAAAAAAAAAAAAAATGCTCAAGAATTTGGTATTGGCCAACAAGCTGTGTCAGATATTAAAAAATAAAGAATCTATAAAGACATTTCTTTTAAAATTCTATGTGGGGAGTGAAAAAAGCTATTGTCTTTCTATTTCTATATGAAATAGAAATAGAAAGGCATAAAAAAGCCAAAAGAAGTGTTACTGGAAGATGTATTAAGTCATATTCACAGTAACAATCAAGGGGCATTGGCGTACACCAGAGCCACCTGATAAATGTATAAAAAGACAAAAGATAATACATATATCCATATATTAATGGATAAATGTATTGTCTTTTTATAATTTTTAAATAAAGGCTCTAGAGTGATTTTTTTAAAATTTATTTTTATCAACTACCTATATCATTAAATTTTCCATTTATTTGTGTTCTAAGTTTTCTTTTGTCTTTAAGGGCTATCATTTGCTTTCTTAATCCAGATTAATACTTAATCTGGATTAGTAAGGGTTTACTGTATCAACTTTAATGATGTGGACATGTCTTTTATAAGGAAATGAATTTCAGGTGTTCAATTCTGCAATATCAAAACTATTATGCATGTTTGGAACCACATGGGTCTGTGAATCCACTTTTCTGACTATTAATTTAATAAAGATTGCGAATTAGATATAAATCTAGATGCCAAACTAAGATGTGCAGTCAGCAGTTATATACCAAATTTTAGGGCCATGGTAAAAGATAAAGAATGAAAGGTTTCAGATTAAAATTTGTTTGTATTTTGTATGAGGACTGTTCCAAAAATATGCTGACTGAGAGCAATGCTGTGAGTCTGAGTCACTTGAGAGGTTGGTAATGGGTCTCCTTTTCGAAATAGTGTCCTTCACATTCTATATACCTTTTACAGCAGTTCACTAGTTTGAGCTGCAGCCCATTTTCTGAAAGGCATTGCAGGATAGCAGATGTGACAGATTTAACTTCTTCTTGTGAAATTTTTTCCCCCCTCAACTCTTTTTTGAGGCTCGGGAAAGCCCAGAAATCACATGGTGCGAGATCTGTGCTGCATGGAGGGTGGTCCAGTGGTTGACCACCAATTTTCTCTAAAGGTTGCATTTCTGGTTGTGCAACATGTGGCCTAGTGTTATCTTGAAGAAGAAACCATTCTTGATTAAGCAGTTCGTCTTTTTTTGCAAATTGCTCCTTTGAGGTGAACTCGCAATGTGTTAGCATAATATTCTCCATTTACAGTTTGTTTCTCTGGAATCTAGTACTGCAATATTATTCTGCAGGGTTCAAAAAACAAAGCATCAATTTTTTTGATGAACCAAAAACTTAATTTTTTTTTGGAGGCGATGAATTGTGGTGTTTCCATATGCTAAATGTTTAATCTAGGACTCATTGCACATGATTATTTTATTCAAAATGTTGGGCTCTTCTTCCATATTGTCAATAAAGGCTTGACAAAGTTCAACACGGCATTCTTTTTGTTCTGCAGTAAGATTGCGTGGTACCCATCTTGCACAAACATGACACGTTAAGGCGCACCTTTACAATTTTGTGACATTTTACTACACCAACACTCAACTGAACTGCCAGGTCACGAATCGATAAATGTCTGTTTCCTTTCAATAATGTTTCGGCTTCCTCAATGTTTTCATTATTCATTGAGGTTGATGGATGCTGGCTTCTTTGTTCATCCCATACGCTTTTTTTATGTCCTTAAAATGCTTCCAGCATTTAAATACGGCCGTTCTGTCCAAGCCTTCTTCACCGTATGCTTCTTGAATCATCTCAAATGTATTCTGACCATTTTTGCCTAACTTTACATAAAATTCAATTGCGATTGTCCAATAAACGAAATATCTTTCTCATCCTCCATCATAAAACACACTTCAATAAACTGTTATAATGAACACAAAAATGAATACTACATATGCTTGCACAAACTAACTAAGAAAAGGTGGGGGAACATTCCTAGAGTGCAAACTCATCACTCATTTCCATAGCAACAAAATATATTTTTTAAAAATTCTTTCATATTTATTTATAAATAAAAAATAAAATATAATTACAAATGCCATTTATGTTTATTTTTTTTTAAATTCTCATTTATAATGTGGAAAAATAAGAAAAACCAAGAACCACAACTGTGGCTACCATTGAATTTCTGTTGGACACCACTAGTTTATGGGATCAGCCAAAACACTAAGTTTGCATAATCATTACACTGACATAAAAGGCTCACTGCAAAATAACTAAATCCATTATTTCCACTTTGCAGCTTATAGTAAGAAAATTGTGCCAGCCTACTTATTCAGTTTTCATGGTAACGAGTCAAAGTATCTATTATAATTTAGTATTAATTTCTTTATCCTCTGATGAAGTCCAGGTGGAGGTCTATTCATTACATTTAGTTATTAAAAGGTTTGTTGCAATTCACGATTAAGTCCATTGTTTTCACTTTGTATGCTGAAAAATTTTTTCCCATCAACTTAGCCAAGGCTATACTCAGTAAAATGTTTGAGTTGTTAGGTTTATTACCAACTTTTGTTACTCTTAAAGATTTGTTCTCCAGTAGGAAGCTTGTACAGATATCAACAGTAATAAAATGTTTATAACCCACAGTTATTAGTAATATTTGTGTTACTTTTCCCTCAGTCACTTAGTGTTGTGCCAATCAAACAACTAGACTGTATCAAATCTTTAGTTCTAATGTAATATATTTGTTTCATCATAAACAGCTTTAATATAGTTATATGGCTATTATACTTGTAAAAGGAACAAAAGAGCCATACATGATTTAAAATAATATTACTGACACTGATTTTGTCTTTCCAATTGTCTAATGCTTCTCAAAGTTGCTCTCTCGCCATTTTGCAAACTTCATAAATCAGTGTCAAGTTTCCACTGATGTCTCTGCTGGTACAGTAAAGGTCCTTCAACTTATTACGTTGTTTGAGTAGCTCCTTGAAAACTGTTATTACTGTCTTAAACCAAAGTAAATACTCATTTATACATGAACAGGTTAATATAAATGCACCAGAATTTTTGGCCATTTATTAACTGAGGAAGATTCATTAAGGCAAAAAATATATAAATACATTCTTTTCATACGATTTCCTATTTTGGCTTATGTTTTTTTAATTGAGTCATATATTCCAGACTGCGGTAGTACACTTTATTCTTGAGAGAACTCTCAGAAAACAATGTCTGAGGAAGTTGCCAGTCATCTGTGACAATATGGTGGATTCACTGCTCATCACCAGGTGGAGGAATTCTTAAAGGCTGGGCTGGGAGTTTCTGGTGCATCAGCAACAGAGGCTTAACTAGGTTGCATAAAAGATATCTTCATATAAAGGAACCACAGGGTGGCAGCAACCACAATACACAGAGTCTCACAGAGCACAAAGTCTGATGATTTGGATTTTTGCATTAGTATATTCTTTAACACTCCATTATCTAGATTTGCTTGTGTGATATACAGTTGCCTTTATGGGAGCTCCTCATATAACGTGTAATTTTTAAGTGTTCATTGTTTTTGCAATTATGTCACTTATATCAGAAGTTTAGTCTCATCATCCTGGACCCAACTGCCTCTACTAAAACCAATTTTTATTAAGGTAATCTATATTTGTTTTGTCTTAGACTACTGCCCAGTATACAGAAGCTCCTTAAACACAAGGTCAAGGTTGTGCCTAACATACTAATTCTTCAGTAACCCACTAAAAGGCAATAAAGATAATATTTGTCTCCAACTAATGTGATGGAACACTCTCTCTTGATTTATCCTTGTTTTCAATTATGCCTTTCTTGGAATCTGAATTTTTTAAATTTATACTTTTCTTGAAAGCTTTGAAAACAAAACACATAACATAAAATTACAAATAATTAGGTGATCTGGTCAATTGGTAAGGTTGAATCTGAGGTCTTTATTAGCTGTCTTTTGTGCAAAAGGGGATTTTGTAAGACTAATGACAAAGAATAGCAAAAGAAGTGGGCATGCAATTTTTGTAAAAAAAAAAAAGAAAAAAAAAAAAAGGATAATTAATGTAGATAAATGAAACTATTTCACTCTGGGTGATAGATGATAACCTCGGGGTGGTGATCCTCATAAACCTCCATCACTCATGTAATCACCACCTACTCAATTTTCTCACGACTGTATTATTAATCAAAATGGAACCTAGGTTGGTTCTGCTAAGTGTAATGAATTTAGTACAACCATGATGACTGAAAGCTTGACGATTACTGCAGACCAAGCAGCCATCAATGATTTAGTCATTAAAAATATTACAGATATCTTCAACAAGCACACGAGCTATCACAGCCATTCAAGCAGACAACATACGGAGAATGTCAGGGAGGATAAAGTGAACGTGGAACTAATTTTTCACTGAAAACCAGCTCCTACATGCACCAAAACATAGACATCTTGCAAAAAGCAGGTCTGAAAAACTGGCTAGAAGAACGTAAGAGCATGACAGTGAGCTGCATCCCACCGAAGGCAGACCATACTAGGATACTCTGTTGCCTCTTCGCTGTTCTAACAATGAAATACCATTTTTCAGCCACAGCCCAGTAATAACCCTAATCAACCATGGTGATGGGATAATGCTAAACTAGGGTAACAAACAGAGTATAACAGGACTGCCCAGACAAAGAAACCAATGCATCATTGTGGATGATCCATGAAGATTACTTCCACTCTTCCCAATTCTGTTAAAAAACACTTTCAGGAAATCCCTATAGTAAGGTAGCTCTTGGCTGTACCCTCATGATCCTTTGGCAGTAATGCGCATCATTATGCATCCTGCATCATTATGCATTAACCAAAAAGTTTGATAACCCCTTGGGGAAACTGAGTGGTGAGAAATTCCTTGAGGCCACTTTCTGATTTACAGGGTCAAAATAAATTTTTTTTCAAACCATCATGAAAATTATGATGGTTCATAATTGATACATTAATCTTAGATTAATTTATCAACTATGTGGTACCACACTCTGGGTAGTGGAGAATGAAGAAGACCTGGAAGTAACTGTGCAGTCTGATATGAAGGTCTCTGTGCAGTGCAGACAGGATGTCAGGACAGCTCACTGGATTTTGTCAATTGCATATAGGAATTTTGGGAGCATGGATAAGGAGGTGATTATCCCACTGTATAAGGTAAGGTTTAGGCCATATATTGAGTACTGCATACAATTCTAGAAGCCTCATTTTTAGGAAGGATATGGCTCTGTCGGAAGGGATGCAGAGCAACAAGATTAGTGTGGGAAGCAAAAGGTGCTTTTAGCACCCTTTGCAGCTTCTGAAGAACAGGTGCCTGGTCTGCAGTTCTGATTAAGGCTGTGAATGGCTTGAGTAAGCTCAATGCTGATAGAATCATTCTTCTTGCTCAGACTAAAGACCTGAGGGGCATAAAATAACCATCTGATGTTGTAAAGGTGGGTAGATTGAATACATTTAAGGGAAAACTAGACAGACTGTTAGATGGGATGGGCATGTGATACTGGATTTTTTTTTTTTTTTTTTTTTACGACTGACATGCTGTATAAGTTTGCTTCCTTGCATTATTTGCCACTACTAATACTAAGTCAAATCAATTCAAATTTCATAAAGCTCAGAGATTACGGTTTTGGGCTGGATGAGGCATTGTCCATATATGCTTAATAGGAAATAAATCAAGTGATTTAGCTGAACAGAGAACCG
Source organism: Mastigoproctus giganteus (assembly GCF_048544385.1). Taxonomy (NCBI): domain Eukaryota; kingdom Metazoa; phylum Arthropoda; class Arachnida; order Uropygi; family Thelyphonidae; genus Mastigoproctus; species Mastigoproctus giganteus. The sequence goes on along the minus strand of NC_143580.1, from coordinate 209,506,323 downwards.
TGTTAATACTGCAGAGAAATTTATAACAGTGGTGTGGGGCTGAACACTGTCCTGATGGAATAAAGGATTATTGCAACTGTGAAGAAATAACAGATGGATAGGTTTACAGTTTCAATGTAATGTTGACCTGTAAGATTATCTCCAACAAAAACTATTGGTAAATGAGTCATAAGGGATGTTACTCATAATATCCATTATGCAATTTGTAGAATACAATTAATGGCCTTCTCACCGGGATGTTGCCAGGACTGTTCTGTCATTGTATATTCCCAGCAAAGCATTGATTCATTACTACTGACACTGTATCCTTTACTCCCTTGTGTAAAAATTTTTCCTTTACAAAATCACGCTATTTCCTTGAGAATAAATACCATTTCTATCTGGATGACCCTTTTTTGTAATCTTAATCATCTCTAATATGATTTTTCTTATCGCTGAAATTAAACTGTAGTAGTTCCCTTTGCTTTTAGGACTGCATTAAAACTAGGTGACAAAAGTGTCTGTCATTTGGTTTTAATGCAGAAGCTTCTTGGGAAGATTCCTCAAGAGACTGAGGACCTTCTCAAATCTCTTGAGGGAGTCTGCAAGGCTTACAGGGGAAATTTTTCTCATTATGGCTGGCCTGTGTAAATGGAATTTATTTTGTAAAGATGGTATTCACTTAAACATAGGAGGTGCAATCTTTGCCAAGGCCACTGAGAGGAGGCATCATGGGTTCAAAGAAGCTACTAGTTAAGGGAGGTTAGGAAAGTTGATACACAATCAACTCAACTCAATGGCATGGGACAAAATTACATATGCACCCTCTCTGAGCACACAATTAAGTATCCTAACCACTGAAAGTAAAATTCACCAGACCACATAAAAAAACACTTATTCTTATTATTAGCCAAATGGTGCAAGCCTGAGGCTTATACTGCACCAGCCAAAAAAAAAATTTCTGATTTACCCCGAGAGACAGAGAAGGAGAAGTAGAAGGGAATCACCAAAAAAGAGAAGAATGCTGTCCAGCTCAGGACCCTGGGTGTGCCAAGCCCATGCTCACCAGATGTGAGCCCCTGCGGATAAGTGGCTATAAAAGATGTTTAAAAACAATAAAATATATAAAATGTCTGTTCAGTACTACAAGCGTTTTGAAAACAAATTAAATAAATTTAAGCTTTTCACCAAGTGAACTAATGCTGATGTAGCTCAGCTTACGTCAGATGTGGTACCACTCAGAGATATAAGATCAGATGGAGGGGTTAAGAGTGATACTTCGTATTAAAAAATGCCTGAAAGTGGCAAGGTGTTCCCTAGTCAGATCAGTGTAATATGGATGTTGAATCAGTGTGGTGCAAAATGAATTGCAGTAAAGGGAAGAAGAGAGTGGTGGCATGTTATAGGCCAAATGACTGTTAGGAGTATGACAAAATCTCTTAAGACTGGAATAAATGGACTGGATGACAACAGCTTTTTGAACAAACTGAATGCTACTTATCCTGGAATGTCTGTGAGAGAGTACAAGGGGCCATAATATCCTAAATCAATTCTCATCAAGAAGCCTAACTATTTCAAAAACCTTTGACATTTAGAGAACCACCAACTAGCAGTGACCATAATACTATAAAATTGGTTGTATTTAAAAAAAACCTATGTGGTCAAAGGTAAAAGTATGAGCTGCAGTTTCAAGAGAGGGGACTATAATGGACTGAGACATTTCCTGGGCTAGCTCAGTTTAGCGGAGAGACTGCTATATGCTGTAGGAAATAGTCAAGGGATTTAGCTTCAAAGCCATAAATGTATTTGTATCAGTGGTCGAGTTCTGTAAATATAAAATGGACGACAAGTACTGTTAAGAATTTAAATGAGCAAAAGAAACAAGTATAGGACAGTGGGATAAAACTGTACAATTCAGATTTGTTTGAGCACAATAAGAGAATATGTAACAAAATGACTGATGGTGTAATATGGGTGAAAGCTGATTGCAAGAAAGCACATCAAAGAGATCCAGTAATGCTTTGTGGCATCTTTTTGACATCAATCTGGATTGGGAAGGGTAGAGACATTTTTAGGCTCCAGTGGAAGGTTTACAGAAAGCCCAATTGACATGAAAAATTATTTGAACAGATATTAAATATTTACAGTCAAAAGCAAGCTCAAATCTCTGGTGGATATTAAGGTGTCAGATTATTATAAAATAAGTGATAGAATGATCTCAGAAAAGCATTTGTTACAAAGGTGTTGAAGTTAAAGGGGGGGGTGGCAAGGCTCCAGGGAAGTTTGGTATATATTCAGATATAATTAAACAAAGGCTGCACACGAGTGTATCAAATGGGAATATCAGTGAGAATACCATTAGACTCCAGGAAGATGCCCTTGGATTGAAGAAATGCTAATCACCCCCCACCTCCCATAAAAGTGGTGTTAAAAAGGAACTGGATTAACTATATAAGCTAATGAGTTTTACTTCTGTGATTAAGGATGCAATTTGTGAACATCTCGAAGAATGCACGCTCAATAGATTCCAGCGTGGATTCGTTAAGGAGTTCATTATGGCTGACCATTCTGGTAAATTATTGTGATGTAGGTTGCCTAAAAGGTGGCAGACAGAGGATTATCATAAATGGTCAGTCTTTGTGGTGGACCAGTATAGAGGGATCCCTGGGGGATCTGTGTTGAGGTCCCCAACACAGAGCCCCGAGGGATCTCACTCCAAGCTATACTACTTCAAAAGACTTGGATCAGTTGCATATATGGTCTAAAAACTGGCAACCGAAGTTTAATGTCTCTTAATGTAAAGTTATACATTTGGGAACAGAAATCACTGTGTCATGTATAAGCTTGGGGGGGGGGCATAAACATGGTTCAAGGTGAAAAAGTCAAGAGTTTATCTAACATGAAATTTTTCAAGTAGTATAAACAGGTAGCTAGGAAGGCACATGGTGTCCTCTTGGTTTGTATAATCTTTGCTAGTAGGGAAAATGATGGCATCCCTTTAATACAGGATAATGGTTAGATTGTACTTTGAATACTGTATTTAGGTCTGGTGATTTTGCCCTCCCCCAAATGTATGGAGATGGTTAAAAGAAGGGTGACCATATTAGAGATGATGAGTGCACATATGAAGAATGGTTAGAAGGTGCAGACTGCAATGTTTGACAACCAGACATCTACAGGGAGACTAAGTGGGATGTATAAGGCACTGAACAGGGTTGAGTAAAGTGAATGAAAAAGGTCTGGTCTTTCTCATAGGTGAAACAAGTATTGTAAGTAGACAAGACTTGTAGGTGGCCCAAATATAAAATCTCAGGGAATAACAGAAGATTGAACCTCATGAAGTTCACCTATGGGCAGCAGGTTGTTGAGTAATGGATAAGTTGTCTTGATGTAGCAGAGGCAGTGAGTCTGGTTAAGTTCAAAGCAGAATTAGATGGTTACCGTGTGTGAATGGGAATGGTATGAATATCGTTTTATTTTTGGCTAATTAAGAAAAGTCCTTTGTATCATTTGTCCTTACTAAGTCCAGTGGTGAATGCTCTCCACTGTTGGGGGTCATACTTATCTCCAGGTTTATATGCTTTTCTAGTAAACTATCTTTTGTAATTTCAGTATTGCTGATTTCAAACTGATCAGCTCATAGTGTTTAGGGTCAAGCGGCACCAGCAGTTTCCCACAACTCTACAATGACAGAGAGAGAGAGAGTTTTTGTTGGAAAGGAGCGTGGGGATGACAATTCAAGCATTGGAGGATAGGTGACGGTGAAGAGGGTGGTGGACGATGGGAAGGCTAGTAAGAAGAATAGGGAACAGAGGCAACCCACCCTCCACAGGGGGGGAGGTCTATTAAGAGCAGGTAAGGCCCTCCCAGCAAAGACTTGGGATAGGAGGTAGGGGAAAATGGGCAATGCCCAGAGTTTGATGATTGGGAATTAAAGTCAGAGCCAGGGTGCCCTATGTGGGGATTATGGTTGCCATCTTGAATATATATATGGTCAGAAGAATCTGACATTCCTACACTGGTCAGACCAGCTGAAACCAGTGTCAGCATTCCACACTATGCCACTTGAGCAAGTGAAATGGCACCAGCAAGGGCACAGCTTGGGGCTTCGAAAATTGGTTACCCCCAACTGCAGTCATGATGGGGGGACCTGCTATCCATGTAGTGCACTACACAAACACACTAACCAGTCATACGCCTATCATCAATCATACATAGGGAGGCAGTTATCCTGGCCCATCCAGACATCCCAAGACATTCATGGCAGTATGCTTGGGAATCTGAGGATGCATACTGGAAGCAGGGGGGAGAGAGAGAGAGAGAGAGAGAGAGAGAGAGAGAGAGAGAGAGAGAGAGAGAGAGAGAGAGAGAGAGAGAGAGAGGGGGGGGGGGATGGCTCTAATTTTGAATCAAAATCAAGAGAAAAAGTTGTCCCTGTCTGTAAGTTTGAGGGAATTCCCAGGTTCCTCCCATCCAGAAACAAGCAGGAGCATCCCTCTGGAATAACCATACATTAGAATGGAATTGGAAGTAACCACCACAAGAGGGAGGTGGGACAATATTTTTGAATGTACTACATTTATCCCTATCTATGCTATTTCCTCCTTGGACACATCAGAGGATAGTCCATGGCAGGGATGAAATTTTATACCAGAACTTTTCTGACATCCACTCTTTCACCCACAAGATAAATATGCATAATCCCCCCCGCACAAATATTTACTCACATGAGCACCCAAAACACACCCACTCACACATTCATGCAGTTGCACATTCCATCACTTCATGCAGATAAATCCCATAGCCAACGTGCTTGGATTTTTTCTCACAAACAACCCTTCTAAGTACACAGCCGAGACCAGTGGTCCTCGACGCACCAAGATCACAACTTGGTGATGGTCTCTTCTCCAATGGAGCCTGTCCCTTGTGGCCATTCCAACCTTGTGTTGTTTGCCATTAAGAATGCAAAATGGAATGACCTGCAAGATTTCTTTTCTTCTTTTCCTTCATTGGATTATCGTTTCAAAACTTCTGATGGCAATGTTTGTTCAGATCGTGTCAGTGAAATTATTCTTGTTGTGATGGAATCCTTTATTCCACACTCCACCTTAAAATCTCGTCCTTTATCTAAACTTTGGTTTTCCAATAAATGTGCTAAGGCTGTTCAAGAAAATAACGTTGCATATACTCAGTGTTGATGGGATTATTCCTGTTGCTCAGATTCCACACCTGATGGGGCATAAATTCAAATTGAGGAAAGACAGTTGTCGAATAGATGTGCAGAAATTTGCTTTTACCAGTGGGTGGTTGATTGCTGGAACAAACTTCCATCTGTTGTTGTGGAAGTTGACAGCTTAAATAAATTCAAGGTTCAACTAGACAAAGTTTTGGAATGTATGGATGGGTGAAATGAGAAGGTTTTTTTTTTTTTTTTTTTTGCTGATGCTGTATAAGCTTGCTTTCTTACATTATATGCCAATATAATGCAATATATTGATAATGCTAATATTGTAATTGGCTTGTTTCCAAATCTTTGGTTTCATTTTCTGCCTACAACAAAGCTTGAAACAATTGTAAAGCAGTTATTAATCAGTCCAAACTAGATTTAAAACAGGCTAAGGGTAGAAAACTTGCTTCTTGTCCAAATGGAAGGCAAGCATTCTGGTCTTTTGCCAAAGCTGTTGGCTGCAACTTTTGCCCATACCTGTTCCCACCTCTGTCAAAATCAGATGGCTCTATTGTCACTTCAGCAAAGGATAAAGCTGACCTGCTAGCATCCTATTTTTTTTCCAACTCATGTATTAATGATATTGGTAAACCACTTCCCATCATTCCCAGTAGTAGGTTCCATTCAATGCCTCCTGTGGTCTTCCATCAAAAGGATTTTGATGAATTTGATGGTAAGAAAGCTCCAGGTCCGGATGGTATTTCTCCACTTGTTCTCAAAACCTGTGCTCCTGAACTTATTCCTATTCTGTGTTGCCCTTTTCACTATTTTATTCCAAAAGTTTTTCCTTCTTGGAAATTTGCTCACATCCAGCCAGTTCCTAAAAAGGATGATAAATCCCTCTCATCCAATTATTGTCCCATTGCAATTACTTCTAATCTTTCAAAAGTAACAGAGAAATCAATTAACCACCAACTCTTAAGCTATCTAGAAACCTTTCATCTGATCAATGATCACCAGTATGGATTCCATCAGTATTGATTCACTTGTGATATGCTGGCTTATGTCTGGACAAATTCAATGAAAAAGTTTGAAACTAAAGCAACTGATCTTGACATTTCAAAGGCTTTTGATCATGTTTGGCATAAAGGTCTTCTAAATAAGCTTCCATCTTATGGTTTGCCAACTATATTTTGTAATTGGGTATCTGGTTTTCTCTCTCTTTCTCTCTCTGACCACTCACTGCAGGTGATGGCTCTGTCTTCTAACTTCTCCACTAATGCTAGTGGAGAAGTTAGAAGACATAGTTCCACAAAGTTCAATGTTTTCTTACATTCTTTTCCTCTTGTATTTTAATAACCTTTTTCCATTGACCAGAAATCCTATGCATAGTTTTGCTGATGACAGCACATTGCATTCCAACTTCCAGTTTGAGAAACTTGCCCTGCTCAACCAGCTTCAACTGCTTGAATATCTACTACCAATTCTTAAATGCTGATCTCCAGCTAATTCTCCAGTGAGGCAAAGATAACTTAGTTGATTTCAATCCTTCTAAATCTCAGTTCTGTCTTATATTTCGCAAAAAGGATTCTTCTGCTCCTATGCTATGCTTATCTTCAATGACACTCCGATTTCTAGGCAAGATCATATATCTCTATTGGGGATTACCCTGACTTTTTATCTTTCTTGACACAAGCACATTACAAATATTGCTTCCTATGCATCTAAAAAACTGTTTTCTCTTTTGCTCTCGGTGTTCATTTTCTTCCAAATAGCTGCTCACTCAGTACATATCTCAAATCTGCCCTATGGAATAGTGGCACCACATCTAGGGTGGTGCCACTCCAAAACCTCTCTTAGGCTTCTAGATTCCATTCAAAAGAATGCAGTTAGTTAATTAATGACTCATTTCTGACAGAGTCTCTCCACTCTCTCCTCATAGATGCTCTGTATCTGCTGCATGCATTTTCTGTAGATACTTCCATGGGCACTGTTCTTCTGAATTGGCTTCTATAATTCCCACTCTCTCTTTCAAAGCAGTCTCAAAACGTGCCACAAGAAGTCATTTTACTGTCAAACTTTCTTCTTCCTCATTCATTCAACTTCTGTTTTCTGGAACAACCTTCCTTCATACATATTTCCTTAAAATTACAATCTACAGAAGTTTAATTCTAATGTCAACAAATATCTTCTCAACCTCCAACCCATGAATGCTACTAAGTACTATATGTTCTAATACCTCTTGTGTTTGGGGTTTTCATTAAAAACACACACACACACACACACACACACACACACACACACACACACACACACACACACACAGATACACATTAAATAACTTTGAGCACACTGGGGCAAGTACAGTACATTCACACAAACAGGGCCCCACGACTGGTGAGATGTTAAAAATTTAAAGTTGGTGCTGTTACTTATTTGTCAGTGAATGTGGTCCGGTGGTTGTTTAGTTTGTGGCATACCAGTGACAGGTACAGGGTTTAATGCCTGTCTTAAAGTATGGTGTCTTTCAAAAATTCTTGGTCAAACTATGCAAAAGCTTTATAACTTTCTTCTGTTATCAGCAGATGTGCACTGTCACGGGACAGAGGATCAATCTTAGTGATCAGGATACCCTTCTGACTGTCAATCTGGAGAAAGCAGGTGGGCTCAGTCCTCAGCAGCACTCCAGGAACAGTTGGGGTCTTCAGTCAGACCAAGGCAAAAAATAATTTAGTCCCGAACAAGCAATCACCTGTCAGGAAAAGGGTACTGAATAAACCAGTGAAAACAGGCGTATTAGTTTCTTTTGTGCAAAAGGGAATTTTGTAAGCCAGTGAAAATCGGCAGGGGTTTAGGGAAGACCCAAGGCAGGAATTTCTTGGTTACTTCCCCTTCTGTAGATTGTTCCCAATTTGTTTGCCATTGCATTCTCTTTTTTTTCTTTCTTGATGTTAGCAGGATTCTCAGTAATTCCCATGAATTTGGTGGGGATGGCTCTTCTCAGGCAGTATAATCTCAAGGTCAAGTGGAAGGGTGCCAGCCAGTACTGAAAAGCTGCAGTGCTGACTCTGTGGCAGGATATGATTAACAGGATAATTCTCTGAATGGATTCTAGTGTTCTTTTATTCCTATGGTTACCTGGAGAAGCAGATAGCAGTTCCATAGGAGAAACTGTGCTACTGAACCCATGATTGCAGCCTGCAACAATAGAATGAAGAAAAAGCAACCCAGACTTAATTCCAGCTGCTGGTAGTGTCCTGCGCTAATAAACCTCAGGTGAAGAGTACACAGGGCTGGAAAAGACTTTCAAAGAAAGTCTTTTCCACTCAATCAGATGACCCATTCAAATCTTTGGGCAACACTAGATGGGTTATCTAATACTTTATGTGCATTCAGTAGTTAAGGATAACGTCTCATTTTTTTTTCCCTTCTTCTTCTTTGTATTCACATGTGTAAAACTTCTTATCCCATTCTTTGCTCTCTTCACAAGTGATTTCTCATAATCAGCCATTGCCAGCCTAAGCACTTCTGTAGTGTATTACAGATCAACATATTAACTCTTGCAAGCTTCAATACTTTTCTCTCTAAATGTCCAATGCCATCTTTTTCTTCCCTGTTAAATTTGGCTAGCTTCTTCATTATCTGAGCGTGTTCACTGTATTATTGTACTATGTTTTCTTAATGATAGTTATTCACATATGACTGCTTAAAAGTGTTTTATAATTTCCCCATATTTGCACTTCTTGTACTACATGCCAAATTCAGAGGTAAAATAGCATCTTAAATTGTCATGGTCTCCTTTCCTGAAATTAAAACCCACAACATTGCTTTTAACAATTGCATCCTTACTCCTCATTATCCAACTTGGAAATCTGTGACTGATAAGGGTTCCTGTATTGTGAGCCCTATTATGCTATTGGATTTGTAAGTGATGAACACACATAAAATATTCTTGCCCTAGTAATTTTCCTAACATACTAATATTAATAACAATCTAGTTGATTTAAAAATAGTTTCCTCTCTCACTTTCTCCAATCATCAAGGAATAAATTTAAATCATCCATAAAAAGGCATCATTCACATTCCACATGCATATAGAGGCTCCCAACATGTTGTTTATTTGTTATTTGGTTTTTAGGAGCATTATCAACTAAGACCATATTGTTCTGGGGATATGCAGTGGCCATGCCCTGACCTTTCTGCATCCTTCGTATTTGGTGGTCATGGTCTCGAACCCCGGTCTAATCAAGAAGCGTGGGAACAGCAGTGCTATGCACTGCTGTTCCCACCCACCTGACTACGGAGGTGCCGCTCCCAACATCTTCTGGTGTTTAGCATACCTGCAATCTTATTTTATCTCTATTACTTCAAGGCTACAAAGGGAAAATGAGAGGAGGGTATGGTGCTACCCACACAGATTCTATATTTCACTCCTTTTGAAGCATTTCTCAAACGACCTAAGTCAGGTCGTTTGAGAAAGGTGCCCAGCCTATTGATCAAATCATTTATGAGGTATTTTAATTGAGTGATATGCTTATTAGATCATATTCTGCTTGATGAACTGAATTCTATCTGCACTGGATGTGCAATATGCAAAGCTGCAACTGATGTTGAAGCTAATAATGCAGACAACTTGTACAGCTAGTTGCCACAGGATGAGAATCCAACTGTTCCTCTTGGCAACCATATTACAAATAACCAATGGCTCAAGGAGTTATCCTGTACTTATGAGAGGAGGGCTTTTAAATTTCTTTGCCTTGGTCTCAGGTCTTAGGCAAACACCAAACTCTTGCCCCAAGTGATCACTTTTCTAAGAAGCTAAAACCCTGCATAGATTTTTTGAACAAACTGCCTGTGATGGCTTTCATCTGATTGTCCAACAGCAAGCATGGAACACACTTTGCATACACACCACGCATTCCTAAATCTTGCATTAGGAATGTGTATATTGTGCCTACAGACAGTTGAACTTCATGAGCAATCTTAACAACAGTCATTCACCTATTATTTTGCACAGGTTCTTTCACTTTCATGACATTTTCTTGTTTTATGATGTTGAAGGGCATCCATCTTCCAGTGTTTCCTGTTTGTTTTTAAACCGATTAAACCAATCATAAACTGCCGTTTTCTTCAAAACATCATCACTTTAAAATTTCTGTAATGCTTGCAGCATCTCTGTAGCACTTTTCCTTTAAAGAAGAACTTGATGTTAGCACGGCATTCAAACTGCAACATTCTGCAATCAATCAGCTGTGACACATGAGTGAAGTGGTTGAGCCAGTTCCCACTTGGCATGCGTGAGCACCAAGTTCTACATCAATGCCCCACAAAACCTTATGGCCATAGCACACACATTCAAAAAGTTCTGGGAACATTTTTGAATGTACTGTGTATTTACATTCTAAGTTCCTAGACTAGTCTTCTTGGTTTCTCTTCACCAAATATCATCTGATGCTCAGTAATGTTCTATAAGTTCATTGATCTATTATGTTCTACTGATTGTGCTAAGTTCGTTGATCTATTGATGTTCTATTGATTGTGCTAGGTTCTATTGATGATTTGCTAAGTGAAACTTAGCACATCATCAATAGAACCAATATTTTTTATTTTCTCTTTTCTCATTGTACAGATACAAGCATATGCTCATGCCACCTGCTTGTATCTGAACAAAATAAGGCAAATTTACTTGATTTACATGACTTTGCATAATGAGATAATTCAATTTTTGTTACAGCTCAGTGGGCCCTGTTTTTATTTTCACTTAACTCTATATATTACACAGTCAATCTCAACAGATTTTTTTTTTTTTTTTTTTTTTAAACTCAGTACTGAGGTGAACTTCCTTTATGGTTACAGTGTGGCTATGAGTTTAACTAATAAATAATTACCATTCACCTACACCTATTGAGATGCCCTGGTGGCTTACCCAAAACTAATCCACAGTCCATCAGTAGACTGTAATAAGTCTTCTCATCCTTGCCTTAATACTTGCTTTACTTCACATTTTCATGATTCCTCACTGACATTGTTAGTTATTTGGCACCAACACAAATCATATGAATCTACTTATTGTGAGAACGGTATTCCAAATTAAGATAACTAATGTCATTAACTTAAATAATTATCATACCCATTAATTATGCAAAAAAGTACAGCACAGGGGTCACCAATTAGATTTCTTTGCAGCCCATGTTAAAAAAAATAATACTGGAAAATCTTTAATAAAATGTCAAATAAATATTATAATATCATATTTTTATTAATTATTATAGAACACTTAGAGATATTTATAATTATATTGCATGTGTGTGTGTGTGTGTTAATCAGAAAAATCAAATAACTTGTTACATACTCAGTTATCACACACATTCAAGTGAACTACATCTGCCAGCAGACTGTGTTAAACTGGTGTGATTTACTCATAATTTACCTTCTAATTTACATTCACTAAAATTGTGCACATTAGATATAACAATGTTCTCTAATTAATGTACATGTACAGCTAGGCTGCTTAGCAGGATAAGAACTATACTGTACTGTTCACTCTGATAGTTGGTCACTTAATTATAAAATATTGTATTATAAAATAAAATTATGTGAATTTCAAAAGTCCTATGGCATAAGTAATGTGAAGGAAGTATTCAATATAACTATAACTGATATTTTAAATATCAAATTAAGAGCACTTACAAAAATGCAAAATTGAAACAATTATTTTATGTATAATTTCACATGGTTTGCATCCAGTGGTCTGGATGCGGACTGTGATCTGCCAATTGGTGACCCCTGCTTTAGAGGTTTACAAATAATAACAACAAGGCACATACTGATAAATACCAGTTACCTGAACATAATACTTCTTTTGAAATATACAATTGAGGGTTTTTGAAATTTTGTGTAAATTAGTTTATCAACTATCATTTGGAAATATATTAAGACAAAATTTCACTGTAACATGTTATGGAAAGATACCTCATACATGTAAAGTTTCAAGCTGAGTAACAAATTAAAAAACTTTAATATTAACATTCACTTTGTACATAACAACAGTGCTATATCAGTTCATAGTTTGTTAATAAAAATTTATACACATACAGCTTCCCATACTAAAAGACAAAGGCTATGGAGATGTTCATATTGTGGCTGAAAGGAAACATCATACCATATTTAAAAGGATTTTGTGGAAAAAAATTTATAAGCAAAATGGCCAAGGTGTTGAGCAATTAAAAAAAATGTTCATATCAATAAAATTAGTTGAAAAATGGCTGGCAGAATTCCTTATCAACAGATGGCTGTTTCAGTGACTGCTAATTCAATAGGAAATGTTTGTTTTGAAAGGTCATATTTGTAATGTTTAGATAATAAAATTTATTTATAACTTAAAAACTGTTTTCCTTGAGTATTAAAAAAAAAAAAAACACATAAGAAACTATGGCTACAACAGTATCAAATTGTGTATATTCAAGTGTTCTGTGGGATAAAAAATTTATCTTCTCCACACAATCTGAGTTACATAAAAAAATATATACCTGTGTCGAAACCTGGCTAACTCAGTCACTACTTTACTAGTCATGTAAAAATTCCTGCAGTAACTGAAGGGGTTCAAACCCAGACTATTCCAAACAGGAGGCAAGCAAGCAATGTAGCTTTTTATAGTACCAAAGAGCATATTTGTCGAGAAAGAGCAATCCACTGCTAGAAAAACTTCTTGGCAACAACACATAGTTCAGTAACACTCAACTAATACGAACGTAGTAACCAATGGACAAAATTAACATTTTATTGACACACAAATGCAGTGTTTCTAATTGCATTTTAGGAATCTTACAAATCCTTCATACAGGATTTGTAAGATACAGTTGACGTAAAGGGTCACACTACATAGAAGTAATAAGTTTAATATACACAATGAATACGAACATTTTACTGCATTATTCTTCAGTGTAGGCTACAATTAAAGATAAGAGTAATCATAATATAACATATATTGACAATTACAAATTAAATTTTGTTTTATCAAAATATTTTATAATTAGATGAAGGTAAACTCCAGTTTAACAAAGTTACTCAACTAGAGTACACTTCAGGAGAGGTAGCAATTTTTAATTGTTTTTCCATCGTTCTTATTTTTATTACTTTTATTTGCAAATCTTTGTCATTAGAATTTAGATATGCAAATTTATAGAGGTGAATTAGCTTTAAAAAGAAACTTCTGAATATATTTTTAGTGTTTGGATAACCAGAACCCTTCAGGGTTGTAAAAGATTTTTGTTAAATGGCAACTAATATACAGCCACACCTGACTTACGTAAGGGTTGCATTCCGCGGAACTCTACATAAGTCGAATTTTATGTAAGTCGGAATTTCCCTAAATGGTTATGCAGCACTTGCATCTCTGCACACTGAATTTGATTGAAGAAAAAAAGAAATGTTTGACGAACATATAAATAGAATCATTCAATTTTTTATCTAATGAACAGGAAAAATTACAAAAGTGTACAAAATTACAAATATTTCAAAATACAAAAAGAGAGGGGAGACAGGAATAACATCAGCATGTTTTAACTTTTGAGCATCGCTGCCAAAATAACTCTCCAGCTGATAAGCACACTGCTGTGTTGAGGGCTGTGGAGATTTATAAAGGGTTTTTTCCAACACATCAAAAAATTTCTCTGCAGCTGCAGAATTGGCATTGGCAACTCACTGCATACTTTGTTTTGGAAACCAGTGCGATTCTTGAACCTATAAAACCACCTATTGCTTGCCACGAACTTGGCTTGGGATTCGCCGTACTTATCCTTAATATCTTCATAAATACTTCTTGCTTTTGCTTGAATGGCCATTGGACTCGGGGGCACTTGCATCTGAATCTGATTTTCCATCCGTATTATTAATAGCTTTTCCATCTTTGATATAGCACCTGAACGCTGTTTTGTGATCACTGTTGATCTTAAATGCGTTGATCCTTTAACATGTTTTTATATGCACACTGTCCCTTAAGATAGTATTCACTGTTGAAGCAGCGAGACCTAATTCCGTGCAATAGATGACAAACTTTGTGTCCTGCTTCGTACTTCTTAATTAATCATCTTCATTTCTAAATCAATTCTGTTTCATTCGTTTCTTAGCACTGCACTTTCCATTGGTCCCTTTCCCTTCACCATTGTAATAAGTAAATACGAATGAAGAGAAGATTCTGAAAATTTATTTATGTTTTTTACATGATTGAAGATTTCAGTGAAAGGGAACTCACTTCACCATAATACCATAACGTAAAAATCCACCGAATTCCAGTTATTATCACAAATGCAATAACATCGACTGCCTGTTTATAATAGATTGCGCTAACAGAAAAAGCCCAATAAACCAGAAAGTGCAAATTGTTTTTATTGTTTTATGGTAGTGACTTCCAGAAATGTGTTTTAGAAAAATATCACAAAGGCATTCAGAAAATTGATTCTTATAACTGAACATATGATAATGATGAAAGTGCAGTGCAATTTCCATTATAAAAATGATCTTTTAGAGAGATAAACAGCTTAGTTATATAGCGAAAATTTCAACTTCCAAGGTCTTGGAACGAATTACCAAAAAAAAAAAAAAAAAAAAAAAAATACACACACGTGTTACTGGGTTCACATTACAAATTTTCACAATATTCCTACGGGATGCAAAATATATTTCCATGATTTTTTAGCCGGGGAGTTCCTGTGTGTGTGTGTGTGTGTGTGTTTTCTAAATTTAGTCCATTAAATGGACTAAATGTCTGTTAAATGGTCATTTAGAAAGAATTATGCTCATATTCATCTAGGAATATATATATATATATATAATTCAGATCAAACCCAATATGCAAAATTATTAACCACAGTATTGCCTTCATCCCAGGGATATGTCAAGACTCAGTGCCCATATACAAACAACAAAACAGCCTTTCCTCCATGGAAGGGTCTCTGTGTTCCTTGGGTCACCCAGGAGAAATGGCACCTATCCTTGCTACTACCCTTCTTCCACTAGACTAGGATATTAACTCAACAGGAGGTGAGATTTTAGAGGTTGCTCTACACTAGATCCCTTAACTCTACATGGTCACAAATTAGACTGCATATCATTCGTAGAAGCCCCCTACAACCAATAAGGAAACCATCTTTTCAAAAAAATCTTCAACCACATAACCAACAGTGTCAAATTGGAGCAAATCCAGTTTTCTACTTCTAATCATCATTCAAGTAATACAGTGTAAATCACTCTAGAACCAGCAGAAGACATGATGTATATGCAGAAACACTGGGTTTCTACACCACAAAATGCCAATAGCAAAATTTGAGAAATTCCTTAATAAACACAGAGCATTTCTAATGAGCTCCAACTCCCACTTAATATTAATGAAGCATGTGAACAGAGTTCCACAACTACCAAGCAAGTAACTCAAAAAATGAGGCTTGTACCTGACAGAGAAACCAGAATGCTCCCAGGAATTCTCTGCAATTTCTGACTTGCCATGAAAGTTCTTGAGAGTAAACACATATCATTCTTGAATGATATCAGTGATAAGTTACTGTTGTTTTTTTGTGCAGGGTACTTTTGCTATAGTTTTCCAGTTTCTATGGTATGCTACTTGATATGATCTTTGTATTATGTCAGAATGCCTTCACAGAGCAATTTACACATTGTGAAGAATCAAAAAACCCAGAATAGGCTCATGGAAGGGGGATGGAAATCTGTATTCACTTTGTCTGAACTCAGTTATCTATAGTCTTGATTGAACAGGCCTTTAAGAATTCTTCAATCTTAGATGGAATCTGAACACAATTTTGTTTTCCAAAGAATGACTAGTGAAAGCCTACAATATTATCATAGAGGGCATTTTAAGTTAAGTAACTATTAGTATCATTTTTAACCTTCACTGACATGTGGTCATGCAATGTGTTTGTGTGTGTGTGTATTAAATTTATTACTTCCACAAAGTGCCAGAGTTCTTTTCTTTGAGCTATTTCATCACTGTTATTTAATAAACTGTCAATAATTTAATCTTAGCACCTATTGATATTCAGATATGATAAATACAGTAATTACTGAACTAATTAATTTTATCTATTATGAATGTATCTATAGCTAAGCCTAAACTTGAAATTCCTGGTTAAATAATGGGTTGAATATGCTAACTTCAGTGTGAGGCCAATGCTTTTTTTTATTTTTTTTATTTTATTATTATTTTTTTATTAAATCCAAACTCTTGTTTATCGCATCACTTGCTTAGCTTTGTCATGGAGTAGGCTATAATTTTTAACAAAGTGACAAAAATTTATTTGCTAATTAAAAATAATAATAATATGAATTACTTTGTTTCTCCTGATATGTTATGGAAAATCTTTTTAAGCTAATTCAAATGTTACAAAAAATTATTATTTGCACATAGTAATGCCTTAGCTATAACATAAACATACTAATTGCCAAGAAAACAGCAACCCAAACTGAAACAAATGTCCATCTTGACAAGTGAGTAATACAGCTGAAGTCAGCAAGTTACACTTAAAAATATTTATTAATACTGTCAATCAGATAGTCAAAGTTTCCTTAACATGCTTGAGTGAAATGATGTGAAGCATAAGAACAAATATGATAAAGGATTTCCTTTATTGAAGATGACAGATCTTTGTACAGATCTCTCTGGCTGTTTTATTGCAGATGCATGTAAAATTCTGTAACAAGTACACAGCCACAATATTCTTACAGTTCTTACTAATAGTGATTTCAACAATGGGAGGGTAAAACTGATAAGTTTTATGTTAAGGTTCAAAGAAGGCATTTCATGAACCTATAGCACTATGTGTGACACAAGATTAAAAAAAATTAACAGTATAAAAAAATTACTATCTATATTAATTTTAACATAAATATTAATATAACCACGTATATTTGAGTGAAAGTTTGTGTAAATTACAGAAAAATATATTTAAATGGAAAAACTGGTGTGAAAATACTGTATGTGCTTTGTATAGCCAGGGCAGTGTTAGAAAAAACACTATTTTCTGTAATCATGATCAGAACAGTGTTCCAGCAAGATATAAGACTTTAAAATTACAATAGAAGATTGGAGTTTTCGTATTTTCATGATCTATAAACACACACTAAAATAATTACATTAGTAAAATCAATATACCGAAAGGGTACTTTGATTAAAATTTTCAAACGTTTTAATGATAGTCGGATAAATGTGGAAAACAAAGTGTGCTTTCCACACTTTTTACTTGTGTTTTCTTTTTTATGAGACTGTATGTGTTTGTGTTTGTTGGCTTAAATTACAATTGTGGGATTGGGTGGGAGGGAGGGAGGGACTGGGGAAATTCATCCCATTATACTTTTTTTTTTCTTTTTTTCTTTTTTTTTTTTTTTTTTAAATATCTTAATTATATATTTTTATGAAACATTATAAGTTATATCACTTACAACTGCACTTCAAAACTTTACCCCAAATTCCAGCATGAAACTTTTTTTTTTTTTTTTTTAAATTTAAAATCTACTCCAAGAAAAATGTATAAAAATAATTTTCATACATGCATGATGTAATTTAAACATCCATTTACAAACTCTGATATTATACAAAACTACTTTAAGAGTTTCAAAGCTTTACTACATGGCTTAGCAAATACTGTTCATTAAGGATACAAGAGGATATATAACATTCTTCCAAGAGATATATATATATAAAATAAGACTTAAAGAAATCTATCTATATGCATCTATACATTTTTATTGTGGTCAAACATGAGCACATTAATACCACTGCTAGTCTGATAAATTTAGCATTTCCATCCTCTGTAAAAATGAAATATTAACTTCAAATGAATTTATTTTGGCACGACAAAGCTTATTTCTCTTACCTAAAGGTGACTTTTAATCAAAAGATTTAACAGAATGGGAACTTTGTCTGGTAATAAAATGTATCTTATACACAACTGATTTAATTACATTTCATGGTAAAATTGCTGTTTTAACAGCTAAATGAAATATCTTCTTATTTGATATATTACAGGTGTTAAATACTGGGATTTGGGGTATGAATGCAAACCCTACCTGATATTTCATTTGTTTAAACCACAAAAATAAACAGTGGTATACGGTTACACACCTGAAAATCATGATAACAGCAGTGAAATTGTCTAAAAATATACAGGCAGATTCGTCCAGAATTATTTCAATTCAATATTCCCATTGAATCTTCTCTTCACTTCTTTGCTTTTACAAAATTTGCTTCACTCAGTCTGACAGTTTGTTATATATACCAGCGCACGGTAACCACATGCACTCTTTATCGAGATTTCACATCAAGTTCACGTGCCCACAAAGGTCATTTCTGAAACTGAATTAGGTAACGGATACACACCTGAGAAGGCTTATAAACCACATATTCATTGAAATTCAGGAAATGGCTGGTATGATTAGATTCATGTTTCTCTAAAATTTTCACTACTTTGCTAAGGGGAACCACCAAACCTAAAAATAGAAGGGAAAAAAAAAAAAAAAATTATTTGGTCTCAGTAAGAAACAGATTAATCTCTTAAATTTTTATTTTATTATTATTATTTTTTTAAAGTCTGGGTTTGTTGATTTACACACTAAAAAGTACCATTAACAGCTTTCTTACTAATGTATAGCACTATGTTTACATTCCAAAAACAATTTTGAAACATAGTAACGAATGGGCCTGGAGTACTGGGGTCCATAGTTCAAATACAGATATATACAGTTATACCCAGTTATTTATTAACAAATAAAGTACAAATAAAAGTAAAGTACAAAACCAGTAGCTTTCGGAACGCGTGTCCCTTTATCAACTGATAAGTTAATATAAAATTTTTTGAATACATTACAAGCAAATGTGGCACGTTAATCATGCGTCATTGTTGTAGCACGGACGTGTGCTGCTTTACGCCAGTGATCATCCATCAATAAAACGGTTGTTTCTAGGATGGGATGTAGACGCATGCTCTTCTGGCGATTTAATGTCTTAGGATTGTTTATTATGTTTAGTGACTCTAGCCATAGGCGGTGGCGAAAGTGTTGCGCGTGGTCCACTATCTCAAAGTCGCGCTTGGGGTCAAGATCGTGGTTTGTACAAACCAGCACCGACACAATTAGACGTAACGAGATCTCCCGTGCGAAGGCGGACTGACCTAACCAGATGCGGTTATCCATCCCATGTACTAAACAGATGCCTGTTACAGGCAGAAGAACTTACATCCAACCCAAGACCTCCGAAACAAGTCGGCATATCGTCCGCCTACATTCCGTACTATCCAGGAGTGTCAGGACGTATCTCGAAGGTCCTTAGAAGTTACAACATCAAATGTGTGCAATTACCCGGTAGGAACCTACGTTCACTTGTCTCCGGCGTGAAAACCCCTATCACACCTGTCTTACGCAGCAATGTAGTGTACCGTATCACCTGTAGGGCCTGTAACAGTTGCTACGTAGGTGAGACATCGAGACGTCTCCAGGATCGCCTCACGGAACACGACAGAGCAATCCGGCTTGCCGAAACTGACCAGTCCGCGGTCGCAGAACATTTTTGGGCTACCAACCACGATCTTGACCCCAAGCGCAACTTTGAGATAGTGGACCACGCGCGACACTTTCGCCACCGCCTATGGCTAGAGTCACTAAACATAATAAACAATCCTAAGGCATTAAATCGCCAGAAAGGCATGCGTCTACATCCCATCCTAGAAACAACCGTTTTATTGATGGATGATCACTGGTGTAAAGCAGCACACGTCCGTGCTACAACAATGACGCATGATTAACGTGCCACATTTGCTTGTAATGTATTCAAAAAATTTTATATTAACTTATCAGTTGATAAAGGGACATGCGTTCCGAAAGCTACTGGTTTTGTACTTTACTTTTATTTGTACTTTATTTGTTAATAAATAACTGGGTATAACTGTATATATCTGTATTTGAATTTTGAAACATCATGGAAAACCTAATGTCAATTATAAATATGGACTATAATAGAGGGAAAGACACTGTAGTGACTCCCTCTGTTGTAGTCTGCTGGTAAGTTGCCTTACTTAAAACATATTTTAAAGACTAAAAAGAACAGAGCATGATAAATGTAGCTATTCTTGTTCAAAATACTGACTACATTAATGTATATCAAGTTTCCATGAGAGTAAAAATTTTTTATTCTGTGCATATAGTAAATTTAGGGGAACCACGAAACCTAAAAATAGAAGGAAAAAAAAAAATTATTTGGTCTTAGTAAGAAACAGATCAGAAATTTCAGTGAAGTTTACAGATATAGAGAGGAATCACCCCACACTTTGGAGCTGATTTTGATCCCATTTTCTCATTATTTTTTTTTTAAAGTCTGGGTTTGTTGATTTATGTACTGTAAATTTAGTCACTAAGGAAGTACCATTAACTGTTTGCTTACTGATGTATAACACTAAGCATTTACATTTAACAGACATTTTTGAAACATCATGGAAACCTGATGTCAAGTATATATGGACCAGAATAGAGGGAAAGACACTGTGGTGTCTCCCTCTGTTGTAATCTGCTGGTAAGTTGCCTTACTTAAAACATATTTTTAAAGACTGAAAAGAACATAGCATTATAAGTGTAGTTATTCTTGTTCAAAATAGTGAATATGCTACTGTATTCAAGTTCCCATGAAAGTAAAAAATTTTTATCATGGAAAACCTAATGTCAATTATGTCATACAGAAAAAGTGTACATATGTTCATTTAGTTGTGTACATAAATGCACTGCTGGCATGATGAGCAGGGAAAGAGGCCAAGATATGACTAACTTTTAAGAAGACATGACTGATGGTGCAAGGTATGGTGGGTGCATCCATTATCGTTATTGACAGAGCACATATAATGGGCTGTTAATGACCTACTTTTGTAGTCAAGAACAGCCCACAATTGATTGCTCTACCCTTGGTCCCAAGGACAAAACAATCAGCTTTGCAGCTTTAGTCTAAATTGATAGTGGATGAATGGGGTGAGAGATGACTGTAGTGGTTTGCGAGGATCCAAAAGGTGAATAGTTATGCAACTGACCACAGGGTACAATGTAATCAGTTTAGAGAACTTTACAGTAAGACTATCTGATGTACTTTCCACTGGATGCAGTATTAGGGCACATGGCCAATTCAACATCCCGAGTTAACTGCCTGTCATAAAGATCTACAGCTCACCTAGTGCTACAACTCTTCAGTTATATGAATCTTATTTCCTTTTGTATCATGTTGACAAAAAGGTACATTTGTAGTGAAAATTACAAGAGATATTGAATCCCCCCCCCCCAACATGCATGGTATGGACAGTGGCAGCAGTGTTCTAGTTCGGGGAAAGTTTTGCTGGCATAGTAGTAGTAGTAGTAATGACAGATGATGAAAGAAAACTTAGAGCATCAGTCAAAAAAAAAAAAAAAAAAAAAAAAACCCTACTCAGTTAACCCATCTCCAAGTACACTCCAAGAATTTCTCTAATTATTCCTTGAATTTATTCAACCTCTCCACTTCTACAACAACAGCAGGAAGCCTGTTCTAACAATAAACCACCTGCTGGCCGAAGGCAAACTTCTGTACATCTATCCTGCAACCATTCTTTCTCATTTTGAACTTATGCACCCTTATGTGTATAGCCTTGGTAAGAGAAAGACTGTTATTCACATTCAGCTTACTCGATTCATTCAAAGCTTTAAACATCAACTAGATCTCCCTGGAAGTTTTTAGTCTTGAGAAGCTGCAATTTGCAGAACTGTAGGTAAGAGCACCACTTTGTTCCCCTCATCAGTCTTGTTGCCCTTCTCTGTAACTGTTCCAGCAGATCTACATCCTTCCTAAAGTGAGGCCTCCAGACCTGTATGCAGTAGTCAAAATGTGGTCTAACCATGGCATTAGCATAGGCATATGATGCAAGAAAGCAATCTTATACAGCATCAGCCAAAAAAAAAAAAAAAAACACCATTCCAATTTCACCCATCCAATCACTCCAAAAAGTTTGTCCAGTTCTTCCTTGAATTTATTTAAGCTATCAACTTCCACAACGGCAGATGGAAGTTGTTCCACTGGCTAAAGGCAAATTGTCACACATCTATTCTACAATTGTCTTTCCTTATTTTGAGTTTATGTCCCCCTTGGGTTCATAATCTGAGCAACAGAAAGAATCCCATTAGTACTGGGCCTACTCAAACCAGGCTCAATAGTAAGGGGATTCAAGGACTTGTACACCTCAATCAGATCACCTTGCAGGTGCCTAGTCTCTAAACGCTGCAATTTGCAGACTTAAACCTTTCTTGGTAAGAGCACCACTTTGTTCCCCTCATCAGTCTTGCTGCCCTTCTCTGCACCTGTTCTAGCAACTCTACATCCTTCCTAAAATGAGGCCTCCAGAACTGTAGGCAGTACTCAAGGTGTGGCCCGACCATTGCTTATACAGGGTGTTTCATAAAGGATGCAACCCTAAAATGAAGGTAGAACTTACGGGTAGGCAAATGTTATGTCAAGATTAAAGTGTAGGTGGCAGCACTGCACCCAAGAACGAGCGTGTGTTTATTGTGGAGTTTTACTTCGCGTATAAATCTTACTGTATGCAAGACGAGTTTCAGATGAACTTTCCTCGGCCATTTCCTCGTCCCCAACAAATCGACAATATCACATATAACTGCGAAATTTCGTGAGGCTAGGAGTATGGAGGACAAAAAGAGCCCAGGCCGGCAGTCACTGTTAACTGCAAATGTTCTGGATGATCTGAATGAACGTTTAACCCACTCACCAAGAAAATCACCTAGGAAGTTATCTTCTCAAACCGGACTGTCACTAACTACTGTTTTCAGGGCTACAAAGAAGTTAAAATTGAATGCTTACCATATTGGTGTTGTTCGGGAACTGAAAGACGTGTAGAGTATTGTCATTGGTTTTGTTCTTTTGCTGATGAAAATGGAATTGAGATGTTGGATCATGTTTATTTTAGTGACGAGGCATGGTTCCACTTGGATGGTTATGTGAACAGTCAGAACAGCCGAATATGGAGCAATGAAAACCCACATGCGTATCACGAATGATCATTACATAACCTGAAAGTTGGGGTTTGGTGTGCCATCTTGTGCCTTCGTTATAGAGCCTAGATTTTTTGACAAAACTGTGGATGGAGGAGTTTATCGTGACATAATCCAACAGTTTATTGCATTGTTGGAGAAAGTTGGTTTCCACAAGATGGTGCAACCTGTCATACAGCAAATGAAATGATGGCCATGTTACAGGAATTTTTCGGAGATCGCTTGATCTCAAAAAACTTGTAGTCTCCCAAGGTCTCCAGATCTTATTCCTCCAGATTTTTTTCTTTGGGGACAATTAAAAGGTGAAGTGGGAAACACTTCACCTTTTAATTGAAGAATTGAAGGCTAACATTCAAAAAGAGATTGCAAACATTACGTAAGGTGGCTGCAAATGTCATGAAAAGGGTATGAACCTGCATTCAGGCGAGTGGAAACCATTTTCAACACTTGTAAAGGTTGTGTAATTTTTTTCCATTGTAACGGTAAAAGTATGTGTAATTTATTTCCCTCTTGTGTGATTTGTTAAAATTCCTATAATATGGTTGTGTTCTTTATGAAACACCTGTACAAAGGGATAATCACTTTCTTATCCCCACTAGCAAAATTCCTGTATATCATTGACAAGACCTCATTACATGTTCTGTCAGTCTGTCTGCACTGTCGGAAAATTTCATATCTGACTACACAATTACCCCGAGGTCTTTTTCATTCTCCACTACCCTGAGCATACTACCACACCTTTGGTAAATTTCTGTGTGGTTGCTGCCATCCATATGCAGTATTTTGCAATTCTAATGTTAAACTTCAGTTGCCACCTCTCAGCCCATCTGTCCAACTATTCTAGATCCTGTTGGAGTAGCATACTGTCATTAACAACCCTACCAACCTTTGTATCATCTGGAAACTTGGACATTAAGCTTGATATACCTTCATCAACATCACTGATAAATGTAGAAAACAATGATGGATCCAACACCGAACCCGGGGTGGGGGTGGGGGGTTCGTTCACTAATAACATTAGTCCACAAAGAGAGTCCATTGATTACCACTCTCTGTTGTTGTTGTTGGTATGTTGTTTAATGGCACAAGGGATGCCAAGGCCATATTTTGCTTGAGCTGAAATGTTAAAATTATTAAATAGTTATGTGTGCTTCAAGAAGGAAAAAAAAACTCGGCTAGATTTGCAGTCTCCAATCAGATGAAATAATGTTAAAGGTTTTTCAGATGTGAAAGCAATGTGAAAATTGTTTCGAACATTAATATAATGGTTACAATTTAGTAGAATATGCTTCACCGTACGTGCAATTTGACAATATGCACAAATAGGTGGATCTTCCCCCATGAGCAGATAAATATGGGTTAGATGTGTGTGTCCAATATGCATCCTAGCCAGGATCACCTCCTCTTGCCTATTTGGTCTCATGCTTGATGACCACAACTGAGGTTTCCATTTGAATTGCAGCAGCTTATTACCGCCCTGAGCCTGCCTGATCTGTAACCATTGTTCTTCACACACATTTTTTATGACTGATTTGTAGTCTGTATACGACACTTGGTAGTTAGGAGGGCATGCAGTGGTTGGATGTTTAGCAGCTTCATCGGCATGTTCATTTCCTTTGATGCCTACATGACCTGGTATCCAACAGAAAGTGACTGATTGGTTAGCAACATGTAATGCAATTATTTGCGATCTGATTTGCTTCAAGACGGGGTGGATTGGCTTGGATAAATTTTTTCATGCTGTTATTGCACTCAAAGAGTCAGAATAGATCCTTATTTGCTTACAGGACAGATCAGTTACATGATCTAAAGCTATCTTTATCGCAAAAAGTTCAGCAGTATAGAAACTATTTCTTCGGAAGGGACACACAACTAGAAAAGATAGTAGAAACTGCCACTGCACCTACTGTTGTACTTGTTTTTGAGCTATCACTACATATATGAAACCACTGAGAATTTTTAGCTACATACGCAGCATGGAGTTTCCTGATGGTGAAACCTGCTGCTTGTTTTTTCCCCCATTGTTGGAAAGAGAGATCAGACTGGTATATTACTAAACCATGGAGGTTCATAAGTGTTTGTTTCCTGAAAGATACTATCTATATGTAAGTTCCAGTATTCTATTAACTGTAGTAGCCTTATTCCAATTGACTTGTTTTCGTTAGGTTTGTTGTCATAAAAGGTGGTCCACTGGGGCTCGAATAAGTATGGCCAGGTAGGATGAAAGGTAAGACTGTATTTTTGCTGCATAGTTCAGTAACAACATTTTCCTCCAAAGATGGAGTGGAGGTTCGTGAGCCTCTATATATAGACTATGTATTGGGGATGTCCTGAGTGCTCCTGAAGCAATCCTTAGAATGCTGTGATGGATAGTGTCTAGCCGAAGTAGTGCACTTTTCCTGGCCAAGTCATATATTGGAGCTCTGTAATCCAAGCAAGGTCTAATTAAAACTCGATATAATCGAAGCAGAGTGTATCAGTCAGCACCCCACACTGATGAACATAGTACTCTGAGGTTGCCGACCGGGCTAGCTGGGTGGGTAAAGTGCCTGCCTGGCAACCCAAAGGTCGCGGGTTCGATTCCCGCCTCAGGCTTGAATCAAAGTACTGCAAAAACCTTCGGAGGTGCACTATGGCCACTGAAGCCTATGTGCCAACAACTACCAAAAAAAAAAAAAGAAAAGTACTCTGAGGATATTTAATTTTTTTAAGCAAATTTTTCTCAGATATGTGATGTGTTGTATGAAGTTTAATTTATTGTCCAGAATTAGACCCAGAAATCTGATATTGGAAAAGAGGTATGGTAAAATTTTTAAGTTGTAGTTCAGGCTTGGGGTTGATCTTACGTTTTTTACAGAAATGAATACAGTTTGATTTTTGTGCTGATAAGCAGTAGCCACTGCAAGACATCCACAGCTCTATTTTGTTAATTGAGACCTGAATCTGTCTCTCAATAGAATTCATATTTTTCCCTTGGCACGAGATCATGAGGGTGTCTACATAGTGATATAATTCAACTGTGCTTGGAATATCACAGATGATGTTTATTTTAATTAAAAATAGAGTAGGACTCAAAATAGATCCCTGAGGAATGCCTTCTCCTGTATATGGATTTTAGAAAGAACATTTAGATAATGAACCTGAAAGGTTCGGCCCTGCAGAAAGCTTTGAATAAACAAGGGAAGCCTGCCTCGTAGTCCAAAGGTGTGAAGATCCCATGGAATACTGAAATGCCACATTGTATCAAAAGCCTTTTCTAAATACAAACTTCCCATAACTAGGCACTCATTTCTGACAAAAGCAGATCTGTTTTGCCAATAGCCAAACTGGTTTTTATGTTAACTAGTTAACATAAAAACCAGTTAAACAACTAGTTAACCGGATTAGAGAGATTTTTTCCTGGATTAGGAATGGCTAATACAAGTGAATGTCTCCAAGAGCGAGGATGAACATTTTCTTGAAAAATTCTGTTAAAGAATATTAGTAGAGTTTGTAAAGCTGTCTCATTCAAGTGTTTCAGCATAATATAAAATATACACCATCATGGCCAGCTGCATTATTGGGTGCTCTGTTAAGAGATTCTTTTAACTCAGATATTGTAAAAGGCTGATTATATGGAAGAGAGAGACCGGTGTTGAAATTTTAACTTGTGCCTTTCTGCAGCCTTTTTAATTTTCTAGAATGGAACCCTCATATGAATTTGCTGCTGAAGTTTTAGCAAAAGCTTCAACAAAAGCATTTGCTGTTTTTGGGGAAGATAGTTCCTGTCCATTACATACCAATATAGGAGATGATGATAATGGATATTTACCATTCAGAAGTTCAATTTTCCTCCAGATTAATCTAGTATCTGTGTTTTTTGTGATAGTGGAAGCAAACTGTATCCATGAATCATGCTTGGCCTTTCTTCTTATTTACCTTGTTTTAGCATTAAGTTTCTTATAGTTTATGAGGTTAATAGTAGTGAGATACTTGCAGAAAATATTTCAAGCTTTATTCTTTTCCATTTTTGTTTTATTACATTCTTCATTTCACCAGCAATTTCTGCACGTGCGTGGATGATTGAGGAATAGCTTTATCAGCTGCTGCTAGTATCTGTTTTGTGATATGGTCAGTAGCTTCATCTATTGATTGATTCTGAATGAAGTGTTTATCTAAAGTGGTACTTAAGGAAAATGTTATCCAGTTTGCCTTTGAGAATTTCCATCTTATACAAATTTCCAGATAGTTGGAGATAGTTTGAAATTTGCAAGTAATTGGGAGATGATCACTATTATTTGGATTTTCCAATACTTCCCAATGTATACTTGGGTACAGAGTGGGGCAGCAGATAGACAGATCTATGGAAGTATTTCCAGTGGGAAAATGCACATGTGTTCAGCAGAGTTAGATTGTGTGTGTCCAGTAATGTTTCTATTAGCTGCCCTCCTTTATCCATATGTAGACTTCCCCACAAAGGGCGGTGTCCATTAGTCACCCATCAAACAAATAGGAGGTAGTATCTGGGCAAGTAGCTCATCAAAGTCTCTGAGTATAAATGTTTGATTCGGTGGAAGATAAATAGAAACAAGTGATAAAATTATTCCAAGTTCTATGTGTACAGCAACAACTTCTAAATTAGTTTGCAAGGGGATTTGCCTAGATGGAGTACTAATGGATACTAAAACCGATACACCTCCATGTGCTGCAGTTGCTGCATTCCAGTCACATCTGTACAATGTATATATTTTTTTTGAGGGTGTCACTTGTGGAGTTAAAAAGGTTTCCTGTAAGTAAATGCCTGCAGGATTAAGATCTCATATTTCATAGAGCTAATCTTTTCTAAAACTGCCGAATGGTCATTAAGCTCGCTTTCTGTGATCTTATGTGGTTCAGAAGGATAAAGGTTTGGACAAAATGGTGGATCCCTTGACGTAGATGCTGCTGTACTTTGTGTATATCAGTTGTTGTTCATTAGTATCTTCATCTTCACAAGAGTGAACAGAAAAACGGTCGGGTGGTTCAGGAATAGATAGTACTTCACCGCGAGGTATGGGATGAATTGCAGATGGTATATTTGGGTACATCACTGTCCACTTTTTCTTCACCGTCATTCCTTTTCTAATAGGAGGCACCATACAGAAGTAATAGTCTGTGGTGTGATTTATTGGCTCCCTCCATATCATGGGCATTGCAAAAGGAATAAAAGTTACTTTTTGATTCACCCATGCATTGGTTTTGATAAACGGGTATAGTGTGGAGCCCAGTTCTTGTCCTGGTCGCCTACTTTACACCCAAAGTATAAGTAGGACTTTTTTATGGCTCGAGTTACGGGAACCTTTCTTGAAGCTAACACGACTTCTCCACATATGCAACAGAAGTCATCCAGACTATTCACACAATTACAGGGCATATTAATCTTACACAACACAAATACTATGCAAAAGGTCGGAATCTCACAGAGAACAAATCACCCAGTACCTAGCCGTATTTGAGGATTACTGCAACAGAGTTTACGAAGCATTTGAGGCGACAACAACTTACATGCGATGCAGAGCGAGGCGACAGTTGCTGATCATGTGATAAGTGTGGTGGTATTGAAACTGCTGTTTTGCCATGCATTTTGCCAAGCGCCGTAGTTGATAATGTAGAGTAACTCGCTAATATGAGATCCCAACTGTAATTTGAAAACAAGAGCAACTGACAAATTTTAATGTGATTTATGAGTTCAGCAGCATGAAATTAGTCAAGATTGGGTACTTTCGTTTTCGTAGCATTTTAAGTGTCGACCAGTGTAATTGCCAAATGAGATATAATGATATTTTAAATTACTCAGCATGATAAATACTGCCATCATTGCATTTCTTACAGAAATTTTAAAACTCATAATTACATATTAATTTTGTCAGTTTTTTGAGGGAAAAAAAAAATCATAATCAAAAGGGTTTTTTTTAACATAAAAGACCCACTTTAAATTTTCATGATTGCCTAAGAGGCAAGTTGATTTTTTTTGTATAAAAAAATGAAGCAGACATACAATTATTTGCTATACAGATGCAGATTTATATCTGTATAGCAAAGGAGGATGTTCAACATCTGCATCTGTATGCAGATGTTGAACATCCTCCTTTCCCATTACTTTCAGTATTTGTTGATTGCAAGGGTTCTCCAGTCTCTTATTGCCTACAGTCAGTGAGGGATACCATTAGTTAAAAAGAAAAACAAGTTGAGAGAGACTGGAGAACCCTTGCAATCGACAAATACTGAAAGTAATGGGAGAGGAGGACATTCCAGGTGAGCTGGAAAATACAGAAACACAATTTTTAAAAGTTGGAAATAGGAAATATTAGTAATTTAAATTATATCTATAAAATACGTAAGGGTTTAACACTGCAGTAATCAAAAAAGATCACATATGAAGCTTGACACACTAAGAAAGGAAAAGGTGATTTTTTGATGGGAGAGCTAGCTGCAATGGAGGTAAGGGAGAGATAAGTTTCAGGAGTGACTAAAAGCTGTTCCACTTTGCTTTCAGTTTCTTTATAAGATAGCTTCAGGATTTTTAGTATTTTAAAAAAAATACATTATAGGTACAGGCTAAAAATAAAATTAAATTTGCTAATTTAATAACCTTTACAGTTAACAATTCATTTTAGAAATATTAAAAAGAAAAGTTATGGCTGTAAGTACCTAATTATGTAATAGCCTATTTTATCTAAGAGGTTGCACAAAGTTACTCCAAGGACATTATGTAGTCCTTGGGCCACAGTTGGGAACTTTGCTCTGCCATTCTTGTATAAAGTGTTACTAATTCAAATCAAAAGGGACTAAGAAGTCCAATAAGTTCTATTATTATTATAATAATCATAAATTATATGAAAACCTCATACCTAGGACTGTTAATTTCTCAACACTTAATCACGAATGATTATAATATGAACTTATCTCCCGTGTATAGTCATAAATGAATGAAGTTAAAGTCAAGTTAATTAAAATAAGCATGCCTTCAACTCTCATATCATGTCAAGGGAATCGGAAAGAATCACGGAAAGATGGTGGCCACCAACCTCCAAAAACCAACCAACACCACAAGCCATCATGAGAATTGAAAAACAATTGTCGCGAAATTCTAAAAACGATGACACAAATAAATTAATTCACACATAAGTTAAACTTTAAAATCGTTATTTAACTTCTTTTAAGAGACCACCTTATTCAGTTTGTTACCATGTTCACAAGTACAAAAGTTATTTGTGAACAATATCTCCCTTGTTTTATATCAAATTAACGACAACTGACATGAGATTATTTATATAAACCAATGTATGAATTGCTATTCATGCAAGCGTGTAAACGTCCACGAGTCCGAAATATTATAAGGTCTGCATATATTAATAGAATTAACATTTAATCTCATTTCTAATGTTTCGGCAATTAATAATTTAAAATATTCACGCTGTTTATTAAGAACCTTGGATTCATTAAAAAGAAACATATGTCCATGAGTGATTGCATGAAATGCAAGCTCAGAGGCACCCATCCTATCTGCTCTAACTGATTAACTGATTCCAAATGCTGTTGTATCCTTACCGAAAGTAAATTTTGGGCTGAGCCAATATAAGTAGATTGCAACTACCACAAGAAATATTGTAAACAATATTGTGAACTTCCATGGTAGGAACTACATATGCCCTATATTTCAAGATAGCATTGAGCTTACTCATGGGTTGGGGAACAATCTTAAATTCAGCGTTCTTAAATATGTTAATAAATTGTCTATACTAATGTTGTATATACGGAACTTTAATAAAATGTTTGTGATCTGCCCTATCATTTGTTCTACCCATCTCCAATTTATATTTCGCCTGTTGACTAAACTGTATGATGATACCTAATGAATAACCCCTATTTAAAAATCTTTTTGTCAGTTCTGTGAGCTCATCCAATAAGGATTCTTGAGTAGAGCTGTATCTATATGCATTATGAAATTGGTTGAAAATAATGCTCCTTTTATATGTAAAAGGGTGGTAGCTCAAACGGTGCAAAAATTTTCCAGTATTTGTTGGCTTCCTATGAATTTTAAAAAATATGTTTTCGTTAACTCTGGTTAAAGTAAAATTTAGAAAATTTATGGATTTGTGACATGGGATTTATGTTAAACGCTATAATGTTATAATGTTAAACGCAAAGGTTTAATAATGTTGTAAAGATACACCGCAAGCGATGCAAAAGCTGTGTTTCTGTAAGAAACAATAGGTCTATCCTGTTTTATGAAGTTTGACTTGTCTGAAAAGGGTTGGTACCACATTAGTCCTAGCCTTAAGGGATTTTAAAGTGGCCATCGAAATATAGTCTTTTTTTATGTACTAAGTTAACTTGCTATTAAATTGTTTAATTAAGCTGTCAAACACCACTTTCTCTACAACCTGGTATGTAGAACTATCAGATATAATATTACTAAGTTTGTCTATATAATCTATTTTATTTAAGACTACAGCTGTATCACCCTTGTCGGCTTTCTGTACAATAATATTGTTGTTCCGTCGTAATTTTTGGAGACCAATGCTCTCTTCTTTTGATAACCTAGGTATATACGGGTCCCTGTTCTGATTGATAATTCCATTAATCTGCTGTATCAACCATTACCTATTTATAGCATTCCTTAAACCAAGACAAGACGAAGGGGGAGTCTACAGCATATGATTACGGAGAGGGTGACACAACATAACCTTGTGTAACACATACAGAAGAGAATATTATCAACCGTGGTGTGGTCAATTTATCCTCCTAGAATTGTCCATTCCACAAATTAATCTTTTAAGTAAAGGGCTCAATTATTTTACCTCCCAGATGTCTTCCAAAAAAGCAAACAGTTATTGAATTTGAATTTGGCTTAAGGAATGCTATAAATAGGGAAGGGTTGATACAGCAGATTAATGGAATTATCAGTCAGAACAGGGACCCGTATATACCTAGGTTATCAAAAGAAGAGAGCATTGGTCTCCAAAAATTACAACGGAAAAACAATATTATTGTACAGAAAGTACAATAATATTATTGTACTTCTTGTGAACACTGTAACAAACCAAATAAGATGGTCTCTTAAAAGAAGTTAAATAACGATTTTAAAGTTAACTTACGTGTAAATTAATTTATTTGTGTCGTCGTTTTTAGAATTTCGCGACAACTGTTTTTCAATTCTCATGATGGCATGTGGCGTTGGTTGGTTTTTGGAGGTTGATGGCCACCATCTTTCTGTGATTCTTTCCGATTCACTTGACGTGATATGAGAGTTGAAGGCATGCTTATTTTAATTAATAGTTATTTTAATTAACTTGATTTATTCATGATTATACATGGGGAGGGGTAAGTTCATATTATAATCATTCGTGATTGAGTGTTGAGAGATTAACAGTCCTACTCAAAGGTATGGGGTTTTCACCTATAATTTAAGATTGTATAAAGTGTATATATATATATATTTTTTTTTTTTAAATATTTGTTGCAACATTTTTGGACACTACTGTGAATACCACAAAAATCAAAGTTTCTATGTACTACATAATACTTTTACAACAAAACTCTGAACTTCAGTAAAATACTGGTGTTAAGTACAATGCAACTAATGTTTCACCAACACTTTATACTTACCTTGCCATGACACCCAGAACAATGGATCAGGCTGTTTGCGTCCCAAAGCTTTAACACTATCATATTTTTCATTATCAACAGAAACTGAAGCATCTTTGACATCTCCAAGTGCAACCTTTAAAAGACAAAGGAAGATAAACATGTTATTCAGCTGAAAATTAATTAATGAATAAGAAAAATCAAGTTTATTTCCTTGTTCTTATAGATAGTTTAAATTTTATACTTTATCTTTATAACCTTTGATAGATTTTAGCAAAATCATTATTTTTGGCCACAAGTGGAGGAAAATATTTGCATATTTGAAGTCTATATAATATAAGCATTACAGAAGAGTATTGATAATCGAATAAATGGGGACTAGGGGCTTGTTTGGACTTTCGATTTGTTTGGATTTTTGAACTTATCAAATATACTGTTCTAGAGACTTAAAAAAAGTTTAGTAAGTTTAGAAATAAAAACACTGGCTTTAAAATCTGAGGGACCACCTAATTTTTTTTATTGAAATCCAGTGTCTCTTCACACAAAAAATGTCCAGATATGGGTTCTCCTAAACTTCGTCTCTGTGTGAACCACAAATTTGAGGGATGGGTCATTAGCTGTTCTCATAGTTTTTCTCTCTATTTTTTTTTTTTTGGCACCATCGGAATCAAGTTTCGATGCAAACTTAAAAAAAAATTTTTCCTTGTTGATTAAAATCAACAATTGACTTTGCAACCTTGTAAAATTTTGCTAACGAAGACCCACTTTCTCAGTTTGAAAGTCTGTTTAACATTTTCGATCAATTGTTAAATATTTCTGCTTCCTTTTAAAAGACAAAGAAAACTACAGTATGGTAAAATAAAATTCTGTAATAATTCTGTTCAGAATCTTTTTACTGCGTATCTCATTTGCACATATCGTGTTAGTTGCAATTTCTGTGTGACATGTTCTTTGTTATTGATTGACACATTTTTTTATTGTTTTAGCTTTTACAATTGCAAAAAAAAAATGTCAGTCAACAGAAATATCAGATTACAAAGTGTTATGTTATTTAATACTGTATGTATATTAATTAAGCTAAGTACATAAGTGTAAATTAATTTTTAATTTGCTAATTTGTGGATAATATTCTTCCGATTTTCATATATCATTTATTATATTAATTAGAAAGGAAAAAAAGGTGTAAATCTGTGCTTTATATCTTCATTATAAAAATGCCTGTGGATAATATTCCTCCAGTTTTCGCTTATTAGAATTGCCATATAATAGAATCGAAGTTCAATTAGCAAACATGATCACAATAGCTGGCGCTTACTGTAATTATTTTATCGTACTAACATAAAAAATAAATAAATGCTGGATTGTTCAGATTACTGACGTTCGGATTTTCGATGCTCTACTGTATTCCATCTCATGTAAACCAACATAGCCTATTGATTATTGTGATTTGCAGGGACTATTTTTCCTAAGAGAACATCATAGAAATACACTTTTGTAATGATATCCAGGTTAACCTATGTCATAAAAGAGGAAAGGAAAAACTTTTTTATATTGCTGGCCTTATCTAAAATCCTGAAAATTGCTGGAAAGCATTACATTTCATATTAAAAACAGTAAACAATAAGTACATTTAATACCTTTATAATAATTAATTTATGTTTTTAAAAAATGCATGCCAGATATCAGTCTAATATTGGGTTCCCAAGCAAAATGTTGCTTGATTTCCTACAAACATAAAAAGATTGTTTTAAAGTATCAACCTTGTTTAATTATCTAGTGCAGTAGTGAATGAAACCTTAAAATAATTTAAAAAAAAAACAAAAACAGATTTTATTTTTTTATTATTATCTTAAAGTTTTATTTAGATGACATGCTTGATATACACGGTTCAAAGATAGTATGTATCGATAGGTTATACCTGGAGAAAATATTGAGGTAAACTTCGCTTATTCTTTTACAAACGGTTTAAAGATATACGTGTGACCAAATAATAATTAAATTTTCTGATCTGTCACAGAGTTAACTGCTCCAATCGATATTTGATCATCATAAAAAGCATAAACTTAACATCTTTTTTAAGAGTATTATGTATATATAAATTTGCAGATATATTATGTATATATAAATTAAATATCATCATGTGTAAATTGAATGACTTTTGCTTTCGTAAAGGTAACCACAGTGGCCTCAGACAGTTTTTAAATTCTATATAGTGGGACCAACTGATGATGATATCAACAGATGATATCAAGAGAGGTTCCTGTGCACTGGAAAATAAAACTGGAAAAATAATGGAGTTACTGGTTAAAGAAGTAACGCAGGACCATCTACACACGAATGCAATTATACTACAGTCACAGCACGAATTTGTTAATGGGCAACCTTGTCTGACCAATTTGATTGGATACTATGATGCAGTAACAAAGGAACTTGATGCAAAAAATAATTTTCATATCATATACAGTAGACTCGATTTTCTGGGATAGATGGTAAAAAAAAAAAAAAAAAATCCCGGATAATCGATTTCCCGGTTAATCTAAAAATACAGGCAAGTCCCTGACATATGTAAGAAGTTCCAGGCCTTCTTATGTACGTTGAGTTTTACGTAACTCGAGAATGACTAATAAAATATTGTTAGACTGGAACCATCATATGAATTTGCTGCTGAAGTTTTAGCATAAGCTTCAAACAAAAGCATTTGCTATGTCTTTGGGGAAGATAGTTCCTGTCCATTACATACCAATATATGAGATGATGACAATGAAGTTTGATTTTCCTCCAGATTAATCTAGTATCTGATATGACAAAATTACAAAAACCACATAATATCCTCAGAAGAATGAAGAAAAATAGTTATATACATTTTAATTAGTTCGATTAAAAACTTTATCTGGGGACAATGAAGTAGCCAGAGTGACACATAAGAAAAAAAATATAAAAGGAAGAAAAAACGTATGTTATTGTACTTTAAAAACTAATATGTATTTTGTAGCCTTCATTATTCTAGTTTTAATCACTGATTCTCGTATTGTCTTTCTCCTTTATTATTGTCTTCAACCATTGACACTGAAATCTGAATTCCGTGCAATTCTTGTTAACATTTGATCATTTTCATACATCCTTATTATTTTAATTTTCTGATCCAACTCGATCTCTTTCCTTTTCTTAGTAGATTTACTAGTACCACTGTCACTTATTCTCTTAGTCGGCACCACGACAATGGTCAAAATGAAATTTTCTATAAAGAACTTCACAGGGTTAAGGAAAAAACTCACTATTATTACCCCACGCGAGCTCACATTTTACTAAAGCACATTTCTGGAAATCATTACCATAAAACAATAAGGACAATTTACAGTTTCTGGTTTATTAGGCTTTGTTTGTTATTTAGGAGCATTAGCAACTAAGGCCATATTGCTCCGGGATATGCGGTAGTCATTCCCTGACCTTTCCGCATCCTCTGTATTTGGTGGTGACGGGCTCGAACCCCGCTTTAATCAAGAAGCGTGTGCTATGCACTGCTGCTCCTTCCCACCTGGCTACGGAGGCGCCTATTTATTAGGCTTTTCTGTTAGTGCAATTCATTATAAAAGGATAGTAAACTCAATCTTATTGCATTTGTGATAATACTGATAGCTGGAATTCTGTGTGTTTACGTTATTACGGTGAAATGTATGTCTCCTTCACTGAAATCTTCAGTCATATAAAAAAAGCATTAATAAATTTTAAGAATCTTCTCTTCATTCCTATTTTTAAGTTTGTTACTCTGTATCTCATTTGTGCGTGTCGTGATTGTCATTATTGATTGCTTATTTATTTTTTATTCTTTTAAATTTTACAATCCTAAAAAAAAAAATACTGAGTGAAAAAAAATTTACATAAGTCCAAAGTTACGCAAGTCGGGAGCTTGCTGTATCAAAAACTCTATTTGGCAACCTATGTAAAAAATATGGCGATAGATAAAAAAATGAAAATAACTTGTCATGCACTACTCATGTGTCCAATATGATGCTTCCCTCTATTTTTTATGATGACACATATGGTTTGGTCACCAACATTATAATGGTTCATTAAAGATTTAACGGATGCACTGTTTTCAAACTTTTGAATAATTTCAAGTTTTTGTTTAATTGAATTTATCCATCATTTTCGCGATTTCTGAAAAAAAAAAAAAAAAAAAAAAAAAAGACACTCCTGACATAAATAACGAAACAAACTATCTTTTACAGTGCAACGGAACACAACAATCAACGCGATGCACTAAAACAAATAAATGGGCTAACATCTGGCGAGTATGGGCTTGGCACAACCAGGGTCTTCAGCTGGATATCATCATTGTTCTCCTTCTTGGTGATTCTACTTCTGTCAATCTCTCTCTCTCTCGAATTTTTTGTTTTGCTGGTGCGCCATAAGCCTCAGGCTTCTTTGCACCATATGGCTAATAATAATAATAACAACATTTGTTCTTTTTTTTTTTTTTTTGAGCGGCGGATGCAAGGGTTTCAAGATAATAGGTACATTAATCTCCTAATGACGACTTATAACGCCACTTCTTGTCACTTTTCTTTAAAAGCAAATCAGTAATTCTTGGTATTTTTTATTTAAAAAATGAAAGCTTCCCAGAAACTTTGTTACTGTAATGATTTTTTGATATGAAGATTCTCATTTTGAAACTTGTACATTTTGATAATGGTCCATCAATAATATGTTTGATTAATGCACTCCTAGTATTGATCAAAATTATCATATCCGCTGTGTATAGTATACAATTTGATGATACAGTATATATATATATATATATATATATATATAAATAAATAATAATAATAAAAAAAAAAAGTTATCCATTGCTTGTTCACTGCTTTCAGAGTTGCAAATGAGCATATGATTCTAGTTAGAGGATTATAGTGCCAAATATGTCCGCTAGATGGCAACAAGTTCTCATTAACAGAATTTTAAATGCATATAGATGTCTTTTAATTATTGGAGTCCCTGAAAATTTATAATTGTATTAGTATTAATTGTAGCAAATGATAAAAGAATGCAAGCTTATACAGCATCAGAAAAAAAATCTCAATTTCACCTATCCATCCCCTACAATAATTTGTGCAGTTCTTCCTTGAATTTATTATATTTTAAGTACTGTATTTTACTTTTATTTTAATGAATTTTAAGGCTACTTAGAAAGTTTATAAAAAGTTGAACTCCAGGGGGAAGATATATATATATATATATTCTAGGATGTGATACAATTTCATTTAAATACTGACAATGCGATTTTCAAAGGTTGGTTGGTTAGTTGAGTTTTATTGGCGCATCAGCAACTTAGGCTATAATGCGCCAAAACTTTGTCAAAAAAAATTAGTAAAACATTCAGTGACCTAATGAATTAGGTCACTAAGTCAGAGTATAAAAACAATTATAAACTGTAAAAGACAAATATCTGTAAACAAGTAACAATAGTAAATCTTAAAATAATATTTTTTTTTTTTTTTAAATATGAGTAAAAAGGTTTACTGTTTTTAGGAAACTAAAAATAGCAGACACATGGTCATTGTCGGATAAAATCTGACTGAGTGTATATGGCTCAGTCAGATGGTTAAAAGCGGTAAAACGAGCATTTCTAAAATTGGTACAGTCACAAAAAATATGTTTAACGGATAAAATGGTGTCGCACTGCTCGCACATAGGAGGGTCATCAGCCCTCAGCAAAAAGGAGTGTGTAACACGACAGTGTCCTATGCGGAGCCGAGCAAGAACAACTTCCTCTTTGCGATCCCTGTGTAAGCTGGACCGCCAAGGATGGATCATAGGCTTAATTTGACATTGTTTGTTTGTAATAATCAGTTGATGCCACGAATCTTGCCACTGAGATTGTAGGTTACTACGGATCACTTGCCTGTAGTCTGTATAGGGGACTAACAGGTCAAGATTATCCGTCAGGGCTGCCGATTTGGCTGCAGTGTCAGCCAAATCATTTCCTCTAATCCCGATGTGACTGGGGATCCAGCAGAAGCGGATATCGAATCCACTTATATAGAGGCTGTATATTATCTGCTGGATTCGGGACATGGTTGGATGATTAGTGTGTGACATCGCTGATAAAGCCTGTAGTGCACTCATTGAGTCGGCATATATAATACACCGTTGGTAACAGTGTTTTCTTATGTGATCTAGAGCTAACTCTATGGCATGCAGGTCTGCAGTGTAAATGCTGCAGTCAAGGGGTATCTGCTCTGATATGGTATTATTTGGAAAGATAGCAGCAGATCCCACATACGATTCTGACTTCGAGCCGTCTGTGTAAACTGGCAAGAAGTCAGAATGTTCTGCACGGTGTTGTGAATAGAGCTGAAGGTAGACAGAAATTGGAGTATTCGACTTCGTTGCAATCTTGAGCGAGAAGTCACATGCTGGTGTTTGTGCATGCCAGGGTGGAAGGGGCTCCTTTGGTGATCGAGCGACCTTGTCTACTGAGATGTTAAGCTCATTGAGTAGCTCTTGAACACGAATGCCGAATGGGCGATTGACGGTCCGTCATGTGTTGTAGAGATTTTCCCATCGTGGCTCGAAAACGGATGTCCACGTGGGATGGTCTGGCAGGGACTTCAGCTTGAAGGCATATTGTAGAGACAACTGCATTCGTCGAAGCGACAAGGATGGTTCATTTGCTTCGACATACAGACTTTGGCCAGGTGATGTTCTGAATGCACCGGTAGCAATACGAATGGCTTGATGATGGATGGGGTCAAGCCAACAAACAGCGCTATTTCTGGCAGATGCATATACCTGAGACCCATAATCTAATTTTGAGCATACAAGTGCACGGTATAGATGTAGGAGAGTGCATCGGTCTGCACTCCAAGAGGTAGAGGAGGTAAGCCCTCTCGTGCACTTTGTGCGAAGCTGACGAATGTGTTGGACAAATGTCAGCTTTTTGTCAAAAATGAGTCCCAGGAATTTCGTCTCTGATACAATTGGAATGGTGCTTTGTCCAAGTTGTAATTCAGGCTCAGGGTGGAGGTTACGTTTGCGACAAAAATGTACGCAAGCGGTCTTCTCCGGTGAGAACCTGAAACCATTGGCCGTGGCCCAGGAGTTAAGACGGTCAATAGCTTGTTGTAG
The DNA here is from genome assembly GCF_048544385.1 of Mastigoproctus giganteus. Classification (NCBI taxonomy): domain Eukaryota; kingdom Metazoa; phylum Arthropoda; class Arachnida; order Uropygi; family Thelyphonidae; genus Mastigoproctus; species Mastigoproctus giganteus. Next base: position 209,466,365 of record NC_143580.1, on the reverse strand, counting down.
TTGTCTCTCAATAACCCTCATATTGCATGATTGAGAGAATATGCTGAAGTCATCGACGTAGAGTGCACTGTTTATAGTTGGAGGAAGTTGTTCAGAAATAGAATTTATTTTAATGGCAAAAAGCGTGACACTTAAGACAGATCCTTGTGGTACCCCCTCCTCTTGGCAAAAGGGCCGCGAAAGGGAGGATCCTACACGAACTTGGAAATAACGGCAGGATAAAAATTTTTAATAAAAATTGGAAGGTGGCCTCTTAGACCGAGGTTGTAAAGGTCTTTTAAAATACCAAATCTCCAAGTTGTGTCGTACGCTTTTTCCATGTCAAAGAAAATGGACACCAAATGTTCTCTTTTTAGGAAAGCATCTCGGATAGATGTTTCCAGTCTAATTAAGTGGTCCAGTGTGGATCTGTTTCTTCGGAAGCCGTACTGAAAGCGGGAGAGAAGGTCGTTCGATTCTAAATACCATAAGTTGACCATTCTCTCCAATATTTTGGAGAGAATGGCATTGACCATTCTCTCCAATATTTTGCACAGACAGCTGGTCAGAGCAATGGGACGATAGTTTTTTGGACATATAGGATCCTTTCCTGGCTTAGCAAAAGCAAGAATAGTTGCCTTGCGCCAGGTATCCGGAAAATGCTCTTCAAGGAAGATTCTGTTGTACAGGAAGAGCACATGGTCCATGGATTCTGGTGAAAGATGTTTGATCATTTCATAATGGATGTTGTCTGGTCCAGCAGCTGTAGCCTTTGTACGGGCGAGTGCTGTTTTCAGCTCATTGATATTAAATGGCCCATTGTATGGGTGGGAACCCTTCGATGTGAATTTAAGGGCCTGTTTTTCAATGTTGTGCTTTAAGACCAGAAACTCTGGGGAGTAAGATGATGTTGCAGAGATGTTAGAAAAAGTTTCCCCAAGAGTATTGGGGAAATACTGTACTATTGCAGACTCTACTGCAATGCTATTGCAGTAGAGTCTGCAATAGTACATCCATTATATTCAAGGACTGATGAGGGGTACGCTGTGTATTTTCCCTTCATTTTCCGGATTTTTTCCCAGACCACCTTAGTACTGGTCGTCTGGGTAATGGATGATGTGAAACGGATCCACGATTCCCTTTGATTCTGACAGCGGATGTAGCGTGCTTTGGCTCGGGCATGTTTAAAGGCTAATAGATTGACTGTGGTAGGATATCTTCGAAATATCCCCCAAGCCTTGTTTTGAGCCTTTTTAGCTGCTGTGCATTCTGGATTCCACCATGGCTTTGGAAATGGAGGAAACCGGGTGGATGTTTTTGGAATTGTAGTTGCAGCTGCATGGACAATATTTTCTGTTATGTACGTAACTGCATCATTGATAGGCTCCTGACTGACTGTAGAGTTGTCAAATTTTGCCAGGTGTTGAAAGGCACTCCAGTCAGCTTGATCAAACTTCCACTGCGGTAACCTGACAGGAAGACAAGGTCTCCCAGTAATTAAGGTGGTTATCACCGGGAAGTGATCACTTCCATACAGGTTCCCTTCTACCTCCCAGGTAAGTGAAGGGAGAAGAGAAGGCGAGCTGATAGAGAGATCAATGGCAGAAAACGTACGGGTAGGCATGTGGAAAAAGGTGTTTGTTCCCACATTAAGAAGGCAGAGGTCATTGTCAATGAGCATACGCTCTATGACTCGTCCCCTTCTATTAATGCTAGCACTACCCCACAGGGTGTTATGTCCATTAAAGTCCCCAAGAAGTAAGAAAGGGGGAGGCAACCGCAGATGTCAGTATCAGGTGGCAAATATATAGAGCAAACGGTTAGTAAAAACCCCACTGTTATTCGAATTGCTACTGCCTCTATGCTGGTAGTAAGTTGCAGATGCTGAAAAAGAGTATGGTTGCCCACAAGGATTGCGACTCCTCCATGAGCGGGGCCATCCCCAGTTCTATCCTTGCGAACGATAGTAACGTTGTGCATGGTGGGATCATCGTTTGCCTTTAGATATGTCTCCTGCAAGCAAAAGCAAACTGGCTCGTGCTTTTGCAGGAGGGCCTTGATGTCATCAATATTTCGCCGGAATCCACGACAATTCCATTGTAGGAATTTAGCCATTATTTTGGCTTGGTGGGTCCATCAGGCGGCTTCCGAGGTGCTGAGGGCTTACTTTTATCAGTCTTGGGTCTTTTTTTTTTGGACAAGAATGGACGCTGTCCCGTGTCAATTTCTTCCTCCGCAAAGAGTTCCAAGACTGAAACTTTGGGTACCTCCTTCTGCTCGACATCCATCTTTTCTTGGGTACTAGGGGGGACTTCCCCTTTCTTATTCTTTTCTTTCATAATTACCTTTGTTACTAGTGGAGCATTAGGAGGTACCGATATAGGAGTGGCAGCTGATTGGTCCTTCTGTGCAGGTTTTTGAGAACTTAAGAGATAACGCGTGATGGGAGTGAAAGACTCCTTTGGAGGAATGGTCATGTTCGTCTGAGTTCCGACGGAACATCTCCCTGCTACCTTCTGGGCGTAGGTAGGTCTGTTGATATTCAGGGGTTTGACCGATTTCCTTGCCTCCTGGTATGATATGTTAAGCTCTGCCTTCAGCCGTTGAATCTCTTTTTCTTCTTTCCACCTCTGGCATGCTCGTGAGTAGGCCGGGTGTTCGCCTTCACAGTTAATACAGGTGGGTTTTGCGGCTGAACATGCTACTGTTTCGTGGTCCTTTGCACCGCATCGAGCGCATGCAAGGACTCCACGGCAGGCCATTTGAGAATGTCCATACTTCTGGCATTTAAAACACCTTAAAGGGTTCGGAACGTATGGACGCATGGAACAGTTGATGTATCCAGCTTTAATCTCATCAGGAGGTTTAGGAGAGTTAAAAGTCAGGATAACGCTCCTGGTTTTAACAATTTTTCCATCCCTTCGCACAGTGATTCTCTTGACGGCAATGACTCCCTGTGGTTTTAATTCGGAGCAGATTTCCTCCTCGGTTACGTCGAGAAGGTCCCACTCCGAAATGACACCTCTCGATGAATTGAGTGTTCTGTGTGGTGTCACTGTTACGGGTACTCCTCCGATTGATGTTACTCGGAGTAGATGTTCCAATTGCTTGTTGTTGTTGTTGTTGTATTTGGGTTTTCTGGCACAAGGGCCTCTTGGGCCATATTGTGCCTGTTCGATATTTGCTTGTCACTAATTTCTCATGTTATTGTGATCATAGGCTATTATAAAGATTTATCTGTTTCAAATAAGTAAACAGTTCCTCCAAATTTGCATCATTGCCAAGAATCTGCAATAAGGTAATCGGTTCCTTCAAATGGGATAAGGATGTAAAGGTTGATTTTCTAGTAGTTGAAAGTTGGGGACATTCAATGAGAATATGATATATTGTCAACTGAGACTGGCACAACAAACACTGAGGAGGGTTCTCTCCCATAAGCAAATACAGATGAGTTGGATGTGAATGTCCAATGCGGAGCCTTGCTAGAATTACTTCTTGTCGCCTGCTTTTCCTGATACTAGATGTCCACAATTTTGGCTCTTTTTTTTATCCGCAGCAGTTTATTATTTATTTGAGCTTTCCAGAGGTCAGACCATTGCTTCCTACATGATGTTTCAATGATGGATTTGTAGTCGGTGTAGGGCACTGTTTGTTGCCTGGAAGTGCTTGAGTCAGGGTGTTTAGCGGCGGCGTCCGCTTGTTCATTACCTGGAATGCCTGTATGACCCGGTATCCAGCAGAAGGTAACCTTCTGGTTGGCTTTTTGACAGTAAAATAACTTGGACCGTATCTCTTTAAGAATCGGATGTGAGGGCGACATGGTAGTTTGAATGGCAGTGATTGCGCTTAAGGAGTCTGTGTATATCAGGGATTGCTTTATACAGCTGTTGTGTATTCTTTCTAGAGCTAGTTTAATAGCAAATAATTCTGCAGTATAGATAGTACATTCCGTAGGAAGAGACACAGCATCTGAAAAGGTAGAAGAAACTGCTGCGGCACCAACGGCTGCATCTGTTTTGGAGCCATCAGTATAGATAGGTACTTTATCTGAATTTTCCAACAAATGAGTTTTATGGAGCTGTTGATAGTTTATATTTGCCAGAGAGGATTTTCCCCATCTTGAAAAGAAATTGTCGCAGTGAGGTGAGAATTCAGTCCAGGGAGTTTCAGGAGTAGCAAGGTCTTGGAATATGTTGTGAAATTTAAGATCCCAACTGATCGTTAGTTCTTGCAGTCGAATCCCTGCAGGGCGGTTTTCATTAGGCTTATTGTGATATAATTCAGCATATTGAGGATCAAACAGGTACCGCCAGCTAGGGTGGAATGGCATGCTTTTAATTTTTGCTGCATACTTACACAATAAGGATTTTCTCCTGAGATGCAAAGGGGGTTCATTTGCCTCAATATACAGGCTGTGGACCGGAGATGTTCTGAAGGCTCCCACAGCTATCCTAAGAGCACTATGCTGTATGGTGTTCAGACGTAATAGTGAACTTTTCCTAGCGGAGTCATAGACAGGTGATCCATAATCTAATCGTGATCTTATTAAAGCTCTATACAGATGAAGGAGAGAGCTTCTGTCAGCACCCCAGGACTTAGCAGAGACTGCTCTCAGGATGTTCAGTTTTTTTAGACATGTAGTTCGAAGGAAAGCAATATGGGAAGCAAAATTAAGTTTGTTATCTAAGTATAACCCCAACAGTCGGAAACTGTTAGTGACAGGAATCAGGTTGTTTTTTAAAAATATTTCTGGATCTGGGTGAAGTTTGCGTTTTTTACAAAAATGAATTGCACTAGATTTCTTTTCTGATAGGGAATAGCCATTCCGCAATGCCCATGATTCAATTTTAGCGATGGAAATTTGGAGTTGTCTTTCAATGGTGTTCATGGTTTGGGATTGACAATAAACAACGAGGTCATCAGCGAACATATACGATTCTACTGTGTTAGGTACATCCTGTGTCATGTTTGTAATTCTTATTGAAAATAACGTCGGACTAAGAATGGACCCCTGAGGAACACCCTCCTCTTGTACAAATGATTTAGATAAATTGTTCATGTATCTGACCTGAAATGTTCTGTGGCATAGGAAGTTTTGTATAAAGTGGGGTAAATGACCTCTCAAGCCAAAAGAATGAAGATCTTGAAGTACACCGTATCGCCAGGTGTTATCAAAGGCTTTCTCAATATCGAGATTGATCATGACCAGATGTTGTCCCCTTATGAAGGCATTTCGGATGTTTGCTTCTGCTTTTATCATTACATCTAACGTGGACCGGTTCTTTCGAAACCCGTACTGATTGTTATTTTGCAAGTTGTTAGTTTCCAGGAACCACGTTAGCCGCCTGTGAACCATTTTTTCCAAGACTTTGCCTAAGCAGCTGGTCAGTGAAATCGGCCTGTAATTTTGTGGAAAGCTGCGATCCTTTCCTGGCTTTGGAAAGGCTAGTATAATTGAGTGACGCCATGAGTTTGGGTAAATATTTTCTAGAAATATTCGATTGTAATATTTTAACAATACCCTTTTTGTTCTGTTGTTTAGTTGGCTTATCATGACGTAGTAGATCCCATCTGGACCAGCAGCACTACTGGAAGTTTTATTGAGCGCCCCTAAAAGTTCTGTTAATGTAAATGGCTGGTTGTACGGGTGTGAAACTCTAGTGGAGAAATTGATCTTATGCTGCTCTGATGATTTTTTAATTTTCTGAAAGATTGGGTTGTAGGTGGATACACCTGATATACTGGCAAATGATTCGGCTAAGGCATTTGCAATTTCTGCCGGAGAGGACAACTCCTTTCCTTTCCAGTTTAATATTGAGGCTGGGGACTGGACATATTTGCCATCAATTGTTTGTATTTTCTTCCAGATGAGTCTGATATCTGTGTCCTTGTTTATACTAGAGGAAAAGCTAATCCATGCTTCTCTTTTCGCTTTCCTTCTTATTTGGCGGAACTTAGCTTTCATTTTTTTAAAACTAATTAGGTTACTGGTTGTGGGGAATTTGCGGAACAAATTCCAAGCCCTATTTTTTTCCTGTTTAGCGTATGTACAATCCGGATTCCACCAGTAATTATTGTGTTTGCGTTTCCCAGGCAAGGACTTTGGTATTGTAGAGTGGGCAGCTTGTAATATTTGATTAGTTATATGTTGTGTGACATAATCTATGGGTTGAAGTTGAATTATTTCATCATCTAACTGAACATTTGAAGCATATTCATTCCAGTGTGCCCTACGAAATTTCCATTTGGAGCGACCCGGCAAAGGGGAGTTTACCCGTGTTTGCAGCTTGCAGAGAATTGGTAGATGATCACTATTTAGTGGATTTTCAAGAACAGACCACTCCGTATTAGTACATATGGAGGGAGAGCAGATTGAAAGGTCTATTGCACTCATGGATCCTGTTGAAAAATGTACATAGGTAGGCTCTCCAGTATTCAAAAGGGTAAGTTGGCACACAATCGAGAAGATTTTCTATTTGTTTACCTCTTTTGTCGATTGTTGGAGATCCCCACAGCGAGTGATGAGCATTGAAGTCTCCGAGTAAATAGAAAGGAGGTGGTAGCTGGTCTATTAGATTTTCTAGATTTTCTGAGGAGATTGAGGAATTTGGGGGAATATATATAGATGCTATTGTAATAGTCATGCCAATTTCTGTGCGCATTGCCACTACCTCAAAAGGAGTCTGAAGAGCAACAGGTTTAGATGGAATATTATTTCTAACAAGAACTGCCACGCCTCCACGAGCTGGCGAGTCGATACTCCTATCTCTTCTGAACATGGTATAATTTTTAATGGTAGGACACACTTGTGGATTTAAATAGGTTTCTTGTAGGGATATACATGCTGGTTCATAGCGGTTTACGAGATCATGCAAGTCATCTTTTGCATTACGAAAGCCTCTACAATTCCACTGAAGAATTCTTTCCATTATGCGTTCTTGTTAGTTGTTTTTGCTTCTGACAGTTTTTTGGTTGTAGCTTGTTTATACCTCTCTATTTTTACTTTGTCTTTCTTAGGAAAGAAAGGATGTGTTGCGTCTATCTCATCAGTTGCGTGGAGTTCTAAAATTCCATCATCTGAATTTTTCTCCTGATCAATATCCATTTCCGTTGAAATCCGTGGATGCACCATTGGGGTTTCTGTAGCTTTTGGTTTCATTGTTGACGCATCGGCTGGAATGGAGATTGGAGTATTGCTGGCTTGTTCAGTTGTTTGTTGTGAAGGACACTGTTTGGGAGAAGTGAGTATGGATCGTGCCCAATTCGCGATAGATGTATTAGGAGGAACTGTAACGTCCGTTTGGATACTTACTGATTGCACCTGTTTGGCAGCTGTGGCATACGTTCGCTTTGGCTCCATTTTGATTATTTCTCTTCTCGCCTCTGAATAAGTGACTTTGTTTTCCACTTTATATTTCTGTATTTTTTTTCCTTGCTTCCATAGTTCGCATATTTTAGAGAAAGCTGGATGATTCCCTTTACAATTTGGGCAATTAGGAGTGGTAGAATTGCAATCGGATTGGTTGTGGTCTTTCGATCCACAGTTAGGACATATTGCCTCACCTCTACATGCAGTCTGAGAGTGTCCATATTTTTGGCACTTATAGCACCTGATTGGGTTTGGGATGTAGGGTTGGACACGGCAATGGAGATAGCCTGCTTTGACAGATGTTGGTAAGATGGGAGAGCTAAAAGTGAGGATTATGCTCCTTGTTGGAATGAGAGTACCATCTTTACGGGTCATGATTCTCCTGGCTTGGATGACTCTTTGTTCTCGTAGCTCTTTGACTATTTCCTCCTCTGATACGGTTAATAAGTCCCATTCTGCAATTACTCCCTTGGAGGAATTTAAGGTGGCATGGGGAGTGACTTTTATTGGATGTCCGCCGAAAGTTGTCAGATTTAATAGCTTTGCAGAATGCTGGGATTTCATGGTCTCTACCAGAAGATCCCCAGACTGGAGTCGCCTTACTGATTTTGGTGAACCTGCGACAGCCTCTAAGCATTTTTGCACAAGGAATGGGGACAATTTACTCAAAGGCTGGTCTGATGTAGAGTGCAGTATGAGAAATGCTGGTATCTCCTCTTGAGGATTTGTTTTCAACCTCTTGGGTTGGGAGAAGTCATCATCGGTGTGTTTCGTCGCTAGTTTTGAGCTCGGAGGCTCTAAAGGTGGAAACGTATTGTTATCCATCTTTGCTCCTTTCAGCCCCGGGAGAGTGGATTTCTTCTCCCAGGTTACTGGCCCCGCCACGGGGAGGCAGGAGCAGTGCCGCTAGAGTGACCAAGCGGTATAAGAGTTAGTATATTAGTTTAAATGAAAAGAAGAAAGGTGATTTGCCTTTCTGAAACTTACTTACAGATCGTAAGTCTAAGTTTACTAGTATTTAATGAAAATGTAAGAAAACTTTTTTAACTGAACAAAAACTGCAGCTTCAAGAAAAACGCTCTATAAATCACTGAGAATCGCTTGATCACTATAACGCTTGGCACCCGGGGCCCGTTCCAATTGCGTGTCATTTTTTGTTTCAATTAAAGTCTCCAGAACGAAGCCTCTTAACTGATTTGGGTGAACCTGCTAACCCATCTAACCCTTTTTGAATAAAAAAGGGTGACATTTTACCAATCGTTGTTTCATTGGTAGAATGCATGATTAAGAACCTTGGGACTGGCCCTGATGGTAATTCGGTTCGCTGCCTCTTTGTAGCAATAATGCTATCTGCCTCTCCGTCTCTGTTTTCAGATAGGGACCGGGTTGGGGCCCCCGAAGAAATAAGTTTATCAGGATTCATTGAGTTTTTTATATTGTTCAGTGCCCGGGCTCCCCACCCACCACGGAGCCCAAAGGGACGCCCACTACCCGGCATGCAATAAATGCGCTCGGGAGTGGAACGCCAGGGCTACCCAGACACTATACCCGCACCGCCGCCAGCCTGAATCCTGTCCCTCGGACCATAAGGGTAGGGGCGTGGCATTGACAAGGTTGATCCTCGCAGGCGAGCCTACTAGCCGATTGATCCTAGCCGGGCCTTCCAGGAACACTCGTCTTGTCGAAGCAGGGGCCAAAGTGGTGTATTGAAGCTGGGCCCCTCAACCACCAGGATCCCCCTTTCCGAATTTCCATGGGTCGCAGCGCACGGCAAACACGCCGGATTCCATTGATGTAAGCCTGGAACCTGGGCTGTGGGCGTTGGATCCCAGTGATGCTAGTCTGGAAGTCCAGCAGCGTCACTGGGAGGTCCCCTCACCACGTACAGGTGCCCACGTCGAGGGGCGATTTTCAAAGTGATAAGAGATGGAAGCATTGTATCACCATCAAGAACTTAAAGTGGCACCATCTCGTGCTGCTGACTAAAAACCTTTTTTAAAAAAAATTGGTATCTTTTAGGAATAGTGTTATCAGTTTATAATTTCAAATCAATTTTGTACAAAAGTACAAAATTGTACCTTTTTTAAATGTACATTAAATTGTACCTCATTAAATGTGTTAATAATAACCAATTAAATTATTCTTTGCCTATTCGATAGGTGAACAGTAATTTGGTAACCAAACTTCCTGATTTTTCTGGGAGATTGTCCTGATTTTCACATAAAGCTATTTTTCGGAAATAAATATAAGAATGTTAAATTAATAATATGTACCTTTGTTAATATACAATGATTGGTAATATTATCATAATAACTACATTCATGCAGGTTAGTGCTAATGCATAATTTTAACATAGCTATCTACCTAAGTAGTTATTAAATTGGCATCGTTTTGGTTATATCTCATAATGTGAATGCCTTCACAACGAGTTGCCATGGTATTGTACTACTCGAATAAATAACACTTCACCAGTGGAGAAGACGATTGTTATTTATTCTCAGCGGATACCACCACCCACACGGCACCGTTTCAAAGCTTGATGGCTTCTCTTCGGTGGGTGGGCAGGTACCCTGATGCTGCAATAGTGACAACCCAGTTATGAAGTATAACTTCACAATATGAGAGATGCCTGATGGTGTGTAGTGATATAGACTATAAAGTATTTAAGGGCAAAGGCCTCATGCTACGAGGTAGAATGACTATCATGTAGGTTAGTGCAAATGCATCATTTTAACATAGCTATCTACCTAAGTAGTTAAATTAATTAATTTTAAATTGACATTGTTTTGGTTATATATCCGGTGGTGGTATCCGCTGAGAATAAATAACAATTATCTTCTCCACTGGTGAAGTGTTATTTATTCGAGGTAGTACAATACCATGGCAACTCGTTGTGAAGACATTCACAATATGAGATATAACCAAAACGATGCCAATTTAATTAATTAATTTAACTACTTAGATAGATAGCTATGTTAAAATGATGCATTTTGCACTAACCTACATTCTACATTCTACCTCGTAGCATGAGGCCTTTGCCCTTAAATACTTTATAACTACATTCATGCATTTTACAATGTTGCGGAAGTGTGAAGTATCAATAATATGCAGAAAAGTGATTAGGAATTTTGACCTATGGTGTATATTTTATATCAGAAATGCATCTTAGTTTCATAAATGTAATTAAATTATAATTATTATCTCTCAACATTAATTAAAATATAAAAATTATTATCCATAAAATGTTAAATTTATATAAAAGCGACAGATGTTTATAATAATTAATATATTATTTAGATGACAACTTGTTCTTTAACTATAATTATAATAAATAATAACGATTTCCATTTTTAAAAACAAATTATGTATTCAGTTGTAAGAAGTTTAATTCCATTTGGCGTCTGCGATGACTCGGAGCCAGTGTCTGTAACCATATTCACCACACCTTAAGTATGGCAAATATGGTTCCAAAAAACCATGCGACTAATTCAGGCCACTTTTTGAAAAATGTGCATAAAAATTCCTTGCATCATCGATGGCATTCGAACTCAGGTCTTTTCCATCACATGGGGAGGATGGTGATTATATTACACGTCATTACTATGACGGTGATTAGAGAGGTGATCTGACTGAGGTGTATAAGGCCTTGAATGGTTTGGGCAAGCTCAATGCTGAAGGAATTCTTTGTCTTGCTCAGATTACACACCTGAGGGGGGCATAAATTCAAATTGAGGAAAGACAGTTATAGAACAGATGTGCAGAAATTTGCCTTTAGCCAGCAGGTGTTTGATTGCTGGAACAAACTTCCATCAGTCGTTGTGGAAGTTGATAGCTTAAATAAATTCAAGGAAGAACTGGATAAACAAATGGATGGGTGAAATGGGAAGGTTTTTTTTTTTGGCTGATGCTGTATCAGCTTGCTTTCTTGCATCATATGCCTCTACTAATGCTAATGCTAATATTCCTGTGCAACCCGCGACAGCGAGTCGACCATACAGTACATCCTATTGACAAGCACAATGCACTCCTTTCAATTCTGAGCCCTGGACCTGTAGTATTATTATTAGCCATATGGTGCAAGGAAGCCTAAGGCTTATGCTGCACCGGCCAAAAAAAAAAAAAAAAAAAAACCATTTCCCTATTACCCTGAGAGAGAGAGAGAGAGAGAGAGAGAGAGAGAGAGAGAGAGAGAGAGAGAGAGAGAGAGGATTACCATGAAAGGGAAGAATTATGATATCCAGCTCAGGACCCCTGGGTGTGCCAAGCCCATACTCACCAGATGTGAGCCCCTGGGGGTAATTACTTCATGGTCTTTGCCATGGCAAAAATACTTGCCTAGTCATAACTGTAAGATGGCTTCCACAGAAGTTAAGAAGTGGAACAGTGATGTGTAAATAGCAATATAAAGGGTTGTTAAAATTAAAGTGTTCCTATGTAGAGGGCTCTGGAGCGAGTTCTAAGGCTCGTACTAAAGAGAAATTTGGACAAAGGTACAATAAAGAAGGTGCTCGCCATTTATTGGGGGAAAAAAAAAATAGTTACAAAATTTGTCACTATATGGCACGTAACTATCTTAGTTACAATTATGCAAATAACGTAAGTTATTTGCATAATTGTAAATTATACAGTGCCACTACTCAGCCCTACTGTACTGTATAAAAGCAAAGCAGTCTCTTCAAAATCATACAGTAGATGTTTGCCTGCACTACAGCAGCAATGCCAACAACATTGCAGGAAAACGCATATTAGTGAAGCTGTACTAACAGAACAGCAACAATGCAGCTGCGGCTATCAGAGAACAGCGTCAGAAGCGCATAAGTTGTGGACCTATAACTGTTTGTGCTGTCTGCAAAATGATTGCAAAAATTTGAAGCGACAGGACATCTTAGTGTTCAACCAGCTAGAGGTGGAAAACGAGTGGACTCCTCTCATGTTGAAGATGGAGCTATGGTTGTCATAGATTTATCAAGTCAATCTCCATGTGACAGTGTAAGTGTGCCAGCCGTTTCTCGTGAAGTGGACATGCCGTATTCCACTGTACGGCTAGTAATGCGTCAGGTATTGCGGTACTACCCTTACAAGATGCACATGCTACAGAAGCTAAAGCATGGTGATGCAGATATTCGTTTCACAAACGCACTTCAGTTTCTGGCACAAATGACAGTGGATATCACTTGGCCATGGAACATCCTTTGGAGCGATGAAGCCCACTTCTGCTTAAATGGACAAGTGAATACGCACAACTGTCGCATTTGAGCAACAGAAAACCCTCAAGTTATCCAAGAGGACCGGTTGCATTCTCCAAAAGTGAGTGTGGTGTGGATTTACAGCAACATTCATGATTGGGCAATAATTTTTTGAACAGGTAACACCGACTGGACCCCGCACCTGTTCAGCTGGACAGCGATATTATGAAATGTTGGCAAATTTCGCAATACCAAAGCTGCAATAACATGGGTGCCTTCAGGATACCATATTCATGCAAGATGGTACGCCGCCCCACATCCACCGCTGTGTCCAAATATTGCTAAGGCAACACTTTAAAGACAAAACGGGTCATCAGCTGTTGTTTCTAGACATCTTGGCCACCCCGATCACCGGACTTCACCCCATGTGACTTCTGGTTGTGGGGTGTTTTGAAGAACCAGGTGTATCGGGAAGGATGTCAAACTCTGGCAAATCTGAAGGAAAGCATTAGACATAATGTGCTGGCTATTCCAGTTGACAGGTTATATTCTGCTGTTCTTCGAATGGTAACTGTTGTTGACCAAAATGGAGGACACATTGAACAATTGTAGTGCTGTTCAAGTCATATGTATCGCCACAGTGCCATATAGTGACAAATTTTATAACTAATTTTTCCCCCCCAATAAATGGCAAACATTTTTTATTAGCATTAGCATTAGTAGAGGCATATGATGCAAGAAAGCAAGCTTATGGAGCATCAGCCAAAAAAAACGATCCCATTTCACCCCACCATTCGTTCTAAAATTCGTGTCCAGCTCAGCCTTAAATTTATTTAGGCTATTAGTTTCCACAACAAAAGATGGAAGCCTGTTCCACCAAACAACTACCTGCTGGCTAAAGGCAAATTTCCACATATCTATTTTACAACTATCTTTCCTCAATTTGAAACTGTGCCCCTTCAGGTTCTTAGTCTGAGCAAGAGGAAGAATCCCATCAGCATTCAGCTTGCTCAACCCATTCAAGGCCTTATACACCTCAACCAGGTCACCTCGCAGGTACCTATTCTCGAGGCACTGCAATTCGCAAAAATTAAGCCTTTCTTGGTAAGAGCACCCCTTTGTTCCCCTCACGAATCTTGTTGCTCTTCTTTGTACTCATTCTAGCAACTCTACGTCCTTCCTAAAATGAGGCCTCCAGTCCTGTACACAGTTCTCTAGGTGTGGCCTCGCCACTGCCTTGTGTAACGGGATAATCACCTCCCTGTCCCAGCTAGCAAAATTCCTATATATTATTGACAAGACTCCATGACCTGGCAGCCCATCTGCACTGCTCAGTGAACTTCATATTTGACTGCACAATTACCCCCCAGGTCTTTTTCACTTTCCACTTCCCTGAGTTTAGTACCACAGAGTTGGTACGTTTCTCTTTGGTTATCGCTACCCGTATGCAGTACTTTGCATTTGTCAATGTTAAACTTCAGTTGCCACTTCTCAGCCCATTTTCCCAACTTATCTACATCCAGTTGGAGTAGCATACTGTTGGTAGGGTCGTTAACAACTCTACCAACCTTTGTATCATCTGAAAACTTGGACATTAAACCTGATATACCTTCATCAATATCATTGATAAATATACAAAACAGCAATGGGCCCAACACCGAACACTGGGGAACTGCAACAACAGTTGTCCACAAAGAGCAGTGTCCATTGATTACCACTCTCTGTTGTCTCCCACTCAACCATCCCTTTATCCATTGTAGCAACTTACCCTTAATGCCATACCTCTCCAATTTGTACAGCAGTCTTCCATGTAAAACAGTGTCAAAAGCTTTCCTGAAATCCAAGTATATGATATCAAAATTATTTTTGGCATTCAGTTCATTTGTAACCACATCATAGTATCCAATCAAATTGGTCAGACAAGACCTCCCTTTAACAAACCCATGCTGTGTCTTAACTATTACTGCAGTCTTGTCTAGATGATCTTGCAATGCTTCTTTAACCAGTGATTCCATTATTTTCCCCAGCACACAAGTTAAACTAACAGGTCTGTAGTTACTTGTGTCACATTTTGAACCCCCTTTGTGAATTGGTGATATTTTTGCACACCTCCAGTCTATGAGGACCTCCCCTGAGTCCAAGGAAGCTCTCATAATTATGGCTAAGGGTTTGCTTCCTTTCTTTGCTGCCTCCTTTAATACAACTGGATAGATCTCGTCCACCCCAGGTGTCTTCCTTATACTCAACTTCAACAATTTCTCCTCCACTTTGCTCTCAGTTATTACAAATTAACTTAGCTGCCTGTTAGGGTTTGATAAACTTCTGGCACCCCCTCATTGAATAACTCCTCATGTGTGAATGTAGATGCAAAATACTCATTAAGTTTATCAGGTATCTGAGCATGATCATCAATATACATATATTTTTTTGTTTGTTGTTGGTGCATCGGCTTCTGTGGCCATAATGCACCTCCCAAAGTTTTTTGCCTTTTATTCTGATCCAAGCCCGAGGCGGGATTCGAACCCACGACCTCTGGGTTGCCAGGCAGGCACTTTACCCACCTGGCTAGCCCGGCCGGCATGATCATCAATAGTCAACCCATCTATGTTAAGTGGTCCAATCTGATTCATCCCTTTCCTTCTAGAGTTTACATAATAACATTAATTTTACATAATATTGTACCTGTTGTCCAAATTTCTCTTCAGTACGAGCCTTAGAACTCGCTCCAGAGCCCTCTACATAGGGATACTTTAATTTTAACAACCTTTTACTTGCAAGATTCCCTGATTAGACTTTGAAACACTTGGAATTAATCTGGTAATTTTATTACATTTTACAAGTTCTCACCACCATCTTTGAAGAAAAATAACTGTCTCAAAAAATGTTTGTTTTAATTATCAAAATTTAAGAAAGCATATTCTCTTATTATTATTTATTTTCATTTATTCATTTTTTTTTTTTGGCTTGTGCAGCAAGTCTTAGGCTTATTTGCAACAAATGGCCATTACTAAAACTAGTACTAATACCACGTTTAACTGAAAGAATGCAAGCTCCTCTTATAAAAATTATTACATAATGCAAGTGACAATGAGATCTCTTATTGCGTGTGTGTTGGGAGGAGGGGGAGGGGATTGCTAACAAAACATGCTTGAACCCAAAGAAGGCTGTTTAGAACCTACACATATACACTATTTTTTTAATTTTTGAAATTAGAAGCAAAATTTTCATTTGTAAACATCTGTTCCTAACATGACAGCCTTTTCACTGTTATGTATAGGATGGATATACTGATAATTACTACAAATTCATTACTTCAACTCTTGAGAGGTTCGAAAATAACATCATGTCATTAGTTGACAACAAACCAAAAAAAAAAAAAAAAAGAGAGAGAGAGAGAGAGAGAGAGAGAGAGAGAGAGAGAGAGAGAGACATTATCTAACAACATTTACCTCACACAAAAGAATGAATGTTGACTGATGATTTCTGTAATGTGAAATACAGTAGTCGTGACTTTTGGCAAACATGTCTGCAAAATAGATTCCCTGAAAAACAGAAAAAAAGTACAACTGTTATAATTCCTTAATACATAAAAAAATATGATAATTAATTTAACAAATGATGTTTGTACTTCTGGTTCATATATGATTTACCTTTTTAATAAAATACAATGAAAATAATAATAATATTATTATTATTATTATTAGCTATATGGTGCAAGGAAGCCTGAGGCAAGGAAGCTTATGCTGCACCAGCCAAAAAAAAAAAAAAATTTCTGAGTTAAATTTCTGAGAGAGAGAGAGAGTGAGAGAGAGTGAGATACAGCCAGGCCTCGCAAACGCGAGTTCAATTAACGCGATTTTCAGTTAACACTATTTGAAAAATTATACCACTTTTCACTTTACACGATGCAAAATTTCCAGTTAACGCGATCTTTTTTTTTTATACAATAGTTGAAAAAGATTTGAATCGCGCGTTAAGCTTACCGCGAGTCGTACAGTCAATAAACAAACGTTTGCCTGCTGCCCACCTTGGTGTATTCCATCAACCATCGGAAGCAGACGTGTTACTTGTTTGTCTCCTGCTAATAAAGTCAATGCACACTTGCATAAAAATTCAAAATTTTAAATGAGCCAGATGAAAATGTTACCGCAAAGGAGATAACGGTAAAAGAATTAGATGAAATCTTTCGTATCGCATAGAAACTCAAACAAAAGGTTTGAGGTTCTCTGCGATATTTATTTCGCCAGGGCCCAGAGAAGACTGTTGTCGGCCATCGGAAATTGATTGATGAAAAGAGAAAGTCAACACTGTTCAAATATTTCCGCAACAGTCATTTCTTCATCGCGTATTTTATATCAGAGGTTCCCAAACTTTCTCCGTTCACAGCGCCCTTAGTGTCTCAGTAATTTTTTCAAGGCACACCCAGACCAAAAGAAATACCTAACAGTTCCGTTTAGTAGTTAGGTCCAAACAACTTAATAAGAAATGCTGAAACTGTGAACTACCTCGAACTAGTAGTTCGTGCGGTGTCCGACAGATGTCAAGTATTGCTATGTTTCCCTCGAAAATTTAAAATATTTTGCAGTGCACAGTTTGGGAACCGCTGTTTTATGCAATAAACATTTAATTCCATAATTATTTTAATTATCTTTTACATTGTATACAGTTAAAAAGTTATTTTTAAAGTTCTTTATGGACATTCCAGAAGGTCAAGGACCAATTATAATTGAAAAATTATTATTATATTGATTATTATATTCGATTAACGCGCTTCCGTTTGCGCAATATGCTCGCGGGACGAATTAATCACGTTAATCAAGGCCAGCCTGTATGTATGTATGTGTGTGTATATATATATATATCTATATATATATATATATATATGAAGGGGTTGATATGAAGAGACATCCAGGGAACAGAGCACTTCGACAGAACAGAAAATCTGAGGTTTCAAAGATAAGTAGAAAACCTTTAATCAACACAAAATCATATTTCTATATTTCATACCAATATAAACAAGTAAATGGAATACACTGATTCACATAATGTTTGGCTAAGCAATCACACCTAATGAACTGAAAAGTGAAATAAATTGCACTAAGGCAAGGCAAGGCATAAACTAAATCAATCAAGCCCTAATACACATAGATGATATTCAGTAGCCATTTCGGGTATTCTTTCAAGTAAAAAAAAAGCTGAAAACACAAGAACTGCTATGCAGAGTATGCATTAGTGGTCCTGATGCTTTCAGCTTCTTTTGTCTCTAAAATGATGTCCAACAATGGTCAAAAACTTTGACTGTCTGCACACTTAATTATCCAAAAATTATGTGAGTTAGTATACTTTATCTAGTTAGCAAAAATAACAACGGATCAGACTTTAATGAGGTGTAGAACCTCATTTGGCATAAAATATAAAACTCTTCAATTTCTACCAATTTATGAAATGTTGATGGAAATATTTCTCCATTCTTCCGAAGTTTTTAAATATGTAGCACAGATAAAAACTTGACGTTGTCCTCAACTGATGAACCTTTGCTCATATTTATAATTAATCTTGGGGGGAGGAATTTCTATTCAGTGATCTGAGAATTACCTAAAGGTCGGCCTAAGAGAGTTTTCCAAGAAATCAGAAATTTTTCTAAACGGAATAAAGCAGTTAAAAAAATTTCCATATTACTTTGATAATTAAGGTAGGGGTTATAGCTCTTTAGCCCTTATGTCCCAGGGACTCACATCTGGTTAGTATGGGCTTGGCACACCCAGGGTCCTGAGTTTGATATCATCATTCTTCTCTTCCTTGGTGATTCCCTCCTACTTCTCTCTCTCTCTCTCTCTCTCTCTCGTTCAGGGTAACTCAGAATTTTTTTTTTTTTGGCTGGTGCAGCAAAAGCCTCAGGCTTCCTTGCACCATATGGCTAATGATGATAATAATATCTGGGACTGCCACTGTGCTGTACTGATTCAAGATTCTGAATAGGTCAATTAATCAATGTCACATTATTCTCCAAGACCAAGTTGCCACAATGAGTTTGTGACAGGGAACCTGTTCTAATGAAAAATGTTGAGATCTTTTGCCATAAAAATGCATAAGTGCTGGAAGAATGGCACTATCTAGGATGTCACAACATCACTTATTCTGCATAGTAATATCCACAAAAACCGCTATTCCATGTCACACATGTACATGGAGAAATACTATCTGGTCCTGATAGTATTTCTCCATTTTTTCTCAAAACTCCTGTTCAGTATCAGTGTGTTCCCTACTACTTGGAAATTTGCTTATATCCAGCCAGTTCCTAAAAAGGGTAAAAAATCACTCCCATCCAATTATCGTCCCATTGCAATTACTTCTACTTTTTCTAAAGTAATGGAGAAATCAATGAACTGCTAAAGTTTCATAAGTTTCTATCCACTGGTAATATACTGGCTTATGTTAACATCTATGGACAAATTCAGTGGAAAAGTTTGGTGACACTCAAGCATTTGCTATTGACATTTCAAAGTCTTTTGATTGTGTTTGGCATACAGGTCTACTAAATAATCTTACATTTTATGGTTGACAAACTGTTTTTTGTAATTGGGTATCCAGTTTTTTCTCTGACTGCTTGTTGCAAGTGATGATAGATGGCTCTCTGCCTTCTAACTTCTCCAGTAATGATAGTGTTCCCCAAGGTTCAGTTCTTTCTCCTATTCTTTTCCTATTAATGACCTTCATCCATTGACCATATCCATTCAAATATAGAGATAGGAAATCCTATCCATAGTTTTTCTGATGATGGCACATTGCAATCCACCTTCCAGTTTTGAGAAACCTTGCTTTACATAAACAGCTTCAACTTCTTGAATATCCATTACCAATTCCTTAAATGCTGATCTCCAGGTAATTCCTCAGTGGAGCAAAGGTAACTTACTTGATTTCAATCCTTCTAAAACTCAGTTCTGTCATATATATATATATATAGTGCATTTTGGCCCGATTAAGCGGCTGCCCCAATTATCCAAGATTTCATGTAAATAGCTAAAAATACAATAGGACCCCCGCTTTACAATTGGTTCACTGTACAATCAAATCACGTTATGATGAACTCACCATAGTAAAGTACCATTCACTATACAATGTGTAGTAAGCACCGGTCATTGTAATCATGTCAGTGAATTGAATTTTAATTCTATTAAACGTTTAGCGATTCTAATTAGTGAAAATAGGAGGAATATTATCTACAGGCTATAAAAGTAAAGATATATTAAGCACACATTTATCCTTTATTACCTTACCTTACCAATTAAAAAATTAAATGATAGGCGAAAATCGGAAGAATATATGTGATAATCGATATAATTAATATGTACTGTAATATGTACAAACGAACTAGTTGACATTTCTGTTCAGTGACATTTGTAGGTGGGGTCAAAATTTAAAACATTAAAAAGATAAGCAATCAATAACAAAGAACATGGCACACACAAATTGCAAGTAACACGATACATTCAAGTGAGAACAGAGTAACAAGTTACGAAGCTTTAAAAATAGGAATGAAGAGAAGATTCTGATAAATAAATTTTTTTATACGATTGAAGATTTCATGGAAGTGTAAACACATTTCACCATAATAATCCACAGAATTCCAGCTGTCGGTATCATCGCAAATTCAATAAGATCAAGTTTACTATCTTTTTATGATAGATTGCACTAGCAGAAAAGCCCAATAAACAAGTGACTGCTAATTATTTTTATTGTTTTATGGTTGTGACTTCCAGAAATCTGACTGATCCACGTGGTATGGTCAAAGACAATCGTAGGGTAATCTCCAGTGCTGTGGTCTCCTGCCCTGATTAAACAGCATGTTGTTCCAATTAAGCGAAGTAAACCCTGGTATTTTCTCGATTGGGTTCTGTTTTTTAAGATTTGCCCCAAATAAACGGCTGCCCCGATTAACCTGTGGCCCAAATAACCGGAATCCACTGTATATATATATATATATATATATATATATAATGTAATTATGGAATATGGAATAATTATGAATTATGGAACCTTGGGTACTGCTATATATATAGCAGAAAGAACCCAACAACCATAAAGGAATGTAGATAAGTAGACTGTGGTGAAGGGAGAGGAGATAGTCTAACGAAACAGGAAGTCAAAACTATGGAAAAATGCAAAAGCACCTATAAAGTAAAAATAAAAATAATATATTAATATATAATAATATATTAATAATATAATATAATATAATATA
The DNA here is from genome assembly GCF_048544385.1 of Mastigoproctus giganteus. Taxonomy (NCBI): domain Eukaryota; kingdom Metazoa; phylum Arthropoda; class Arachnida; order Uropygi; family Thelyphonidae; genus Mastigoproctus; species Mastigoproctus giganteus. Next base: position 209,445,589 of record NC_143580.1, on the reverse strand, counting down.
TATATATATATTAATAATATATAATGCAAAAGCACCTATAAAGTAAAAATAAAAATAATATATAAAATAAATAAATAATATATTAAAAAATAATAATATATTAATGCTGCAAATCTGATGATTTTAACATCTTTTTTCCATAGTTATAGTTTAGACCTCCGGTTTCTTTAGACTATCACCCTCTCCTTTCACCACAATGTACTTATCTATATACACTGAGTGGACAGAGATCATGTCATACCTACCTAGTAATGGGTAGGCCCACCTTTCACCTGGATAACAGCAGTTCACATGGCGAGGCAGAGTCCACCAGTTCATGAAAGTGTTCCACAGGTATTTCCATCCATGCTTACTGCACCACGGTCCATAATTCCATCACATTCCTGGGTGGAGGATCCAAAGCTCGAACCGACCTTTCCATAGTCCCAAAGATGCTTCACAGGGTTCATATCCGGTGAACAGGGAAACCATTCCATGGTGATAAAACCTACAGAATGCTCTTCGAAAAATGTTCTAGTCACCACGGCTCTGTAAGGAGGCACACTGTCCTGCTGGAAGAGTCCATTGCCCTGTGGGTGCACAATGACCATGAAGGGATACAGATGGTCTGCAAGGATGGACACATAACCTGGACCTTTCAGAGATACATCTAGACATACCAGAGGTCCCAATGTGTGCCAGCTGACCACACCCCAGCCAATTACCGAATGTCCACCCTTCTTGACGTGACGGGTGCATAGCGTTGTGTGGTTTTCGCCAGATATGCACCTCCCCCCATCCGCTTGAAATAACTGGGAATGGGATTCCTCAGATCCGACCCCAATCATCCAAGGTCCAGTGCCGATGTTATTTTGCCCAGTTGAGGCTTAGAGTCCTGTGTCGTGGTGTTAGCAATGTACCATTGCTAACACCACGACACAGGACTAATTCTTCATTGCAATGGGACTCTGGCTGGTCGGTGGTGATTTGTGTCACTGTCGCTCTCTGGTAGGCTGAAACAATGCGAGACAGACATCGACGGCCATGTTCATCCACCACCTTTCTCCACCCACAGCACTGTCCACAATAAGATGTTATTACTGAAATGGCATATTCCCAATACACTCTTGATACTGTCGAACGAGGATAGTGCAAATTCTGTACCACCTCCGTGATAGAGTGACCCATGCATCAGGCACCCACTATCATCTCTACTTTCAAAGTTGGTTAACTCACGATGTTTATCCACAATGACATTGAATTACCATCTACATGAATGCAGTGTACCTATACCTGCCAAGCAGTGGGTTTGTCCACTAGCAACAGGGGACACAGTGGTTGCCCAGGAACCAGGTATCCCATGAATTCTGTCCTTTTAGAGGGGGGTGTGTGTGTGTGTGTGTGTGTGTGTGTGTGACTCTCTCTTGCAAAAAAGTATTCTTCTGCTTATGTTCAATGACCCTCAGATTTCTGGACAAGATCACATATCTCTATTAGGGATTATCCTGACAATCTTTCTTGGCATATAGACACCACAAATATTGCTTCCTATGTCTCTTAAAAAAAAACTGAGTTTTTGATTTCACTCTCAGGGGGCAATTTTTATTAATTAATGACCCAATTCCAAGTCTCTCCGCTCTCTGTCTCATAGACATTCTGTTTCTGCTGCATGCCTTTTCTAGAGATACTTCCATGGGTAGTGTTTTTCTAAATTGGCTTCTAGAATTCCTGCTCTCTCTTCCAAACCAATATGAAAACATGCAGCAACCAGTTGCATCCTTCTAGTGTTCAACTTCAAACTCACAGAACCAACTTTTTTCCTTCCTGATTTATTCTTTCAGCTTCTGTTTTCTGGAACAACCTTTCTTTATACCCATTTCCAGAAAATTACAATCTACAAAAGTTCATCATCTTTCATCTTCTCAACCTTCAATCTCTGCACAGTACTAAGTACTTGATAGTATGAACCGGAGCTATAATGCTCAATGCATTATGTTATTCACCAGGTGGTGAATAACATAAAAGAAACGCGACTTCCTAAATTTAACACACACACACACACACACACACACACACACACACACACACACACACACACACACACACACACACACACACACACACACACACACACACACACACACCACAGTTCAGCTTTAAGTGAACTTCGGGAAAATAAAGACATTATTATTCGGAGAGCTAACAAAAAGAGATACGGTGGTAATACTTGATAAAACTGATTATATTACTGTATTTCTTCGATTCTAAGATGCACTTTTTTCCCCCTATAAAAGTCTCTAAAAACGGGGTGCGCTTTAGAATTGATGGAATCTTACAATTGCAGTTTTTTTTTAATTTTCCCATGCTTTGCACAGCACCACACGTTTTGTTTTTAAGTTGAAACCCTGCCTCCAAGTTTGACCGTTATTGCATTCTCCAATTCCATTGGAGAACAAAGTGGCGTGGGTGATATTACATGCTTTTGAAATGTGCAGCCACCATTATTTCATTATAGTGGAGCTCACTCAGCGAAAACTAGGAAGTTTTGTTTGTATCTTCAAAGTATGTAAGAAGTGGAGTTACTGTATTTCGTTAATTCTGATCCCTTATTGCACATTAAAATGTCAAAAAGATTGCACTACGAAGCCGCATTGAAATGAAAAGTTATTCTGTATGCAAAAGAACATGGAAATAGAGCTGCGGGTCAACATTTTGACATTAGTGAAGTAAATGTTCAAGAAATGAACGGCATTCCATATTTTCATGCAAAGAACAACCAAGTGCTTTACGGGGCCTAAGAAAGGAAGATTTCCACAAGTCGATGAAGCTGTGATACGTTTTGTACCTGCTAAGCAGTGCGTTTGTCCACTAGCAAGAGGGGACACAGTGTTGAGTTGCCCAGGAACCAGGTATCCCATGAATTCTGTCCTTTTAGAGGTGTGTGTGTGTGTGTGTGTGTGGTAATCCTTTTGCGCGGAGGATTACCCATCACTCGACAAGCCATGCAATTGAAAGATGGAGAAAAACTGCCTTCGGAATAGAGAAAATTTTTAAAGGCAGTCACGGCTGGTGCGACAGACTCATGCATTGTAGTGGATTATCGTTAAGGCACCGAACATCTATTTGTCAAAAATTTCCTGCAGACTATCAACAGAAGCTGATTAACTTTCAGCAACAGGTGATGAAATTAAGGAAAAAAAAGTAACTATGAGTTTAGTCAAATTGGAAATGCTGATGAAACCTCAGTCTTCTTCAATATGCCTTGAAATTAAACTGAAATTAATCAACACTAAAGGTGCTAAAGAAATCAAGATTATAAGCACGGGCTACAAAAAGCAGTGTATCACCGCTGATGGTCGAAAGTTGCCACCATATTTAATTTTATGTAGAAAAACCATACCAAAGAATGAAATTTTCCCCAAAGATGTTATTGTGTGTGCACAAAAAAATGGATGGACGTCAGCAGAGCTTATGGAAGACTGGCTAAATGTTGTGTGGAATAGACATCCTGGAAGTCTCTGTAACCCACCTAGCATGCTAGTACTTGATGTCAAAAATAAAATCGTGCAAAAACGTGGTGACTTGGTTGTGATTCCTGGTGGCATGACTAGCCAACAGCAGCCACTCGACGTTTCAGTCAACAAACCATTTAAGGATTACTTGAGAAAGGAATATGAATCCTGGCTGTTGACCGACAACCTTCAGCTGACACCTTCCGGAAAAATTAAGAAAGTACCGGCATCAAAATTGGCAGAATGGGTATCAACAGCTTGGAAGCTAATCCCAGAAAGAACTCATTTAAAAAATGTTGCATCACCAATGCTCTCGATGGCTCAGAAGATGATATATTATGGAATAATGAAGATAACGACAGCTCAGAAGAATCTGACCCTGAATGTGAAGTAGACAACGATACTGATTCAGATGCAGATATCGACGATTCAGAAGGAAGTGATGTGAAGTAACATACCTACTGAAAAATACTGGTACTATTGTTGTTAGTAAATTGAATTCTATTCTATTGTAATAAAAATATTTATTAGATTTATTTTAGTGTTTTATTTTATTTGTTTATTTTTTCTTAGAATCAAAGCTTTTTTCTGAAATTAAGATGCGTCTTACAATCAATGGCATTTTAGAATCGAAGAAATAGGGTAATAAGTTAGACTCAGTTGTATCGGATACTTCCGCTTATCTTGAAGTAGACCCAGCACTATTTACCAATTTTCATCACTACAATAAAATATTAACCACATATCGAAAAAATGACTACATTACTATGGCTCAGTTAAAGGAATTGAAGGCCAGAACATACAATATTCCTGCACTTTTTGGTCAGGTAAAATTATATAAGGCCAGCTTTCCTATTCTGCCTACTGTTTACTACAGAAACTCAGCATTTTCATCCTTGGCCACACATGTATATAGCATTATAAAACCCTTTAGACAGGCAATACAATTTGGGATTAAGAACTACAATACATTATTTAATAACCTTAAGGACTGTAGACTTGGCAGTAATGATAATTTATTCTCACTAGATGTTACCTTGTTATATATGAATGTAAACATTGAATACACATAAGATATTCTTTGGGATATGTTAAATAATAACTCGATACCAATCAATTATACAAAGCTTCCTATTAAGGAAATTTTTCACTTAATTAAACTCTTAGTTGAAGCCAACTATATCACCTTTTGAGACAAAGTATACAAACAAATTTTTGGTTTGCCAATGGGATTAAGCCTGAGTGGCCTAATATCGGAGCTCTATCTCTCAACAATTGAACATATACATTTGACACCTTTTCTACCCCGTATCACATACTAAGGGCTCAGAAATACAAATATTAACTAGCATATTCTTAAACAGGGGTTACCCACTTGCTACAATAGACAGAATTAGGGTACAAGCTAAGGATAGATACAAAAAAATACACCAATCAACGATAGTAAATATCAAAAAATACTTTATTTCTGTCCTATATGTTGAACAGTGGCACAAACAACTTAACAGATTTTTTAAAGATACCGAATTTAAAATTGTAGCCAGGCCAATACGGAAATTACACACTATACTGAATAATCGCTCAGTCCTCTCCTCATTCGCAACACAATAAATGACCTAGTATACAACATTTTTTGTGGTGATTGTGACTCGTCTTATAAGGGTTCTAAGTGGTTTCCTCTGAATTTTCGTGTTAATCAACATGCGGCCTCAGTTCTTGCTTCTCGTTCAGCAGCGTCAGAATTAGCCTTTCATGCTGTTAATGAAAAACACTTTTTTATTTAACGGGCCCAAAATACTTAGTGTCCAATGTAATTATATGAGACTATTAATTGCAGACACCGTCAAAATTAAATTACGCGAGAAATCTGTTAATGTTCGCCGGCCATATCTAATCTCCGACTCATGGTCCTTTATGCGTATGCATGAAGACAAATAATCCCTATTTAAGTTCCAAGCTCACCCCTATTTGGTAATTTTCATTCCTGTGACCACAACATACGGTCAAAAAGCATAGTCAGCTTCAGGAAGGAAAATCGTTGTGCATTTTTTTCATTAAATTAATTTTTAATTGTGATTTTTAATTATTGTCAATTATTTCTTACTGTAATGGAAGATTTTAGAATTTTTTTTTTTAGTTGTTTTCGTTTTAATTTCTGGAGAGTATCATATTGAGGTAAACTTGTCTTATTCTTTTTCAAACGGTACTAAGCACTATAGGTTCTAATACCCCTTGTGCTTCGGGTTTTCATTAAAAAAAAAAAAACAGGTTCAAACTATCAGACAGCCATAGTTTACAATGGGACAGTGCAATCATTTCAAAATGTTTTCTGGGTTGGCATCACAACCCAAGTCCTGCCCTCTGAGGAACAAAGAGTGAATGTGTGTTTTTATCAGGATTGTTGGTACTGGGTTTAATGACACAAGGGCTACTGAGGTTAAACCGTCTGTTCACTGATTTATTTACAAGCAGCAGAATGTTGTTGAATTATATGTTCCAAATAGAGTAAAAGTTCTTCTGTATTTGCATAATTTCCTAGGAACTTGGATAAATCATGTGCAAGCTGGAGAATGATTGGAAAGGGCTTGAGCACATGGTTAATTACAGGTGACAGTCAACCAGTAAATGATGTTCTGTAAGTTGGCCATGGCAGTACGAGCACTGAGGAGGATTTTCTTTTGATAAAACAAAGAGATGGGCAAGTGCCCAATTCTAAGTCCTGTCAATATCACTTCTGCTTGTCTGTTTTGTTGGAGCAAGAGGGCCACAGCTGTGGATCTTGCTTTATCTGGCAAAGATTACTGTTGGTGTTACCTGCTCTGTAACCAATTATCTTAACAGTTTTTGCAAATAATAGGCTTATAGTCAGTGTAAGGAACCCGAAAGTACTGTAAGACAGCGGGGTTGAGAGTGGTATTTAGCTGCAAAGTCAATTTAATTTCCTGAAATGCCAGGGATCCAGAAACATGTTATTAAATGATTAGACTTGCTCCAGGAGAGTAATTATTGGGAGTCAATGCATTTCAAGGTTAAGATGAGAAATTTTCCTTATGGCAGAGATTGCACTGAGAGAGTTGGTGTGAAGTACAGCTCCTGGTCAAGTCATATGCTGGGCAACCATAATCTAGACGTGAATGGATTAAGGTTCTGTAAAGATTAGCATTAGCATTTAGCATTAGTAGAGGCAAATGATGCAAGAAAACAAGCTTATGCAGCATCAGCCAAAAAAAAAAAAAAAAACACACTCCCTTTTCACCCCTCCGTTCGTTCGAAATACCTGTCCAGCTGAGGCTTAAATTTATTTAGGCTATCAACTTCCACAACAAGGGATGGAAGTCTGTTAACTAACTACCAGCTGGCTAAAGGCAAATTTCCTCACGTCTATCCTACATCTGTCTTTCCTCAATTTGAATTTATGCCCTCTCAGGTGATTATTCTGAGCAAGAGGAAGAATCCCATCGGCATTGAGCATGCTCAAACCATTCAAGGCTTTATACACCTCTATCAGATCACCTCGCCAGTGCCTAGTCTCCAGACTCTGTAATTTGCAAAACGTAATCCTTTCTTCGTAAGAACAACCCTTTGTTCCATTCACTAATCTTGTTGCCCTTCTCTGTACTCGTTCCAGCAGCTCTACATTCTTCTTGAAATGAGGCCTCCAGACCTGTATGCAGTGCTCAAGGTGTGGCCCGACCATTGCCTTATACAAGGGAATAATCACCTCCTTATCCCTGCTAGAAAAATTCCTGTATATCATTGACAAGACGCCATGAGCTACTCTTGCAGCCTGTCTGCACTGTTCAGAGAACTTCATATCTGCCTGCACAATTACCCCCAGGTCCTTTTCATTCTCTACCACTGTCAATCTAGTACCACAGAGTTGAAACATTGATCTGGGGTTACTGTTTCCCATATGTAGTACTTTACATTTGCCACCTCTCAGCCCATCTGCTCAACCTTTCCAGATCCTGTTGCAGCAGCATAGCGTCAGTAGTGTCCTTAACAACCCTGCCAACCTTTGTATCGTCTGCAAACTTGGACATTAAGCTTGATATACCATCATCAATATCATTTATAAACACAGAAAACAAAAATGGATCCAACACTGAACCCTGAGGAACTCCACTAATAACATTAATCCACAAAGAGCAGTGTCCATTGATTACCACTCTCTGTCTACTCCCACGCAAACCATCCCTTTACCCATAGCAGCAATTTGCCTTCAATGCCGCACTGCTCCAATTTGTGCAGCAGTCTTCATACTGTTGCACCCATGTGCAACAGTATCAAAAGCCTTCCTAAGATCCAAATATAAGATATTTGGATCTTAGAAGTTATTCCCTGCATCCAGTTCCTTTGTGACCACATCATAGTATCCAATCAAATTGGTCAGACAAGACTTCCCCTTAACAAACCCATGCTGTGTCTGAGGTATAACTGAAGTCTTGTCTAGATGATCCTGCAGTGCTTCTTTAACCAGTGCCTCCATTAATTTCCCTCAAACAGAAGTTAAATAACAGGTCTACAATTACAAAGGGTACTAGGAAAGTTTTGCAATCTGACGCAACAATGAATCACAGGAAGCTGCTTGTTGCTGCATGTTGAGACATGTTCATACGTGCATAGTAGCCGCCGCACCAAGTTGATGGGCTCAGTTATTCATTAGTAGTGAGAGTGTAAAGTGCTTGCGATGGCATCGTGGTCACGAAATGAGATAAGGTCAGTTTTGCGGTATAATTTCGTGCGTGGTTTAACCATAGACCAGTGCTTAGAAGAAATGACTCTTGCACTAGATGATGATTGTCCACATCGTACAATGATATTCAGGTGGTATAGAGAATCCCAAAGGGGAAATTTCACTCTGGAGGATTCTGAGAGGCCGGGAAGGCCACGAACGTCAGTTACGGAGGAAAACGTTACTGCTGTGAGGAAAATGCTTGACGAAAACAGGCGAGTGACCTACTAACAGATAGAGGATACTTTGGGCCTAAATGCACCAGCAATTCGTTCGATTCTGCAAGATCATTTGCACGTGAAGAAACTTTGTTCTCTCTGTGTGCCGCATCAACTGACTGAAGAGCAGATGACACGACGTGTGACTTGGTGCCAGGAGATGTTAAAAAAGTTTGATAAGGGACAATCTCGGTATGTGAACAACATCGTGACAGGTGACGAGACTTGGCTGTACTATTACGATATGCCGACCAAGGCTCAAAACAAAGTTTGGGTCTTTGATGATGACGACACACCTGTAATTGTCAGAAAATCCCGATCTGTAAAGAAGAAAATGATAGCTGTATTTTTCAAATCGAGTGGAATTGTGGAACATGTCGTTTTAGACACGCAGAAGACAGTCACAGCTAAGTGGTATACTGAACAATGCCTGCCTAAAGTCATTGGATCTATGAAGAACCTGCGGCCAAAGTCAAGAATGGACACCTGGTACCTCCATCACGAAAATGCTCCAGCTCACCGCGCCAAAGCCTGCACTGAATATTTGACCACGACAGGACTGAAACGTCTCGAGCACCCTCCCTACAGTCCAGACCTTGCTCCCTGCGACTTTGCACTGTTCCCGCATGTGAAAATGAAGCTAAAAGGGAGGCGGTTTTCCAGTGATGAGGACCTTCTACGGGCTTGGGACAACGAGTGTGCTTTACTCCCTAGTGAAACTTGGCAGAACTGGTTTAAAAGATTGGTTTCGGAGGATGGAGAGGTGTATTGAATGTAGAGGAAATTACTTTGAAAAAATTAAATAAACAAAGCTGTATTGCAAAACTTTCCTAGTACCCTTTGTACTTGTGTCGCCCTTTGTCCTCCTTTGTGAACTTGGGTCACATTTGCATATCTCCAGTCCATGGGAACTTCCCCTGAGTCCAAGGAATCTCTCATGATTATGGCTAAGGGTTTGTTTACTTCCTTTGTTGCCTCCTTTAATACAACTGGATAGATCCCATCCACTCCAGGTGCCTTTCTTTTGTTTATCTTCAACAATTTCTCCCCCACTTTCCTCTCAGTTATTACAAAATCATCCAGATCCGAGGTCGCCATCCTTTCGGACCTCACGGACCACTAAACTCAAAATTTTGAATCCCGCGGACCACTACCATGATTTTTTCCATAAAAGTAACACGTTCTAAATATGAAATGGTACTTACACTTGTTTTTGCACTGCAAGTTATTTGCAAAAAATTGGATATCATTAATGTTAATATAATTAATAATATAATGGCATTATAATGATAAAAAAAAGTATAATAAATAAACGCAGATATATTATGAAAAATGAAATCACACTATGAAATTACATTATATAAAATGCAAAAAAAAAAAAAAAAAAACCATTTTAAATTTCATTTTATTAAAAAAGGATTAATAGAAACAATTAATATTAACAATTATCAAATATCGAGTGCACCTCGACATAGAGGTGTATAAAGGATTAATTATAGCAAAATAATCAGTGTGACATTTGTTGCTGCTCGCTTGAAATAAGATGTTGGATTCTTGGCTCCAATGACGTTACTGCAACACAGAGAGCCGTTTGTATTTCTAGCTGACAGAGGTACTTGTTTTTAATTGCCGTAACTGATGAAAATGTCTTTTCACACATATATGTAGTTGCAAATGGAATTAAAATTTTGATGGCCTTTTCACCCAACACTCGGTACTCACTTTTTACGGAAAGCCAAAAATGAGATCTTGTTAGGGACGTGTGGAATTTACTTTTGAGACTGTCGTCGGATGATAGATCGATTAGGCTTTCTTTTTCTTTCATGTTCAAATTATTATCCTCGATTTTTGCCGAAAATGGATCTATTATCCACGTATTTCCGTGTCTGGGGTCCTCTTCCTTTGGGCAATAACGACCAAAAGAGTCAGTAAGTGCAATCGAACAAGACTTATTACCTGTCGGTTGACATCCTCCTGTTTCATATAATCATCAAAATTTGGGAACATTTGCAGATCTTCTTCAGCCAACCGCGTTTGCAACAGCATACCCTTGTAATTATGTTAACGCTATATGAACTACGACTAAACTGAACTGGTGATCTGTGGTGGTGAAGTCACAGATAGATTACTAAACTCTGTAGCAGGTCCAACGATGCAAGTTTGTTGCACCTGGATTTCTTTCTGGGTCCACATGAAACATACTTTGTAATCAGATAGCTACGAATATATATCAGTAGCATATGTAACAATGAATTGCAAGATTTGGCCTTAAACTGATTGTCGCTCGCTTCATGGGAACAGGATGTTTCTTAAGTAAATATTCTAATGGTCATGTGAAATAAACATATTGCCAGTTAAAGAGGTTTTGTGATTATTTTTAACAAAACATTATTCATTTAATTAAAAAAATAAGTAAAATTCAAAGTAGCCATTATGGAATTATCCACAGTTCCCTTGGGAACTGTTTGCAGATCCCAGGGATCTGCAGTTTGGTACCACTGCTTTAGACAATTAGTTCATGAGTGATGTGAACTTGGAAATTTAGCTTGCTGTCTAATATCATTCCAAGAAATCTTACAATATTAACAAGTGAGATCAGAGCAGGTCAGTCTGGTGCTAGGGCTTTTGGTGTCCCTATGCAGAAATGTATTTGGCACCCTTGAAGATTGTAATAAATACTACAATTTTAAATTAAGTAGAAATGAAAATACATTTTTTATTAATTTTATTAACATCAATTACATTCTCACTTTACGTGCTTTAATACTGACAAAATCACGTAAAAGTTCAGATACATTTAATTGTTCACAAATATCATATTCTATAGATTAGATATCACTGCCAGATTTTTACAAGCCTAGCTTGTGACATACCTGATCTTAAATGGATTTTAAGGAGTTTTAATCAGGAAAATGATCTTTCCTCGCTTGCAACAACTCACCGGAATTGTTAATAAAATTCTTAGGTCTATTGTTAAATTTGGAAAAGGCAATTTATTTGCACAAATTAATTTTAATGTTTCATGGGAATTTTTAAATTTATCTAAATCCAATTTAAAAATCCCTGAATGCACATATTTCGTAGAATAATAAATCAGTTCCATTTACGGCTTTGTTATCTTCGTCTGTTAAATGTATTTGCAAATCGTTACAATTCTGTCTAAGTTTTTCTTGATCAGAATTGTTGGGTTTATGTAAATCATACAAAAACTCAAGGCGCCTCTGCAGCCAGGTGGGCAGGAGCAGCAGTGCGTAGCACATGCTTCTTGATTAGACCGGGGTTCGAGCCCGTGACTACCAAATACGGAGGATGCGGAAAGGTCAGGGAATGACCACCGCATATCCCTGGAGCAATATGGCCTTAGTTGCTAATGCTCCTAAAAACCAATTAACAAACAAACAAAAACTCAAACTGCTCGCTGTGTTGTTTTAGTTGGTCAAATCTTTCATTTAGGGAAGACATCGCAACATCTAAAATGGTGTTGAAGAAATCCACAAGAAAATTTACTTCTGGCAATTGACGGAAGTAAAGTTGTTCTCATGCTCATAGTTAAAATGCTTGCATTTTTTAATTCGTTGAACTTGTTTGACAGTTTGGTATAGCATCAAGGTCTTCACAAAGTTGTTTTGCTTCTTGTTGAAGTTTTTTGTAGTTGGCATCAGAATGATAATTCTGAAATAAAAGTTTGTAAATTTTGCATGGATGTCAAAGATACAGCCATGTTTACACTAATATTTCGAAGCATTTCATTTACGGGATTGAAAAGATTTAATATGTCATGCCATAGTATCAGTTAACACAAAAATTTGAAATCCTTTGGCTTAGTGCATAATTTTTTTGGTCACATCATTTCATTACTATAAATTTCATAGAGGGAATCATATATTTCTCCAGTTTGATGCCTTAGAGGTCGCAGAGCATCAATCCGGCTTTCCCAAAGTATCTGCAACGGACTTCAATGTCAATGAAGAAATGTTTCTTGAGTACTTCCCAGTGTTTTGCTGATCCTGCAAAAAATTTGTATATTTTTTGTACAGTTCCACAGAAACTGATTGTTTCAGTATTTACTTTAGCTGCATCATTAACTACTAAATTGAGGCTGTGGGCAGCACAGGGCACAAAGAAGGTGCAAGAGTTTTTGTTTAAAATCATTTTTTGTAGCCCATGTTCTGCATCCTTCATATTTATGCTGTTATCATACTCTTGCACTCTTATGTTGCCAATATCCAGATTCCAAGCTTGTAATTTGTTTACAATAACGCTACATAAACCTTTGCCAGTTGAATTGGATATTAGCAAAAACCCCATGAAGTGCTCTTCAATTAATACCATATCGTCTGAACATGAAACATAATGTATAATAACTGACATTTGCTTGATATGACTGACATCCTGGGTACAACCCAATACGATAGAATAATATATATATTTTATTGCAGTCAAAATCTTCTCAGTGATAGCATTGCTAAAAAAATTAATAATTTCATTTTGAATATTTTTGCTTAAGTAAAGGCATTTGGGCTCAGATCTTAAGGTTCATTCGATATGCATCGACATCACAGTATTGAATTTACCAAAAAATTCTATTAATTTTAAAATAGTTGCTATTGTTTCTCTCGAAAAGTTTATCAGACGAACCCTGTAATGCTAGGCATTGAGATCCAAGATATTTTACAATTTCGATAATCCTTGAAATGATGTCCTGGAGAAGAAATCAGTGTTTCTTCTCCAGTTTGCATAATTTTTCACTTTGTGCATCAATTGGTTTTATTCGTAAGATTCTTTCTACAGTCACAGCACTGTTTCAAATATTTCATGTTACCAATGCTGTTTCATGTGTGTGAAGAGCATTGGATAGATTTCTCTATTGTAAATGGTCGACACAAAACTACTGCCTGAATCACATAAATCTGTTTTTGAAAATAATTTGCAACAGGAACAAAACGAGCAGTCTTCCAAACATGAATATACCAGCCAGGTTCTCAGAACAATTTCACCATTATCCATTTTTCAGTTATAATATGCTAATTTACTAAACTTATGTCGAGTTGAATTTCTAGGATACAAAATATCTTTCTTTTGAACAGGTCCTGATTCCGTTAAAATGATGTGAAATTAATCGGTGAGTTTTGACCACTTTGCAGAATCTTCTAATTGAACTGATCATGGCTGTTCTTCCACAAATGTGCCTAAATTAAATGGCAATTCACATTGTTCTTCCAAGCTGATTGTTGTTTCTGCCCAGAATTCATTACTGCCAATATTGTGATTTTTTTTCACCAGAACCACTGATGATTTGAATTTTTTTCCGATGTGAAGGTTGAGAAATCTTCGACATCAGAGAGACATGGTTTGTTCTTGAAGTACATGATAGATTTTCAGATGTTTGAGTAGTCAAAAAGTCATCATTATTAGGCAGATAATCACTTAAGTCAGAGTTGTTCGGTTGAGAAAAGGTGATAGAAACCTTTTCACCTTGATCATGAAGACTTCGATTTTTTAGTGAAATGATCAAGTGCTCCAGCCTGTTTTTGAAGAGCTTCTTTTGTAGCCTTGCTATTTCTATTTTGCGCACCTGAGAGTTTCTTTCTTGATTCAGGAGTTTCTGCTAATTCTTTCATTATATTAAAATGAATGTTAATAAAATAAATTTAATTAATATATAAATACATAAAATGAATTATAACTTTGATTTAATACTGAATAACTTATCTGAATTATCTCACTAAGCAATGTAAAGAACCTCCTCGTATATGTACTGTCTGTTTTATGATGTCATACCACTTCTATATATTTTGAAATAAAAGCCATTGTTCTGACAATACAATAATAGTTCACACCTAGTATTGTTGCTCCAGATATCTGATACTGTGAAATTCCGTTGTAAAGAATAGCGATATAATTAAAAATTCAGTACAACGAATTTTTTTTACGGTCCTGGCATAAATCCATAAGAAATAATGTTAGATTTAGATGGATCTCGATGAAACAAAAAAATCATAATGAAAATTTCAATATAACGAATATTTTTATGGCAGAATCTGCTATTCTTCCTTAATTTTTTATAATGAACTGAAAATTATTGATGCAATAAAACAGAGTTATAAAATGTTTTTCAGTTCATTAGAAAACTGATATGGATCTTAAGTCAAGGTGCTAGAAACCAATAAAGATAAGACTTACAATGAGGCACCCATTACAATGAAGCTTTTAAGTTTTCGATATCCTTCGGTTAGTTGGAATTGAACTGCAGTGAATATGTGAAAATGTTGCGAAAATGATTGGACAAAAAAAAAAAGCAGTTTATTTTTTATAAAAAAGAAAAATTATCAAACAAGTTGAAAAAGAAATTTCACACAGCAGTTCATGCCTATCGTATTGACAATTCTGAAAGATGGAAGATTTTAAGTATAATAAGCAATGTACTGAAATAAACAAAAATGATTTGAAATAAATTAATTTTTATGTTTCTTACATGTATAATCAAAATCTGCATTCATTACATATGTTTAATAAACTAGAATCATTTCTTATTTCGAAGTAACGAAATTTCAGTATTCCAAAAAAATTTCTTGGTCCCTTTTGAATTCGTTATAACGGGATTTTACAATTCAGAGAAATGATGTGCTGATATGTTGACCATTGACAAATAAGCTTGTAATTCTGAGTGTGAAACAAGTAATTTAGCAAACATAAAAAATTGATTTCTGAGTTTTTCATTTTATTGCCTGTAATAAAACAACAGAGATAGACAAACGGTTTCTACATTTTGTATTTTCTATCTGATCCCTCGGCGACTTTTTTTTTTGTGTACATGAACAAATTTTGACTACAGGACAGCATCGATAGTAACCAAAATAATTTTAAAAGATAATTATATAATTTAATAAAAGGAGACACTTACCAAAGACAAAAGAATTCACTCTGTCAACACCACACAAATTGAAAAAAACACACACACACAGTTATGGTCAGAGTCGAGCACCCGCATAATTTGAATATGTGGTTGTCGGCGTGGCGTTGAGTGTAGTGCAGAGCATATACATATCTATATATGTTACTATTTACACACACACCTAAGCTGTGAATAGACATATGACATTTTTTTCTAAATAATTCAATAATAGTTTGTTTCCATATTGAGATTAAAGTCGTTATTTACTTTAACTTTAACTGAGATACTTTTATTAATTATTATAATAAAAATTTTGGCACCCCTATGCCCTGCTTACCAGGCTTACTGTGTTCTGCCAGCCCTGGATCAGAGTGCTGTTTATCTGCAGTTCAGGATCAGGGTGGAGAGCCTGTTGCTTGCAAAAGTGAGTGGTGCATTTCTTTTCTGCTAGTTGATATCCATTGCGTGAAATCCAGGATTCTATTTTGGTTACAGTTTGATAGTGTTCATACTTTGAAATTGAAAGGTTGTCCACATACATATAAGTTTCAAAAGTGTTCAGGAAATCTTGTGTCATGCTGCTAACTCAAACTGCAAATAGAACTGCACTAAGTATCAATCTCTGAGGGATTTCTTCCACCTGAACATGAGTTGTAGCAGTATATTTACAACTCACATTCTTGAAAAGGACACAGGTACAGGAAATTTTGAATTATTTTGGGAAAATGGCCCCTTAGCCCTAGAATTGTCTTTATGAAGCTATCATAATGATCCATAATAATACCACAATGCCAGATAGCATCAAATGCTCTTTCAATATCTAAGTAAACCACAATTAGATGTTGTTTCATGACAAAGGCATTGTGAATAGAAATTCAGCTTTGATGAGTATGCCCAGGGCCATTCTGTGATTCCAGGATACGTGTGAGTCTTATATGAACCATTCTTTCAAAAATTTTACCTACACAGCTCATAAGAGATACTGGCCTATAAGTTTTAACCAAGGAAGGGTCATTGGTCATTGCTGCATTTTGCTAAGGTGATAATGAAAGAATGGCACTAGAAAAAAGGATAGGCATTTTCAGAGAAGATCTGATTAAAGAAAATCAACAGGGCACACAAGTCCTCTTCAAGTAAATGTTTCAGTATAATGTAATGAATGCAATCTGGGCCAGTGGAACTACTGGATGATATATTTAATGATTCTTTAAGTTCTATTAATGTTGATTGTATGGGAGCTTGAGGTGCACGGAGAAGTTGACTGAATACCATTCTGCACTTGCTCTGATGTGCCGAAAGGAGGCGGCATAGGAGAGATCATACCGATCAATTCTGATAGTGCATTAACAAGTGTTTCAGGAACATCAGGTCTTTCCGTTTCTAGTGAAGTATTAGAGCAGGTGGTTGAAGGAATTTGTTATTTAGTGCCTGCATTCTTCTAAAAATGAGTCGTGTGTCAATGTCTTTCCATAAATCACATTTTGCTTTCTACCTAATTTGTCTTGCTTTAGCTTTAAGTCTTTTATAAGCAATTACATACACTGGCCAAAAATATACGAATATTTATATTAAGACAGACAGAGACGGAAAAAATACAAATAAATGAGAATAAATGCAAATAAAATGGTGATGTAGGGTGGTGATGGGGCGCACGTTTGGCAGGATTTAAGCCAATTTAAGAAATCAAAAGATAAAAAACAAAAGAAATCATTTTGGCCAATATTTAAGAAACAAAAGACAACTGTTTCTTTAAAAGCATCCATCTGTTTTTAAATGACTTAAAAGTTTTTAATGAATGGAAAGCAAGAGGTTCTTCCACATCTCAAAGACGTAATTGTGGCAGAAAATAACATTTGAATTCAACCAAGTCCAGAACTGCCCTGTTTCAATTAGTACCATGCAGAAATCAGTCATCTCGGGAAAAAAAATAGAAAAATCTGCTTACAGTCGGCGTGGACTGTGTCTGTTGATACCACTGGAAGAACAAATGTCATCCAGAGAGAGTTGACCTGAAGTGTGTATTAGATCTACTGCACCCTATAATTCTTTTATTCCACCATCTTTGATGGTCCCACATTCATCTGAATTCAATCCTACTGAGAATGTATGCTGGAGAGAGCTATTTGGCAGCAAGGTCCTCTTCCTTCAACTTTGTTGCAGCTATGGGATATTTTTCTGGAGTATGGTTACAATTAGATCAAAACACACCTTACAGAATCCATGCCATGCCACTCACTTCCTGTTATTTGAAACAAAGGTGGCCTGATTTGATAATGAATAAAGTTTTTATTTGTTGGCCAGCGTTTGTATGCTGCATGCCATAAATTCATCTGTTGTGGAATTTGACAGCTTAAATAAATTCAAGGCTGAACTAGACAAACTTTTGCAGTGACCAGATGGGAAGGGGGTTTTTTTGGCTGATGTGATGCTGTATAAGCTTGCTTTCTTGCATCATATGCCTCAACTAATCCTAATATCACAGAATAAATTAACTATAAATACAGTGATTAACTATAAATACAGTGATGTACTGTGTAAAAACTTAAATTTAAATACAGTGTACTGTATAATTTTAATTGGTGCACTTTAGATGAAATTATGATTTAATATGAAAATCAGTATTAACCTTTACTAAAACTAGCAGCTCTTTAAGACTTACAATACTAAACATTTAGGATGATCCATATATTGCAAAAAGTTGCACATGTATTTTAAACTTAGTTGTAATAATCAGTGCCAGTATAATGCCTACTTCTACTATACTTTTATTTATACTTTCAATAACCATAATCATTTGTTATTCTTAGTGTACTGGAGCTTGAGTTGCATTTCTGCTTCCTTGAGAAACAAAATAATGAAATGTAATAAAACCTTAAAATTACTAAAATAAAGGATGTTTTCTAGCCAGACCAAGAAAAAGTTTAAAAATTATAGTTACCTTTCCAAATAAGCTTCCAGACAATTGGACACCCAAAGGAGCAATTTGCAAACCACGTGCTAAGATTCCTAACAAATTAGCTGCTCGGCTTCCATGCCATAAAAGGAAATGATTTTGTACTCCAGATTCTTGTAGTTGTTCAAATTCTCCTTTCCTCTGCACTCTGAATATTGCTTCTACTTCAGGGTTATGAAATTGAGCTTAGGTGGAGAAGAAAAATATCTTAAACATATTTCATTTTTGTGTAAATCTTTTCATTTTATAACAATAGTGCAATCAAACTTTATACAGTCCATTTCGGTTATTTGGGACACATCAGGACTAGTGCATTTTGGCCCAATTCAGCGGCTGCCCCAATTATCCGAAGTTTCACGTAAATAGTTAAAAATACAATGTACCCCCCCTCTACAATTGGTTCACTGTACAATCAAATCACATTACGACGAACTCAACGTAGTAAAGTACCGTTCACTATACGATGTGCAGTAAGCGCTGGTCATTGTAATTACGTTTGTGAATTGTATTTTAATTCTATTAAACAGCGATTCTAATTAGTGAAAATAGGAGGAATATTATCCACAGGGTATAAAAGCAAAGATATATTAAGCATAAATTTAATTAAAGAATTAAATGATACGTGAAAATCGGAAGAATATACGTGATAATCGGAATAATTAATACGTACCGTAATATTTACATACAAACTAGTTGACATTTCTGTTCACTGACATCTGTGGGTGGGGGTTAAAATTTAAAACAGTAAAAAGATAAGCAATCAATGACAAAGAACATGGCACACACAAATTGCTAGTAACACAATATGCACAAGTGAGAACGGAGTAATGAGTTTCAAAGCTTTAAAAATAGGAATGAAGATTTCATGGAAGTGCAAACACATTTCACCATAATAACCCACAGTATTCCAGATGTCGGTATAATCGCAAATTCAGTAAGATCGAGTTTACTGTCCATTTATGATAGATTTCACTAACAGAAAAGCCCAATAAACAGGTGACTGCTAATTGTTTTTATTGTTGTGACCTACAGAATTTCGACTGAACCACGTGGTACCATCAGAGACAATCGTAGGGTAATCTCCAGTGCTGTGGTCTCCTGCCCCGATTAAACGGCATGCTGTCCCAATTAAGCGAAGTAAACCCTAGCTATTTTCTCGACTGGATTCTGTTTTTTAAGATTTGCCCCAAATAAACGGCTGCCCCGATTAACCGGTGGCCCAAATAACCGGAATCCATTGTATATGTTTTGTGAAACCTATTGAAACCTTTTATTTTATATTTATAAAACAACTTACTATTCAGTCTTAATAATAAAAAATTCAGAATGTTTTATTATTCTTACAATATTACATTATCTAATGAAACTAAACAAAATACATTCAGTATTACTAATTTTTGTTTCTAAAGAGGGGGAAAAACCCGTCACACTTATAGAGAGAGAGAGCAACTTGTTTTTGTGATCACTTCTTGTTCTTCTGCTATTCAGAGAGACTCATAGAATATTCAATTGCTTTTATTGAAACAAGCAGCAGCATTGAAAGCAAGATGTTAGGGATTTCAAGGGCTGCTGGGACTAATCATGAAATGAGTAAATACATGGGCTGTTTCAGGGTAATTAAGAGTAACAGGAGATGCATGTATACTTTCATGTACATCAATGCTAGGAGTACAGCTACTCTCCGACTTATGCAAGGGTTACATTCTGTGGGACTCTACGTAAGCCAGAATTTCCCTAAATGCTTATGCAGCACTCGCAAATTTGATTGAAGCAAAAAAGAAATTTTTGACGAACATGTAAATAGATTTATTTATTCAATTTTTTTATCTCATGCGCAGGAAAAATTACAGAAGTGTACAAAATTACAAAATTATAAAGTTACACAAAGAGAGAGGAGACAGGCATAAGACAGGAAGTTGAGGGCTGTGGAAATTTAGAAGGGGTTTTTTCCACCACATCACAAAATTTCTCCGCAGCTGCAGAATTGGCACTGGCAACTTCACTCCATACTTTAATGTTTTGGAAACCAGTGCGATGCTTGAACCTATTAAACCATCCATTGTTTGACACGGATTTGGCTTGGGGTACTTATCCTTAATATCTTCATAAATACTTCTTGCTTTTTGCTTGAATGCCCATTGGACTCAGGGGCACTTGCTTCTGAATCTGATTTTCTATCCATATTATTAATAGATTTTTCATCTTCGATATAGCACCTGAATGCTGTTTTGTGATCACTGTTGACCTTAAATGCATTGGTTTTTTTATACGAGCGCACTGTCCCTTAAAATAGTATTCACTGTTCAAGCTTGTTGTTTTGGATTTTAGGAGCATTAGCAACTAAGGCCATATTGCTCCGGGATATGCGATGGTCATTCCCTGACCTTTCCGCATCCTCCGTATTTGGTGGTGATGGGCTCGAACCCCGGTCTAATCAAGAAGCATGTGCTATGCACTGCTTCTTGAATGGTCCCTTCACCATTGTAATAAGTAAATAGGAATGAAGAGGAACTCATTTCATCATAATACCATAACATAAAAACCCACCGAATTCCAGTTATTATCGCAAATGCAATAAGATTGAGTTTACTGCCTGTTCACAGTATATTGCACTAACAGAAAAGTCCAATAAAAAAGTGCAAATTGTTTTACGGTAGTGACCTCCAGAAATGTGTTTTAGAAAAATATCACAAAGGCATTCAAAATTGATTCTTATAATGGAACATATGATAACAATGAAAGTGTATTCCAATTTCCATTATAAAAATGATCTTTTAGAGAGATAATAAATAGCTTAGTTATATAGCAAAAATTTCAACTTCCAAGGTCTGGGAACAAATTACCAAAAAAAAAAAAAAACCAACAACAATGTGCTATTGGGTTCACATTATGATATTTTCGTGATACCTCCATTTATTCCAGAAAATATGTTTCCACGATTTTTTAAGTTTGCACTGGCTAGCAAAAACTTATGTAAAGCTGAATTTCTGTAAGTTGAGTATTACGTAAGCTGGGGAGTGGCTGTACAGTAAATAAATTTGATGAATTTGAAATGCTGGTCAAGGCATCAAATTCAGACATTGTTAGGATATCAAAGATGTGGAATATCACTCAGATATAAAGGATACAGAATTTGAACATGTGGAGTACAATGTATACAGAAAGAACTGACAGGATAGGAGGGGAGAGGGGGTTTTCTCTGTTAAGAAGAACAAACTCTAAGGCATAGCATCCAGTTGATATGAGGTGGGGTTTTTTTTTTCTGTAGGAGCATTAGCAATTAAGGCCATATTGCTCCGGGATATGTGGTGGTCATTTCCTGACCTTTCCGCATCCTCCGTATTTGGTGGGCACGGGCTCGAGCACCGCTCTAATCAAGAAGCGTGTGCTACGCACTGCTGCTCCTGCCCACCTGGCTACGGAGGCGCCTAGTTGATATGGGTGGCCAGTACAATGTTGAGTCAGTTTGGTGTGACTTAAGCACTGGGAAAGCAGAAATGAGAAGAAGAGTGTGTTATAGGCCTAGTGCCTCTGATGAGTACACCGAGCAGCTGTATAGAGAAATAGAGTGGGCCAGTAAATCAGAATGTCTTATAATGTGGGATTTTAACTTTCCATATATTGACTGGAACTTGTGGCTTGGTTCACTTGCACACTACCAAGACTTTTGTAGAATTATAGGATGAATGGTTTCTACAGCAACATGTTCATGAGGCAACCAGAGGGAGAAATACTCTGGATCTGATTATCAGCAGTAATAATTCATGTATTAAAAATCTACAAATAAAAGAACCACTATGTGGCAGCGATCACAGTATTTACTTAGAGGTTTTTGCTTTAGTAGTTTTTGCAGCGGGATACCACCACCCAGACGGCAACTTCATAACTGTTTTGTCATCATTGCATCACTAGGGTACCTACTCACCCACCGAAGAAGGGCCAAATAACCCTGAAATGGTGCCGTCTGGGTGGTGGTATCCCGCTGAGAATAAGTAACAATAGTCTTCTCCTTTGGTGAAGCGTTACTTATTCGAGGCAATATCATGGCAACTCGTCGTGAAGGTATTCACAATATGAGTTTTAACTTAAATGATGCCATGTAAGCCTTTGCATATTTGTACTAATTCAGAGCTTAGCTGCATACTAATATGATGCATTTGCACTAACTCGAATGTTGTCTAAATCTCTCGCAGCCTGAGACTAAAGCCCTTAACACATTCAGTAATAATAAAATAATAAATAAATAAAATAAAATAATAAGAATAAAAATATAAAATAATAATAATAATTAATAAGAGAAAAAGAAATGGACAACCTATGTGTTTCCCTCCCCCCATAGGTAATTATCCAGCTGACCTTTGAATTTCCCCACAATGTCAACCTCTACCACCCATGCAGGTAACTTTTCCAGTAATTTATAACTCACTGGTTAAAATAAAACTTCCAGCAATCCAGTCTAAACATCTCTCACGTAACTTAAAATTATGGCCTCTAGTTCTAGAATCATTTATAACTGTGAAAATTTCATCCTCATTCATTTTACTTATGCCTCTCAGAGTCTTGAACACCTCTATCAAGTCTCCAATAAGTGCCTAGATTCCAAGCTCTGCAACCCACATAATCAGTCTTTCCTTATATGGATGCCCTTTTGCCAATCTCACCAAGCAAGTTACCCATTTTTGGATCCTTTCAAGAAGCACAATGTCTTTCTTTAGATGTGATATCCATACTTGAACACAGTATTCCAAGAGTGGTCTAACAATAGCCTTATATAGTGGGATTATGATGTCCTTATTTCTACTAGAAAATCACTGATAGGACACCGTGGACCTGCCTTGCAACCAGTCTACAATGCTTGGAGAACTTCACGTCTGAACATATCGTAATATGGTCAGACGAGAGTTCCTTTCCTCCACTACCCGCTTTAGTTCAACTCCGCCAAGTGTATGTTATTTTGGGGTTACTGATCCCCAGGTGCAATACCTTACACTTTGCTAGATTAAAGCATAGCTGCCATTTTTCTGACCATCCCTGAAGTCTAAGTCATTCTGAAGAAGCTCTGCTTGACAATTTATCATTAACTACTATACCAATCTTTACATCATCTGCAAATTTAGACATCACGTCCTCTATCCCTTCATCGATTTCATTTATGAAAATCAAAAACAACCGTGGTCCTAATACTGATCCTTGGGACTCTACTTATTACATCAACCCAATCGAGGAATAACCATTTATCACAACCCTCTGCCTCCTGCCCTGAAGCCACCCAGCTATCCATCTAAGGAATTTCTGTATGATTCCAACCGGTTCCAGCTTATAAAGTAACCGCTCTGAGTCAAATGCTTTGTTGAAATCCAAATAAACAATGTCAAAATTATTCCCTAAATCTAGCTCTTGAGTGACCCTGTCAAAATAGCTAACCAGATTAGTTAAATATGATTTTTTCTTTACAAAACCATGCTGAGTATCCACCAGAATTCCATTTCTATCTAAATGATTCTGAATTCCACCCTTGATCATTGTCTCCATGATTTTCCCTACTACTGAAGTTAGATTAACCGGCCAGTAATTTCCCACGTCATGCTTTGAACTGCCCTTATGTATTGGAGATACACTGGCACTTTTCCAATCCAACAGAATCATTCCCGAGTCCAGTGATGCTCTCATAATTAGCCTCATTGGTTCAATGCACTCACATGCCCCCTCCCTTAAGATTACAGGGTATATGCCATCAACCCCAGGAGCCTTACTGGCGTGCAGGGGCAAAAAATTTTTTTCAATAAATAAATATGAAATTTCAACATCATTAACTGCATTTTTCCCAACTTCACTGCCATAATTTCTCACTGACGTAAAGGGTTTTTATTCTGTTATTATCGATGCAAAGTAATTGTTGAGTTCATTTGCAACTTCAGCTGGGGGTATCTAATACTATCCCACATCCATTACATAAGGGTATGATCTGGTTTGTCCTTCTCTTCTTTGCATTTATATATGTGAAGAATTTCTTATTCCCCTCCCTTTGCTAGTGATTTCTCATAATCTGCCTTTGCCAGCCTAACCTTTTCTGTGGCACTATTACAGATCAATTTGTAACTAATGTTATAGACTTCAGTAATTTTTATTTCTCTGTAACTTTTCCATGCCACCTTTTTCTGCTCAAGTAATCTGGCAACTTCATTATTCGTCCAACTTGGAATCCTCCTAGTGGAGTATTTTTTTAGTGGTATATATGCATTCAAGGCTTCTGTGATTAATGGTTTAAAGGTATACCATAATTCAATTGCATTTGCTCTCTGTGAGATATCTATCCAGTTAATAGAGGCCATGTAGCATCTTAAGCAGTTGAAATTTCCTCTCCTGAAATTATAATTGATTCCTTTTCCTTGAACTACTGCTACCTCTCTGTTCACTGTCCACCGTACAACTCCGTGATCACTTCCTGCTACTGGTTCCTGTACTGTCAGCCCTATTATGTCATCTGGTTAATGGGTGATGATGAGGTCTAGAGTATTCTTTTCCCTAGTACTTTCCCTGACATGTTGATATTAATAGCAATCATCTAGTTGATTTAAAAATTTTCTGCACTGCTCAGAAAACTTAATATCAGACTGCACAATTATCCCCTGGTCCTTTTCATTCTCTACTGTCAGTGTAGTACTACACAGTTAATACATTACTCTGGGGTTACTGCTTCCCATATGCAGTACTTTACATTTGTCAATGTTAAACTTCAGTTGCCACCTCTCAGCCTATCTGTTCAACTTTTCTAGAGCCCATCGCAGCAGCGTACTGTTATTAGTGTCATTAACAACCCTGCCGACCTCCATATCGTCTGCAAACTTAGACATTAAGCCTGATTATACCATCATAAATATCATTAATAAATACAGAAAATATCAACGGACCCAACACCTGGGAGACTCCACTAATAGCAGTGTCCACTGATTACACTCTCTGTCTTCTCCCACTCAACCATCTCTTTATCCATAGCAGCAATTCATTTCCAATCCCACACTGCTCCATTTTGTGCAGCAGTCTTCCATGTGCAACAGTATCAAAAGCCTTTCTAAGATCCAAATATATGATATCAAAATTATTCTTTGCATACAGTTCCTTTGTGACCACATCATAGTATTCAATCAAATTGGTCAGACAAGACTTCCCCTTTAGGCTGCCTCCACAGCCAGGTGGGAAGGAGCAGCAGTGCATAGCACATGCTTCTTGATTAGACGGGGGTTCGAGCCCGTCGCCACCAAATATGGAGGATGTGGAAAGGTCAAGGAATGACCATCGCATATCCCGGAGCAATATGGCCTTAGTTGCTAATGCTCCTAAAAAACAAATAACTAACTAACTTCCCCTTTACAAACCCATGCTGTGTCCGAGCTATAGCTGAAGCCTTGTCTAGTTGATCCTGCAGTGCTTCTTTAACCAGTGATTCCATTAATTTCCCTGGAAAACAATTTAAACTAACAAGTCTGTAATTACTTGTGTCACCCTTTGATACTCCTTTGTGAACTGGAGTCACATTTGCACATCTCCAGTCAATGGGTAGCTCACCTGAGTCAGTCTCATAATTATGGCTAAGGGTTTGCTTACCTCCTTTAATATAACTGGATAGATCCCATCCACTGAGGTTCCTTTCTTATGTTTATCTTCAACAATTTCTCCTCCACTTTGCTCTCAGTTATTACAAAATCATCTAGCTCATTGCCAGAGTTAAATTCACCTCTGGCATTCCCCTCCCTGAGGAATGCAAAATACTCATTTAGTTTATTAGCTACCTGGGCAGGATCATCAACAGTTAAACCATCGATATCAAGTGGACCAATCTGATTCGTTCCCTTCCTTCTGGAGTTTAAATCGTAAAGAACTCTTTGCTGTTTTTCTTTGCATCCTTTGCCAAAGATTTCTCGTAATCTGTCTTTGCTTGCCTAACCTCCTTTGTGACTTGGTTACAGACCAGCTTATATCTATCATAGGCTTCCATGTCCAAGAGTTTCCTGACGAGGCTATGGGGAGCCAGATGTGTTTAAAGCTGCTAAATGAACTTTTTTATTTATTGATTTGAAATTATTGTTTTTGTACACGGTTTGATTTAAATTTAGTAGTATAGCTTTTTTAGTGATTTGCTGATTACATTGGTGCATTTATTTTTTACTCGGCCCTGTAATTGCGTATAAAACCACAGCTGATTTCTGCTGGCATTGTATCGATACAGCAAATATTTGTAGTTTTTATGTAACTTGTAGCAGTGTAATCACTATCAGGCAGAGGATTATAAATCATAAATTACAGCACAACTTACATGATTTAATAATTTAACTTGTCACATAGATTGTAACTTAGGACAGTAATATTCATAGAGCTTTTAATATACATATAAGCTGACCTTTGAATTTCCCCAAACTGTCAGCCTCTACCACCCATGTAAGTAACTTATTCCAGTAATTTATAACTTATAACTTAACCTAGTTAAAGAATCATTTATAACTGTTGAAAATTTCATCCTCATTCCTTTAACTTATGCTTCTCAAAGCTTTAAACACCTCAATCAAGTCTCCTCTAAGGTGCCTAATTTCCAAGATCTGCAACCCACATATTTGATATCTTTCCTCATATGGACATCCTTTTGCCAATTTCACCAGTAACAAGAATAAGAGGTGCTAAAACTATGTGAAGGAGAAAAGAGGGTAGTATAGAAATGAATTAGTTTCTCACTACATGTTTGTAAAACTGATTGCTCATGAGAAATAAAACAAAGAATACATGAAAGTAAAAAGGAACAGAAAGAGAAAAAAAGGGATGGTTCGGACAGTTCTGGGACAAATTCCATTCCTATAGAAAGGACTTTGAACAGAGTTCTGCGAGTATGAATCATGAATTTAAAGACAGCTATACACATACATACATATAGTGTTCTCCCCAGGACCTACTGAATGGGTGCACTGCCCACTGATTTCAATCAATATTAATTCGAACATACTTGCAATCGAAGTCAATGCAACAGGAGCATATAATGTTAAATTATGCAATTAATTTTTGCTCTGGATCACTTAAGTCACATTTATAAATAACAGAAAATTTTATAATATTGTGAAGTATTACACTTCCCCACCTGGCTATTTCATAATGCCACCCGGCTGGCAAAATATTCTGGGGAGAACACTGATATATATGTATATACATACAGTAAACCCCCACTATTCGCGGTCACTGATTTAATATAAAATGAAACCTACAAAAAAAAAAATGTGAATTTTAAAGCGCCGTGAACATTTTCCGCCATAAAAAAACATGAGCGTGGCTAAAATTATCTTCACTGGTTAAAACAGCGCTCGGTGGGTGGGGGGAGAGGGGTCACAAAATCGCGAGCGTGGATGTTTCTCGCCAATCCTTGTTCAATATGTGTTATGCTCTTATCATGGAAGCTTTCATTGTTTGCTTTTAATTTATATGCTACAAAAGTGATAAATCTACCGTTTTGCGGTGTAAAACAGACTTTTTCGAGTGTGTTAATGGAAGAAAGTGACTTTATTGTGGACAAGTCCTTTCTAACCCGCACAAAAATATGGTTACGAATAACAAGGGAAATGTGAAAAGATCAAAGAAGGTGATGACATTAGCAAATAAAATTGAGTTATTAGATAAAATTTCTAATGGTGAAAGTGTCTCCTCAGTGGCAAAACATTATAAAATCAATGAGTCAACGATACGATCAATCAAGAAATCGGAAGAAAAAATCCGACGTAGTGTCCGTGAAAACACACTAATTGCTTCAAAAATTTGCTCTGTAACTCGTGATGTTAAATTAGAAAAAATGGAAAAAGCTTTAAATCTGTGGATAGAAGACCAAATTCAAAATAAAATTCCATTAAGTTCACTTATCATTCGTGAAAAGGCAAAACTCCTTTATCAACACTTTAGCGAAACTGGTGATAGCACTGCCGGGATAAGTTTTTTAGCTAGCAAAGGCGCTGGTTTGAAAGATTTGTTTGAAATTTCTAATAAATATTACATTTAATATTAAATTGTTTCTTATTTTCATTTCGATGCCATATGCTTGCATTTCACTACGTACATAGTCATATTATGAAGGTACATATAAATACATACATAGACAAAATTTTAGACTAGTTTTTCTTATATATTTCATTAGTAAATTAATAAGAGGAGTTTACCTCAATATAGTACGTAGAACACTTCCGTATGATACCCTCCAGAAATTAAAACGGAAAAAACGAAAAAATCGACAATGTGTCTCCTCAGTGGCAAAACATTATAAAATCAATGAGTCACTTTAATGTACCGGTAAATTGTCGATTTTTTCGTTTTTCCGTTTTAATTTCTGGAGGGTATCATACGGAAGTGTTCTACGTACTATATTGAGGTAAACTCCTCTTATAAATTTATTAATGTTATTATCAACGTAGAACATATTGAGTATTACAGCTCTGATTCATACTATCTTATATATTTCATACTTTGGAATGGAACCCCTTTATTACTATGGGAGCCATAACTCAGTATTCGCGTTTTCGGTATTCGCGGCATTTCTCAGGAACGTAACCCCTAAATGATCTATATTCATGTACAGGCATTCTGCAGAATCCATTCATAGGTAGCCTTCCACAGTGTAAGACAGTAAAAGAACTAGGTGTATATTAGACAAAATGTACAAACTCGGAAGGTGAGATAAGGGAAGAAATTAAAAAATAATTCGTGTATAAAAATTTTATTTTTTTTATAAAACATATTTTTCTTTAATTTTCTTATACTTATTACTCTTTACTATTTGACATATCTACACTTCTTTGCTCTCTTTCTTTTCTCTTCTACTTTCACCTATGTCCAATTACGCATATCAGTTATATTCATTATAGTCACTGTACGAAAAAAAAAAAAAAAATAAATAAATAAGTAGTAACGAATGGGCCTGGAGTACTGGGGTCCATAGTTCAAATACAGATATATACAGTTATACCCAGTTATTTATTAACAAATAAAGTACAAATAAAAGTAAAGTACAAAACCAGTAGTTTTCGGAACGCGTGTCCCTTTATCAACTGTACTTTATTTGTTAATAAATAACTGGGTATAACTGTATATATCTGTATTTGAAATAAATAAGTATATAAATATAGTTGTATATTGCACCACCCTAGCATTGTTTTCAGGGGGAAACCACCAGAATTGCATGAAAAGATGAGAATATAAAGACTTTGTTTCAAATGTAAAACATGCCACAGAAAAGTAAAATAAAAAATAATAATTTAAAAAAAAAGTGAATTAGGGAGAATTTAGTAAAACTATAGAATTGGTATTTTCTGTCTGTCAGTGGCCCCACCCACGAATCTTCCTTCCATTTTCACTTTATCCCTCTTTTATATAATATTTTACACACACACACACACACACACACACACACACACACACACACACACACACACACACACACACACACACACACACACACACACACACACACAACCCACCCAAAACTTACCATAAAATTTCACGTTTCTTAATTTACAGAGTAAATTCAGAATAGGAAATATATTTTCTTACCTAGTGTGTTTATATTTTTTAGTCTTTCAAATATACTTAAACTTTATCATTATTACTCAAAATTATGGAGAAACAAACATCTATTGAATATCAGGTTCAAGATACAACTAAACTGAAAGATTAGATTACTTTAAGAAGACATTTATTTCAATCATTATGCTGAGCAATTAAAAATTAAACATTTGCAAAAAATAAGGTGCTTCGCTAATGTATACTATTCTGAAATACTAACCTGTATTATGAATATACTCTAGTATCATTTGGGCTTCTTGTCCAGTAGAGTCCAAGAGTTGCAATTTGCAGTCTAAACATCTATAAACATAATCAGCAGGATTAACCTCTGCAAAAAAAATCAAACGAAAATATGAAATTAGTGAAAAATTTCACATTTACTGATGTTTATTGAAGTTATGGTTACATAATTAATACATAATTCCAACTCCTCTTGAACTTCATGCATTTGTTGGGAGATGGGTAATTATGTGAAAAGTTCTTATTAACAAGGAACCTGCAATTTTCAGAACTGAAGTGTTTCATAGTATTCAGAGATAGTATAAGAACCCTTCTGTTCCCTTGTGTTTTCTATCTGTGCTCCTTCCAACAGGTCCACATCCTTCCTAACATGAGACTTCTAGACCTGTATGAAATACTCAAGTTGTTGTGGCCTAACCATTGCACCATACAACAGGATAACCACCTCCTTATTCCTGCTAGCAAAATTTCTGTACATCAATGACAAAACTTCATGAGCTATCTTCGCAGCCTATCTGTACTACTCAGAGAACTTCATATTTGTTTACACAATTACTCTGAGGTCTTTTTCATTCCCCACTACCTTGGGTGCAGTACCCCA
Organism: Mastigoproctus giganteus; assembly: GCF_048544385.1. Taxonomy (NCBI): domain Eukaryota; kingdom Metazoa; phylum Arthropoda; class Arachnida; order Uropygi; family Thelyphonidae; genus Mastigoproctus; species Mastigoproctus giganteus. The sequence goes on along the minus strand of NC_143580.1, from coordinate 209,414,870 downwards.
CGTAGTTGGTATGTTAATCTGGGATAACTGCTAAACTTCGAATGCCACTTCTCGGCACATCTGCATAATTTTTATAGATCTTGTTGCAGTAGCATATTCTGATTACTGTCATTAACCATGCTGTTTACTATCATATTAAGAAGGCATATCAAGCAAACTTAGCTAGATATACCTTCACTAATATCATTAGTAAATACAAAACACAAATGAAGGGCTCAGCACTGAACCTTGGGGGAATTCCACTAATAACATCAGTCCAAGAAGAGTAGTGACCACTGATAACCTGTCTTCTCCCACTCAACCATCCAATTTGTACAACATTCTTTTATAGCCAACAGTATCAATTTTTTGGCCAATATCTTTGATGGCCAACAGTATCAACACTTTTCTGAAATCTAAGTATATGATGTCAAAATTATTTTTTGCATCCAGTTCCTTTGTTACTGTGTCATAGTATCTAATCAGATAAGCCTGCCCTTTAACAAATCCATGCTGTGACTACAGTCTAACTGTATGCCTGTCTAGCATTACTTCTTCTTTAATCAGTAACTCCATTATTTTTCTTGGAATAGAAGTCCAAGTAATAGGTCTGTAATTACCGGTGTCACCCTTTGATCCATCCCCTTTCTGAATTGGGAATACATTTGCACTTCTCCAGTCCACAAGGACCTCCCAAGAATCCAAGGATGCAGGGGCGTTCGTAGAGTATGTGGTGCCCAGATGCCAATCTCAATTATGCGCCTGGGTGCTAATTGAAATTTGGTACCCCCCCTTAAAATTTTCTTAATATGTGTATGTAAGTTTCAGGTTTTCGGGTGCAATGCACCCTCAGGATGGCCCGCCTCTGCAAGGATGCACCCGTGATTATGGTTAAAGGGCCGATTGGGCTAGCTGGGTGGGTAAAGTGCCTGCCTGGCAACCCAAAGGTCGCAGGTTCGAATCCCACCTAGGGCTTGGATCAGAGTAGTGCAAAAACCTTGGGAGGTGCATTATGGCCACAGAAGCTGATACGACGACAACTAACAAAAAAATAAAAAAGAAGAAAGATGGTTAAAGGGTCATATTGTGCTCATTGTCTTCACTATGTCTGTCCGTCCACATTGCAACTCGATTCCCAGTGGATGGATTTTCATGAAATTTTATATTTGTGCTTTTAAAAGATTTGTTGGATTTGGCATTCCAAATTTCATTGGAATCGGAACAATAGCAATTATTACTTTTTTTCTTGTCTTCATGCCATAACTGCCTGTGGATTGATTTTCATGAAATTTTACATTTTTATCTGTTAAAATGATTTGTTAATCTGTTCCAATTTTCATTAAAATCAGACAAATAAAAATCTGGCAATTATTATTATATTTTTTTTCATGCATATCACATTAGCTATATACCATATATTGTAGCTGAAGCACTGGAAATTATGTTTGTTGCCATTCTTTGGTTGGAGGAATGAATGGGTAATGTGGCAGTGTGCAGAAATGAAAGTTTTCTTGGTTTATGCATAAAACTCATTGCTTTTTTGGTAATTTTTTTTTGTTATAAACTATGAATTATTACTATTTGCTAATACATCTGAAATGTCATGTACTGCAACATACATTAACTAACTTGTTTATCTTCAACAATTTCTCTTCTACTTCCCTGTGAGCTATCAAATCATTTAGCTCCTTGTTAGTAGTTGATACACTTCTGGCTTCCCCATCCCTAAAATATTCCTTTGAAAGTAGATGAAAAATACCTATTCAGTTTGTCATCAACCTGAGCAGGATCATCCAAAGTTAAGCCATTAATATCTAGTGAGCCAACATGATTCATCCCCTTCTTTGTAGTATTTACATAAGTAAAGAAGTCTTTGCTGCTCTTCTTGAATAATTTTTCAATTAGAATAAAAAGCTTTGTAGTTTCTATGATTACTTCCCTGAATGCTCCCCATTTAGAATTTGTGGTTGGCATTGTCATCGTTTGGTCCAACCGAAAAGAATTTTAACTTTACAGTAGTTATCTTTACCATGGCAGATAACACGACAGGTGACTCTCAAAAGTAATGTTCCTGTGTTAACTGCTAATTAATAGTTAAAAACCCAAATTTTTTTTACCTTCCTAAATACAATCAGACTTTTACAAGAACAGTTTCTGAAGTGGTTTTTTTTTTTTTTTTTTAACTTTTGTACAGAAATTGCAGGTGAAAACCTGTCAGGTGGCCAGTCATCGTCTGTGCAATTACTTGGCTTTTGCTTGAAGACTAATGTGATACCAGACAATTGCAGATGCCATGTTTTTTTAATGTTTCAATTTATTTGTTTATCTTCTTCCCTTAGTTCAATAAACACCCATCTATAGTCTTACCCTAGTTGTGTTTGAAAGAGTTAATTTTGGTTTTGGAGAGAAAAGACAGTAACACGAAACCCAATATTCCCTTTAGAAGGCTCTTACACTGCAAGGGCCAAGATACACATTTCAAATTTCATGCACATTGAATTTGAAATCAACTTGAAAATGCAAGTAACTGATAATGCTGAATATACACCGATGAGTCAAAACATTATGACCACACACGTGCAGCCAAATCAGCTCATACCTGGCGAGGCATGGACGCTACAAGATTTCTAAATGTATCTTGTGGTATCTGGTACCAACACTTAACCTGCAGATCCTTTAACTCCTGTAAGGTCCATGGTTGAGACCCCGTAGATCGGAGTTGCTGTTTTAACACAAACCACAGATGCTCAATAGGATTGATGTCTGGGGAATCTGAAGGCCAGGGCAATGCCTGGAAGTATTCCTCCTGTTCCGCGAACCAGTCTCGAACAATCCGGGTGGTGTAGAATGGCGCATTATCCTGCTGAAAGATGGCACTGCCAGAGGGGAAGACCGTTGCCATGAAAGGGTGTACCTGGTCAGCAATGATGTTAAGGTAGGTGATACGGAGGTGGTATGGAGTCTGCTGATGAGGCTAGTAGGGGCCAGACGTGTTCAAAGCCGCTAAGTGGATTTTTCTTATTTATTGATTTGAAATTATTGTTTTTCTAAAACTTTTGATTTAAATTTAGTAGTATAGCATTATTTTGTGATTTTCTGATTAATCTGGTGTATTTATTCTTTACTCGGCCTTGCAATTGCATAAAAGTATCGGTAAGGGTATCCACGTGTTACAAGTCGCAACTCCGCTGAACGAGAAGTTTTTTAGCCATATTTAGCCGCTTATTGAATATTTTTTACATCAAATTATTTTTTGTAAGTAGCTTATAGACCTAGTAAGGATCGTTAGTTTATTCTGAATTGAGACAGCGAGATTTGAAAGTTAATTAATACTTTTTTTTTTTTTTTTTTTTTTTTGATTTGGTAGTTGTTGGCGCATCGGCTTCTGTGGCCATATTGCACCTTCCAAGGTTTTTGCAGTACTTTGATCCAAGCCCGAGGCGGGAATCGAACCCGCGACCTTTGGGTTGCCGGGCAGGTACTTTACCCACTCGGCTAGCCCGGTCGGCAATTAATACTTAAGTGTCCATATATCTTTACCGTTCGTAACTTCCCGCCGTTGTCTTTATCATACGATCGTTATATATAGAACCTAGATAGCGTTAGTATAGTATAGGTTATAATATTTTCAGTGATCGGTAAAATCTATTAAACTTGTTGAACTTCGTTGGCATTTAAATTGTACTTTTAACTAAATACATATACCGACTTAGATTACAAACGTAACATAATTAATTAATACATAACTGATACGGAAGTTATATAAAGGGAACTCGGAGATAATTAATACTTGACACTAAAAAATATATATCCCGTTATAACTGTGTTGGGAGATAAGTTAGGGTTATAAACTGAAATTGAAATTTTATTTAAATTAAAAGAAATCATGACTCAGACCAGAGCAGCAAAACAAAACGCTCAAGCTAATGGAAGTGCTGTGGTTCAGAGGAGAACTGAGGGGGGCAGTTGCCTTCTGAATCACAGCCTTCTAAAATGCACAGCTTGCATGATGTTTGTGGAGCATTCATGTACGGGACATGATATTGCCATGGGGGATGTCTTTGTGTGTGTGTGCGATGCAAGGAGTGTATCGAAATCAGGCACCAACTCAGCATTCTTATGGGCCTATATGAGAGCTTGAAGGAACTAAATTGAGGGGCCCATCAAGCTCTCAGCTGCCCACATCAACGCCACAGCTTGCACTTGGTCGTCGCGCAACACAGCGGCAACCCCCAAGGCAGAATGTGCTGGTCCCAAAGGAACTAGTAGTTGTTGGTGACTCTATTGTCAGGGAAACGGGGAACATGCTTTGTAAAAAGGATAGGTGGAACAGGACCAGGGTATGTCTGCCAGGGGCAAAGGTTGATGACGTTGTAGAGCAGATATCATCTTTTAAGGGCACAAAAGGTGATATAGTTGTACACGTTGGCACTAATGATATCAAGAGTAGGAGACCGGCAGAATTGCTTAACAAGTACAGGTCACTGTTGAAAAAAAGCCGTGAAATAGGGTTGAATTTGAAAGTGTCTGCAATTCTGCCCAGACACGATAGGAGGGAGTATATGATGAGAGCCTTGTCGATCAATTCGGCCCTGGAAAGATTGTGCAAGGCTCAAGGGTAGAATTTTTTCAGCCTGGACTGTACTTGTTAACAGGAGAGATTGCTTCTACAGGGATGGGATACACTTAAATAGAAAAGAGGCAAGAATATTTGCTGATGCTATCGAGGCAGTGTTAGGTGGATCGGAAAACTGCTAGCTTGGGGGGAGACAAAGATGAATAGATTAACAGTAGCCACTGGCAGAGGTGAAAGAGATTCTTGCACTGCTTCTATTGGCATGAGCAGAAGCCTGAAAAACAAGATGCAGGATATTTCAGAGACTGCCGGGAGTCATTGCGGTACAAGTAAACACATGGGTTGTGTTAGGGCAGCTAAGAATACAAATAGGTGCATGTATACATGTGTGTACACTAATGCTAGGAGTTTAGTAAATAAATTTGATGAATTTGAGGTATTGCTCAAAACATCAAAGGCAGATATTGTTGGGATATCAGAGACGTGGTGTCACACAGATATAAGGAATGCAGAAATGGAATTTGGGGAGTACAACGTCTACAGAAAGGACAGACTGGAGAGGAAGGGAGGAGGGGTTATGCTATTAGTTAAGAAATACATAAAATCCAAGGAAGTGAAGCCAGTGGACATCGCTGGACAGTGCAGTATCGAGTCAGTTTGGTGTGACATAAGCATCGGGAGATCAAAATTGAGAGTAGGAGTGTGCTATAGGCCTAATGACTCTGATGAGTATAATAAGAAACTGTACAGGGAAATAGAGTGGGCCAGTAAATCAGAGAGTCTTATAATGGGAGATTTTAATTTCCCAGATATTGACTGGAATTTGGGGGCTGGTCACTCACACACTAGCAAGGCTTTTGTGGATTTATTGGATTATTGTTTATTGGATCAGCATGTTCGGAGGCAACTAGAGGTAGGAATACTCTTGATTTGATTATCAGCAGTGATTCTTCATGCATTAAGAATCTGCAGATAAATGAACCACTAGGTGGCAGTAATCACAGTGTGCTGAAGTGGGATTTACTCAAAGAGGTAACTACCATTAGGAGTAAAGGGAAGGGTTATTGCTTTCGTAAAGGCGACTACGATGGACTGAGACAGTATTTAAATTCTATACAGTGGGACCAACTGATGATGTTACCAACAGCAAATGCAAAATGGGAAGCATTCAAAGAACTTATCTTGGAAGCTACTAGGCTTTACATACCAACTAAGAAATATTGTTCAAGGTTTAGGCCAATGGATGTCAGATGAACTGATGAGGCATATGGCAGAGAAGAAACATGCATGGGATACATACAAATTAACACATGACACAGAAGCCTATGATAGATACAAGTTGATCTGTAACCAAGTTACAAAGGAGGTTAGGCAGGCGAAGGCAGATTACGAGAAATCTTTGGCAAGGGATGCAAAGAAAAACAGCAAAGAGTTCTTTACTTATGTAAACTCTAGAAGGAAGGGGATGAATCAGATTGGTCCACTTGATATCGATGGGTCAACTGTTGATGATCCTGCTCAGGTAGCTAACAAACTAAATGAATATTTTGCATCGACATTCACACATGAGGAGTTATTTAGCGAGGGGAAAGCCAGAGATGTATTCAACTCTAGCAGTAAGCTAGAGAATCTTGTAATAACTGAGAGTAAAGTGGAGTAGAAATTGTTGAAGATAAACACAAGAAAGGCATCCGGGGTGGATGGGATCTATCCAGTTATATTAAAGGAGGCAGCAAAGGAAGTAAGCAAACCCTTAGCCATAATTATGGCTAAGGGGAGGTACCCACAGACTGGAGATGTGCAAATGTGACCCCAATTCACAAAGGAGGATCAAAGGCTGACACAAGTAATTATAGACCTGTGAGTTTAACTTCTGTTCCAGGAAAATTAATGGAGGCACTAGTTAAAGAAGCACTGCAGGATCATTTAGACAAGACTTCAGTTATAGCTCGGACACAGCATGGTTTTGTTAAGGGGAAGTCTTGCCTGACCAATTTGACTGGATACTATGATGCAGTCACAAAGGAACTGGACGCAGGGAATAACTTTGATATTATATACTTGGATCTTAGAAAGGTTTTGATACTGTTGCACATGGAAGACTGCTGCACAAATTGGAGAAGTGTGACATTGGAGGCAAATTGCTGCTGTGGATAAAGGGGTGGCTGAGGGGGAGAAAACAGAGAGTGGTAATCAATGGACACTGCTCATCGTGGATTAATGTTATTAGTGGAGTCCCTCAGGGTTCAGTATTGGGTCCATTATTGTTTTCTGTATTTATAAATGATATTGATGGTGGTATATCAAGCTTAATGTCCATGTTTGCAGACGAATCAAAGGTTGGCAAGGTTGTTAAGGACACTACTGACACTATGCTACTGCAACAGGATCTGGAAAGGTTGAGCAGATGGGCTGAGAGGTGGCAAATGAAGTTTAACATTGACAAATGTAAAGTACTATATATGGGAAACAGCAACCCCAGAGCAACGTATCAACTCTGTGGTACTACACTGACAGTGGTAGAGAATGAAAGGGACCTGGGGGATGGTTGCACAGGCAGATATGAAGTTCTCTGAGCAGTGCAGATGGGCTGCAAGAGTAGCTCATGGTGTATTGTCAATGATATATAGGAATTTTTCTAGCAGGGATAAGGAGGTGATTATTCCCTTGTATAAGTCAATGGTCAGGCCACACCTAGAGTATTGTATACAGGTCTGGAGGCCTCATTTCAAGAAGGATGTAGAGCTGCTGGAACGAGTACAGAGAAGGGCAACAAGATTAGTGAATGGTACAAAGGGGTGCTATTACGAAGAAAGGCTTAAGTTTTGCAAATTACAGTGTCTGGAGACTAGGCAACAGCGAGGTGATCTGATAGAAGTGTATAAAGCCTTGAATGGTTTGAGCATGCTCAATGCTGATGGGATTCTTCCTCTCGCTCAGAATAATCACCTGAGAGGGCATAAATTCAAATTGAGGAAAGACAGATGTAGGATAGACGTGCGGAAATTTGCCTTTAGCCAGCGGGTGGTTGGTTGGTGGAACAGACTTCCATCCCTTTCGTGGAAGTTGATAGCCTAAATAAGTTTAAGGCTCAGCTGGACAGGTAGTTTGAACGAACAGAGGGGTGAAGTGGAAGTGGTTTTTTTTTTTTTTTTTTTTTTTTTGGGTGATGCTGCATAAGCTTGCTTTCTTGCATCAAATGCCTCTACTAATGCTAATGCTAATAGACATCAGAGTGCCTAGCACATGGATGACTGGCCCCAGGGCATCCCAACAGAATATTGCCCAAAGCACGACACCACCGGTTTTGTTTTCATCCCATGGTGTATCGAGGTGCCATCACTTCCCCAGGTAAACGATGCACACGTACCTGGCCATCCACATGGTGTAACAGGAAATGCGATTCATTGGATCAGATGACTTCCTTCCAATCACTCAAGGTCCAGTTTTGATGCTCGCTTGCCCATTGTAAGCACTGTCACCGGTGAACTGTGGTTAGCATGGGCACTTGGAGCGGCCTGCAGCTACGCAGTCCCATTTTCAGCAGGGTTCGATGTACTGTGTTGTGACATATCACTCCCATAACCAGCATTCCAATTACCGGTGAGTTGTGCCACAGTCGCCCTTCTGTTACCACGTGCCATCTCGAAGAGACTTCACCCACCTTGAACATCGATGAGCCGTGGTTGTCCAACACCTTGCCAGCAGTTCGTGGGTTTCTCCTCCTCGGACCACTTTCGGTAGGTACTAACCATGGCTGACCACGAGCTTCCCGCCAGCCGTGCTCTTTCTGATATATGTTCTGACCCAGTCGTCTGGCCATTACAATTTGGCCTTTGTCAAACCCGCTTAAGTCTGCTGCCTTTCCCATCTGAAGAAAAGAGTAACAACAATTAACGGAGCTCAGTATCGGGTGTTTTTTATATTGTGTCCCGACCTGCGCACGTGCCATAGTTCACCTGCAGTTGCTTCGATTTGCATAACAACTCGCTGGTCATAATGTTTTGACTCATTGGCGTATGTTTTTTAAATTTTTAGATCATATTTATATACATAAGTAGAAATATATGCCTATCTGATATTCATGCAACTAAGTCTTTTTTTTTTTTTTTTTTTTTGCAATTTTCCAAGGCATTTTTTTGAATTTATTTTTTTAATGAAAGGTAAACATGGGACATTTTAAAATTTTCAATGTTTATTAAAACTTAAGAAGTAAATCACAATGAGTACTGTGATCTATTAAGAAAGAATGAAATACTGGCACTGTTTAAACAGAATTCTAAAAACCCAAAACATTTTCCAAAAATTAACAAGGAAGCTGGGCACCCATGAAGTGATCTGCCATAATCTATGATATATTTTGGGTGCCACTTCCACTGGGTTAAGATAAATTCTAATCAATATATGATCACTGCACTTAGTGGTTCCTTTATCTGGAGATTCTTAATGCAAGAAGAGTCACCGCTGATCATCAGATCAAGAGTATTATTGCTTCCTCTCTAACACATTTGTGTATAAAATAGTCATCCAATAAATCCAGAAGTTTTGCTACTGTGAGTGATCAGCAAGTCCAAGTCAGTACAGGTTGAGTATCCCTAATCCAAAATGCTTGGGCAGGAAACATTTCAGATTTTTTTGGATTTTGGAATACATGGCATGGTGGAGTTGAAGTAAGGGGGAAATAAAATTTAGATTTCATGCAAAAAATTCAAATCTATTTATCAAAAAAAAAAAAGTCTCTGCTTCCAAAAGGAATATAAATGAAACAAACAAACAAAAAAAAAAATATATATATATATAAATCCTACAAATACAAAGGGTACTAGGAAAGTTTTGCAATATGACGCAACAATGAATCACAGAAAGCTGCTTGTTGCTGCATGTTGAGACATGTTCATACGTGCATAGTAGCCGCCACGCCAAGTCGATGGGCTCAGTTATTCATTAGTAGTGAGAGTGTAAAGTGCTTGCGATGGCATCGTGGTCACGAAATGAGATAAGGACAATTTTGCGGTATAATTTCGTGCGTGGTTTAACCGTAGACCAGTGCTTAGAAGAAATGACTCTTGCACTAGATGATGATTGTCCACATCGTACAACGATATTCAGGTGGTATAGAGAATTCCAAAGGGGAAATTTCACTCTGGAGGATTCTGAGAGGCCGGTAAGGCCACGAACGTCAGTTACCGAGGAAAACGTTACTGCTGTGAGGAAAATGCTTGACGAAAACAGGCGAGTGACCTACCAACAGATAGAGGATACTTTGGGCCTAAATGCACCAGCAATTCGTTCGATTCTGCAAGATCATTTGCACGTGAAGAAACTTTGTTCTCTCTGGGTGCCGCATCAACTGACTGAAGAACACATGACACGACGTGTGACTTGGTGCCGGGAGATGTTAAAAAAGTTTGATAAGGTACAATCTCGGTATGTGAACAACATCGTGACAGGTGACGAGACTTGGCTGTACTATTACGATCTGCCGACCAAGGCTCAAAACAAAGTTTGGGTCTTTGATGATGACGACACACCCGTAATTGTCAGAAAATCCCGATCTGTAAAGAAGAAAATGATAGCTGTATTTTTCAAATCGAGTGGAATTGTGGAACGTGTCGTTTTGGACACGCAGAAGACAGTCACAGCTAAGTGGTATACTGAACAATGCCTGCCTAAAGTCATTGGATCTATGAAGAACCTGCGGCCAAAGTCAAGAATGGACACCTGGTACCTCCATCACGATAATGCTCCAGCTCACCGCGCCAAAGCCTGCACCGAATATTTGACCATGACAGGACTGAAACTTCCCGAGCACCCTCCCTACAGTCCAGACCTTGCTCCCTGCGACTTTGCACTGTTCCCGCATGTGAAAATGAAGCTAAAAGGGAGGCGGTTTTCCAGTGATGAGGACCTTCTACGGGCTTGGGACAACGAGTGTGCTTTACTCTCTAGTGAAACTTGGCAGAACTGGTTTAAAGATTGGTTTCGAAGGATGGAGAGGTGTATTGAATGTAGAGGAAATTACTTTGAAAAAATTAAATAAACAAAGCTGTATTGCAAAACTTTCCTAGTACCCTTTGTACTAATTCAAAAGTCATATTTCATGCAAAAAAAAAAAATTCCTTTTTATTTACCATCTTGAGAAGGAACATCACAAGTGGTCGAGGTCCAAGCATTTGCAACAGCATCCTTCAGGTTAAACTCCTGGAAACCTTCCACACCCACGCCACTGTTCAAGAAAGTGTTTTTATGTTTATGCTTCACACCTCATTGATAAGGATATCCTGGTCACATGGCTGAATTAATGAAGTTACATTTGGGGGAAAGTACATGGCATAAACATTATTTTTGATGAACATTTCAGCTGTAGGATGAGCAGAACAGTTATCAAGAAATAACAAAATCTTGCAGTCATCGTTGAGTCCAGATTCCCTGCAGTGAGCACAAGCTGCTAGTACAAAATGTTTGTGCAACAAATTAGAAAAGATGTTCCTGGTGATCCATGCCTTTTTTGTTAGTATAATAATGGACGAGTAAGAAATTCACTCCTTTAAAGCAGTGAGGATGCAAATTTGACCAATCCCAGCAAGTTTACTTTATGTGTGCCTGCTGCATTAGTACATCCCAGCACAGTTAATCTGTCCTTGCCATCCTTGATTCCTGTTGGGGATGTCTCATTAGCTGTAGTTAGTGTCTTCCTGGGGCAATAACACCAAAACAATGATGTTTCATCAGCATTATAGACTTCTTCTGCTGTCAGATTTTCATCAGCGATAACCTTGGCAAACTCATCAATGAATTTCTCCGCTGCCTTGTAATCAGCAGATGTTTTATCACCGCAAATCTAAAAATTTAATGCAGTGCCTTGAATTTCTGTGACCAGCTTTTTGAATATTCACAGTTCACTTCAATTTTCAGTTCTTTATGATAGATCTTTTCTTGTTCCATGACCGGTAAGTGGCATTAACTTCTGTTTATCACTTTCAGCATAGAACTTGAACAGTTTATCCTTCTCTTTCTTTAGGTCGTAGATGGTGGTTGTTCCAACACCAAACGTTTCTGTAACATGCCTCACACTTACACTGCTGCCCAGTTTCTTTAACAAATTCACTTTCTATTCTGTAGATAAACTTAAATGCTTCTTCTTATCACCATTTCCCGGGGTATCAGGTTCTTTTGATATTTTCAACAATATCTTTGCACCGCAGAGCAGATAATAAACTAAATAAATGGTGAGTAATGGACATGGACACCTTGCATTGATGATAATTAGCACTTTACTGACATTAACACAGCTCTTTTCTGCCAGGGCTCCCAGTTTCCAGAACTTCTGAGTATTTTTCAAAAAGTTCCAGTTTTTGGAACTTTTCGGTTTTCGGAATTTTGGACTGGGGATACTCAACCTGTATTTGAAAAGTTAAAATACTTCATCATAAGACACTCTGATTTACCTGCCCCTCTTTTTGTCTGTATAGTTGCTTGTTATACTCCATCAGGCATTTGGCCAATAAAACACTTCTACTCTCATTTTTCCCCCTCATCAATCATGTCATACCAAACTCAACACTGTACTGGCAACCGTTGTCGAATGATTGTGCTGCCTTTGATACTATATGCTTCTTAACAAAGAGCACACCTCCTCCTCCATCCTGCCGGTACCTTCTTGAACTTGGCAACCCTATCTGACACTTGACCAATTCCTGGACCTAATAAATCCATTCTTGAATCTGAGATTCTATAGATTATTATTTTTTTTTGCAGACCCTATTACTGTGGAACACAGAGTAGAATTTGCTTACCAGTAGATAGTTTTGATACAACAATGGTTGATCACCTGCTTTCACAGGGCAAGGACGAGACAGAATCCAGTGTGTGTGCACATGTGTGTCTTACTCTGCTACACACTGGTTTAGGAGGTCTACTAAGCACAAAAAATGTAACCTAATACCACACTACACAAACATACACACCATCATACTCATTGCCTTTTCTGAATACAGCATCTTCATACATGAATAGTCTGACTCAGGATCCCTCTATATAATATATATATTAAAATAATAATAATAAATAAAATAAAATCCTTTCTGTGTACACTGTACTTGCCATATTCAAATTCTACATCCTTACATTGCATTTCTGAGGGGTAGAGGGGTTATGCTCTTAGTTAAGAAGAATGTTAAATCTAAGGCAGTGCATCCAGTCAACAAGGATGACCAATGCAATGTTGGATCAGTTTGGAGTGATATAATCATTGAGAAACCAAAACTGGCAGTAGGAGTGTGTTATAGGCCTAATAACTGTGATGAGTATACCAAAGTATACAGAGAAACAGAGTGGGCCAGTAAATCAGAATGTCTTATAATGGGGAATTTTAAATTTTCAGATGTTAACCGGAACTTGTGTGTTGGTGACTTGCACACTAGCAAGACTTTTGTGGATGACTGTTCACTACAGCAGCATGTTATAGAGGCAACAAGAGGAAGGAAGTTCTTTATCTGGTTATCAGCAGTGATTCTAAATACATTAAGAATCTGCAGGTAAAAGATCCACTGGATTGCAGCGTTCATAGTGTACCAATGTGGATTTTAATTAAAGACATAACTACTGTCAAGAGTAAAGGGAAAGGCTTTTGTAAAGGTGGTCTCAGATAGTTTTTAAATTCTATATAGTGGGACCAACGGATGACATTACCAACAGCAAATCCTAAATGATAAGCATTCAGGAGAGTAATCATAAAAGTTGCTAGGCTTTTCATACCAATGAAGAAATACTGTTGAAGGCATAGACAAAATTGGATGTGAGATGAACCATTGACCCAAGAAGCAGAAGAAAAGTGCATGAGATGCAAACAAATTATTAGGACATAGATTGAATTCAGAAGCCTATGGTAGATATGAATTACTCTGCAATCAAGTCACAAAGGATAGGCAAGCTAAGGCAGATTATGAGAAGTCTCTGGCAAAGAAAAGCAGCAAAGACTTCTATGTTTATATTAACAGTAGAAGGAAGAGATTGAATCATATTGGGCTACTTGATGTCAATGGGTTAACTGTTGACGACCCTGCTTAGGTTGCTAACAAATTGAATAGATATTTTGTACCAATAACATTCACAAATGAGTAATTCTTGGGGGGGGATGCCAGAAGTTTATCAGACTCCAATAGGGAGCTAAATGACTTTGTAATAACTCAAAAAAAGTGGAAGAAGAATAGTTGAAGCTGAATATAAAAAGGCTGGATAGGATAGGATCTATTCAATCATATTAAAAGAGGCAGCAAAGGAGGTAATCAAGCCTTTAGCCATAATTCTGAGAGCATGCTTGGATAAAGGGGAAGTCCCTATGGACTGGAAATGCATGAATGCAACCCCCCACTCATAAAGGGAAAATCAAAAGGTGACAAGAGTAATTAAAGACCTGTTAGTTTTACATCTGTTCCAGGAAAAATAATGGAGTTACTGGTTAAACAATTAATGCAGGACCATCTGGACAGGAATGCAATTATATTTCAGTCACAACATGGATTTGTTATGGGACAGGCTTGTCTAACCAGTCAACTATGTTACTATAATGCAGTGACCAAAGAAATGGATTCAAAAAATAATGTTGATATCATATTCTTGGATTTCAGGAAGGCTTTTGATACTGTTGCATACAAAAGACTGCTGTATAAAGTAGAGCAATGTGGCTTTAAGGGCAAGTATATCAGTCAATGTCAAAGTCTGCAGATGTTACAAAGATTGGCAGAGGGGGGGGGTTCAATGACAGTAATCTGGGTGAGATACTGCAACAAGATCTAGGAAAACTGGATCAATGGGCTGAGAAATGGCAGTTGATTTTAACCTTTACAAATACAAGGTACTGCATATATAGGTAGCAGTAACCCCAGAGTAACTTATCAGCTGTGTAGTACTACACTTAGGAAAATAAAAGAGACCTTTGGGTAATTGTGCAGTCAGATATGAAATTCTCTGAACATTGAAGACATGCTACCAGAACAGCTCACGGGATTTTTGTCAATGATATATAGGAACTGAACTTTTCGATCAAGGATAAAGAGGTGATTATCTCAATGTAAAAGGCAATGGCCAGGCCACATCTTCAGTACTGCATCTCACTTTAGGAAGGATGTGGAGTTGCTGGAACAAGTACAGAGAAGGGCAACCAGATTGGTGAAGGGAACCTTACCTAGAATGGTTTCATTTCTACAAATTGCAGCTGCTGGAGACTAGCATCTGCAGGGTGGTCTGATTGAGGTGTTTAATTAAGGCCTTGAATGGATCGAGTAAGCTGAATGTGAATGGCTTTCTTTTTTTGCTGATTTATGCCCATGTGAGGGGACATAAATTAAAGTTGAGGAAGGATAGTTGCAGGCTTCCATCTGTTCTGGAAATGCATGGTTTGAATAAATTTAAGGAAGAACTAGACAAATTCTTGGAGGATATGCATGTAGATTTTTTTTTTTTTTTTTTTTAATTGATGTTATCTAAGCTTGCTTTCTTGCATCATTTTCCACTACCATGACTTAACCAATATACTTAAATTCATTAAATATGTTTACTATATTTCCAGAATTGGTGTACAAGCAAGTATATGTGCACCTATTTTTGTGCTCTCAGTAATTAGTTAAAAGCCTTTAATTATGTAAAAGCATTTATATACAAAGTTCTCTTTTTTAAGAATTTTTAAATACTCATGAAAAGAATATTCATGCACAAAAGAATATAATTAGTTATAAAATATAATATAACCACCAGAACAGCTTATATAATATAAGCTGTTCTGGCAGCATTTCTGCAATATTTTAAAATATAATATAACTACAAAGATAAAATATCTACCAAGGATGTTTAATGAATAAATAAGACTTGAAACTAAAAGGCCATTTTATGTCATGATACACTGATAAAAAAAAGATTGTGTGACAAGTTTTCACAATTTCTTATCCCCCCGACACTTTTAAAATATTTAAATAAAAGTTTAAAACCATTACAAAAGTTTATTAACCTGATTTCCTCATTTGAGCTCCCAGCATCATCTCTGTAGCTAATTCTACATGCAGAAGATTATGAATAAGGACCATCTTATCGTGGATATCATTCAGAGTAAAAAGTGGTGGTAAAGATTCATATTCATATCCGTAAACAGGAACTATCTGATAAAATTCTTCACTTAGGTTAACAATCTGAAATTGGGGAAAAAAAGCATATCAACCTTTAATTAGGTAATTAACTATTTTAAACAAACAGGACAATAACATTATTTAATTTAATGTGAAATACTCAGAAACTCTCCATTTAGAAGATTTGAGCCATCAATGGTTTTAAATCTTGAAAAACATTTATTGCATAATTTTGAATTTTCATAAAATAAAATGGATTATACATGCACAAATAATGCAAAGTAGAGTTACACAAATTCTCAGGAAAGAACAGAAATATAAAATTTAAAGATACCATATACTGTATAATGTACTACATGCAGTACACTAGCAAATTTTTGTAGCTCCATTCAATTTTGTTATAACGATGTTTGCTATTAGTTGGATTCAGCAGTCTTTTCGAGTTATAGAAAACTTCAGAAGTCACAGGACCCAATTCAACTTCAAATTTCATTGTAGACACGTTTCAAATAATCCGTACTAAAATGCACATAAACCCTATAACGTGTTATAACAATTGTACATCACCCCGATATCATTTTTAATCAGATAACATTTTCATTATAACATTATAATGATTTTATTATCCAATTATAACATTTTTAATTGGTGCTGTTATCTGATTAAAATTATATTATTGTTTCTAAAGAGTCTATGTCCAAGAACTGCCATCATCCACCTGCTGCTTGTCACTGTCAACAGTGTTTCTAGGTGGTTGGCTGAAAAACAATGCACAGAAATGTTATTTTATGAAACTACACTGTGCTGCCACTTTATTAGGTACACCTACCTAGTAGTGTGTTGAGCCTCCTTTAGCCTTCAAAACAGCCGGAATTCGTCTAGGCATGGATTGAACAAGATGCTGAAAATGTGCAGGCCTGCAGTGAACAGCCCTTTCCAGCTCATCCCAAAGATGTTCAAAAGGATTAAGATCCAGGGACTGAGCGGGTCACTGCAGCAAGGAAATGTCATTGTCATGTCTCTGGAACCATTCCATAGTGATTCGGGCTTTGTGCACCGGCGCATTATCCTGCTGGGAATAACCATCTAACTGAGGATAAACTGTCAACATGAACGGATGCACTTGGTCAGCAATAATGTTTAGGTGCGATGTGGCATTCAGACGTCAATCTATGGACCCAACGTGTGCCAAGAAAATATTCCCCGCACCATAACACTGCTCCCACCACCTTGCACAGTAGTCGTCAGACATGACGGGTGCAAGGATTCATGTTGTTTTCGCCAAATTCTGAGCCTTCTATCAACATGATGCACCAGAAACTTCGACTCGTCAGACCAAGCAACTGTTTTCCAATCCTCGATAGTCCAGTGCTGGTGTTGCTGTGCCCACAGAAGGCATGCTCTCTTGTTCTTCACTGATAACAAAGGTATGCAATGTGGCCGTCGGCTGTCGCAGCCCATTCGCGACAAAGTGCGAATAGTGGTCCACTGCGATATTTTGTTGCGCGCACCAAGGTGGTATTCTGACGTGATGTGCGACATTGTGGCCCGTCTGTTTGCTTGCACAATTCTAGCCTCCTCCTCTGAACTCTCTCATCAACAAGCGATTTTCTTCCACAGGAGTGTCGTTGAGAGGATGTTTTCTGTTTGTTGCACCATTCTCGATAAATCCTCGAAACTGTGGTGTGTGAAAAGTTCAGGAGAACTGTCGTTTCAGAGATGCTTTGTCCAGCACGTATTGCACCGACTAGCATGCCACATTCGAAGTTCGTTAGATCGCTCCTTTTCCCCATTCTTGCTACGGTTTGTATGTTTAACTGATACTAGAAAGGTTGCTCTGCTGCATTTATATCCACAACAGTGGTTGTGTGACTTGCAACATTGTGAGACAAACCATTTGTGTGCACAGCAGTGTAGTGTATTTCAAATCTTATATTACTGGTGACAGGGTATGGTAGAGGCTTTGAAACACATTGCATTTTGAATCCAGTATGAAATTAATGGGGCTATACTGTATAAACATCTCATCCAACAAGAATGCTATAATCAATGAAAGAAACTATGGCAACACCAGACTAACAATAAACTTCTACAAGAGCCACAACTGCAATTCCAGTTTTCAAAAGAAGAGACATGAATTTTTTTTTTTTTTTTTTTTTGCCAGAACGGAATTCCACACTCATCTGATGCATCTTTCTTCTCACAGGAGAGGATCCCCCCCACTCCTTGTAAACCATGAAGCACATCCTCATAGACTGTCCACACTATCAGACTGACAGGACTACAGCCTCTGTATGTTTGTTAAATTTATCTCAGTTACTATCACTACATCATACAAAATAATGCCAACTTGAGTGAATTATTCATTTACTATATCAGTAGATGACTGGGGGATGGTTTTAATTTTAGCTGAGTAGCTCAATAATAACATCTTTCTTCTGATACTGAGTGGAAGTTGTGAGCCTCAACATACAGATATTGAACTGGTGATGTTCTGTATGCACCTAGGGCAATCCCAAGAGCAGAGTGCTGGATGGGAGCAAGATGGGCCAAGGTACTTTTCTCTAGCAGAGTCATCAACAGGTGCTCCATAATCTAGCCGAGATCTAATTAGAGACCTACATAAGTGGATCAGTACTGATAAATTTGAGAGTTACCTCAATATCCAAATAGGAGATCTTTTCCAACTTCCGGGATAAAATGAATTAGAATAAATCACAATTTATATTTAATTTAAATCTCCGAGTATAAGCAAATTATAAAAATATCTCAATGTGCTCATACTTCCCATTAATGAACCCTCCAAGCACCAGAAAACAAGTTGACCTCCACCAGCCCCAGACGCGAGATAACCCACGCACTAAAGAAGACTGAACACATTTTGTCAAAATTAAAATCAAACCCCACATAAAATCGTGTAATATCTTCAAAATCTAAACTCCTTTGAGGGGGCCACACTTTTCGTCATTGAGATGTTTTCACAAGAAGGATGGTAAAGCTAATGTTTCAAATTTTCCCCTCAATATTTATACGTTAGCATGAGCAACTTCTGTTAATCGCACATGTGCACAAAGGCCCACAAATCCTCTGAGATTATATAAGGATGACGAATATCAATAGAATGTTCTCGAATTCTCATTTCAACCATTTATGCTATAAGTAACTTGGTAAAATTCCGCTGTATTGTAAAAACCTTCATTTCCTAAAATAAAAATGAATGGTTTTCATGTTTTCAGCTGATAGTACCTGCATTGTGATATGGTCAGTGATGATATCGATAGGAGAAGATTTAGTTTAGTTTGTTTGGGGATTTTTTAGGCACATTGGCATCTATGGCCATAGTGTGCCATACATATGGTAGTATGTATGCTATTTCTTTACGGATTGAGAGTCAGAAAACTAGTTTTTGACTAGCTAAAGGAGGTGGTATACACTGATCACTTTGAGAAAGGCAAAAATGTTTGAGACAATTGTTTTATTGCCCAAAAGTGAAGTAAGTGTTAAAGGGTCTTCTGTTGTGGCTTGAGTGAAGAGATTAAGGCATTCTATCGCAAATTTTGTGTATTCCACAAGGATATGCTTCACCGAAAGCATTGCATCACAATGATGACACTGAGGGTGAATCACCCCTCTTAAAAGATAACCGTGGGTAATATTAATGTGATCTATTCACAGACGAGCTAGTATTACCTCCTGTTGTCGAACTGGACTGAAGCTTGAGGGCCATTGCTCAAGATCTGGCTTGATACTTCGAAGCTTATTTTTAATTTGGTTTTGCATGTTAACTGCCACTGGTACATGCATTTTTCCTGGATTACTTGTCTATAGTCTTGATGTGGAACTTTCCACTTGTCATCGGGTGGTAAGTCAACCACTTTTGCAGGATTGTCTGCTAATTCATTTCCTGGAATTGCCATATGTCCTGGGACTCAACAAATGTATGGTTCTTCCAAGCTCAGATAAGGTATATAAAGAGTTTGTTATTTATTTTACAACTGGGTGGGTGATGTTTAAGGTGTTTTCCATGGATTGAAGTACACTTAGAGAATCAGAGAAAATTATACTGTTTTCAATATTGGAGGACTCAATATTATTATTATTATTAGCTATATGGTGCAAGGAAGCCCGAGGCTTTTGCTGCACCAGCAAAAAAAAACAAATCCTGAGTTACCCAGAGAGAGAGAGAGAGAGAGAGAGAGAGAGAGAGAGAGAGAGAGAGAGAGAGAGAGAACAAGAGTCAGAAGTAGAAGGGAATCACCAAGAAGGAGAAGAACGATGATATCCAGCTCAGGACCCTGGGTATGCCAAGCCCATACTCACCAAATGTGAGTTCCTGCGGTTCAGTGCCATTAGTTCAGCAGAAAATATACTGAACTCATGTGGCCGTCGATAGACCAATGTGATGATCGGAAAAACTGTGGCGATTCCAACATGGGCATCATTCTTTGTCCATCTGCATGAACTACAACGAAGTTTGGAAACTACTCCACTACTGCATGGTACAGTTGCAAGAAATTTTCTTAATGTAATGCAGATTTATCCCACTTATGAACTTACAAATAACACAAAGGTGCAATAATGCTCCATAGAGAAAGGAGAAGTGGAGGGGTATTTGCAATACCACCAAAAGTCAGATTAAATTCTTCTAAAAGATTTCTTATTCTTATACCTAATGGTCGGTTAGCAGTAGGGCGGTTTTGGTATAAACAGCTGTGTTGTGGGGTGAAAAGTATTTGCCAGTTTGAATGTACAGAAATAGATCTAATTTGATATGCATAGCATAATATAAGTTGTTGTCTTCTGGTAGAGAGAGGGGGTTTGTGAGCTTCAGAACATAGAGGTGCCTCCATAGCCATAGCCAGGAGCAGCAGTGCGTAGCACACACTTCTTGATTAGACCGGGGTTCGAGCCCGTGCCCACCAAATACGGAGGATGCGGAAAGGTCAAGGGAATGACCACCGCATATTCCCAGAGCAATATGGCTTTAGTTGCTAATGCTCCTAAAAACAACAACACACACACACACACACACACACACACACACACACACACACACACACACACACACACACACACACACACACACACACACACACACACACACACACACACACACACACACACCATATAGACTATGTATTGGAGATGTGCGATATTATTATTTATTATTGTTAGCCATATGGTGCAAGGAAGCCTGAGACTTATGCTGCACCAGCAAAAAAAAAAAAATTTCTGAACCACCCTGAGAGAAAGAGAAGTAGAAGGGAATCACCAAGAAAGAGAAGAATGATGATATCCAGCTCAGGACCATGGGTGTGCCAAGCCCATACTCACCAGATGTGAGCCCATGGGGTATATGTTTCTAGAGTAATGTGCATTGCCCTATGATAAAGAGGACCAAGCCAGCAAAGGACACTAGGTCTTGCTGAGCTATATCCTGGTGCTCCAGTCAATTTTTAATCTTATTAAGGCTCTGTATATAGCCATAATAAGGTAAAATGATCAGCTCCCCACTTTGTTGCTGAGAGAACCCGGATAATATTTAGATTTTGATGGTAGGATGTTCTTAGTCTTTTAACATGCTTTAGAAAGGTCAGTTTATGATCTAAAGGATTCCCAAGAACTGTATGCTGGGATGAACTGCTATTGGTTGGCCATTCAGTTGTAGTTCCAGATTTGGGTGAAGTTTACGTTGGCAGTAAAAATGGAGGCACATTTTTTGAGGACAAAGTTAACTATTGGTTTGTGCCCATGTACTGATCTTATTTATTGCCCCTTGTCACTGTCTCTCGACAGTATTCATGTTTATCGGACAACAAGGAATACTAAGGTCATCCACAAACAGTGCTTTGTCGATAATGTTTGGAAATGGTGTTAACTGCAATTACAAAAAGTGTAGCACTGAGTACAGAGTCCTGGGGAACTCCTTCTTCTTGAAGAGATAGTTGGGACAGTGAAGTTTTAAATCGAACTTGGAATAGTCGTTTGTATAGGAAGTTCCATATGAAAATCGGGAGATGACCCCAAAGTACACTGCGATGTAATGTAATGCTTGGAGAATACTCCGAGCATTACATTACTTCCACATGGAACCATAGGCCTTACTAATGTTAAAAAACAAAATTACATGGTGTTCCAATCTAAGGAATGCATTTTGAATGGAGTTCTCTAGTTTTACTAGTAGTATATCTAATGTTGATCTGTTTTGTTGAATACCGAATTGTGCAGAATGTAGGAGATTGAAAATTTCAAGGTACCATGTCAGTCGACAGTTCGTTCACCATCTTTTCGAGAATTTTGCAAAGGCAACTGGTCAAGGCGATAGGTCTGTAGGAAGTGGGATTTGTTGGGTCTTTACCTGGTTTAAGGAAGGCAAGGGCAGTACCATGGTGCCATTGTTTAGGGAATGTCCAGGTAGAGTCTATTGAAGAGATCAAGAAGTGACTGCAACGATTCAGCACTTAGTTCCTGTACCATCGGATAAGGAATATTACCTGGTCCTACAGTGATGCACCTAGATGTTGATAAAGTTCTATGTAGTTTGAGGATAGTAAATGCTAAGTTGCATAGTTCTTCTGCTTTTGAAGAAAAGTTTAACTTTCGTTTTTCTGAATTGGCTTTGAAGGTTGGTCTGTAACTTTCTGTTGCTGATAGTTTGGCAATGGTTTCCTCTAGCACATTGGCAATATGGGTAGGGCCAGCAATATTCTGCCCTCTCCATTCCATGACAGGCAGAGGTGCCTTCTGATATTTAAGACTCATTTTTCTGATTGCATTCCAATTTTGTGTGTGGGAGCTGCTTGACTAATGGTTGAAGAGAAGTGGATCCAAGCAGCCTTTTTATTATTGTGTCTAAGAAGAAAACTGCATTACCTTAAAAAATGTAACATTTGTAGTGAAACATATAAGATATTGTTTGATTACAGTCATTTTGTTTCTCGCAAAGCAAAGATATTGCATCAAATAACGCTTCTATTGCATCAGCCGTTTCTATAAATATGGCGTTGGAAGGGTATACACACACACATCAGTATGCTGTATTGTGGAGGTGTAAGCATGACTCCATATGTTCAGTCGACACCAAGAAAAAAAAGTGTGTTCTGTCCCAGGAAGGGCTTTCTATGTGAGCTATCGCTGATAAAATAGGCTGCCAACAGTCAACAGTATTCTGGGTGCTGAAATTAAAGCGTGAAACCGGTGATGTGAAGAGAAGACCTGGATCAGGCTGTAAGAGAGACATAGACTATGCCTTTTTGTTGTTCTTTGTAGTTTTGTGCACCATAAAACTACAAACATGGTTGGTGGAAGTCTGCTCCACCAACCAACTACCCGCTGGCTAAAGGCAAATTTCCGCACATCTATCCTACATCTGTCTTTCCTCAATTTAAATTTATGCCCTTTTAGGTCATTATTCTGAGCAAGAGGAAGAATCCCATCGGCATTGAGCATGCTCAAACCATTCAAGGCTTTATACACCTCTATCAGATCACCTCGCTGGTGCCTAGTCTCCAGACACTGTAATTTGCAAAACTTAAGCCTTTCTTCATAACAGCAACCCTTTGTTCCATTCACTAATCTTGTTACCCTTTGCTGTATTCGTTCCAGCAGCTCTACATCCTTCTTGAAATGAGGCTTCCAGACCTGTATACAGTACTCAAGGTGTGGCCTGACCATTACCTTATACAAGGGAATAATCATCTCCTTATCTCTGCTAGAAAAATTCCTGTATATCACTGACAAGATACCATGAGCTACTCTTGCAGCCTGTGTGCACTGCTCAGAGAACATATCTGCCTGCACAATTAACCCAGATTCTTTTCATTCATTACCACTGTCAGTGTAGTACCACAGAGTTGATACGTTGCTCTGGGGTTGCTGTTTCCCATATGTACTTTACATTTCAACGTTAAACTTCATTTTCCACCTCTCAGCCCATCTGCTTAACCTTTCCAGATCCTGTTGCAGCAGCATAGCATCAGTAGTGTCCTTAACAACCCTGCCAACCTTCGTATTGTCTGAAAATTTGGATATTAAGCTTGATATACCATCATCAATATTATTTATAAATACAGAAAACAATAATGGACCCAACACTGAACCCTGAGGGACTGCACTAATAACATTAGTCCACGATGAACAGTGTCCATTGATTACCACTGTCTGTCTTCTCCCCCTCAACCACCCCGTTATCCATAGCAGCAATTTGCCTCCAATGCCATACTGCTCCAATTTGTGCAGTAGTCTTCCATGTATCACAACAGTAGTCTTCCATGTATCAAAAGCCTTTCTAAGATCCAAGTATATAATATCAAAGTTATTCCCTGCATCCAGCCCTTTTGTGACTGCATCATAGTATCCAATCAAATTGGTCAGACAAGACTACCCCCTTAACAAAACCATGCTGTATCCGAGCTATAATTGAAGTCTCGTCTAGATGATCATGCAGTGCTTCTTTAACCAGTGCCTCCATTAATTTTCCTTGAACAGAAGTTAAACTCACAGGTCTATAATTACTTGTGACAGCCTTTGATCCTCCTTTGCGAATGGGGTCACATTTGCACATCTTCAGTCTATGGGTACATCCCCTGAGTCCAAGGAAGCTCTCAACAATTATGGCTAAGGGTTTGCTTACTTCCTTTGCTGCCTCCTTTAATATAACTGGATAGATCCCATCCACCCCAGGTGCCTTACTTGTGTTTATCATTAACAATTTCTCCTCCACTTTACTCTCAGTTATTACATGATTATCTAGCTTACTGCCAGAGTTGAATACACCTCTGGAATTCCCCTCGCTGAATAATGTGTCATATGTGAATGTCGATGCAAAATATTCATTTACTTTGTTAGTTACCTGAGCAGGATCATCAACAGTTGAACCATTGATATCAAGTAGACCAATCTGATTCATCTCCTTCCTTCTAGAGTTTACAGAAGTAAAGAACTCTTTGCTGTTTTTCTTTGCATCTTTTGCTAAAGATTTCTCGTAATTTACCTTTGCCTGCCTAATCTCCTTTGTGACTTGGTTACAGACCAGCTTATATCATAGGCTTCTGTGCCACGTGTTAATTAATATGTATCCCATGCATTTTTCTTCTCTGCCATGTGTCTCATTAGTTCATCTGACATCCATTTAGGCCTAAACCTTGAACAATATTTCTTAATTGGTATGTAAAGTCGAGTAGCTTCCAAGATAAGTTCTTTGAATGCTTCCCATTTTGAATTTGTTGTTGGTAACCTCATCAGTTCGTCCCACTGTATAGAATTTAATACTGTCTGAGACCATCATAGTCGCCTTTACGAAAGCAATAACCCTTCCCTTTAACCCTGATGGTAGTTACCTCTTTGATTAAATCCCACTTCAGCACACTATCACTGCCACCTAGTGGTTCCTTTATCTGCAGATTCTTAATGCATGAAGAATCACTACTGATAATCAAATCAAGAGTATTACTCCCTCTAGTTGCCTCCCGAACATGCTGATGTAGAAAACAATCATCCAATAAATCCACAAAAGGCTTGCTAGTGTATGAGTGACCAACCCACAAATTCCAGTCAATATCTGGGAATTAAAATTCCCCCATTATAAGACTCTCTGATTTACTGGCCCATTCTATTTCCCTGTACAGTTTCTTATTATACTCATCAGAGGCATTAGGCCTATAGCATACTCCTACTCTCAATTTTGATCTTCCAATGCTTACGTCACACCAAACTGACTCGACACTGCACTGTCCAGCAATGTCGACTGGCTTCACTTCCTTGGATTTTATGTGTTTCTTAACTAATATAGTAACACATCCTCCCTTCCTCTCCAGTCTGTCCTTTCTGTAGACATTGTACTCCCCAAATTCCAATTCTGCATACCTTATAGCTGTGTGACACCATGTCTCTGATATCCCAACAATATCCGCCTTTGTTGCCTTGAGCAATACCTCAAATTCATCAAATTTATTTACCAAACACCTAGCATTGGTGTACACGCAACTATACATGTAGGATTACTGGATAGTGATTGGTGTTGAGAGGATTGTCAAGTGTTGTCCATTCGACACTTGGGAAGAGGATCGGAGACCAGATCGAGAGATCGAATGGAGAGGTTGCTTCAGAAGGAAAATGAATGTATCTGGGTAAGCCTGTGTTCAGTAATGTTTTTCAGCCTGGTCTGTGCTTGTTGACAGGAGAGACTGCGTCTACAGGGATCGGGTACATTTAAATAGAAAGGGTGCAAGAATATTTGATGATGCTATCAAGGCTGTGTTGCTGAGTCGGAAAACTGGTAGCTTGGGGGGGGGATACACAGACCAAAAGGTTAACAGTGGCCGCAGGCAGAAGCAAAAGTGATTCTTGCACTTCTTCTATTAGAATGATAAGCAGCCTGGAAAGCAAGGTAATAGAGATTTAGAGGACTGCTGGGAGTTATAGTGGAACAAGTAAATACATGGGCTGTGTCAGGATAACTAAGAGTAGGAACAGGTGCATGTATACTTCCATGTACACCAATGCCAGGGGTATAGTTAATAAATTTACACATTCACACATGAGGAGTTATTCAGTGAGGGGAATGCCAGAGGTGTATTCAACTCTGGCAGTAAGCTATAGAATCTTGTAATAACTGAGAGTAAAGTGGAAGAGAAATTGTTGAAGATAATACAAGAAAGGCACCTGGGGTGGATGGGATCTATCCAGTTATATTAAAGGAGGCAGCAAAGGAAGTAAGCAAACCCTTCCTTGGACTCAGGGGAAGTACCCATGGACTGGAGATGTGCAAATGTGACCCCAATTCACAAAGGAGGATCAAAGGGTGACACAAGTAATTATAGACCTGTTAGTTTAACTTCTGTTCCTGGAAAATTAATGGAGGCACTGGTTAAAGAAGCACTGCAGGATCATCTAGACAAGACTTCAGTTATAGTTCAGACACAGCATGGTTTTGTTAAGGGAAAGTCTTGCCTGACCAATTTGATTGGATACTATGATGCTGTCACAAAAGAACTGGATGCAGGGAATAACTTTGATATTATATACTTGGATCTTAGAAAGGCTTTTCATACTGTTGCACATGGAAGACTGCTGCACAAATTGGAGCAGTGTGGCATTGGAGGCAAATTGCTGCTATGGAAAAAGGGGGTGGTTGAGGGGGAGAAGACAGAGAGTGGTAATCAATGGACACTGCTCATCGTGGACTAATGTTATTAGTGGAGTCCCTCAGGGTTCAGTATTGGGTCCATTATTGTTTTCTGTATTTATAAGTGATATTGATGATGGTATATCAAGCTTAATGTCCAAGTTTGCAGAAGATACGAAGATTGGCAGGGTTGTCAAGGACACTACTGACACTATGCTACTGCAACTGGATCTCGAAAGGTTGAGCAGATGGGCTGAGAGGTGGCAAATGAAGTTTAACATTGGCAAATGTAAAGTACTACATATGGGAAACAGCAACAACAGAGCAATGTATCAACTCTGTGGTACTACACTGACAGTGGTAGAGAATGAAAGGGACCTGGGGGTGGTTGTGCAGGTAGATATGAAGTTTTCTGAGCAGTGCAGACAGGCTGCAAGAGTAGCTCATGGTGTATTGTCGATGATATATAGGAATTTTTCTAGAAGGGATAAGGAGGTGATTATTCCCTTATATAAAGCAATGGTCAGGCCGCACCTAGAGTACTGTATACAGGTCTGGAGGCCTCATTTCAAGAAGGATGTAGAGATGCTGGATTGAGTACAGAGAAGGGCAACAAATTGGTGAATGGAACAAAGGGGTGCTATTACGAAGAAAGGCTTAAGTTTTGCAAATTACAGTGTCTGGAGACTAGGCACCAGCGAGGTGATCTGATAAAGCCTTGAATGGTTTGAGCATGTTCAGTGCTGATGGGATTCTTCCTCTTGCTCAGAATAATCACCTGAAAGGGCATAAATTCAAATTGAGGAAAGACAGATGTAGGATAGGCGTGAGGAAATTTGCCTTTAGCCAGAGGGTGGTTGGTTGGTGAAACAGACTTCCATCCCTTGTCGTGGAAGTTGATAGCCTAAATAAGTTTAAAGCTCAGCTGGGCAGGTATTTCGAATGAACAGAGGGGTGAAGTGGAAGTGGTTATTTTTTATTTATTATTTTTTTTTTGGGTGATGCTGCATAAGTTTGCTTTCTTGCATCAAATGCCTCTACTAATGCTAATGCTAATTTGATTAGCTTGAAGTTATAGTCAAGACACAAAGGCAAATACTGTTGGGATATCAGAGACGTGGTGTCACACAAACATAAGCAGTGCAGAATTGAAATTTTGGGAGTACAATGTGTACAGGAAGGAGAGACAGGGCAGGAAGGGAGGAGTGGTTATGCTGTTAGTTAAGAAACACATAAAATCTAAGGAAGTGCATTCAATTGATGTTGGTGGACAGAGAAGTGTTGAGTCTGTTTGGTGTGAAATAAGCACTGGGAAAGGAAAAATGAGAGTAGGTGTGTGTGTTATAGGCCTAATGAATCTGATGAGTATAATGAGCAATTGTGCAGAGAAATAGAGCAGGAAAGTAAATCAGAATGTCTTATAATGGGGGATTTTAACTTTCCAGATATTGACTGGAACTTGTGGTTGGTCACTCGCACACTAGCAAGACTTTTGTTGATTTACTGGATGACTGTTTTCTACAGCAACATGTTTGAGAGGCAACCAGTGGGAGTAATATTCTCGATCTGATTATCAGCAGTTATTCATGCATTAAGAATTTGCAGAAAGAGAAACCACTGGGTGACAGTGATCACAATGTACTGATGTGGGAATTACTTAAAGATGTATCTACTATCAAGGCTAAAGGGAAGGGCTTTTGCTTTCATAATGGTGACTACAGAGGATAGTTTTAAATTCTGTACAGTGGGATCAACTAATGATGTTACCAACGTTGAATTCTAAATGGGCAGCTTTCAGGGACTTAATTTTGGAGGCTACTAGGCTTTTCATTCCAACTAAGAAATACTGTTCAAGTATGTAAATACTTGAACTGTAAATAGATGTGAGATGAATGAATGAGGCTTGTGTCAGAGAAGAAGAAGAATGTATGGGATGCATATAAAGTGATATAAGGTGACACAGAAGCCTATGGCAGGTACAAACTAGTCTGTAATCAAGTCACAAAGGAGGTTAGGCAGGCAAAGGCAGATTACGAGAAATCTTTGGAAAAGGATGTAAAAGAAAAACAGCAAAGAGTTCTTTACTTATGTAAACTCTAGAAGGAAAGAGATGAGTTTGATTGGACCACTTAACATTGACTATTCATGATCATGCTCAGGTAGTTTATAAACTGAATGAGTATTCTGTATGAGAGTTATTCAATGAGGGAAGTGCTAGAAGTTTATCAATCTCAAACAGGGAGCTAAGTGATTTTGTAATAACTGAGAGCAAAGTGGAGGAGAAATTGTTGAAGTTAAACATAAAAAAGGCACCTTGGGCAGATGGAATCTATCCAGTTATATTGAATGAGACAGCAAGGTAATTAAGCAAACCCTTATCTATAATTCTGGGAGCATCCTGAGAGTCAGAGGACATCCCTATGGACTGGAGACATGCAAATATAAAAATTTACCTCCTATTCACAAAGGGTGACACAAATAATTATAGACCTGTTAGTTTAGCTTCTGTTCTGAGGAAAAGTAATAGTCACTTGTGAAAGACGTGATACAGGATCACCTAGACAAGTCTGCAGTAATAGTTCAGACACAGCATGGGTTTGTTAAGGGGAAGTCTTGTCTGATCAATTTCATTGGATACTACAATGTGGTTACAAAGGAATTGGATGCAAAAAATAACTTTGATATCATATACTTGGATTTCAGGAAAGCTTTTGGTACTGTTTCACATAGAAAACTGTTGTACAAATTGGAGTGGTATGACAATAAGCGCAAGTCGCTGCAATGGATAAAGGGATGGTTGAGTGAGAGACAGCAGAGAGTGGTAATAAATGGACACTGCTCTACAAGGACAATGTTATTACTGGAGTCCCCCAGGGTTTGGTGCTGGGCCCATTATTGTTTTGTATATTTATCAATGATATCGATGAAGGTATATATCAGGCTCAATGCCCAAGTTTGCAGGTGATACAAAGGTTGGCAGGGTTGTTAATGACAGTAAAGACAGTATGCTACTGCAACACGATCTATAAAAGTTAGGCAGATGGGCTAAGAAGTGGCAACTGAAGTTTAACATTGACAAATGCAAAGTACCGCATATGGGTAGCAGTAACCCAAGAGAAATGTACCAACTATGTAGTACAGTTGGTGGAGAATGAAAAAGACATGGGGGTAATTGTGCAGCCAGATATGAAGTTCTCTGAACAGTGCAGATAGGCTGCCAGAGCAGGTCATGGAATTTTGTATAAGATATATAGGAATTTTGCTAGCAGAGATAAGGAAATGATTATCCCTTTGTAGAAGACAATGGTCAGGCCACACCTTGAGTACTGCATACAGGTCTGGAGGCCTCATTTTAGAAATGATGTAGAGTTGCTAGAATGAGTATAGAGAAGGGCAACAAGATTGGTGAGAGGAACAAAGAGGTGCGCTTACAAAGAAAGGCTTAAGTTCTGCAAATTGCAGCATCTGGAGACTAGGCACCTGCGTGGTGATCTGATTGAGGGGTATAAGGCCTTGAATGGTTCGAGAAGGCTCAATGCTGATGAGATACACCTGCTTGCTCAGATTAAGAACCTGAGGGAGCATAGATTCGAATTGAGGAAAGAAAATCGTAGAACAGATGTGCGAAAGTTTGCCTCAAGCCAGCGGGTAGTTAATTGCTGCAATAGGCTTCCATCTATTTATGTGGAAGTTGATAGCTAAAATAAATTTAAGGCTGAACTAGACAAACATTTGGAGTGAACGAATGGGTGAAATGGAAAGGTTTTATATACACCTAATTCTGTTTTTGCACAAACTATTTTTACACGAATTTGATTTAACACGAATTCAAAATAAATATTTCATTCTCTTTTTACGCGTGTCATTTTGATTTAACACGATTTCTATGAATTTTTTTTTTGCCTAAATTCTAAGAAAATTTTTTTTTATTTGTGGCATATTAGTATCATTTCTATATTACACACACCAATACATTGGATAACAGCTAGTGTGCGCGTTTTGAAACGTGTGCTTTTGTTTACCAATGTATACGTCTAGATATCATCAACGTTTTTATTGAATTTGGTGCGCATCTATGGTATTCGTGCCGAAGATACGTGTATCTTCGGAAGACATTTAGTAGTAAGCTCCATTTCAAAGTGAAAGAATCTTTAGTGAAATTTGTGCACATATAAATTTATTAATTTTGCCGATAGTCAATAAATTGAAGTTTACAAATTTTTCATACCTTTTTTTTTTTATTAATTATAACTGAAATATTTTTCGGTAGCCCTCATATAATGTCGAATAACTTGCCTATTACCAAAATGAAAAGGAAAGAGATTTCTTCGGAACTTAAAATTCAAATTTTAGATCATCTTGCAACTGGACAAGGGGCTACGTCTGTAGGAAAGCATTTTGGTATACATGAAGCTACCGTAAGAACTACAGTATTAAGAAAAATGAAGGTGCAATTAGGAAGTCGGTATGTTCTGGAACAAAAGTAAGTGTTAATTCATCATCATATTCAAGAGATATTGTCAAGGAAAAAATGGAAAAGGCTCTGGTAATATGGATAGAAGATCGGTCACAAAAAAGAGTACCGTAGATGGAAATGCCATCAAACAAACAGCACAAAACAGACAGATTAAAGAAAAGGAACCAAGCACTTTTTCTCAGTTAAACAGAAAGTATGAATTTTCTGCGAGTACAGATTGGATGACAGAGTTTCTTAAAAGGAATGCTCTTCATAATATAAAAATTAAAGGTGAAACTGCATCTGCTGATGAATCGGCTGCTAAAGTATTCCCGCAGGAACTTGCAAAAATTATTGAAAATGGAGGATACACTCCTGATCAAGCGTGGAATGCAGATGAAACTGGTTTCTTCTGGAAACGAATGCCGAACAGAAAGTATGTAGCCAAATCGCAGAAAACTGCTGGTTGTTTTAAAGTAGCTAAGGATTGTGTGACCTTATTATTTTCCTCCAGTGCTTCAGGAGATCGTATGTTGAAACCACTGCTGGTAAATCGAGCCCTAAACCCACGTTCAATGAAAGGTGTAGATATCAATAAACTGCCTGCTCACTGGATGGCAAACAAGAAGGCCTGCGTGACCACTGCTATCTTTACAGAATGGTTCAACAAATGTTTCGTCCCAGAAGTCAGATGTTATATGAATTTGAAAGGCTCGAATTTAAAGTTCTTCTGATTCTTGACAATGCACCGGCCATCCTGTCTTGGAACACCCAAACGTACAAATTTTATTTCCGACACCTACTATTACATCTTTGATACAACTGCTAGACCAAGGTATAATTGTGACAATTAAAACATACTACGTAAAACAAACATTCCAACACGTTTTGGACAAACTGAATGATGAAACACTAAGAGTCATTGATGTGTGGAAGAAATTCTCAATTATGGATTGTATCAATCAAGTTGGATTAGCATTAAGTGAATTAAAACCAGCAACTTTAAATGCGTGTTGGAAAGCGGTTTGGCCACAATGTGTAAAAAGCAAAGATCCCATCATCCCTAATACGACCGGATTTCCCAACATCATTACAATGGCACACAAAATTGGTGGAGAAGGATTCGATGATCTATCGTTTGAAGATATTGATGAATTGTTAACCGACAAAGCGCTAAGCGAAGATGGAATATTAGAGGTTGTCCTTGGGACTCCTTATCCCAACAGAACATAGTGATAAAGAAGAAAATGATCCTGTTCTAAATGCAGATTTAATAAAAGAAGGTCTGGAACTGGCCATAAAATTAGGTAATCATTTTGTCAAACATGACCCTAATGAGGAACGCACTAGGAAGTTTCAATGTGAACTGAAGTTGTCGACAGCCTCTTACAGAGAATTATATAACAGCCTAACCAAAACACGAACACAACGATTAATAACTGAATTCGTTCGTAAAACCGGTGAAACATCAGCACTAGAGGAGACTCATGCTGATTTTGCTCAAGAGATCACAGAAAGAATTTCATTAATAGAGGAAGAAGACGATGTCCACAACATTTCTAGTGATAGCAGTGATATTCCAGTCGTACACAAACGTATGCGCCGTTTATTTTCAGAAAGTGAAAATGAATAAAATCTTTTTATGTGTAAAACAGATTTTTTTTGTTCATGAAGAATTTTTTTCATTTCATATGCATAAAAATTTACTTTAATACATTTTCATTACATATTATTACATGTGTATTTTGTTGAAATGAAATAAAATAATAAGCTTAAAATGAATATTTTTATGTGTTTGTTTTTTTTTATTATTTTTACTGGTTTTTTTAGATCCGGAACCAATCTTCTTTTCTTCCATAAATACAATGTCTTTTTTTACACGAATTTTTTTACACGTATTTTTCAGGAACGTATCTATTGTGTAAAAACAGAATTAGGTGTGTATATATATATATATCAATAGTATCTTTTGCTAGATAAAAGTGATATCTGTTTAGAATAGTTATTATAATGATGTTATCCAATTATAACATTTTTAATAGTTTATTGTCTAGAAAATGGTTTCTATTATTTCCATAGCTTTGGAATTTTAAAACCTTGGAATTATGGTTAATGCAAAACTAGGAATATATTGTAGGACCATAATTCATAGTGAAATGTAAGGATCGTGAAATTAAAACTTTGCACTGTGCATTTGAAAATTCAAAAATAACAAATACAGAAATGATTTCCCCTTAGTAATTTGCAATCAAAAGTCACAGTGGAAAATTATGCATGTAAATACATTAAATCACATAATCAAAACATTTCAAGAAGTAACTGTGAAGGATAAAACAGCATTAAAGAAATAAAAATGTTTCTACATTTAAAACACCACCACATCATAAATTTTTGAAGTCGATCTGCAGGTATGCCAATATGAAAAAGTTGTATAGTAAGAAGTAGCTGAAGGAGATAACCACTTGATAAAATATTTAGTAAAATTTCATCTTTTTAATATACAATTAAATATATGTTTTTAATAAGTTAGTCTGTGTTGAGGTATTAGATACAACAGAGAATAATTCACTAAAAGAATAATTACTGCAAATGGAGACAAAGGTTTGTGAAGTAAAAATATAATACCTTGTGCATAAATTCAGCATACTGTTCTTGAGACTTCAGATTGTGAGGTAATGTATCTTTTGCAGCAATCACAGTTCTGCAAAAGGAAGGACCCACTGTAACAATTACATCATTGTAAAGTTAAATAATCACAATAACAGAAAAATACATAATGCTAGTGACCATCAAAGTGTTTTTTTTTTTTTTTTTACTTGATTAATTCTGCATTAACACCAGGAGGATTCAGGAACTCAAAATATATGTAAACCTTTCTGAAAAAAATGAATAAAATAATGTCTAGTTAACAATTTCAATTAAGTTTTGTTCTAGGCTCCTAAGTTCATTTCGATAATAATTAAAAGAATCCAGCATAAAAATGATATTTGGGGTTATTATTATTTATTTAGGGGTTAGTATTATTAGCCATATAGTGCAAAGAAGCCTGAAGCTTATGCTGCACCAGCCTTGGTAATTGAGGTTGTCACAGACATTCTCTCAGATATGCCAGATAAGCTGTACTTGCTACCTGAGAGTCTAAGATGACATTCAAGTCAAGTAGACCCAATTTTGGCAAAGTCAAGACGGTCGGAGACAGCCAAATCCTCTGCTTGCACCTTCACGATGGTGGGAATGCTAGTAATCCTGGGTATAACCTCCATGCACAAGCACACTGGGTGACCACCCAGGTATGAACCAACGTAAGCAGGGGTTGAGGTGTGGCACCCACACCACATTGAGGAATGCCATCCTGGAGGAATGCCATCCCTCTGTGTTACCAGGCAATACTAGGTGGTAGATGACTCTCATCAACCGGTGCAATACCACCACTTTGCTTATTAAAGGCTTGAAGTGGTGGAACCCATGTTTAGTCTCCAGAGCTAAGTTCCGGTCAACATTTCCCCATCTCTTCCATCATGCAGCATGACTGATGACTTTTGAGGTTATGATGAACATCATGGCGAGATCAAATCTTCCTTATATTTCGATGGTACAGCTCTAAAATGGTGTTTGCAGGCCAGCCGCTAGTTAGTACACTAGACTGAACCTATTCGAAACTCTTTAGGAGGCTTCCAGATCAGCTAGTGCATAATCTGCTACCTCTACTCTGCCAGATAGTGACTGGAGGGAGTCCGAGTAGTGTGTATGCGGGGGACATTGTCGAGGCCACGTTATATCAAGGATCTGGGTATATTCTTACCATGTGTATGCCATACCCAAAACTTTCATTACTTCATACAGCATGTCCCCCCGCCACCACTTTTCCTTACTATTCAATTGTAGGCATTCTCTTTTCTATATGTTATATATATATATATATTTAGTTAGGTTATATATATATTAGTTATCACCTACTTTATTTGGGGCAAACTTTTTTTGTTACCTTGGGCCACTGACTGCTTACATTGATTAGGTACTTAGATTTTAACTGGAATAGAGTGATACAACATACATATTCAATAATGATTAATGAAATATACAAACAGACAATAGGTATATATGCACTTACATTCAACTTCCCTTATTATAATATTACAATAGAAACAATTCAGCACACAGCTCTGTCACTTCCACATTAATAGCCAATTGTTATTACATTAATTTTTATCTTCAGTACATCTTACATGGCGCCTCCGTAGCCAGGTGGCAAGGAGCAGCAGTGCGTAGCACACGCTTCTTGATTAGACCGGGGTTCGAGCCCGTCACCACCAAATACGGAGGATGCGGAAAGGTCATTCAGGGAATGACCACCGCATATCCCGGAGCAATATGGCCTTAGTTGCTAATGCTCCTAAAAACCAAATAACAACAACAACATCTTACATAACGATTGGTATGGTGCTTTCTGCCGTAAAGTGAACATTATTTTCAGCTGACATTTTCTTTAGGTATCCTAGTCTATAATAATACAGAATGCCCTTTTTTTTGCATTGGGTTTCTAAAGTTAATAGTTAACCTTGCTCCCCTGGGCCAAAATTTTTGCGATATTAAAATCAGCAATATCGTACTTACAGGTTTTCACCAGGTCGGGCCAACATAATCAGTAAGGATGGGTCCTCCATTGCTTAACTTATACTCGTGGTCTTCTTTTCATTTTCAGCTTCCTCTACTTTCCTTATAGCTCCAATGTTTCTGTTCAGCACATTCTGATCCCTTTCTAACTATAACTCCCCCTACTTGAACCTTTCCTGTCCGGCCTACGTACATGCCGCTACTACTCTACCTTCAACACATACCACCAAGGCCTTACCCGAAAGAACAAAAAAACACACTTTTCCCGCCTCTCAAATTCTTATATACCAAATTTGGTTCTCATTTTCCCCACTCCTATTTTCTCTAATCCCACATAATCCCGTCCTTGACCCTTTAAAACACTTTCTGTTCGTTTCGCCGAAAATCCCGGGTTTGGCCATTTCCAGGAAAATGGTCTTTTCGAGGAAATGATCCTTGATCTTTTGGGCACCTACCTAACCATTTATTGCCACTTTCTATTCTATTTAACTGTTTGAGTATTTAAAATTTTAAAAATGGGAAAAAAAATAAATAAATAAATAAAAATAAATAAATATTTATTTATTTTTTATTTTTTTATTTTTTCCATTACTGGTAAGCCAGAGAATACACCTTACAGAATAAATACACCGTGAATTGTCAAACTAATAGTAAGCTTATCTGCGAAAATATCTAAACCTCCCAAACACTTCTTAGTTCGTTTCACAAATATACGTGGTCTCAATTCTAATCTCAACGATGTCCATTTCCACTTGCAATTTGCCAAACCCCATGTACTTTTTCTGACAGAATTTCAGTTATCAGTTGCTTCAATTACTGCTCATCTCAGTTGCCCAAATTATTCGTTGTACGATTCCTTTCACCTCAAAGGTGGTACTTGTGCATATGCCCGTTCGATATTCCCTGTCAGAGATTTGGTAATTTGAAATCTCCTCTTTTCGATCTTCTCAGGCTTAAAATCTCTCTATCTCATTGTGACAAATTCATCTGTTGTCTCTACTTTTCTCCCAACTCCACTAATCACTTAGAGCTCTTTGACTTTCTCTCTTTGCAACTTGAATTTCTCCAGTCCAACTTTCCTAACAGTGAGATAATTTTCCTTGGTGATTTTAATGTTCACAACTACAGCTGGCTTCCGTTTTCTAGTCACACCGACCCAGCTAGTCACGATGCTCAGGCTTTTGCAATTTCTAATGATCTTGTGCAGATTGTTCATTTACCTAAAAGAATACCGGACAATCCCAACCATACCACCAACACGCTTGATGTTTTTCTCACAAACAACCCTTCCAAGTGCACGGTCGAAGTAAGTGGTCTTTAGGCACCTCAGATCACAACTTGGTGATTGCCTCTTCTCCAATGGAGCCTTTATCTCAAGGATATTCCCGACCTCGTATTGTTTGGCATTACAAGAACGCAAAATGGGATGACCTGCAAGATTTATTTTCTTCTTTTCCTTTGTCGGATTACTGTTTCAAAACTTCTGATGTCAATGTTTGGTCAGATCGTGTCAGTGAAATTATTCTTGTAGGAATGGAATCCTTTATTCCACACTCCACTTTAAAATCTCATCCTTTATCTAAACCTTGGTTTTCCAATAAATGTGCTAAGGCTGTTCAAGAGAAGAACGTAGCATATCGTAATTGGCTTGTTTCCAATTATTTAGTTTCATTTTCTGCCTACACCAAACCTCACAACAATTGTAAAGTGGTCATTAATCAGTTCAAACTAGATTTTGAACAAGCTAAGAATAGAAAACTTGCTTCTTGCCCTAATGGTAGCCGAGCATTCTAGTCTCTTGACAAAGCTATTGGCTGCAACTTTTGCCCATTTCTGTCAAAACCAGATGGTTCTGTTGCCACTTCAGCCAAGGATAAAGTGGCCCTGCTAGCATCCCATTTTTCTTCCAACTCATGTATTAATGATCTTGGTAAAATATCTTCCACCATTCCCAACACGGTCCATTCAATGCCTCCTGTGGTTTTCCTTCAAAAGGATGTCAGAAGGATTTTGAAGAATCTCGTTGCTAAGAAAGCACCAGGTCCCGATGGTATTTCTCCACTTGTTCTCAAAACCTGTGTCCTGAACTTACTCCTGTTCTTTGCCACCGTTTTTCACTTTCTTATTCCAAAGGTGTTTTTCCCTTCAACGTGGAAATTTGCTCATATCCAGCCAGTTCCTAAAAAGGGTGACACGTCTCTCCCATTCAATAATCATCCCATTGCAATTACTTCTACTCTTTCTAAAGTAATGGAGAAATCAATTAACTGCCAATTCTTAAACTACCTAGAAACCTTCCATCTGATCAACGATTGCCAGTTTGGATTTCGTCAGTCGACCCACTGGTGATATTCTGGCTTATGTTACCCACATAGGGACAAATTCAATGGAAAAGTTTCGTGAAGCGTAAGTAGTTGCTTTTGACATCTCAAAGGCTTTCAATCCAAAAGATGGAAGCTTGTTTAGAAGACCTTCATAAACGTCTTCTAAACAAGCTTCCATCTTTTGGTTTTCCAACCGGGTTTTCTGTAATTGGTTATTCAGTTTTCCCTGTGATCGCTCACTGAGCGTTTTTTTTTTTTCTTTTTTTTATAATGTAAACCCCAAACATGAGAAGTATTAGAATCTATAGTACTTAGTATCGTGTTTGGGTTGGAGGTTAAGAAGAGAAAGAAGATGTTTGTTAACAGTGGACTTGAACTTCTGTAGAATGTAATTTTCAGGTAATACGTATAAAGGATCGTTGCTCCAGAAAACAGCAGTTAAATGAATAAACGAGGAAGATGAAAACTTGGTTCTGTGAGTTTGAAGTTGTACAGGAAATGGTTGTTTGCTGGTGGCGGCATGTGTTCAGACTGTTTTCAAAGAGAGAGAGAGCGGGAATTATAGAAGCCAATTTAGAACAGTGCCCATGGAAATATCTGTAGAAGAGGCATGCAGCAGAAACAGAACGTCTATGAGACAGTGAGTGAAGAGACTCTGTTAGAGATGAATCATTAATTAACCTAACTACCCTCTTCTGAATGGAATCAAGAAGCCTGAGAGAGGTTTTGGGAGCACCACTCCAGATGTGGAAACAATATTCATTGATAGGGCAGATTTGCGATTTGTACAGAGTAAACAGCTGTTTGAAAGAAAAATAATGGTGAGAGCGAAAGAGAAAACAAAGTTTTTTCGATACAGAGGAAGCAATATTTGTAATGTGCTTGTGCCAAGAGACATTAGAAGTCAGGGTAATCCCCAAAAGAGATATATCATTTTGCCTAGAAATCGGAGTGTCACCAAAGAGAAGCATAGGAGCAGAAGAATCTTTTTTGTAAGATATAAAACAAGACTGAGTTTTAGAAGGATTGAAATCAACTATGTTGTCTTTGCCCTACTGGAGAATTACATGGAGATCGGCATTTAAGGAATTGGTAGCAGATTTTCGAGAAGTTGAAGCTGATTAAGCATGGCAAGGTTTCTCAAAATGGAAAGTGGAATGCAATGTGCTATCATCAGCAAAACTATGGATACGAGTTCCAGTCAATAGAAAAGGAAGGTCATTAATATACATGAGGAAAGGTGTGGGGGAAAGAACTGAAACTTGGGGGACACAGGCATTAGTGGAGAAATTAGAAGACAGACAGCCATCTACCATCAACCTCAGTGAGCGATCAGAGAGAAAACTGGATAACCAATTATAAAAAACAGTTGGCAAACCATAAGATGAAGCTTGGTTAGAAGACCTTTATACCAAACACGATCAAAAGCCTTTGATATGTCAAGAGCAATTGCTTGTGTTTCACCGAACTTCTCCATTGAATTAGTCCATAAATCGGTAACATAAGTCAGAATATCACCAGTGGATCGACACTGACGGAATCCATACTTGCGATCGCTGATCAGGCGGAAGGTTTCTAGGTAGTTTAAGAGTTGGCGGTTAATTGATTTCTCCATTACTTTAGAAAGAGTAGATGTAATTGCAATGGGACGATAATTGGATGGGAGGGATTTGTCACCCTTTTTTTAGGAACTGGCTGGATATGAGCAAATTTCCAAGCAGAGGGAAAATCACCTTTGGAATAAGATAGTGAAAAAAGGCGGCAAAAAGAGGAGTAAGTTCAGGAGCACAGGTTTTGAGAACAAGTGGAGAAATACCTTTGGGACCATGAGCTTTCTTAGCATCAAAATTCGTCAAAATCCTTCTGACATCCTATTGATGGAAGACCACAGGAGGCATTGAATGGAGCGTGTTGGGAATGGTGGGAGGTCTTTTACCAAGATCATTAATACACGAGTTGGAAGAAAAATGGGATGCTAGCAGGTCAGCTTTATCCTTGGCTGAAGTGACAACAGAACCATCTGGTTTGGACAGAGGTAGGAGCAGAGATGGGCAAAAGTTGTGGCCAATAGCTTTGGCAACCAGAATGCGCGGCTACCATTAGGACAAGAAGCAAGTTTTCTACTCTTAGCCTGTTCAAACTCTAGTTTGGACTAATTAATAACAGCTTTACAAATGTTGCGGGCTTTGGTGTAGGCAGAAATGAAACTGAAGAATTAGAAACAAGCCAATTACGATATGCAATGTTCTTCTCTTGAACAGCCTTAGCACATTTATTGGAAAACCAAGGCTTCGATAAAGGATGAGATTTTAAAGTGGAGTGTGGGATAAAGGATTCCATTCCTGCAAGAATAATTTCACTGACACAATTTGAGCAAACGTTGACATCAGAAGTTTTGAAACAGTAATCCGACCAAAGAAAAGAAGAAAAGAAATCTCGCAGGTCATCCCATTTTGAATTCTTGTAATGCCAAACAATACGAGTTTGAGAATAGCCATGAGATAGAGACTCCACTGGAGAAGAGACAATCACCAAGTGGTGATCTGAGGTGCTTAAAGGACGTCTCACTTTGACCGTGTACTTAGAAGGGTTGTTTGTGAGAAAAAGATCAAGCATGATTTTTTTTCTCACAAACAACCAAATATTGTACCGTATTCTTCCAGGTAAATGAACAATCTGTGCAAGGTCATTAGTAATTGCAAAAGCCTCAGCATCTCAACCAGCTGGGTCAGTGTGACTAGAAAATGGAAGCCAGCTGTAGTTGTGAACATTAAAATCACAAAGAAAAAATTACCTCACTGTTAGGAAAGTTGGACTGGAGAAAGTGAAGTTGCAAAGAGAGGAAGTCAAAGAGCTCCAAGTGATTAGTGGAGTTGGGAGAATGGCAGAGACAACAGATGAATTTGACACAATGAGGTTAGAGAGATTTAAAGCCAGAGAAAATCGAAAAGAGTAGATTCCAAATTACCAAGTCTCTGACAGCGAATATCGGAACGGACATATGCACAAGTACCACCTTTGAGGCAAAAGGAATCGTACAACGAATAATTTGGGCAACTGAGATGAGCAGTAGTTGAATCAACTGATCATTGAGATTCTGTCAGAAAAAGTACATGGGGTTTGGCAGATTGCAAGTGGAAATGGACATCGTTCAGATTAGAATTCAGACCACGTATATTTGTGAAATGAGTTAGGAAGTGGTTGAGAGGTTTAGATATTTTTGCAGATAAGTTTATCTATTAGTTTGACAATTCATGGTGTATTCAATAGTAAGAAAAAGTGATGGGACATGCTGTATGAAGGCTTACACGTGGTAAGAATATACCCAGATCCTTGACATAACATGGCCTCGACAATGCCCCACACATACACACTA
This sequence comes from Mastigoproctus giganteus, assembly GCF_048544385.1. Lineage (NCBI taxonomy): Eukaryota > Metazoa > Arthropoda > Arachnida > Uropygi > Thelyphonidae > Mastigoproctus > Mastigoproctus giganteus. The sequence continues at coordinate 209,373,300 of NC_143580.1, read as the reverse complement.
CTTGGGCGCCTCCGTAGCCAGGTGGAGAGGAGCACCAGTGGAGCGCTTCTTGATTAGACCGGGGTTCGAGCCCGTGACCAACAAATACGGACGATGCAGAAAGGTCAGGGAATGACCACCGCATATCCCAGGAGCAAAATGGCCTTAGTTGCTAATGCTCCTAAAAACCAAACAACAAACAAACACACTACTTGGACTCCGTCCAGTCACTATCTGGCAGAGTAGAGGTAGCAAGATTATACACTAGCTGATCCGGAAGCCTCCTAGAGAGTTACCAATAGGTTCGATCCGGTGTAGTAGTAGTGGCAAATAATGCAAGAACATAAGTGTATGAGCTTAAGCAGCATCAGCCAAAAAAAAAAAAATCACGCCATTTCCTCCAAATAACTGTCCCGTTCCTCCTTATATTTATTTAACCTATCAACTTCCACAACGAGAGATGGAAGTTTGTTACAGCAATTAACCACCTGCTGGCTAAAGGCAAATTTTCACACATCTATTCTACATCTGTCCTTCCTCAATTTCAATTTATGCCCTCTTAGGTTTGTAATCTGAACAAGTGGAAGGATTCCATGAGAATTCAGCGTGCTCAATCCATTCAAGGCCTTAAACACCTCAATCAGATCACCGCGCAGGTTCCTAGTCTTCAGCCACTGCAATTTGCAGAACTTAAGCCTCTCTTGGTAAGAGGATCCCTTCATTCCCCTCAGCAATCTTGTTGCCCTTCTCTGTACATGCCCAAGCAAATCTACATCCTTCCTAAAATGAGGCCTCCAGACCTGTTCGCAGTACTCAAGGCGTGGCCTGAACATTGCCTTATACAGAGGGACAATCACCTCCTTTTCCCTGCTAGCAAAATTCCTATATATCATTGACAAAACCCCATGACCTGCTTTGGCAGCCTGTCTGCATTGCTCAGAAAACTTCATATCTGACTTCACAATTACTCCATGGTCTTTTTCATTTTCTACCCATATGCAGTACTTTGTATTTGTCAAGGTTAAACTTCAGTTGCCACTTCTCTGCCCATCTGCCCAAATTATCTAGATCCTGTTGCAGTAGCACACTGCCATTACTCTCATTAAAAACCCTGCCAACTTTTGTATCATCTGCAAACTTTGACACTAAGCCTGATATACATTCATCAATATCATTGATAAATATACAAAACAATAGTAAACCCAACACCGAACTCTGTGGACTCCACTAATAACATTAGTCCAGAACAGCAGCACCCATTAATTACCACCCTCTGTCTTCTCCCACTCAACTATCCTTTTATCCATTGTAGCAACATGCCCTTAATACCATTCTGCTCCAATTTGTACAATAGTCTTCCATGCACAACAATGTCAAAAACTTTCCTGAAATCCAAATATATGATATCAAAATAATTTTTTGCATCTAGTTCCTTTTTAACCATATCATAATATCCTATCAAATTTGTCAGACAAGACTTTCCCTTAACAAACCCATGCTGTCTGAATTATTGCTGCAGTCTTGTCTAGATGATCCTGCAATGCATCTTTAACCAGTGACTCCATTATTTTACCCGGAACAGAAGTTAAACTAACTGGTCTGTAATTACTCGTGTCACCCTTCGATCCCCCTTTGTGAATTGGGAATATTAACTAGCAGCCAGCCTGCGAACACCATTTTAGAGCTGTACCCTCAAAATCTAAGGAAGATTGGATCTCACCACGATGTTCATCATAACATCAAAAGTCATCAATCATACTGCATGATGTAAGAGATGGGGAAGGGTTGACCAAAACTTAGCTCTGCCAATTAAACATGGGTTCCACCACTTCAAGCATACAATAAGCAAAGTGGTGGTATTGCACCGGTTGATGAGAGTCATCTACCACCTAGTACTGCCTGGTAACACAGAGAGGCAGCATTCATCCATGTGGTGTGGATGCCACACCTCGGCCGCTGCATACGTTGGTTCACACCTGGGTGGTCACCCACCATGTGCTCGAGCATGGAGGTTATACCCAGGATTACTAACAGTCCCACTTTTGTGAAGGGGCAAGCAGAGGATTTGGCTATCACACACCGTCCGGACTTTAGCTGAAATTGGGTTCACTTGAACTGAGTGTCACCTGAATATCAGTTCCATCAGCATTTTAGACTCCCAGGTAGCAAGTACAGCTTGTCTGGCATATCTGAGAGACTGTCTGTGACAACCTAGATGGCTGTCTATCTTCTAATTTCTCCACTAATGCTGGTGGCCCCCCAAGGTTCAGTTCTTTCCCCCACTCTTTTCCTCTTGTATATTAATGACCTTCTTGCATTGATCAGAAATCTATCCATATTTTTGCTGATGATAGCACATTACATTCCACTTTCCAGTTTGAGAAACCTCGCCCTGCTCAATCATCTTCAACTTCTCGAAACTCTGCTACCAATTCCTCAAATGACGATTTCCAGATAATTCTCCGGTGGGGCAAAGACAACTTAGTTGATTTCAATTCTTTTAAAACCCAGTCTTTTCTTATGTCTCGCAAAAAGGATTCTTCTGCTCCTATGCTTATCTTTGGTGACACTCGGATTTCTAGGTAAGATGCTATATCTCTTTTGGGGATTACCCTCACTTCTAATCTCTCTTGGCACAAGCACATTACAAATATTGCTTCCTCTGCATCTAAAAAACTTGGTTTTTCTCATTTGCTCTCGGCATTACAGTAAACCCTCGCTATTTGCGGTTTCGCGATCGCTGATTTAATATAAAATGAAACTTTAAAAAATGTGAATTTTAAAGCGCCATGAATATTTTCCGCGATAAAAAAACATGGGCGTGGCTAAAATTATCTCTCCCGGTCAAAACAGCACTGAGTAGGTGGGGGGGGGGGGGGTGACAAAATCGCAAACGTGGATGTTTCTCCCTAATCCTTGTTCAGTATGTGTTATGCGCTTGTCATGGAAGGTTTGGTTGTTTGCTTTTAATTTATATGCTTAAAAATTGAATTAATTTATCAATTTATAAATTGTTACGCTTACAAAAGTGATAAATCTACCATTCTGCAGTGTAAAACAGACTTTTTCGAGTGTGTTAACGGAAGAAAGTGCCATTATTGTGGACAAGTTCTTTTTTATCCGTACGAAAATATGACTACGAATAACAAAGGAAATGGGAAAATATCAAAGACGGTGATAACATTAGCGAATAAAATTGAGTTATTAGACAAAATTTCTAATGGTGAAAGTGTCTCTTCAGTGGCAAAACATTATAAAATCAATGAGTCAACGGTACGATCAATCAAAAAATCGGAAGAAAAGATCCGCCGTAGTGTCCGTGAAAACGCGCTAATCGCTTCAAAAATTTGCTCTGTAACTCGTGATTTTAAATTAGAAAAAAATGGAAAAAGCTTTAAATCTGTGGATAGAAGACCGAACTCAAAATAAAATTCCGTAAGTTCACTCATCATTTGTGAAAAGACAAAACTCCTTTATCAACACTTTAGCGAAACTGGTGATAGCACTGGCGGGATAAGTTTTTTAGCTAGCAAAGGCGCTGGTTTGAAAGATTTGTTTGAAATTTCTAATAAATATTACATTTAATATTAAATTGTTTGTCATTTTCATTTCGATACCCTATGCTTGCATTTTGACTATGTACTGTCTATGTACATAGTTATATTATGAAGGTACATATAATACATACATAGACAAAATTATAGACTAATGTTTCTTATATATTTCATACTTTGGAACGGAACCCCTTTATTACTATGGGAGCCATAACTCAGTATTCGCGTTTTTGGTATTCGCGACATTTCTCAGGAACGTAACCCCCGCTATTTGCGGGGGTTTACTGTACTTTTCTTCCAAACAGCTGTTCACTCTGTACAAATCACAAATCCGCCTTACCATGGAATATTGTTTCCACATCTGGGGCGGTGCCTCCAAAACCTCTCTCAGGCTTCTAGATTCCATTCAGAAGAGAGTAGTTAGATTAATTAATGACTCCTCTCTAAGAGAATCTCTCCACTCTCTCTGTCTCATAGACGTACTGTTTCTGCTGCATGCCTTTTCTACAGATACTTCCACGAGCACTGTTCTTCTGAATTGGCTTCTATAATTCCCGCTCTCTCTTTCAAAACAGTTCGAACAACTTGGTGCCACCAGCCAACATCCATTTACTGTCCAACTTCAAACTCACAGAACCAACTTTTCATCTTCCTCGTTTATTCATTCAACTGCCATTTTCGGGAACAGCTTTCCTTCACACGTATTTCCTGAAAATTACAGTCTACAGAAATTCAAGTCTAATGCCAACAAATATCTTCTTTCGTCTTCCTTCGTCTTCTCAACCTCCAATCCAAGCACGCTACTAGGTACTATAGGTTCTAATACCACTTGTGTACGGGGTTTTCATAATAAAAAAAAAAAAACAAGTTGTTCAACTTGCAGAAAATTTAAGACAAAATGGCATTGCACTTATCTGTTAACACTGTCAGCAAGTTTTAATGTGCTAATAAAAAGAATTTTTCCCTTGAACAAAAAATATCATAAATATATGTCATATAATATTATAGATAAATTAAATTTTGGTGCTACCAGTATCATACCTTTTATATCTTTTCTTTCTAGATGGGAAGAGTTCAAAATCATGCAATATATCAGAAATTTCAGCAGCTATAACAGATGGCTTCTTATTTATTACAAGTAGCAGTATTGCCCTATATCCTTTTTCATGAAACAAACTTGAATAATATAATAAACTTTCTTTCACGCGCGCACACACAGTAATAATGGATAAGTTCTTTACTGTGATTGGCTAAATGACATCATTTCTTATGTTAGATTAGCATTACCAGAGGCATTTGATGCAAGAAAGCAAGCTTATACAGCATCAGTCAAATAAACAAATAAAACCTTTCCATTTCACCTATCCATTCACTCTGAAAGTTTGTTCAATTCTGCCCTGAATTTATTTGAGCTATCAACTTCGACTATGACAGAAGTTGGTTCCAGCAATCACCCACCCACTGGCTAAATGCAAATTTCCACACATCCATTCTATAACTGACTTTCCTCAATTTGAATTTGTGCCCCTTCAAATTTGTAATCTGAGCAAAGAAGAAGAATCCCACCAGCATTCAGCTCGCTCAAATCATTTAAGGGCTTATACAACTCAATGAGATCACCTTGATGCAGACACTTCATTTGCAGAACAAAAGCCTTTCTTGATAAGAGCAACCCTTTGTTCCCCTCACCAATTGTCACCCTTCTCTGTACTCATTTCAGCACTCTACATCCTTCCTAAAACGAGGCTTCCAGACCTATATGCAGAACTGAAAGTGTGGCCTGACCATTACTTTATGCAAAGGGATAATTACCTCCTTATCCCTGCTAGCAAAATTTCTGTATATCACTGAAAAGACCATATGAGCTGCTCTGGCAGCCTGTCTTTGGTTATCTGTTTTTTTTTTTTTAGGAGCATTAGCAACTAAGGCCATGTTGCTCCGGGGTTATGCAGTGGTCATTCCCTGACATTTCCGCATTCTCCGTATTTGGTGGTCACGGGCTCGAACCCCAGTCTAATCAAGAAGTGTGTGCTGCGCACTGCTGCTCCTGCCCACCTAGCTATGGAGGCGCTGGCAGCCTGTCTTCACTGCTCAGAAAACTTCACATCTGAGAACAGTTACCCATAGGTCTTTTTCATTCTCCACTATTTGCTGTGAGATTCCATTAGCTTCAAATGTGGTACTTGTGCATATGTCTGTTCTAATATTCCATGTTAGAGACTTAGTAATTTGGAATCTCCTCTTTTCGATCTTCTCTGGTTTAAAATCTCTCTACCACATTCTGTCAAATTCATCTGTTGCCTATATTACAAAACATTTGGAATTCTATGATTTCCTCTCTCTGAAACTTGACTTTCTCCAGTCCAACTTTCCTAACAGTGAGGTAATTTTCCTTGGTGATTTTACTGTTCACAATTCCAGCTGGCTTAGGTTTTCTAGTCACACAGACCCAGCTATTCGAGATGCTGAGGCTCTAATTACTAATGACTTCACACAGATTGTTCATTTACCTATCAGAATACCAGATAATCCTGACCACGAAGCCAACACGCTTGATCTTTTTCTTGCAAACAACCCTTGCTAAGTGCACAGTTGGTGTGAGTGGTCCTCTGTAGGCACCTCAGGTCACAACTTAGTGATGTTCTCTTCTCCAATGAACTCCTTCTCTTGTGGTCGTTCTCAACCTCATGTTGTTTGGCATTACTAGAGTGCAAAATAGGATGATCTGCCCAATTTCTTTTCTTCTTTCTCATGGTAAGATTACTGTTTCAAATTTTCTGATGTCAGTATTTGCTGAGGTCAAGACTGTGTTGGTGAAGTTATTCTTGTAGAGATGGAATTCTTCATTTCACACTTCACCTTGAAATCTTGTCCTTTATCCAAATCTTAGTTTCCAATAAATGTGCTAAGTTTGTTCAAAAGAAGGACTGTTGCATATTCTGATCGGATTGTATCCAAATCTCGGTTGGTTTATTTTCTGCCTAGACCACAGCTCGCAACAATTGTAAAACAGTTATTAATCAATTCCAAACTAGATTTCATACAGGCTAGAAGTACAATACTTGCTTCGTGTCCAAATGGTAGCTGAGCATTCTGGTCCCTTGCCAAAGCTACTGGTTACACGTTTGCCCATTTCTATTCCCACCTCTGTCAAAACCGGATGGTTCTACTGCCAATCTTGGTAAATCATCTCCCATTTCCAGTATTCTCCATTCAATTTCTCCTAAGGTCTTCTGACAAAAGAATGTCAGAAGGATACTGAACAGTCATGGTGCCAAGAAAGCGCCAGTTTCTGATGGCATTTCTTCACTTTTACTCAACACCTGTGCTCCTGAACTTACTCCTGTTCTGTGTTGCCTTTTTTCACTTTCTTATTCCAAAGGTGTTTTTCCCTTCTGCTTGGAAATTTGCTCATATCGAAGCAGTTCCTAAAAAGGGTGAAAAATCTCTGCCATCCAATTATTGTCCCTTTGCATTTACTTCTACTCTTTCTAAAGTAATGGAGAAATTAATTACCTGTCAACACTTAAAACTATCTAGACACCTTTCATCTGATCAACAATAACCAGTATGGATTCCATTAATGTTGATCCGCTGGTAATATTCTGGAATATTTTCTCAACCTATGGACAAATTCAATGGAAAAGTTTGGTCAAATTAAAGCATTTGCTATTGCATTTGAAAGGCTTTTGATCATGTTTAGCTTAGAGGTCTTCTAAATAAGCTTCCATCTTATGGTTTGCCAACTTTTTTAAATTGGGTATCTAGTTCTTTCTCCCACTCTTTTCCTTTTGTATATTAATGACAGTCTTCCATTGACCAGAAATCCCATCCATAGTTTTACTGATGATAGCACATTGTATTCCACTTTCAGTTTGAGAAATCTTTCCCTGCACAAACAGCTTCAACTTCTCGAATATCCACTACCAATTCCTTAAGTGCTTCTCCGTAGCTAATTCTCCAATATGGCAAAGATAACTTAGTTGATTTCAATCCTTCTAAAACTCAGTCCTGTTTTATATCTCGCAAAAAAGGTTTCTTCTGCTCCTATGCTCATCTTTGACGAAACTCCAATTTCTAGATAAGATCATATCTCCATTGGGATTACTTCAAATTTCTCCTAACATAAGTACATTCAGCAGTGTGTAGCACACGCTTCTTGATTAGACTGTGTTTCAAGCCCGTGACCACCAAATACGGAGGATGTGGAAAGGTCAGGGAATGACCACCACATATCCCGGAGCAATATGGCCTTAGTTGCTAATGCTCCTAAAAACCAAATAACAAACAAACAAACATAAGCACATTAGAAATATTGCTTCCTCTGCATCTAAAAAGCTGCGTTTTCTCTTTCGCTCTCAGCATTACTTTTTTTCTAAACAGCTGTTCACTCTGTACAAATCACAAATTCGCCCTAACATGGAATAATGTTCCAAGTTAGTGCACATTCGGTATGGGGGGGCACCCAAATCGGGCACCCCCGAAACAACAAACCATAGCCAACAATGAAACCTACACTCCAAGAACAAATGAATAACCATTCACAACCACAGAATTGAACACAGTCTTGGCCAAGAAGAAAGAAGGGAAAACACCTGGATGTGACATCTTGGAGGTAGGTGTTATCAAGAAATTTGCTGAACACTACTCCAACACCCTGCTAAGTCTATTTAACAGATGTCTAGCCAATGGAACCTTCCCCACTTCTTGGAAAATTGCAGGGTATATGCCCCTATACCTTGAAGTTGCCAAAAGAGGCCTCTTCCATCGGCTGAAAAAAGGCATACCTACATAGCTACTGAACCTTCAAGTGGACCTGACAAATGACCACAAACAGGAAAAAAGATGAATCTCAGATCACCTGCATTACCTCAAGAGTAAGAATCCTGGAATTTAACTCAAATAGGAGAAATAAAGCAGTTACTCCTCTGAGTCAGCTTCACATCACCCCCGTTACTCACCTGGATTGCAAGCAATATTTTTATTAATAAGACATCAATCATTTCAGCAAAAACTCAACTCTATGGGTATAGAGTCACATCCATTCTGCCATTGTGGAAATGAGGAGTTCTGGGCCCTCATTACGTATGAGTGCCCCTTGGGGGCACTCATACGTAACGAGAAAACCACAGTAATGAGAACCATATGAAAACCACAGTAATGAGAGGACATCGTATTCACTCGATTTCCCAGGCTGTCTTCATCACAAGGTGTGCCAAGCTCACCACCGTTAGGACAGTCCAGAATACTTCCCACCCCCTGTTAACCCCTTCGGGAGTAGGATAAATGTAAATCCGTGCTACGGATATTATGCTGCGCATAATAGGGTAGGCTACATGCTTGCACCCACTTTAGGGTGCGAGATCAACACAGAGAGTGCTGATGGTGCCTCCATAGCCAGGTGGGAAGGAGCAGCAGTGCGTAGCACACGCTTCTTGATTAGACAGGGGGTTCGAGCCCGTCACCACCAAATACGGAGGATGTGGAAAGGTCAGGGAAATGACCACCGCATATCCCGGAGCAATATGGCCTTAGTTGCTAATGCTCCTAAAAAAAAAACCAAATAACAACAACAGAGAGTGCTTAGCAAATGGTTTTTGCACAGGCACCTGCTTCTGGGACTTTTAAACCCCTTCCCTATCCCCACTTCGCCTTACTATATGGGGGACTGTCTTTACTATGAGTCCACTCTTCTTTCACCCAGTCTGACCTCTCTTTATCACATGTGAACTCTCTTCAACAAAAAGTTTTTTTTTATTTTTTTTATTGTGGCCTCTGTCAGGAAGCATAGGTGACCCTGGCAGAGTCCAGCCAGAGTATCATGGGCAGCCTGGCTCAACAGTGGTGGTGGTGGTGGGCAATTTAGTGTCCCATTAGGGGCCCTGCGGCCAAGTAGACAGAGAAACAACAGAACCCAACACAATACAATACTCATAACATGCCACACACACTTCTGGCATTTACAGTCCTGTATACGTCACAAGTATAAATTGGGGTTTCCCACAACTACAGATGGCGCAGTTGTGGAAGACTACCAGTGGCACCTTACCCTAAACACTATGCCACTATGGCCCTGAAACCTCTCTCAGACTTCTAGATTCCATTCAAAAGAGCACAGTCAGGTTAATTAATGACTCATCTCTGAGTCTCTCAAACCTTTGTCTCATAGACATTCTGTTTCTGCTGCATACCTTTTCTATAGATACATCCATGGGCACTGTTCTTCTGAATTGGCTTCTGTAATTCCCACTCTTTCTTCCAAAGCAGTCCAAATACATGCCACAAATTCAAACTCACAGAAGCAACTTTTCTTCTTTCTCATTTATTCATTCAACTTCTGTTTTCTGGGACAACCTCCCTTCATACGTATTCCCTGAAAATTATAATCTGCAGAAGTTCAAGTCTAAGGTAAACAAATATTTTCTTTCATCTTCTCAACTTTCAACCCATACATGGTACTAAGTACTATATGTTCTAATACCTCTTGTGTTTGGGGTTTCAAAAAAAAAAAAAGTCTCAGTGAATGTACCATGGAACTACCCGCTTCATGTGCTCTATGAAGTGACCCAAGGACTGGATACTCATTATCTCTATGACAATAAAACAAATCCCCCCCCCCCCCAGCATCACTGTAATTCATTAGGCTTTACTTCATGTCAACTCTTGAATTATTCCACATGCAGCTTTTTTTCTGCTTAACCTAAAAGAAAAATTTCAATTTAAAATGTGATACTGATTGCGATTGTTTTTCAGACATATCAACAATTAAAACATAAGAGTTATAATATATCATGGATTGTAATTTGTTAATAAGCAATCTTCATAAAAGACCTTTCAAACTGTAATATGAGAAAACTATGCACTTTATAAATACTCCATTCAGTCACCAAAATACTACCAACAAACTAATATATCTACGAAAATAAAACCTACCCAATTTCTCTTAAGATTTCTTCTGCTTCCAGTAAGGCATTTTCTCTAAGCTGTGCAAGTGGAGCAATATCTTTCCACCCATATCCTACTCCCAAATCATTCAAGGAACCATGAATCATGTGAACATCCATCTGCAATAGCAACAGATTTAAATACAGTCATACTGCAATATTGCAAATATAAGAATGATTTTTTGTTTCTTTCAATTGTGTATTTTTAACAAAACTAATCTCTGGCATGCAAAATGAGTTCTATCAAACAATGACACAACTGAGAAATTGAAATAACACTTTAATCCATTTTAAGAATATACAAACTATGTTCAGTAAAATCACTGTATTTTACAAAAATGAAATGTATGTACAATTAAAATGTAATCAGAGTGTTGCCAGTAAATGGTCTTATGCATGTGCCAACTGTTGTGTTTCTTGGGTTAACTTAATGTACTTAATGACAGAGTTAATTCCTTGAAAATGAGCTGTTAAGCAAAATGTTTGGAAAATTGAATGGAAATTTTCCATACATATTGCTTAACAGATGCATTCCTTGAAGAAAACAAAATAAATAATAATAATAAATAAGGTAGCAATTTTTAAATATGGTTATTAACAATATATTAATAGTAAAAGAAATGGCCTTACTTATTTAGCATAACAACACTGTCTAGATATATTAGCAATATGTAATAATAAGATGTAAACTTATGGATCACTGGTTCCCGCTTCATTTAACATGGAACCATCCCTATTAGTCCTATTACTGCAAAAAATAAAAACTCCAACAAAAAAACTTTTTAGCTTTATTTCTTTTTGTAACAGGCAATGAAGTTTCTTATTTTGTGGATACAGGTGGTTGAAAATGTTTCATGTAGGAATCTAATGGCACTGTACAGCAGCTAATAACATCTTTACACATTTTTATTATTCTGCTAACTAGATAGTATGAATCAGAGCTGTAATACTCAATATGTTCTACATTGATAATAATATTAGTAAATTAAGGAAGGAAGAAAGTCAGGAAGGAAAATCGTTTTGAATATTTTCGTTAGATTCTTTTAATTGCGTTAATTTGAATTTTAATTGTTTTAAATTGATTTTGAATTGTGTTAAATTGATTATTTAATTATTTATATTTTACTTTAATGTACCGGTAAATTGTCGATTTTTTCGTTTTTTCCGTTTTAATTTCTGGAGGGTATCATACGGAAGTGTTCTAAGTACTACATTGAGGTAAACTCCTCTTATTAATTTACTAATATTCTGCTAACTGTATTTCTGCTGTCACTACTTTGTAATTCTTCGTATTATTCAGAAAAAAACAGCTATTGCAGTTTTTAAATGACTAAAAGCTCCTGACATACCTTGGATGTGATTAATTTTTAGGACACTAGACTTAACCTTTTTTTAAACTTGTCTTTATTTATTTTCATTATGTTCAAAAGACTATCTATTGTCCTTTGTTATAACAATGGACAGTAGATAGTCTTTTGCAAAGAATTTTTCTCAGCATGCTCTGTGCTTATTAACAGAAGAGACTGTTTCTATAAGGATGGGATACACTTAAATAAAAAGGGTGCAAGAATATTTACTGATGCTATCAAGGCAGTGTTAGTGAGTTGGAAAACTGCTAGTTGAGGATACACAGATTAAGAGCCTAACAATGGCCTCAGGCAGAGACGAAAGTGATACATGCACTGCTTCTATTGGAACGAGCAGCAGCCTGGAAAGTTAGGTGCAGGGATTTCAAGGAATGCTAACAGTCACCATAGAACAAGTAAATACATGAGCTGTGTTAGGATAACTAAGGGTAAGAACAGGCACAGGTATACTAGCAGGTACACCAATGATAGGAGCATAGTAAATAAATTTGATGAAGTGCTGGATAGGACATCAAATGCAAACATTGTTCGGGTATCAGAGATGTAGCGTCACTCAAATATAGGGGGTGCAGAATTTGAATATGGGGAGTAAAATGTGTACATCAAGGATATTCAAAGTACTTTTGTTTTTCAGACGGCCTCCAAAGTTTCCCCATATGCCGCAGTTTCATTTGTAAGGCAAATGCCAAAGCTGATGATGATGATGATGTGTGTGTGTGTGTGTGTGTGTGTGTGTGTGTGTGTGTGTGTGTGGGTTCTGTTGAATGTTGAGTGCTGGCACCAGATCCCCCGCCCCTTGATCCCCATCCTTAGCCACGTGGAGGAGTGCCAGGGACTGTACACCAGACTCTTATTGGAGCTTTCAAGGATTACCTGAAAACCCCGAGGGTACTTTTGAGATCTCAAACAGGAATAGGTGGGAGAAGTAGGTGAGAGAGGGAGAGGAAGGAAAAGAGGATAGAAAGTTGAGCAGAAGGAAGACACTCTCCAGGAAAACGAAAATTAGATGACCAGCAAATTAACCTGGTTAAACAAACCTCATGTTATTGATATAAAAGTATGTTAAACCATGAATAACATACAATAGAAAATTCTTTTCTATGTCAAAGCATTTAGAATATTAGCTAAATAATTAAGAATTTTATGAAAAAGTACCATAATGACTATAGTCAAATGTCAAAGTATATGCAATTTAATTAGAAATGAGAAGAGATGACTGGAGGAAACCATAACATAAGGTTTGTTTAAGCGGGTTAATTTGCTGATCATCATCTTTTCTGTTACCTTTCCTAAGCAACTAATTTTCATTTTCTGGAGAAGTGTCTTCCCTCTACTCAACTTGCTATCCTTTTTTCCCCATTATGACCAAATTTGTACATCAAGTATTTAAAATAATTAAAAATACCTACTCAGAAAGGTGTCAGGTTATGATCATACACTCTGCAATTGCAGTGGCAGAGATACACCTTAATAAAATGTACCTTGATAAAACATTAAAATAACTATAGTAGCACTCACTGTGAATGCAGCAGCAGACTTAACTTCTTTAAAAAGGCCTTAGTTAAAATTTTCAGTACAAGTAATTGGTAGCACAACTATACCTCAGTACCAGTTCTTATTTTAGACAGTATATAGTCACTTTCTATTTTTTTATTATTAGCCCTTTTGTTGTTGTTGTGTTGGGATTTAACGGAACAGGCTGTAGGGACATATTCTTATTATTATTACTAGCCATGTAGCGCAAGGAAGCCTGAGGCTCATGCTGCACCAGCTAAAAAAAAATTTCCAAGTTATCCTGAGAGAGAGAGAGAGAGAGAGAGAAGTAGAAGGGCATCACCAAGAAAGAGAAGAATGATGATATCCAGCTCAGGACCCCGGGTGTGTGCCAAGTCCATACTCAACAGATGTGAGCACCTAGGGTTAATATTGTGGCTTGCTAATGGTTAATAGGAAATACTAACTTTATTGTAATACCTGTTATATTTTATGGTATATTCCTATGTTATTTAGGAAGGTAAACAGTCCTTTTTTATTAGGGTCATCTCCAAGAATCTGCAATAATGTTAGTGATGACCGTGCATTAGCATATCATTTAAAGCTGTTTCAGCAGATATTGAGAAGGTGAGGACAATCCACTAATAAATTATGAATAGTCAGTTGCACATGACATGATGTGCATTGAGGAGCACTGTCATTCGTTAATAGAAAAGGTGTGTGAGGCAAGTATGCCCAATAAGCCTTCCAAAAATTACTTCTTCTAGTCTGCTTTTCCGGAAGCTGGAGAGCCACAGCTTTGGATCTGGTTTTATTTGGTAAAGTTTGTTTCCTGGATAACCTCTCCAGATTATTGACCAGCTATTGCAATGTGCTTTATGGATGATGGATTTCAAATCAGTATATGAAACTTGACAAATCTTGGATGGTGTTTAATTGCTCTAAAGTACGTTTTCTTGCAGAGTCATTATTACTAGCCATGTTTCACTGGAGAACCATAGTACAAGTGAGACCTGATGATCATAAGGGTATGTCGATCAGTACCCCATGACAAGGATGACACACACACCCACCCACACCGGAGGATCAACTTCTTCAAACAGACAGTTGAAGATAGGCCACATGTGCTTGAAAGTTTCCTATCTAGTATAAGGCCAAGAAATCACAGTGTGAGCAAGAGGAACTGGCACTGGATCAGGATTAAGTGACCAAAGTTTGCAGAAATGAGTGGTAGTGGATTTCTGTTCAGTGAGATGGTATCCAGTGCATAAGGTCCAGGATTGAATTCTGGTTAGAGTAATTTCTAGCTGTCTTGCGATAGTATTCATATTTTGTGACTGGCACGGTATGGTGAGGTCATTATCATACATGTATACTTCAATTATTTTTGGAAGATCTTGCAATATACTGTTGACCCTAATTGCAAATAGGGTTGGACTCAATGTGGAACCCTATGGGACACCCTCTTCTTGAATGTGGGATGTGGACAACAGGTTTTGATATTGGACTTGAAATGTGCGTAATTTTAAAAAGTTCTGAATTATTAAAGGGAGGTAGCCTCTCAGTCCTAAATGATGCATATCTTTAAAGATACCATGACACCATGTGGTGTCAAATGCTTTATGAATATCCAGGTTGACCATCACAAGATGTCTCCTAATGAAGGCGTTATGAATGTTGGATTCAATTTTTACAAGTAAATTGAGGGCTGTTTTCATGGAAGCCATATTGGTGATCAGAAAGTATATTTTGGGCATCTAGAATCCAGGTGAGCCTCTTATGCAAATATTTTGCTCAAACAGCGTGTCAATGATATCGGTCTATAATTCTGAATTTGAAAAGGATCTTTGCAGGGTTTTGGTATAGCACAAATATAGGAATGACGCCAAGAGAGAGAGGGTATATATTTTCTGAAAAGATCCAGTTGTAAAAGAGCAATAATATGCATAGATCAGGTTTAATAGCTACTTCAGCATACTGTAGTGAATGCTGTCTGGTCCTGCTGTACTAGAGGGAGATTTGCTCAGGGATTGTTTCAGCTCAGCGAGAGTAAAGGGTTGGTTATACATAAGTGAGCGACTAATTAAAAAATTCAATTTAATATGTTCTTCATTAGTTTTAATGCGTTGAAAGGAAGACACATAACAGGAAGAGGGGGAAATATTATAGAAAGATTCCACTAAAGCATTTGCAATATCAGTAGGAGAGGTAAGTGCCCATTCCACTGTATTATTAGAGACTGCAATGGTAGAAATTTTCCATTGAGTGCTTGTATTTTTTTCAAGATAATCCAAGTGTCAGTATTTTTGTTAATACTTGAGGCAAAGTTAATCCAGTAGTCACGTTTTGCTTTTTTTCTAATTTGACTTGCTCTGGCTCAGAGTTTTTTGAAAACAATTAGGTTGGCGGTAGTTCGGAATTTGCGAAATTGGTTCCAAGCACGGTTTTTTCTCTTTTCATTTTGGAGCAATCTTCATATTACCACTGGTTTTGGTGTACCCATTTGTGCTATCGGATTTTGGAATGGAAATTTCAGCTGCCAATGTGATCGGTTACGTCATCAATATGTTGCTGTTGTACATACTTTGCTTGTTTGATGTTTGTGGGGAAATCAGGAACAGGATATAATATTGCCAAGGAGAATGTCTTTGTGTGTGCACGATGAAAGGAGTGTGAGGAAATCAGGCACCAACTCAGCGTTATGGGCCTATATGAGAGCTTGAAGGACAGGGTAAATGCCCTCAAAGGATTTAAATTGAGGGCCCATCAAGCTCTCAGCTGCCCACATCAATGCCAGAGATTGTACTTGAATATCACGCAACATAGCGGAAACCCCCAAGGCAGAATGCACTGGTCCCAAAGGAAGTAGTTGTTGTTGGTGACTCTTTTGTCAGGGAAACGGGGTACGTATTGGGCAAAAGGATAAGTGGCACAGGACCAGGATATGTCTGCCAGGGGCAAAGGCTGATGATGTTGTAGAGCAGATATCATTGTCTAAGGGCATGAAGGGTGATATTGTTGTACACGTTGGCATTAATGATATTAACATTAGGAGACCGGCGGAAATACTTAATAAGTACAGATCAATGCTGAAAAAAAAAAAAAAAAGCTGTGAGTCATGGTTGAATTTGAAAGTATCTGCAATTCTGCCCAGACACGATAGGAGGGAGTATATGATGAGAACCATGTCGATCAATTTGGCCCTGGAGAGAATGTGCAAAGCTCAAGGGGTAGAATTTTTCTGAGCCTGCTTGTATTTGTTAACAGGTTTGAAGAAGGAGAGACTGCTTCTACAGGGATGGAATTCACGTAAACAGAAAGGGTTCAAGAATATTTGCTGATGCTATCGAGGCAGAGTTAAGTGGGTCAGAAAACTGATAGCTTGGGGGGATACACAGACTAATAGATTAACAGTAGCCACGGGCAGAGGTGAAAGTGATTCTTGCACTGCTTCTATTAAAATGCAATTGAGCAGAAAGCCTGGAAAGCAAGGCAATGTGGATTTCCAGGACTGCTGGGAGTCATAGAGGAATTAGTAAATACATAGACTGTGTTAGGGAAACTAAACAGGTGCATGTATACTTGCATGTACACCAATGCTAGGAGTATAGTTAATAAATTTGATGAGCTTGAAGTGCTAGTCAAGACATCAAAGGGAGATACTGTTGGGATATCAGAGACGTGTTGTCACGCAAACATAAGCAGTGCAGAATTACAATTTGGGGAGTACAATACGTACAGAGAGGATAGACAAGACAGTAAGGGAGGAGGGGTTGTGCTGTTAGTTAAGAAACACATAAATTCTAAGGAAGTGCATCCAACTGATGTTGGTGGACAATGCAATGTTGAGTCTGTTTGGTGTGACATAAGCACTGGGAAAGGAAAAATGAGAGTAGGTGTGTTTATAGGTCTAATGAATCTGATGAATATAATGAGCAATTGTGCAAAGAAATACAGTGGGCCAGTAAATTAGAGTGTCTTATAATGGGGTATTTTAATTTTCTGGATATCAACTGGAATTTGTGGGTTGGTCACTCACACACTAGCAAGGCTTTTGTGGATTTATTGGATGATTGTTTTCTACAGCAGCATGTTTGAGAGGCAACCAGAGGTAGATAAACTCTTGATCTGATTATCAATAGTGATTCTTCATGCATCAAGAATCAGCAGATAAAGGAACCACTAGGTGGCAGTGATCACAGTGTGCTGAAGTGAGATTTACTCAAAGAGGTAACAACCATCAAGGGTAAAGGGAAGGGTTTTTGCTTTCATAAAGGTTATTATGGTGATCTGAGACAGTATTTAAATTCTATACTGTGGAACCAACTGATGATGTTGGCTCCACCGTATAGACAACCAACAGCAAATTCAAATTGGGAAGAATTCAAAGAGTTAATGTTGGAAGCCACTAGCCTTTTCATACCAAGAAAGAAATATTGTTCAGATTTAGGCCTAAATGGATGTCAGATGAACTAATTAGACATGTGACAGAGAAGAAAAATGCATGGGATACATAAAAATTAACACAGAAGTCTATGATAGATATAAGCTGGTCTGTAACCAAGTTACAAAGAAGGTTAGGCAGGCGAAGGCAGATTACGAGAAATCTTTGGCAAAGGATGCAAAGAAAAACAGCAAAGAGTTCTTTACTTATGTAAACTCTAGAAGGAAGGGGGATGAATCAGATTGGTCCACTTGATATCGATGGTTCAACTGTTGATGATCCTGCTCAGGTAGCTAACAAACTGAATGAATATTTTGCATTGAAATTCACAAATGAGGAGTTATTCAGGGAGGGGAATTCCAGAGGTGTATTCAACTCTGGCAGTAAGCTAGATAATCTTGTAATAACTGAGAGTAAAGTGAAGGAGAAATTGTTGAAGATAAACACAAGAAAGGCACCTGGGGTGGATGGAATCTACCCAGTTATATTAAAGTGGCAGCAAAGGAAGTAAGAAAACCCTTAGCCATAATTATGAGAGCCTCCCGGGACTCAGGGGGGGGGGGGGTAACCATGGACTGGAGATGTGCAAATGTGACTCGAATACACAAAGGAGGATCAAAGGGGGAGACAGATAATTACAGACCTGTTAGTTTAACTTCTGTTCCAGGGAAATTAATGGGGCACTGGTTAAAGAAGCATTGCAGGATCATCTAGACAAGACTTCAGTTATAGCTCGGATAGGCGCCTCCGTAGCCAGGTGGGAAGGAGCAGCAGTGCGTAGCACACGCTTCTTGATTAGACCGGGGTTTGAGCCCGTCACCACCAAATACGGAGGATGCGGAAAGGTTAAGGAATGACCGCCGCATATCCTGGAGCAATATGGCCTTAGTTGCTAATGCTCCTAAAAACCAAACAACAACAACAACAACATAGCTCGGATGCAGCATGGGTTTGTTAAGGGGAAGTCTTGTCTGACTAATTTGATTGTATACTATGATGTAGTCACAAAGTAACTGGATGCAAAGAATAACTTTGATATCATATATTTGGATCTTAGAAAAGTCTTTGATACTGTTGCACATGGAAGACTGCTGCACAAATTGGAGCAGTGTGGCACTGGAGGCAAATTGCTGCTATGGTAAAAGGGATGGTTGAGTGGAAGACAGAGAGTGGTAATCAATGGACATTGCTCTTCTTGGACTAATGTTATTAGTGGTGTCCCTCAGGGTTCAGTGTTGGGTCCATTGTTGTTTTCTGTATTTATAAATGATATGGACAGAATCATTTGCAGACGTTAGAAAGGTTGGCAGGGTTGTTAATGACACTAATTACAGTACACTGCTGCAACAGGATCTAGAAAAGTTGAGCAGATGGGCTGAGAGGTGGCAAATGAAGTTTATCATTGACAAATGTAAAGTACTATGATGTAGTACTTTACATTTGTTAATGTAGAGTACTACCTATGGGAAGCAGTAATCCAAGAGTAACGTATCAATTCTGTGGTACCACTCTGACAGTGATAGAGAATGAAAAGGACCTGGAGTAATTGTCCAGGCAGATATGAAGTTTTCTGAGCAGTGCAGATGGTCTGCAAGAGTATCTCATGGTGTCTTGTCAATGATATACAGGAATTTTTCTAGCAGAGATGAGGAGGTGATTATTCCTTTGTATAAGGCGATGGTCAGGCCTTATGAACAGCTTCCTATGCTAGAGCAGTGGCCACACCTTGAGTACTGTATACAGGTCTGAAGGCCTCATTTTAAGAAGGATGTAGAGCTGGTGGAACGAGTACAGAGAAGAGCAACAAGATTAGTGAATGGAACAAAGGATTGCTCTTACGAAGAAAGGCTAAGTTTTGCAAATTATAGTGTCTGGAGACTAGGCACCTGCGAGGTGATCTGATTGAGGTGTATAAAACCTTGAATTGTCTGAGCATGCTCAATGCTGATGGGATTCTTCTTCTTGCTCAGAATAATCACCTGAGAGGGCATAAATTCAAATTGAGGAAAGACGGTTGTAGGATAGATGTGTGAAAGTTTGCCTTTAGCCAGCAGGTGGTTGATTGCTGGAACAAACTTCCATCTGTCGTTGTAGAAGTTGATAGTTTAAACAGATTAAAGGCAGAACTTGACAAACATTTGGAGCGAGTGGATAGGTAAAAGAAGGTTTTTTTTTGGCTGATGCTATATAATCTTGGTCTCTTGCATCATGTGTCTTTGCTAATGCTAATGCTAAAAAATACAGAATCCAATTCAAATTAGGGATTACAGACCAATCTCAATTCCCCCCCCCCCCCCAGCATCAAGAATCAGCAGATAAAGGAACCACCAGGTGGCAGTGATCATAATGTACTGATGTGAGAATTACTTAAAGATGTAACTACCATCAAGGCAAAAGGGAAGGGCTTTTGCTTTTGTAAAGGTGACTGCAGAGGTCTCAGACAGTTTTTAAATTCTGTAGAGTGGGAACAACTGGTGATGTTACCAACAGCAAATTCTAAGTGGGAAGCATTTTAGGAATTAATCGTAGAAGCTACTAAAAGTTTCATACCTATTAAGAAATATTGTTCAAGGTTTAGGCCTAAATGGTTGTCAAATGAACTAATGAGACTTGTGGCAGAGAAGAAAAATGCATGGGATGCATATAAATTAACAGACGCCACAGAAGCCTATGGCAGATATTAGCTAGTCTGTAACCAAGTCACAAAGGAGGTTAGGCAGGCGAAGGCAGATTACGAGAAAACTTTGGCAAAGGATGCTACAAAAAACAGCAAGGATTTCTTTACTTATATAAACTCTAAAAGAAGGGAATGAATCTGATTGGTCAACTTGATATCGATGGTTCGACTGTTGATGATCCTGCTCAGATAGCACACAAACTGAATGAGTATTTTGCATCTACATTCATACATGAGGTGTTATTAAGGTTTGAAAATGCCAGAAGGTTATCAAATTGTAGCAGGGTGCTTAATGATTTTGTAATAATTGAGAGCAAAGTGGAGGAGAAATTGTTGAAGGCACCCGGGGTGGATGGGATCTATCCAGTTATATTAAAGGAGGCGGCTCTCGTAATTATGGCTAAGCAAGCCCTTAGCCATAATTATGAGAGCATCCTTGGATTCAGGGGAGGTCCCCACGCACTGAAGATGTGCAAATGTATCCCCAATTCACAAAGAGGGATCGAAGGGTGACACGAGTAATTACAGACCAGTTAGTTTAACTTCTGTTCCGGGTAAAATAATGGAGTCACTGGTTAAAGACGCATGGCAGGATCATCTAGACAAGACTGCAGCAATAATTCAGACACAGCGTGGGTTTGTTAAGGGAAAGTCTTGTTTGACAAATTTGATAGGATATTATGATGTGGTTAAAAAGGAACTGGATGCAAAAAATAATTTTTATATCATATACTTGGATTTTAGGAAAGCTTTTGACACTGTTGCGCATGGAAGACTACTGTACAAATTGGAGCAGAATGGTATTAAGGTCAAGTTGCTACAATGGATAAAAGCATGGTTGAGTGGGAGAAGACAGAGGGTGGTAATCAATGGGTGATGTTCCTCATGGACTAATGTTATTAGTGGAGTCCACAGAGTTCGGTGTTGGGTTTACTATTGTTTTGTATATTTATCAATGATATTGATGAATGTATATCAGGCGTAGTGTCAAAGTTTGCAGATGATACAAAGGTTGGCAGGGTTGTTAATGACAGTAATGGCAGTGTGCTACTGTAACAGGATCTAGAAAATTTGGTCAGATGGGCTGAGAAGTGGCAACTGAAGTTTAACATTGACAAATGCAAAGTATTGCATATGGGTAGAAGTAACCCCAGAGAAATGTACCATGTGGTAGAAATGTACTTTAGGTGGTAGAAAATGAAAAAGACTTGGGAGTAATTGTGCAGTCAGATATGACGTTTTCTGAGCAATGCAGACAGGCTGCCAGGGCAGGTCAGGGGTTTTGTCAATGATGTACAGGAATTTTGCTAGCAGGGAAAAAGACTTGATTGTCCCTCTGTATAAGGCAATGGTCAGGCCACACCTTGCGTATAGGTCTGGACGTCTCATTTTAGGAAAGCTGTAGATTTGCTTGGGTGTGTACAGAGAAGGGCAACAAGATTGGTGAGGTTGTTGTTTTTTTTTGTTATTTGGTTTTTAGGAGCATTAGC
This sequence comes from Mastigoproctus giganteus, assembly GCF_048544385.1. Taxonomy (NCBI): domain Eukaryota; kingdom Metazoa; phylum Arthropoda; class Arachnida; order Uropygi; family Thelyphonidae; genus Mastigoproctus; species Mastigoproctus giganteus. The sequence goes on along the minus strand of NC_143580.1, from coordinate 209,351,351 downwards.
AACTAAGGCCATATTTCTCCAGGGATATACGTTGGTCATTCCCTGACCTTTCCACATCCTTCGTATTTGGCGGTTACGTGCTCGAACTCTGGTCTAATCAAGAAGCGTGTGCACGCACTGCTGCTCCTGCCCACCTGGCTACGGAGGTGCCAGATTGGTGAGGGGAATGAAGGAATCCTCTTACCAAAAGAAGCTTAAGTTCTGCAAATTGCAGAGGCTGGAGACTAGGAACCAGCTAGGTGATCTGATTGAGGTGTATATGGCCTTGAATGGGTTGAGCACGCTGAATTCTGATGGGATTCTTACTCTCGTTCAGATTATGAACCTAAGGGGGCATAAATTCAAATTGATGAAAGATAGATGTAGAATAGATGTGCGGAAATTTGCCTTTAGCCAGCAGGTGGTTAAATGCTGGAACAAACTTCCATCTGTAGTTGTGGAAGTTGATAGGTTAAATAAATTTAAGGAGGAACTAGACAAACATTTAGAGGGAATTGTTTTGTAATTTTTTTTTTTTTTTTGGCTGATGCTGTATAATCTCATACACTTGCTTTCCTGCATTGTATGCCACTACTACTACTACTACTACTACTATATCAGAAATGGAATGTCTTGTCGGCTGCTCAGTGTAGTTAAGATATACAAAAAATGGTGTTGAATGGGTCAACCTTCCTTTCAACAGAACTGTAAAGGATTATGCAAAGGATTGTGGATGCTCATGGTAAGGGAAAAGGTTCAACACGTTATATGGGCTCATTGGCAAGTCACTCTGCTACAGGTGACATCACAATACAATATGGGGAACACAAGAGTGATATAGAAAATGATGATGTGCAGCACACTCAGACATATGGGGTTTCACAGCAGAGAATCCCAAGAGATAACTTCTCTTCACTGCCGATCATTGACTGCAAATGCTGTTATGTCAACAATACACTAGAGGACTGGAAACAAGTGTGTCAATTGGATGAGTCCAAATATCTGGTGCAATATGAATCCATGGATCCAGCGTGCATCGTTTTACTTATATCCAGGCATGTGGCAGTGGTTGCTCAATATGGGGAAGGTTTTGCTGGCAAAACTAGGACCCCTGTTGCATATGTACTAATTTTCATTGGTGAGGTCAATCAGCAGCTCTAAGGAGACCAGATGTACACAGCCATATTGCATTTTCCCCTCAGATAGAAACGGGATCTTCCTAGATAATGCACCATATCGTCGAGCCCATACAGTGCATAAGTGGTTCAAGGAACACAGTGTAGTATCACCCATCTTTATTTGCCTCAGTCGAATTGAATACGTGTGGGATGTTTTGGAAATGGAAGTGAGGCATACAGACATGCAACTTTCATCAATTCCGACACACCATGGAAAGTCTTGCAGATCCTTATGGACATCTTCAAACATCTAGCAGTGCCAATGCATAGGGGAATAGCAGCTGTTATCTGTGCAAATGGCGGCCATACACTGTATTACGTAGGTAGTCATAATTCAGTAATCACTTAGTGTATAAGATAATATACAAGATAATAAAAGTGTAACTTTTATTATCTTGTATATTATCTTATACACTGATTCGAGCCTCAAAAGAGAAAAACCAAGTGCAAACTACTCTGGTTAAAAAGGACATTGTTTTATTAGGAGACTCTATTGTCAGGGAAACGGGGAATATTTTTTGTAATTAAGATAGGTGGAGGAGAACCAGGGTATGTCTGCCGGGAGCAACTATCGATGATGTCACCAACAGATTGTCAGATTTTAAAGGGGGTAAAGAAAATATTATTATTCATGTGGGGACAAATGATATTAAACGTACATGATCTGACGATTTGTTGGAAAAATACAGGACCATGCTGAGGAAATGTCGCGAGCTAGGCCATAATGTCTATGTGTCTGCAATTCTGCCCAGACACGATAGGAGGGATTATATGTTAAGAGCCTTGTGGATTAACTCAAGACTTGAAGGAATCTGCAAGGCATTAGGGGGTAAATTTCTATCAGCATGGCCCACACTTGTAGGTAGAAGGAATTTGTTTTGTAGAGACGGGATACACTTAAACAAAGGTGGTGCAAAAGTTTTTGCCAGTATTATTGAGGATACCTTAAAGGTTCAGGGAAACTGTTAGTTAGGGGGAATGTGGGTAATACTGACACGTGTTTATCTGATAATATTGGTCAATGTAACTCTTGCACATACCTTAAGAGTTCTTATCTGTTACCCCAACTGGACGTATTATCTAGATGTTCTGGGAGCAAAGACGTTTCATGTGAGCGGGTAGCTAATATCAGGGAAGAGAGCCTAAAAAACTTCAAGGGTTGTGTTAGGGTTGTTAAATATACAAGAACAGTAAATCTTAATTGTTTATACAGTAATGTTAGAAGTGTCGTCAATAAAATGAGCGAATTCGAACTGCTGGTTAAAACAAGTAACGCGGACATAACAGGGCTTACAGAGACGTGGTGCCACCCGGAAATTGGGGATGATGAGTTTCAGTACGGCTTGTATAATGTATTTAGGAAGGATAGATTAGATAGAAGGGGTGGTGGGGGTAATGCTTCTTATCAGAAGCAGCCTGAGTGCGACGATAGCTTTCCCGGATTCAGACATTTCACATGCTAGTATAGAGTCTGTATGGTGTGAGATAGTTGGAAACAAAGGTATAATGTGAGTAGGAGTAATCTACAGACCAGGTGATTGTGAAGATTATGACAAAAGCCCCTACATGCAAATGGAATGGGAAAGTAAGCGTCAATGCCTTATTATGGGTGATTTCAATTTGCCTCTAATTGATTGGAGTAAATGGGAAGGAAACTCGACATGGGGAACAAAATTTTTAAATCAACTAGATGACTGTTATTTGTATCAACATGTCAGGGAAAGTACTAGAGAAAAGAATATCCTAGACCTCATCATCACACATGAATCAGATGACATAACAGGGATGACAGTAGAGGAACCAGTAGCAGGAAGTGATCACGGAGTTCTACGGTGGATGATGACGAGAGAGGCAGCAGAAGTAAAAGGCAAAGGAATGGGTTTTAATTTCAGAAAAGGAAATTACGATGCCTTAAGGTACAACATGGCCTCTATTAACTGGGTAGATATCGCGCTGAGAATGAATACAATTGAACTGTGGTACGCTTTTAAAACATTAATCACAGATGCCTTGAATGCATATATACCATTAAAAAAATACTCCACGAGAAGGGTTCCAAGTTGGATGAATAGTGAAGTTGCCGCATTACTTGAGCAGAAAAAGGTGACATGGAAAAGTTACAGAGCAATAAAAAGTACTGAAGCCTATAACAGCTACAAGGTGATGTGTAATAGAGCCACAGAAAAAGTTCGACAGGCAAAGGCAGTTTATGAGAAATCACTAGCAAACAGAGCAAAGAGGGAGGATAAAGAATTTTTCACATATATAAATGCCAAGAAGAGCAGGACAAACCAGATCGGACCTTTACGTAAGGGAAAGGGGATAGTAATAAATACACCAGCTGCCGTTGCAGATGAACTCAACAGTTATTTTGCATCGATATTTACAAATGAAAAACGTTTTGTGGCAATGGGAAATTGTGGGAGCGAAGTTAAAAAATATGTAATTAATGATATTGAAATTTCGCAAGATTATTTAATGAAAAAACTTTTGAGCCTACAGACCAGTAAGGCTCCCTATAATCTTAAGAGAGGCAGTAAGCGAGTGCATTGAACCATTGAGGCTAATTATGCGAGCATCACTAGACTCTGGGGAGATTCCCTTGGATTGGAAAAGTGCAAATGTATCTCCCATACATAAGGGTGGCTCTAAAAGTGAAGTTGGAAATTATCGACCTGTCAGTCTGACTTCAGTAGTAGGGAAAATCATGGAGGCAATGATCAAGGGTGGAATTCAGGATCATTTGGATCGAATTGAAATTCTCAAGGATACTCAGCATGGTTTTGTAAAGGGAAAATCATGTTTAACAAATCTGGTTCGCCATTTCGAAAGGGTCACTCACGAGCTGGATTTAGGGAATAATTTCGACATTGTTTATTTAGATTTCAGCAAAGCTTTTGACTCAGTCCCACATGAGCGGTTGCTTTATAAGCTGGAACAGGTTGGAATCACTGGGAAAATCCTTAGACGGATAGAAGGATGGCTTCAGGGCAGGAGGCAGAGGGTTGTGATAAATGGCTATTCCTCAGATTGGGTTGATGTAAGAAGTGGGGTTCCCCAAGGATCAGTATTAGGACCACTGTTGTTTTTAATTTTCATAAACGACATTGATGAAGGGATAGAGGGCGTGATGTCTAAATTTGCAGATGATGTTAAAATTGGTAGAGTAGTTAATGATCACTGTCAAGCTGAGCTTCTTCAGAGAGACCTAGATAGACTTCAAGAATGGTCAGAAAAATGGCAGCTGTGCTTTAATCCAACAAAGTGTAAGGTATTACACCTGGGAAACAGTAATCCCAAAAAAACTTATTCACTTGGTGGAGTTCAACTAAACCCAGTACTGGAGGAAAGGGACTTGGGTGTTACGATACGGTCAGACATGAAATTCTCTGAGCATTGTAAATAGGTTGCAAGGAAGGCCCATGGTGTCCTATCGAACTTTTGCAAGTAGAGATGGGGACGTGATAATCCCATTATATAAGGCTTATGTTAGACCACACTTGGAATACTGTGTTCAAGTATGGAGACCGCACCTAAAGAAAGACATCGAGCTTCTTGAAAGGGTGCAAAGAAGGGTAACTCGCCTGGTGAGATCGGCAAAAGGGCGTCCTTATGAAGAAAGACTTCGAATATGTGGGTTGCAGAGTTTGGAAACTAGACACCATAGAGGAGATTTGATTGAGGTGTTTAAGGCTCTGAGAGGCATCAGTAAAATGAATGAGGACAAAATTTTCAAGATTATAAATGATGCTAGAACTAGGGGACATAAATTCAAGTTACGGGGGGGGGGGGGAATGTTTAGATTGGACTGCAGGAAGTTTTATTTTAGCCAGCGAGTTATAAATTACTGGAATAAGTTGCCTTCATGGGTGGTAGAAGTCGACAGTTTGGGGAAATTCAAAGGTCATCTGGATAGTACTTTTGGGTAAGGGAAGCGCATAGGATGATAGGTTTAATTTCCTTTTTATTTTATTTTTTTTTATTTATTAATTATTATTATTTAGTTATTTATTTTATTTATTTATTTATTTATTTATTTATTTTTTGTTTTTATCATTGTTTTGTTCCGATTTTTTTTTTTTTTTTTGGCTGGTGCAGCATAAGCCATAGGCTTTCTTGCACCATGCGGCCGTTACTAATACTAATACTTTCATAACATTTGCTATTATCCTTAATTTCTGAAATTTTTTCTTTAAAATTTAAGGGCAATCAACATACCTATAATGTCCAGGGCTGTCCCTAGTGCAGATGGGAAATTATGTTCCGAGATTAATTGAAAAAAACTTTATAGTCTTTGTTCATGTACTTTTCACTTTTCAACTCTTTATTTCAACACTTTGAGCTATTAGTTTACCAAGTGTAGTAATGTCTATTTCTATCCTAATTCCTTACTTAATTTTGCCTACTGTTAGCAAAACTGCCATACAAACCACATCATATAAACATTTAATTTATATGAACACCTACTTTAAGCTCAGTCTTTGCAGTTCTGCAGAAGATAGGATAGTAGTTTAACAATATAACTGAATTTACTCTAACATCATATATATAAAAAAACAATTACACTTATATATACAAAATATATACACCATATATACAAAAAACAATTACACTTTAATTAAAAGATATATATATATATATATATACACACACACACACACACATATATACACATACATATAACATCAAACCTATCATACCAATTTCTTCATTAATTTTTCTAAATGTTTTGGAAGTTTTGAAGGCATTTCTGTCGTTAAGTCCAGTTTTATATCAGCTTTATGCAGCTTTTGTCTCTTTTCAAGATGTATTAATCGATATTTTTTTGATTGAGGCTGAAAACTAGAGGAGAAAAACAAAATAGTGTATAACTATTAAAATGAAAAATTTTAAAGGAATAAAAGAAATGTAAAATTAAAAATCACAATATTTAATTTCATTGAATTTATTGAAAAAAACTAAAGCACTCTTTTTCTTAATTTAGTAAGTTAAGGTTTGTACATCTACTATAATGATATTTGAGAAGATATGAGAAAAATCATACAGTAACAAAAGAGGTAAGTAAACGCTAGGCCATAATTATGACAGCATCCTGGGATTCAGGAAGGTATCCATGGACTCGAGATGTGCAAATGTGTCTAGTACTCACAAAGGAGGAAAATGGAGCCGGTGGTTAAAGTAATGCAGGATCTTCAGAGGAATGCAATTATAAGGCAACCACAGCATGGATTTGTTAAAGGGAGATCTTGTCTTGCCAATCTGATTAGCTGTTATGATACAAGTAACAAAGGAACTGGATGCAAAAAATAAATAAATAAAATAATTTTGACATCATATATTTAGATTTCAGAAAAGCTTTTGATATCGTTCCAGTACAATTTGGAGTAGTGTGGAATTTAGAGCAAATTACTACCATTGATAGAGGGCCTGCTGGGTGGCAGAAGTCAGTAGTTGTTAATGAGTACTGCTCTTCTTCAACTAATGTTAATAGTGAAGTACCCATGGGTTCAGTGCCCAACCCCCTTACTATTTTCAATATCTAAGATTGCAGGTGTACAACATCCAGTGAAGGGAAGCAAGAAATATAACAACAACAAGACCTAGAAAAGTGGACAGATGGGCTGACAAGTGGCAATTGACCATTTCGATTGAAAAAAAAAAAAAAAAAAAAAAATGAAAAGTACTTGGTAGCAATAATACCAGAGTAACATAGCAAATAAATGGCACCATGCTCAAGGTGGGAGAACTGAAAAGATCTACAGATAATTGCATAGTCTGACATGTAGTTCTCTGACAGTGCAGACAGGCTTCCAGGATAACTCATATGGTTCTGTAAATGATAAACAGGAATTTTGCCAACAGGGACAAGGAGGCAATTATTCCAATTAGGAATTTACTGATTTCCAAATTCTTTTAGTTCTTAATTCTTATATTTTGTCTTCTTAGACTGATTGATCTCTGTGCATGGCTTAAACATGGATCTTCTTCTCTTCTTATTATTTCCTCTACGGGAATCTTACATCTGTAATCTCCTTTAATGCTTCCGATATAATATGACAATCCATAATGTCACCAGGTTCAATATCTCCAAATTCATTACAAAAACTTGGTAATGTTTATATTTCAGAATTATTTGTCTCTCTATTTAGCAAATGTTTAACCGAAATATTTTTCCCTCCCTCCTGGCATAATCACTCTTTCCCATTACCAGAGTCTCTACCCTATTAAAAGACTAGCGACCTATTGCAATATACTCCTCACTGTTAAAATTATTTCTAACAAATCTTTTTAACAAAGTTTTGAAAGGTTGAGAGGGGAGGGAAAAAACAAAACAAAAAAAACAACCAATTAGGACTCCATAAAAAAAGATTTATGAATATCACTTTTAGAAATAAAAATTAACTTATGACTTACCCTGTATAATTACACAATGCAAACAACATTTACAAAACTTTTTAACAGATTAACAATTATTTAAAGAATAATGGAAATGCAAAGGATAATTCATTAATCAAGGTAAGTGATTTTTACTTTTCAATCAAATCAAATAACATATAGTTAGATAAAATTCATTGTGGCGACATTTAGAGATACAAAATCATAGATAGAGGATTGTTTACACAGTACAGTATGCTTTTAAACATTAGTTTACCTAACATTTTTCTGTCTGTGGATTTCTGTTTGGATATTCTATTAGAAAACTGATTTTAAATGCTTTAAAGAAGATATTTCACACTTTTTTTTTTCTCTTCAGAAATGTCGAATCTAAGTTTTGTTCATAACAATGGCCCTGCTCTCTTGTGTAAGCTGATGAGACTATTTCCAAAGCTTCACTAGAAAGAGAAGATCTGAATTCAGTTTTTATTTTTATAACCTGGCTGAATATTCCTTACACTCAACACTGCTATGAGAAAATGTTAAAATACCAAGCATAATGGGATAATTTGTTATAGTTCAAGCTTCCTTGTGCATTTATCAGTTTCCAAATCAAGGACAACTATATGATCTTGGGAATATAAATGCCTAAGACTAAATCAGGATCATCCTTCTGATTTACTCTATTATGGTAATCAATTTCCAAATTGGACATGGGAGATTTGAAAAAATGTTGGTAAAATTAATTAGCACATAATATTTTTCAAAATATCTAGGAATAATAACTTCAGTATATGGATGTGAGGTATGTTGGATTTTCAAATATAGTTGCAGGTAGTTAAGGCCAACAGTTCAAAGTTCAAATGTCCAGCTACCTACATGAGGAAGGAAGAGCATAATGTATCTATTTTCTTATTTACTCTTAGTTTCTTTTTCTTAACCAGTGTAGCAAAAGCCTGTGGCTTCCTTGAATTATATGGCTAATATTAATACTAATTACACTGGTTTACAGTGTATCTGAGGTTTGAGTAAAAGTATGTGGCAGTTATTCATGCATGTTTACTGATTACTAAACCGAAGTCCGTTTGTTTCTATCACGTAAAGATTTTTCATAATCCATTAACAAAATATTACCTAGGTATTATACACATGTGTAAATAACTATAGTTTCTGCAATGGTTTACAAGTTTTATACCCCTATATTTGTAATCAGTATCAAATATTTTCCTCAAATACAACAGATTGTGCATGTTTAACCCATAACTACACACACACTGCAAGGTAGCTGAACTTGACCCAGGAAGGTAGGCGATCCCCCCATCCCGCTCTTCCGTCCCATCTGTGATTCCCAGAATTTTATTTTCCGAGTGGAGTCTGGGAGACTCCTGTGTGTAGTTACGGGTTAAACTTGTCTGAGAGCATGCACTCTCACTTGTTTGTACAGTCCACTCAACCACAGAGCCTATATAAGTGGCACATCCCTTATGTGTAAGGGATGTGCAACTTATATAGGCTCTGTACTTTAACAGTACTCCTGTAAAAACCGCTGTGAGCTCTCATTGTGTGTTAGTTTTCTTTTAGTATGGCAACCAGAAATTGTATAAACAGTCCCGACATATTTTTTTACATACGTGGTTGCTTTGTTCCTGTAAATAGAGGCAAAATATTACTGATTTTGTAAAAAAAATGCATTATGCATACTTTGACATAAAACTAGGTGATCAGGATAAATCTTGGGCACCACGTAAAGTATGCCATACATGTGTCGAACATCTTAAAAAAATGGAGTCAAGGAAAAAAGGTGTGCTTGCCATTTGCTATTCCTATGGTGTGGAGCAAACCAGTAAGCCAAGCCGAATGTTACTTTTGTGTATGTGACGTTAAAGGTTACAATTCAAAAAATCAAAAGGACATCAAATATCCAGATCTACCATCAGCCATAAGACCGGTTCCGCATGGACCTGATCTGCCTGTAAAATCTCCACCAGAAACTTTGGAGTCCACATCTTCTTCCAACAAAGCAGAAGCTAAAGAGGTTAGTGAAGAGGAATGTTATCAACCAGAAAACAACCAGTTATTTTCTGTATTTATAAATGTTATTGATGATGGTATATCAAGCTTAATGTTTAAGTTTGCAGATGATACAAAAGTTGGCAGGGTTGTTAAGGACACTAATGACAGTATGCTGCTGCAACAGGATCTAGAAAAGTTGAGCAGATGGGCTGAGAGGTGGCAAATGAAGTTTAACAATGACAAATGTAAAGTACTACACATGGTAAGCAGTAATCACAGAGTAACATATCAACTCTGTGGTATTACACTGACAGTGGTAGAGAGCGAAAAGGACCTGGGGTAATTGTGCAGGCAGATATGAAGTTTTCTGAGCAGTGCAGACGGTCTGCAAGAGTAGCTCATGGTGTCTTGTCAATGATATACAAAGGAATTTTTCAAGCAGGGATAAGGAGGTAATTCTCCCCTTGTATAAGGCAATGGTCAGGCCACACCTTGAGTACTGTATACAGATCTGGAGGCCTCATTTTAAGAAGGATGTAGAGCTGTTGGAATGAGTACAGAGAAGGGCAACAAGATTAGTGAATGGAACAAAGGGTTGGTCTTATGAAGAAAGGCTTAATTTTGCAAATTACAGTGTCTGGAGGTTAGGCACCTGTGAGGTGACCGATTGAGGTGTATAAAGCCTTGAATGGTTTGAGCATGCTCAAGCTGACTGGATTCTTCCTCTTGCGCAGAATAATCACCTGAGAGGGCATAAATTCAAATTGAGGAAAGACAGATGTAGGATAGATGTGCGGAAGTTTGCCTTTAGCCAGCATGTAGTTGGTTGGTGGAACAGACTTCCATCCTTTGTTGTGGAAGTTGATAGTCTAAATAAATTTAAGGCTGGGCTGGACAGGTATTTGAAACGAATGGAAGGGTGAAATTGGAGAGTTTTTTTTTTTTTTTGGCTGATGCTGCATAAGCTTGCTTTCTTGCACCATGTGCCTCTACTATTGCTAATGCTAAAAATATTTTAATGGCACAGCAATTAACGCAAGTCAAACTAAATGATTTAGTAAGGGACTTAGGTCTTCCAAAGTATGCTGCTGAAATTCTGGGATCCAGACTTCAAGCGAAGAACTTACTTGCTCCAGGTACATCATTATCCTGGTATGGAAATCGTGAAAGGGAGTTTATACAGTATTTTTCACAAGAAGGTCCTCTTGTATATTGCAGTGATATCGCTGGTTTAATATGTGCCTTAGGAGCTCCATCATATGTTCCTAGTGAATGGAGACTATTTACACTCTTCTAAGACTAGTTTAAAAGGTGTTCTCTTGTATAATGGAGATAAGTACACATCTGTGCCAGTTGCTCATTCAGTTTACTTAAAAGAAACTTATGACAATATAAAGTTACTTCTGGAGAAAATTAAATATCAAGATCACGAATGGCAACTATGTGGAGACTGAAAATTGTTATGTATGTTGTTGGGGCAACAGGGTGGGTACACTAAAATGCCATGCTTCTTTTGTGAATGGGATAGCAGAGCTAAAGCGCTGCACTGGACAAAGAAACAATGGCCTTGGAGGCATGATCTTACACCGGGGTCAAAAAATATTGTGTATGGAAGTTTGGCGAAGCCAGATAAAATACTTTTGCCTCCACTGCATATCAAGTTAGGTGTAATGAAGCAATTTGTTAAAGCACTGAATAAGGATGGCAACTGCTTTAAGTACCTTTGCAGTAAATTTCCCGGTTTATCTGATGCAAAACTTGAGGATATCTTCATTGGTCCTCAAATTAGAAAATTGGTTTTCGAAGGTTAGTTTGAAACTACTATGACTGACATTGAAAGGGAAGCCTGGATTGCCTTTAAAAGTGTAATGGAAAACTTTCCAGGAAATCATAAATCACAGGATTATGAGAAAATTGTTCAAAATATGCTCGAAAAGCTTCACAATTTAGGTTGCAATATGAGCATCAAAATTTATTTTTTGCATGCTCATCTTGATTTTTCCCCTGAAAATCTTGCACAGATGAGCAAAGAACAAAGGGAGAGATTCCATCAGGACGTAAAGGAAATCCAGAGGTACCAGGGAAGGTGGAATACAAACATGATGGCCGACTACTGCTGATCTTTAAAAAAGAGAGAAACCTGGCACTGTACATAAAAGAAAAAGCGATTAAGTGTTCTTTTCAAACAAAGAGACGAAGGTCTGATTAATGAAAGTTTCAGAATTTTGATTAATACTTGTTAGTATTTACGTATTTTTTGATATATGAAAATGTAATCCTATCAATCTGTCATTACTAAATACAATAAAGTTATATACTTTCTTAAAAAACAATACTTTTTTATTTCTTAAATTGTGATGTTTCTGGATGTGAAAGAAAAAAAAATCTAAGTCATATTTGAAATCACAGCAACATATTTCGGCAGTAGGACCTATTGAAATTCAAACCCTAGTGAACAAACTTAAATTTGTAAACTAGTGTAATTATAGACTTGGTGGGGATGAATTAAAAACAGTAAAGAAAGAAAGGGATTTGAGAATTACAATATGAGGAGACATGAAATTCTTCAAGCAGTGTAGAATATAACTTACTAAAGTAACTGGCTCACATCCTCATGGTATAGATGAGAACATGCCAGTCATACAACACAGCACGATATCACACTAAGCACAATCCCAACAAACTCATAGCTGGCTTAGCAGGGTTCATGCATCTTCACTATGAGAGTCAGCAATGCAGAAATGTATGAAGGAAATGCAGAAAGAGGAAAATGAGTGGTCTATATCAAACAACAATTATAGCCTGGACGACCATGCAATGACTACGACAGAAACGAGCACCAAAACAACAAACCACCAGAGCTTGGCGGCATAAATTATAATTATGGGGAAAGAGGTTTAGAGTGGATTCTAGGAAATTTTATTTTAGCAGTGAGTTGTTCATTACCAGAGTAGGTTACTTCTGTAAGTATATGAGGCCTGACACCTTGGGGAAGAGTTAAAAGGTTAGCTGGATAGTTATCTGTGCAAAGAGGGAAACACAGCTTGTTTAATTTCCTTTTTATTTTTGTTATTTATTTTTAGTAGTTTTTATTTTAGTTTTTTTTTTTCTCTTGGTGCAGCAAAAATCTGTGGCTTTCTTGCTTATATAGTTAATACTAAAATGCTCCAAAGGATAAAATTAATATATAATTCTATGTTGAAGTTCTGAGGACCCCTTTATGATGCAATTCAAAGAATTGATTATTTCTTCACTAAGATAATGCAGTGTTGCATTTGTTGCTACTTGGCAGTTTTTTGCTAAACACAGAACTGCTCAAATCCACAACTTCTGTATTTGCCATATATGACATAAATTACTTTTTTTTTTTTTGTTTCTTATACTGGGGACTGAAATGATGTTGCTTTGACAGCATACAAACAAAGATTAATACAATGGATCACCCCTCAGTGATTTTGAAATTAGCTTTCCAGAAGAGTGGGAAAGTTGTTGGGCTAAGTGCATCACAGTGGAAGGGCACTATTTCAAAGGTTTATTCAAAAGTACAAGGGTCAGTTCATAAGTAATGCAACTTGGCTGACAAGATTTTTTTTTAAATTAGATTTGCATCATGAGGTTCTATATATACTGCTAGTACAGATATTAAGGCATAAACATAATAAAATATAACAGTCTATTATAGATTAGAAGTTATGAACTATAGATTGGAAGTTATGAACTGATATCCATTTCACCAACATTTGGTGACAGAATTCCTTTTTAATTCAAGAGAAAACTCAGTTGCCGGAATTCATGAAAAATTGAGTAAGGCATACTGATAAGACACTACTAATATAAGCAGTGTTCTCAGATGGCTTGCATTTTGAAGAGGGAGTCACTGTTTGTGACACGCCAAGGAGTGGAAGACCAAATCTGTGGGAACTAAAGGAAACATCGAGGTTTTGGATGAAATAATTAAAAAGACAGAAAAATAACCAATACACAGTGATGTGAGTACTAAGATGTTCAAAGAAAAGTGCATTTTAGATACGTTAGATTATATGCTACAAATGGGCAGGAAATATGCTACAAATGGGCACTCAAGCTGTTAATAAGAGAAATGAAATACTCCAGGGGATGGATCAGTTTGTCCACTCCAGTGAAATAAATAAAAAAAAAAAAAACACCCTGAATTGGCAGGTCACCACAAAAAACAATAACCACAGTATTCTGTGAGAAAAGGCCCAATTTTATTTTATTATTATTTTTTTTTTACTATAAATAAGAAAAGATACTACCAAATTCTTGATAGGTTTAATAGGGCTATAAAACAAAAAGGATGCCTGCTTAAAACAGATGCCAAATCATATTACACCATGATAATGCCAGGCTGCATACATGACTCAGATGAAAACTGCAGACCTAGAGGAGGTTTTCCATGTCCTGCAGTTAGCCCAGACTTGGCTCTATTTGATTTTTTTCTTTGGACATATGAAGACATACCTTGTGGAAAACTCTTCTTGAGTGATGAGTTGAAAAGACAGTGAAGGTTGGCTTCAACAGCTCACATATGCACAACAGGGTCTATCCTTTTACTAAAGTGCATATGTGAGCTGGAAAGATGGCAAAAACAAACTAAAAAACAAGGTGGATACATAGAGTAAATAAATGCATGCTTCCCAGCATTTGTTTAATAATGGATATAAACTTCAGCTTTTGTGCTTGTCTTTAAACTTTTATGACCAAAGAGGCATTATTTATGGCCTGACACTCGTTTTTTGAACAGCCCTTTTATTCTATCTAGTTACACATCAGAAATATCTCTCCTGTAATTGTGACATAATTCATCCCTATTATGAGAGTTTCACGAGAAAAAGAGAACTGACCAGACAAAATTATTTTGTTCTCCATGTTTTTTTAAACCTAACTCAGAACAATAATGATCAAAAAATTCACAACTTTACTCTGCATTCAGAATCTGCTTGTCATTTTAAAAAAATATATCAAGGACTTCCATAAATTTGTACTTTCATTAGCATACTACAAACTTAAGCGATATTACCTAATAAAATACCACTTTTTACTTGTACGTTGAAATATCAGAGGCACTTTTTCTGCATCAGGACATCACAATAGCAATTCCATCAAGAAGTTAGAGAACTTTGAGATAGCCTTCTCCAGGCTAACTAACTTTAACCTTGTCGATGTTTAAGTTCTGAGTGATCCTTTATGAGTAAGGAAGTGTTCTGTGAGAAAAATCGGAAAGGGCCTTGTGAAATGAATCACACCTTGTTACTAAATCAGCCTTATGTTAATTTCACTAACCTAATTTATGTTGTTGTACACTTTTTTTTCTACATTTAAGTTTATTTTACTTAATTATGAGTTTTAATTATATTATTTGTTAGTTCATTACATATATCTGAAATAATAACTCTTTTTAATTAACCAGTCTTTTGTAAGTACCTCTTGCTTTAGTTGTTGTGGTGTTGCAGTTCTTTCTCTGTACTCTGAATTGCATTGGAAAAAAAAAGAATAATAATAATAACAACTAGGGGGCTTTGCCCCCTGCTTGCTTTCCTCGCCCACCCCACGCACACTTTTCTATGTAAAATGTAGAGACATATGGAGTAAGTCAAATCTTTTCTACATAACACACACCTGTCAAAACGCACTGGTCAATATATAATCAGGAAATGACCTATGTAATTATTTACCTGTGCGATTGTAGTGCGCGGCATTCTCAAGGTAGAATAAATATCACAGTAAAACTCCAGAATGGCATACATGGCGGGAAAACAGTGGGAAAGCAGTGATTGGCAGATGCTATTGCTTTCTCCACCCACTGTCCTCCTAGGTTGATATACCTAGGGTGTTTTTCCCCACATTTGCTGCTGTTTATAATTGGGAACTCGTTTTCTCATTTTAAAATAACGGGATGGAGGGATAAACACCCTATCTAAGCTAAGCTCCTTCTCCACCTCGACGACACAAAACAATCAGAAAAGGGAGGTGCTGACAGTTAAAAACTGACAATTATCGGCATCTTCCTCGTTTTCATTGAACTACCTGCCGGTGCATATTATCCTGGACTTCAGCCAATATCATATGTAATTATTTACCTGCGTTTGCATAGGACACTTAGGAAAAGGCCTTTTGCTTCAGGTTCAATAATACATGAGGAATACTGTTACATCCGAAACACCAGAACTGAAATATTTACAAAATACTAAACCACAGTATTTACAAATATAGAATATTCATTAATATACAAAAAATGTTACAATAGAACATCAAACTTTAGAGAGTGAATCATGTGCATGAGGTTGGTGAACTTTAGAGAGTGAATCATGTGCATGAGGTTGGTGAACCTTATGGAGGCAGCTGTGAATAATTAATTGCATTTGTAGTGACGTAACTGCCTTGCCCTCTTCTCCCATTGGCTCGAATAAATATCACAAGGAGGAAAACTTGTATAGATAGATAGATAGATAGATAATAATAATAATATATATATATATATATTTTTTTTTTCTGCCCTGCTAAAATAATCAAACCAAATGACATATTTAAAATAGCAAATTTAATTTATTTCCTATCTGCAAACAGATATTAAACAGGCAAAAATTTTATTATTAACAATTTGCCATATCTCTTTGTTATTAATAATAACAGCTATTTCAGTTATTCACCACTACAGACTAGCAGAGATTAACTAGTGACCAGTGAAATCTTTATGTGATTGTTCCCTTTGCTATGCTAAACATAAAGGTTTAAATAAATAAAATATTGCTCACTTTCTGCTTAAGGCTTGGAAATTCAGCTAACTTTTCTGGAAGGCTTCAATAAGCTTCTTTTCTCATTAACAGTATATGAATTTTCCAAATAGGTCTTTGCTGCATCATTTGCAAAGATACATAACCACAGTTACGCCACTAATATATTTAGAATAACATCCAATTAAAAAAATGTAGTATATACAACCTATTCACTATGTAAAAGTGACATACAGCAGACTGTCAGTTATCTAAAGGCAGATTATCCAAGGCTGCAGATTAACCAGGATCTCTATGATGCTAGTTGGTTGAAATGTTGTTTAATGGCACAAGGGCTACTAAGGCCATATTTCTAATTGCCTGATTCTAATCTGTAGCGCAATTAACAGTTAAAATCTGTTAAATAATCCTGTCTGCTTTAAGAAAACAAAGAACTCAGCTAAATTTGCATCGTCTCCAATCAGATGAGGTAATGTCAAAGGTTCTTGCAGATGTGAGAGCAATGTGAAAATTGTGTTTCGATAATTATTATAATGGTTGCAATTTATTAGAATATGCGTCACAGTAAGTGTAGACTAACAAAATGTACAAACAGGTGGATCTTCCCCCTTGAGTAGATGAATATGGGTTAGATACATATGCCCAATAAGTGTCCTAGCCAGGATCACCTCCTCTTGCCTGTTTGATCGCATGATTGATGGCCACAACTTAGGTTCCTGTTTGAAGCAGTTTATTGCCGCCCTGAGCCTGCCAGATTTGCAACCACTGCTCCTCACACATTTTTTATGACTAATTTGTAGTCTGTGTATGGCACTTGGTAGTTGTTTCTTGATGATTCCCTTCTACTTTTGACTTTCTCTCTCTCTCTCTCTCTCTCTCTCTCTCTCTCTCGCTCAGGGTAACTCAAATTTTTTTTTTGGTTTGATAAAGCATGCTTTGCTGTCTTTTTTCAACTTGTTCATCATCACTACTTTCTTCATTATTTTCATTTTCTTCATTGTCTTTGGGAGACTCAGAGACTGTGGCACCATAATTGATTGCTTTTTCATAAAGTACATCTATAACTGACAGATGTATACAATGGGCTATACATTGTTGATGATTAGGCATAATTTGCTTGCCAAACTTAATCATCATTGCTGCTCCATCGGTGGTGCAGGCAACAATATCCTCATCCAAGTTCAAACCAAATTCCTTCAAGTGTCCATTCACAATTTGCTCAGTTCTTCTGCTATCAAGTGAACCATTAATCTCAATAAGACCTAATGAGCAATGATTGTCTTTTGAATGCACATTTATATTCATATACATTTTATTTTGTATAGACGTATATTCGTCAATGAATACCATGCACCCAAAACCAATGAATTTTTGAAATGTTGAATGAGTTCTTCTTTAGTTTTATAATAATTCAGAACCATATTTTTAATTCCATTCACTGAGGCTGGTGGTAATTTATCGTATTTATTTCTCTGAAGGTGAAGGCTTGATTGTATAAACTCACTCTTGGCAATTGAATTAACAGAAAATCCATCTAAAGCAGCTAATTTTGAAATCTCTTCTTCCATAGATTTTTTTAACGATAAAGTTTTCTAATGTTCTTACCATTTTTACAGGAGGTTCACTGTTATCTTGTTTAATGTCAATCTGATGCATTTTCTTTAAATGCAACATCAAAGATGATGTAGATCCTCCAGACGACTTCATTATCTTTTGACATTTCGAACATTGTGCTTCATCTTTGCTTTTTCGAGCAAAATAATTCCATACATTTGATTTCATCTTAGACATATTAAGAGTAATAAATATTAATTAGTAGGAATTTATATTACCAACAATTTTAAATAAAAATATTGAAGATAACAAAGGCACAATACTATGCGTCACTCCCGCAAGTACTGAATGAAGAGTCTAAACGAGGCAAGTTTCATTTTTCACGAAAGAAATTTTTTATTTATTTACTTGCAATTTTTTCCCCCCAATTAAATCTATTATATTTTCAAAATTACATAAAAGCTAAATTTGGTGAAGCTGCTTTTTGGAGAACATTTGATCACAAATTTAATAGGAATAAAGAAGAAAGAAACTTTCTACGATTGAAATTTGATGCAATATTCAGCGAATCTGTTCTAGTGGGTAACCATCAATAAGGCGCATTCCACAACTTGCCTGGTGAACAAGAAAGATGGAACGGAGAAATGTTGAGCCTTTTCTTTTACGCTATCGCTCCGACTCACTCAGTCGTAAATGAGTACACCTGCATCGTGCCATGATACAGGTGGGAAGATAAAAGGTACCCCTCCTAGATTTGGGCCACTTGCCCATGAGATTCGTACCTAAACATAAAATAAAATAAAATAAAAACATGTTTAAAACAAAGCAGTTGAACGATCCAGACAAACGAACAAACGAAAGAAAATGTGCGTAACAAAAAACTATATTCAAGGGCTAACTAAAAAAATATTCGAATCCGGTTTTAGAAGCTCGGTTTCGGTTTTAACAATTCAACATGAAAACCGGATTTAACCGGTTTGCAAGCCCTAATAATCATGTTTCCATTCCTGAAAACTAGCCCCTGGTTCTGGCTGGTTTATATTGTCCACGTTACCTGTGTCAGCCATTTAAAGGTAAAGATGACAGTTGGTACTTAAAAGGCAAAAAAAAAAAAAAAAAAAAAAAAAAAGGTATCAAATGATTTGAAGTGATGTGTTTTTTAACTCCTTAAACGATTTAGGTAAATTGGCACCATCCATTATATTTATTTGTGTATTTCAACTCATTTAGCTATTGATAAAAATTTAATTTGTTGTTTAACTTTTGGTAACTAGTGCATGATTAGCTTTTCTTGTCATAATCCTTGAAATTTCAAAACAACATCAATTAACCAAATAGTCCCCCCCCCCAAGCCTTTTTTGAATTTCAGATTCAAATCAAAACAACTGAGTTATGATCTGCCACTTTATAAATATTTTTTAGCAATGAATAATAAATAATTTCTGATAACATTTTACAAATAATATAAATCTAATAAGAATTTGTAAGTTAACATTATTGGGAGGATATATAAAAATTTCAACTTTTTTATATTTAAAATGTTTGTTACTTTAGCGATTATCATTATGTAAATACTCCTACCTTTTCAAATTTTCCCAAGTATTTCCAGTTTTACTTCGAAATACTTTACAAAATTCTTTCACTGCATCTTGTAACAAAGTAAAAGGAGTTTTCTGAAACTGTCCATTGTCCCCGACACGTCCCCATCGTGTAAAAAGGATATACAAATCTTTTCCCTTGTGCCTAAGCAACTAAAAATAGATCAAAATTTATTGATATTTAATTAAATTTTACCATTCTACTACAAAACAGTTAATTCTGAATGTGAAAAACATAACATTATGAAATTCAAAGCTATTATGAAGACATGATTATTGAAGATAATTACTGAAAATAATAGCATTTAATGATAATAGTAGTATACAGTGACCCCCACATTGCGATGGTTTACTGTACAATCAGATCACTTTATGATGGACTCTCCATAATAAAATACCTTCCACTATATGATATGTGGTAAGCACCGGTCACTGTGATCACCTTTGCGAATTGAATTTTAATTTTTTAAAACGGTGATTTTACTAAGTGAAAATAGGAAAAATATTATCTACAGGCTATAAAAGTAAATATAAAAAGCACAAATTTAAACTTTATTACCTTACCAATTAACAAAATTAAATAATACATGAAAATTCCAAAGAATATTTTCCACAGGTTAACAAAATAAAAATTATGCTTACTTACATACTAACTAACTAATTGATATTTCTGTTCACTGACATTTTTTTTGGTGGGGGGGGGGAAGTGTTGCATGTTTAACTTTAAAAAAGATAAGTAATCAATAACAAAGAACACAGCATGCATTGCTACTAATTGCTACTAACATGATACACTAACAGTAGCACAAATTGCTACTAACATGATACACAAGTGAGATATGGAGTAACAAATTTACAAAGTTTTCTTAAAAGATAGGAATGAAGAGAAGATTCTAAGAATTTATTTATGTTTTTGGAACGATTTAAGATTTCAGTGAAGGGAAAACACATTTCATCATAATAACGTAAAAACCCACAAAATTCCAGTAATCGGTATTATCGCAAATGCAATAAAATTGAGTTTATTACTTGTTTATAACAGAAAAGCCCAATAAATGGGAAACTGCAAATTGCTTTTTATTGTTTTATGGTAATGGCCTCCAGAAATTTGCTTTAGAAAAATATCACAAAGGCGTTCAAAACTGATTCTTATAACTGAACGTACGAAACAATGAAAGTGTAGTGCATTTTAATGATTTGATTTTTTTTTTTTTTTTTTTTTTTTTTTTTAAACGATTCTGTAAAGGGCTGATTCTACTAATCAGTAATCATGTTACCCAGTGCCTACTTATTTCACTTTACAATTGTCTCCAACTGGACCACGTGGTCCTTCCTCTCAGCCAATAGCAGCATTTGTAAATGTGTTGGCTACATGTTTTGTTTTTGCAACTTTTAGTTGAAGTGATTTTTTGTGTTGTGCTTTAATCAATTTTTTTTTAATCAATATGTACAACTTCCATTATAAAAATGACCTTTCAGAGAGATAAACAGCTTAGTTACATAGCGAAAATTTCATCTTCAGAGGTCTTGGAACAAATTACCAAAAAACAATGTGTTATTGGGTTCACATTACGATATTTTCACAATACGATGGTGTCTCTGGAAAGAATTAGAATCGTAAATCAGGGGTCCACTGTATATGACTTTTTGCTGAGTGAAAACTATGAACATAATTTTATTCCCTATTTGACTGATTTACCATAACACAGTATTAACAACATTTAATGTATCACAACCCAGTTGTATAGAATAAATCAGAAGTTGTAATTTTCTATTAATAAAAGAAGTGTTCTAGGTGTTTTATTTGTTAATTTATAATTAATGTGGGTTATTACTATTAATATTGTATATTCTTGTGTATAAACCAATTTTTGAAGGCCAAAAAATTACCCCTGAAACTGTTGGTTGACTTATATGCTATGTACAAAACCTAGACCTTTAAATTCATATAAATCTAATAAGGTATTACATACCTTATTAGATTTATATGAAGATATTATAACACTTAAGTCAACCTTTCAAATAGTAGAAAAAAACATCTAAAATTTTTAAGGTTGACCCTTTCATTCATTCCATCTTTAATGTGAACATGAATAAAAAAACTATTTTCAGCATTCAATATAGTCAGGGTGTGGTTTTAATATAATAATAACCTTAATTTTCAGCATTGTTTTTCTTCTGAAAATAACCAATGGTTTTAGACAATGTTGTTTACAAAAACGAACCTTTCAATATTGAAAATTTCTTACATATTTCTTAACTGCAAACCCTTAGCCATAATTATGAGAGCTTCCTTGGACTCAGGGGAGGTACCAATAGACTGGAAATGTGCAAATGTGACCCCAATTCACAAAGGAGGATCAAAGGCTGACACAAGTAATTATAGACCTGTGAGCTTAACTTCTGTTCCAGGAAAATTAATGGAGGCACTGGTTAAAGAAGCACTGCAGGATCATTTAGACAAGACTTCAGTTATAGCTCAGACACAGCATGGTTTTGTTAAGGGGAAGTCTTGCCTGACCAACTTGATTGGATACTATGATGTAGTCACAAAAGAACTGGATGCAGGGAATAACTTTGATATTATATACTTGGATCTTAGAAAGGCTTTTGATACTGTTGCACATGGAAGACTGCTACACAAATTGGAGCAGTGTGACATTGGAGGCAAATTGCTGCTATGGATAAAGGGGTGGTTGAGGGGGAGAAGACAGAGAGTGGTAATCAATGGACACTGCTCATCGTGGACTAATGTTATTAGTGGAGTCCCTCAGGGCTCAGTGTTGGGTCCATTATTGTTTTCTGTATTTATAAATGATATTGATGATGGTATATCAAGCTTAATGTCCAAGTTTGCAGACGATACAAAGGTTGGCAGGGTTGTCAAGGACACTACTGACACTATGCTGCTGCAACAGGATCTGGAAAGGTTGAGCAGATGGGCTGAGAGGTGGCAAATGAAGTTTAACATTGACAAATGTAAAGTACTACACATGGGAAACAGCAACCCCAGAGCAACGTATCAACTCTGTGGTACTACACTGACAGTGGTAGAGAATGAAAGGGACTTGGGGGTGGTTGTGCAGGCAGATATGAAGTTCTCTGAGCAGTGCAGACGGGCTGCAAGAGTAGCTCATGGAGTATTGTCAATGATATACAGGAATTTTTCCAGCAGGGATAAGGAGGTGATTATTCCATTGTATAAGGCAATGGTCAGGCCACACCTAGAGTACTGTATACAGGTCTGGAGGCCTCATTTCAAGAAGGATGTAGAGCTGCTGGAACGAGTACAGAGAAGGGCAACAAGATTAGTGAATGGAACAAAGGGGTGCTCTTACGAAGAAAGGCTTAAGTTTTGCAAATTACAGTGTCTGGAGACTAGGCACCAGCGAGGTGATCTGATAGAGGTGTGTAAAGCCTTGAATGGTTTAAGCATGCTCAATGCTGATGGGATTCTTCCTCTAGCTCAGAAAAATCACCTGAGAGGGCATAAATTCAAATTGAGGAAAGACAGATGTAGGATAGACGTGCGGAAATTTGCCTTTAGCCAGCGGGTGGTTGGTTGGTGGAACAGACTTCCATCCCTTGTGGTGGAGGTTGATAGCCTAAATAAGTTTAAGGCTCAGCTGGACAGGTATTTTGAACGAACAGAGGGGTGAAGTGGAAGTGGGTTTTTTTTTTTTTTTTTTGGCTGATGCTGCATAAGCTTGCTTTCTTGCATCAAATGCCTCTACTAATGCTAATGCTAATGCTAAATAGCAACAAAAAATGGCTCAGTTACATAAAAAGCCTATCATGAGATACAATAGCATTAATAACAGTAGTTGTCATGACATGTATTTTTATAGTTCACTATGCAGTGTAATGAAATGTCAATGTAAATTTTTAAAATAGAAAAAATAATTGAATTAAAAATACCTAGTGGTTTTTAATTCAGGTTTTATTGTAATACACCACTATGTTGGATGTGACAGAAGACTAATAAAATGGGGTCAATATAACATGGTGAATATATCATTAAGCATGTATTTGGGGGGGGGGAGAGGTTGGCTTATACAATAAAATATGCATATTTTTTCTCAATTAATGTCATACCAGTGTTTTAGCAATCCTGAACCTGCCACATCTGTAGAAATTTTACAACTTAAACTCAGAGACAAGCCTCAGACTTTTAAGAAAGTTTATCATGCATATTTTGGTGTTAGTACTGATGACCAGCCAAAAATAATGGGTTTTACATTATTTTTGCTATCCGTGTGTTAAAAATCCACAATGAGAGAGAGAAATTAGCTTGTTATTAGAAAGATCATGGCCTGTAAGAAAGAATGATGTTGCTTGGACGCCAAGCTAAAACCAGTGTCTCGAAGGACATTAACAAGTCACATTAGGGATGAAGTAATTTGTGATGAGGCCTTTGGGGTCAACATTCAATCTCTCCTGCCAAGTTTGATGCAGCTTCTCTCATACAGCTATTTTCTCCTTTTTTAACATCATTAGTTAGATCTGTGGTTAGGCTGCAGGGAGTTAAGATTAAATTAGGATTAAATACATTTTTACTATATGAGTGCAATTGTTGAAATGACAAGAGATAACCACATTAAACAATGTGTGCATCAAGATCATCTCCATCAGGTGTAAAATATTCCTTTCATTCGTGTATAATTCAGAGATGGTTGTACATTTATTATAGTATTAAAACATTTTAAAGATCTATTTTTGTATATTTATAAATAAATTTATAATGTGCTGTTATTTTTTGAATTACATAATTTACACTAAAATTTCATACAGTAAATTTTATTATTACATGTCCTTATATAAAAATGCAGAAATGATTTTTTTAATAATCCAGCATATGTATTATAATAATAGTGAAAGCATTTTATAGAGGAGAAGAGAAGAAAACATGTAGTATTAATAGTGAATGATTAAATTATGGTTAAACACATTTTTACCATATGAGTGTAATTCCTGAAATGACTAGGGGTATTTTTTTTTTGCAAGGAACCTGTATGCAAGGCAAAAATAAAAAGTAAAAAAACAGTAGAAAAGTATATAAACAAATAGAAATTAAAAGAATTAATGAGAAACAGATTGTCATCACTCACTACAACAAATGACTTGCACAAAATTGTAGTCGAGCCATTAAAATTCTATTATAATTGCATGAGTACATGGTTTACTTTATTGCATAATTGGTTTACTTTATTGTGTATATTTGAATATAGTTTTGTTAGTTGATTCACCATTAATTCATTTCATACATGTGACTGTAGAGAGCACATTTAAGCTCTTGCTTTCCATTCCTTTCATAGGTTGGATAGAAGCAGTGGTCAGCATTTGGCTGACTTCCAGCAGTTTACTACGAAAATATGCACCCTTTTAGGGATCTACAGGTAATGGAACTTCTCAATGAAATAATGCCTGTCGTTTCCTTTATCTTTCTTTCATTTTGCTATTTTTATATCATCTGGTATCTGTGTTCATCCATAGGACATCCTTGCATAGCCTTCCTGTTTAATCACAGGTTGTAGTTGCAGCATTATAATGGAATTCCATGTGGGTTGCTTCCTTTGGTGAGTGAAGACTATTTCTTTTTAATTTCCAATTGTTAATCAAT
The DNA here is from genome assembly GCF_048544385.1 of Mastigoproctus giganteus. Taxonomy (NCBI): domain Eukaryota; kingdom Metazoa; phylum Arthropoda; class Arachnida; order Uropygi; family Thelyphonidae; genus Mastigoproctus; species Mastigoproctus giganteus. Next base: position 209,326,279 of record NC_143580.1, on the reverse strand, counting down.
TGTGTTTTTTTAATTTTTATTTTTTCCTTGTATACAGGTAACAGTATTTCCAAGGAAATAAAATACTCAACTATATGGCAATACTTTCATATGGTAAAAAAAGTGTTTAAATTCAATATACAATTTGTATTTTATAAAATGATTTTTCAGAAAAGACATATTCGATCAAAATGCTTTAATGTTGAAACATTAAAGTAAAACTTCACAGTAAAATGACTCAAAATAATATAATGTTCATGCCAGAGGTTCCACAAACACAAAATGTATTTGTAATACCTGTGGCATGAGGTTTTTCTTTTTTAGTTACACTTTGCTGCTTCCTTGCATCGTTTGACCTTACTAATACTAATGTTCCTGTATTCTCCATCAAACAACTCCAATGACCAATGTAGCTATCTCAAAATATAAACAGGATATTTATTTAAATTTAGAACTTGCACTGCAGATATATTATTTCACACTGAAGTAACATTACATTTCTGTAATAGCTAACTGGTTTATAAATAAATACAGTCAGGCCTCTGTATAATCAAGTAGATCATTCGCTTGAAAAAATTCATTAACTAGAAATTTTGTTATAAAAAATATGACCTTTTCAACAATGAAAAATAATGTAATTCAACATTCAGAAATATAGTAAAAGATGGGAAATAAATCAGAAATAAGTGGGATAAACTTTCTAACATTTTAAAACAATTAATTTATTAATACATACATATTAAGAAATGACTATCACAATATATTAGTACACTTTGAAGAATTATTTCATAAAATATTTGGTTATTTTTTTTTGTACACTATATTTTACCATACATCATTCATAAATATGTTCACATTTGTTTAAACATTCAAATATATTTTCTGGCACATTTTCTTCACACTGAAGGCCTCTATGCAAAGTTTCAAATGCTGCCAACATTTCATGGATGGTTTAATTTTGTGCTCATTGCCTTTGGTGCCTCATTTTCATCCAACTCATCGTTGATATTGTCACCAGTTCTTTGAATATTCTCCATAATGTTGGAGTCACTTGGATATATTCAGCAATTTTGACATCATTATCAACTCCTAAAAATTTGTCAAGAACAATTCCTCTATTGATCATATCTCTCATTTGGAGTTCATCTCAAGATTGCTCAATATCTTGTAGTAGTTCATCCCTCTCATCACTGTTAATTGCTGTTTTAGCAAAAACCTGCTTTTGCAAAATGATTCTTAATCGATTCCATCATCTTGACTGCACACTTTCGCCAACTCTGATAAGCACATCTGCAAATCTATACGGAATCTACAGGCTGGTTGGTTTCTATTCTCAGTATAATTATTTTTCAGTATGCAACTTCGGTAGGGCATTTTCAAATTCTTGATAATGCCTTGGTTCACTGGCTGCAGTTTAGACGAGATATTCAGAGGAAAGAAAACAAGCCTCCCACTTGTAAGTTTCAAAATTACTGAGCGAAGGTGGGCAGGGCAGTTATCAAAAATCAATGTAATTTTTCTGTTTTCTTTCATCATCTTTCTATCGAAATTTAAAATCTACTGATCAAAAATTTCACTTGTCATCCAAGATTTTTTGTTGTAGTCCAACTCTAATGACTTTACTCCTTTGAAAATATTGGGATTCTTTTCTTTTGCCTATTACCAAAAGCTTCAGTTTTTCATTACCAGCCATATGGTCCCTGAGGTTGTCACTGACATTCTCTCAGATATGCCAGACAAGCTGTACACTGATGGAACTGATATTCGGGTGACACTCAAGTCAAGTGGACCCAATTTTGGCAAAGTCCGGATGGTCTGACAGCCAAATCCTCTGCTTGCACCTTCACGATGGTGGGACTGTTAGTAATCCTGGGTATAACCTCCATGCACAAGCACACTGGGTGACTACCCAGGTATGAACCAACATAAGCAGGGGTCGAGGTGTGGCGCCCACACCACATGGAGGAATACTGCCCCTCTGTGTTACCAGGCAGTACTAGGTGGCAGATGACGCTCATCAACTGGTGCAATACCACCACTTTGCTTATTGGAGTCTTGAAATGGTGAAACCCATGTTCAGTCTCCAGAGCTAAGTTCCGGTCAACCCTTCCCCATCTCTTCCATCATGCAGTATGATTGATGACTTTTAAGGTTATGATGAACATCGTGGTGAGATCCAATATTCCTTAAGTTTCGAGGGTACAGCTCTAAAACGGTGTTCGCAGACCGGCCGCTAGTTAGTACGCTGGATCGAACCTATTAGTAACTCTCTAAGAGGCTTCCGGATCAGCTAGTGTATAACCTTGCTACCTCTAGAGCAAGTTTATCTGCGAAAAGATCTAAACCTCCCAAACAATTCCTATTGTTGTTGCTGTTGTTGTGGGGGTTTCATGGTGCATAAGCTACTTTGGCTATAATGCGCCTATTCGTTTATATTAAAGTAAAAGAGAAAGAATCGTACTGTCTGAAATGTCCTTAATCAGAAAAGATTAAAAATTCTAGTTTGCTTCAGAAAACGGAAAAATTCAGATATATTGGCCTTGTCACCAATCAAATTCTCTAGGGTTATTGGTTGTTGAAGGATAACCAGTGATTGCAGGGTTGAAATTCTGTCTTGTTTATAATAGGGGCAGTCAATGAGAATGTGGTTAACAGTCATATTTATATAGCAATGTGGACACTGTGGTGGATCATCTCCTATGAGTAAATGAAGGTGGGTCAGGTAAGTATGACCTATTCTTGCTCTTGAAAGAATTACTTCTTCCCGTCTTGATGTCCGGACACTGGAGAACCAGATTTTCAGAACCTATTTAATCTGAAAGAGTTTATTATTCGTTTGGGAATGCCATAGTGCTGCCATTCTGATAGGCATGCAGCATGAATCATTAGTGCATAGTCTGAGGCTGGAACAGGGATATTGGTTAAATCTAAGCTGGTTGGGTTTTCTGCAGCTTTATCAGCCTGTTCATTGCCTAAAATACCAGAATGTGCTGGTATCCAGCAGAAGGCGACCAGTTGGTGACGTTCTTTAATCTTTAGTAATAATTTTCTAATTTCAATTATAACAGGGTGAAATTTATCTGAGGAACTACACAAAGCGTTGATTGAGCTGAAGGAATCCGTGTAAACTACTGATTTTAATGAGCAGTCAGGAGGGAGATTTTTTAAAGCTAGTTTAATTGTGAATAATTCAGCCGAAAAGATAATGAATTCAGAAGGAAGGACTGCTGATACAATTGTATTCGGAAACACTGCAGCTGCTCCAACTTTTGAATTGGATTTAGAGCCATCTGTGTATATTGGTAAAAAATCAATATATTTTTGAGTGTGAAGCATGAACTTGTCTGATATTTGAAGATTGCAAAATATTCTTTCCCCACTGACAGAGGTAAGTGTCACAGGTTGGTATAGGAGGTTGAATCCATGGTGGTTGAGTACAAATGGCTACTTGTTGTACGGAATGGATGGATATATTCCAAACCATTCTTGCAATAATTCAAGAAGGCAATGACCAGCTGGTTTTACTATGCTAGGTTTATTTCTGTACAGATTTTCTAATGGTTGACTGAAAAGATAGGGCTGAATGGGATGTGAGGCATAACTTTGTATCTTGACAGAATACTTCAGCAATAGCAATTTCCTACGTAAAGATAGTGGCGGCTCGTGAACATCAATGTAAAGGCTATGTGCTGGCGATGTTCTGAATGCGCCAAGTGCAATTCTCAGTGCACTGTGTTGAACCGGATCAAGCCAGCATAATGCTGGCTTGATCCAGTTCAAGAGCTGCTGGAACAAGTACAGAGAAGGGCAACAAGATTAGTGAATGGAACAAAGAAGTGCTCTTACGAAGAAAGGCTTAAGTTTTGCAAATTACAGTGTCTGGAGACTACGCACCAGCGAGGTGATCTGATAGAGGTGTATAAAGCCTTGAATGGTTTGAGCATGCTCAGTGCTGATGGGATTCTTCCTCTTGCTCAGAATAATCACCTGAGAGGGCATAAATTCAAATTGAGGAAAGACAGATGTAGGATAGATGTGTGGAAATTTGCCTTTAGCCAATGGGTGGTTGGTTGGTGGAACAGACTTCCATCCCTTGTTGTGGAAGTTGATAGCCTAAATAAGTTTAAGGCTCAGCTGGACAGGTATTTCGAACAAACAGAGGGGTGAAGTGGAAGTGGTTTTTTTTTTTTTTTTTTTTTTTGGCTGATGCTGCATAAAGCTTGCTTTCTTGCATCAAATGCCTCTACTAATGCGCTCTTTCTGGCAGTCATAAATGGGAGCTCCATAATCAAGATGGGATCTGATTAATCCCCTGTATAATTGAAGAAGGGCGGTACGATCTGCACCCCATGTTTGTGCAGATAAAGCTCTCAGTATGTTTATCTTTTTTAAGCAGGTAGTATGTACTTTTTTAATGTGCCCTAAGAAATTTAACCATGTTTAAATGTTGTCCATGATTGAACCTAGAAATCTAATGTTACTAGTTACTGGGATGAAGATATTAGAGATGTGAAGTTCAGGACCCAGATGAAGTTTGCGTTGTCTACAAAAATGGATAGCAACTGTTTTCTGCTCCAAAAGCCTATAGCCGTTAAGGCTGGCCCACTGCTGTATTTTGTTTAATGATATCTGAAGCTGTCATTCAATAGATCTCATATTTTGGGAATGACAGGAGATGGAAAGGTCATCTGCATAAAGGTAAGTTTCTACAGTATTTGGAAGTTGTTTAGTGATAGAATCTATTCTTAGGGCAAAAAGAGTGGCACTCAGTACTGATCCCTGTGGAACACCTTCTTCCTGAATGAAAGTTGCAGAGGGGGCATGTTGGTATCGAACTTGAAACGATATAGCGTGTAGAAAATGCTTTATAAATATAGGAAGGTTGCCCCCCTTAGTATGCCATGCCGCCAGGTGGTATCAAAAGCCTTCTCTATATCTATGGAAACCATTACTAGATGTTCATGCTTAATAAAGGCATTACAAATGGCAAATTCAGCCTTAACAATAAGGTCGAGATATGACCTGTTTTGACGAAAGTCATATTGACTATTGCTCATTAACTGTTCTGACTCAATGATCCAGATGAGTCTACAGTGGACAATTTTTTCTAGAATTTTGCTGAGGCAGCTTGAGAGGGATATTGGTCTATAGTTATGGGGATTGGTTGAATCTTTTCCAGGTTTTAGGAATGCCAAAACAGTAGAATGATGCCAAGAAGTTGGGTAGACATTTTCGATAAAAATATGATTGTAAAAGAGCAGAAGGAGACACAAAGCTTTGTTATTAAGATGTAGCATGCGTAATAGATTCCATCTGGTCCGGCAGCACCATTGTGGGCTGTTCCAATAGCATGCAAGAGTTCGGAATATTGTAGGGGTTTGTTATACGGCAGAAGGAGGGCAGTTTGGAAGTTAATAGAGTGCCGTTCTGCAGTGCTTTTAATTCTCTGGAAAGGAGGAGTATAAACTGCTGCCGCTGAGATTTCAGCAAATGTGTTGCCAAAAGCATTTGCGAAATCTAAAGGATTAGACAGATCTTGCCCATTACAGGACAAAATTGGTGAAGGTACGGTAGGAAACTTACCAGAAAGCTGTCTAATTTTTTTCCATATTATTTTGGTGTCAGTGTTTTTGTTAATGCTTGATGCAAAATGGATCCAGGATTCTTTCTTGGCTTGCCTTTGTATGAAACATGCTTTTGCCTTTGACTTCTTATAATTTATTAGATTGGTGTTGTTGGATATTGCCGAAACAAATTCCAGGCTTTATTTTTTGCTTTTTTGGCTTTTGTGCATTGCTCATTCCACCAATAATTATAATGCTTACGAACCGAGGGATTTGATAGTAGTATTGTGTCTTAAGACACATTTAGATGTGACGTGATGTATTCTGTCACATGATCGATAGGCTGGAGACGGATTTTTTCTTCATCAAAAGATATTGATGACCAGAATTTTGCCCAGTTTGCTAGGGCAAATTTACATTTTCTACAGGGTTCAGCTGGAGGAGCCTGTGCTATTAATAGGTTGCATACGATTGGGAAGTGATCACTAACCATTATATCATTTAAAACATACCACTCTATGGTCGGGACCAGTAAAGGAGAACAAATGGAGAGATCTATGGCTGAGGTATGTCCATTTGGGAGCTGAACGTGTGTGTGTGTGTGTGTGTGTGCGCGCGCGCCAGTATTGAGTATAGTGAGGTTTACTGCCTCTATTAGGCTCTCAATGAGTTGACCTCGTCTATCTAATTTAGGATCGCCCGATAAGGGGTGGTGCCCGTTGACGTCCCCTAACATACAAAGGGGTGGAGGTATCTGTATAAGGAGATCTTCAAGATCTTTTAAACAGTAGGTACGGTTTGGCTGTAAGTAGATTGATACTAATGTTATTTCAATATGGAGCGTTATACGCACAGCAACAGCATCTATTTCAGTTTGAAGTGGAATATGTTTAGTTGGGATCTTTGAATTTATCAGGATTGCTACACCACCATGGGCAGCATTTGTTTATTACAATCCCTTCGATAAAGGCAATAGTTCTTTATCAAAGGAGAAATTTGCAAAGTTAAATAAGTTTCCTGAAGACAAAGGGCAACTGGAAACAATCGATTAATTAGATCTTGGATATCAACTGTATTGCAACGAAAGCCTCTGCAGTTCCATTGTAAAATACAAGGCATTATTTGTGTTTAGTTGATTGAGCTGATTCGGACTGCTTTTTGAAAGTGACTGGATTATGGCGTTCCAATTTCTGTTTGTCTTTTTTTTGGAAGACTGGCCAACCAGTGTCCATTTCTTCTTCTTCGGCATGGATTTCTAAAATAGGATCTTCCTGTATGGATGTACCATCTGTATCCATGGTTGTGCCCTGAATATTTTTCACAGTATTTGTGTTTGTAATACAAGGTGTGGTAGCACTCACTGGTGGAGGAGTTGCCGCTGGTATTGTCAGAGGTGTATTATTTGCTTGGTCTGTGGCCTTGGATTGTTGCTTGCGTACAGTTGGTTGCATCTCAGAGAGGACATTTATAGCCCAATCAGAAATTGATTTATTAGTAGGGACTGTGACATCGGTTTGAATGGAGACTGCTTGATATTTTTTTACAGCATTTGCATAAGTAATATTCTGGTTTATAGTTGGTGCAACTAGTTTTCTTGCTTCTTGGTAACTGACTTTGTTTTCAACATTGTATTTTACTATTTTTTTCTCGGTTTTCCACTTTTCACGTCTTGGAATATGCAGGATGGTTGCCTTTGCAATTTGTACATGTCATTTTTGTAGCAGTACAGTCATTTTGTATATGGTCTGAGGACCCACAGTTGGGACAGACAGGAATTCCTCTACATACAGTTTGAGAATGCCTATACTTTTGGCATTTATAACATCTTAAAGGGTTGGGAATGTATGGGCAAATTCGACAAAATAAATAATCTGCTTTTACAGAGGAGGGTAAGTTTGGCATACTGAAGGTGAGAATAATATTTCTTGTAGGTATCAGTTGATTATCTTTTTTAATCATTATTCTTTTCGCTGCAATTATGTTCTATCCCTACAGTTCCTGGGTTATTTCTTCCTCGGTGACATTTAACAAATCCCAACTCGATATGACACCCTTTGATGAATTTAGGATTGCACAAGGAGATATTTTTACAGGAATTCCAGCAAAGCTTGTTAGTTGTAAAACCTTTTCAGAATGTCTTCGATTAATGGTTTCTATAAGCAAGTCTCCTGATTGCAGTCTCTTCACCGTCTTGGGAGATCCTGCTATACCCTCCAGATGTTTCTGTATAACAAAGGGAGACAATTTCCTCATAGGCTGGTTACTGAGAGAGTGAAAGATTAAAAAAGATGGGCAGGGTTGCTCCATCTGATCAGTCTTCAATCTCTTAGGGTTGTCATTATTTATGTCAATATGGTCTGAATTTGCCATTTTGCTCCTTTTCGCCCTTTGCAAGAGGACTTTTCTGCCAAGCAAATAACTCCTAATTAATTTCACAAATATACGTGGTCTCAATTCTAATCTCAACAATGTCCATTTCCACTTGAAGTCTGCCAAACCCCATGTACTTTTTCTGACAGAATCTCAGTAATCGGTTGATTCAACTACTGCTCATCTCAGTTGCCCAAATTATTCGCTGTATGATTCCTTTCGCCTAAAAGGTGGTACTTGTGCATATGACCGTTCTGATATTCCCTGTCAAAGACTCTTGGTAATTTGGAATCTCCTCTTTTCGATTTTCTCTGGCTTAAAATCTCTCTACCTCATTGTGTCAAATTCATCTGTTGCCTGCACTGTTCTCCCAACTCCACTAATCAATTGGAACTCTTTGACTTCCTCTCTTTGCAACTTGACTTTCTCCAGTCCAACTTTCCTAACAGCGAGGCAATTTTCGTTGGTGATTTTAATGTTCTCAACTACAGCTGGCTTCTGCTTTCTAGTCACATCAACCCAGCTGATCGAGATGTGAGCCTTTTGCAATTACTAATGACCTTGCACAGATTGTTCATTTACCTACAAGAATATCGGACAATCCTAACCATACAGCCAACATGCTTAATCTTTTTCTCACAAACAACACTTCTAAGTACACGGTCGAAGTGAGAGGTCCTTTAGGCACCTCAGATCACAACTTGGTGATTGCCTCTTCTCCAATGGAGCTTTTATCTCATGGCTATTCCCAACCTCGTATTGTTTGGCATTGCAAGAATGCACAATGGGATGACCTGCGAGATTTATTTTCTTCTTTTCCTTGGTCGGATTACTGTTTTAAAACTTCTGATATCAACGTTTGCTCAGATCGTGTCAGTGAAATTATTCCTGCAGGAATGGAATCCTTTATCCCACACTCCACTTTAAAATCTCGTCCTTTATCTAAACCTTGGTTTTCCAATAAATGTGCTAAGGCTCTTCAAGAGAAGAACGTTGCATATCGTAATTGGCTTGTTTCTAATTCTTCAGTTTCATTTTCTACCTACACCGAAGCTCGCAACAACTGTAAAGCAGTTATTAATCAGTCCAAACTAGAGTATGAACAGGATAAGAGTAGAAAACGTGCTTCTTGCCCTAATGGTAGCCGAGCATTCTGGTCTCTTGCCAAAGCTATTGGCCACAACTTTTGTCCATCTCTGCTCCCACCTCTGTCCAAACCAGATGTTCTGTTGTCACTTCAGCGAAGGATAAAGCTGACCTGCCAGCATACCATTTTTCTCCCAACTCATGTATTAATGATCTTGGTAAAACACCTCCCACCATTCCCAACACGCTCCATTCAATGCCTCCTGTGGTCTTCCGTCAAAAGGATGTCAGAAGGATTTTGACGAATCTTGATGCTAAGAAAGCTCCAGGTCCTGATGGTATTTCTCCACTTGTTCTCAAAACCTGTGCTCCTGAACTTACTCCTGTTCTTTGCCGCCTTTTTTCTCGTTCTTATTCCAAAGGGGTTTTTCCTTCTGCTGGAAATTTGCTCATATCCAGCCAGTTCCTAAAAAGGGTGACAAATCCCTCCCATTCAATTATCGTCCCATTGCAATTACTTCTACTCTTTCTAAAGTAATGGAGAAATCAATTAACTGCCAACTCTTAAACTACCTAGAAACCTTCCATCTGATCAACGATCGGCAGTATGGATTCTGTCATTATTGACCCCTTGGTGATATTCTGGCTTATGTTACTCATTTATGGACTAATTCAATGGTAAAGTTCGGTGAAACACAAGTAGTTGCTCTTGACATCTCAAAGGTGTTGATCATGTTTGGCATAAAGGTCTTCTAAACAAGCTTCCATCTTATGGTTTGCCAACTGTTTTTTGTAATTGATTTTCCAGTTTTCTCTCTGATTGCTCACTGAGGGTGATGGTAGATGGCTCTCTGTCTTCTAACTTCTCCACTTCTCCATTTTTACTGATGATGTTTGTTGAATCTATTCTCATTAATTTTGAGTAGCACCTATTTTCTGAAATTGAAAACTAATGACACAATTTAAAAAGCTGGCGTTTTCAAAATTATATTTTCAAAGTAGTCTAAAGAGAAGTACTACTTACTTGCATCTTGTAAAAGTTATAAATGCCATATGATCCATAATTGAGGTCCACAATAGATAAGAGGACATCAAAAGGTAAATTCTGTTCACTATCCATAACAATTTCCCTGTATATAAAAAATAAATAAAATATTCCTTACACATAACATAAAAATAAATTAGATATTTATTCAAAATTAACTATATATTTCTGTATATTGCTGTAACCATAAGCAGTTCATGCTACAGTAAATAATTAAACACTGTTGTTGTTTTGGTTTTTAGGAGCATTAGCAACTAAGGCCATATTGCTCCGGGAATATGCGGTGGTCATTCCCTTGATCTTTCCGCATCCTCCATATTTGGTGGTGACGGGCTTGAGCCCTGGTCTAATCAAGAAGCGTGTGCTACGATAATTAAACACTATGAATGAATTTTTCCAATGGTCCCAAATGAACGTATATCCTACTAATCTATAACATTAATGAATGCCATAGCAGCGTACGCTGCCCTATTATTAATAACTGGACATCCATCTGATGACACTTGGTCACAGCATATCCATGAACCGTGTCAGCACAACTTAAATAACATCTTTTTAGGAGACATCTTGTACCCCACATTTCCTGTTTCCCTGAAAATTGTGTCACAATCAGTTACTACCTCCTTTGGGACCAGCGCATTCTGCTTTTCAGGTTGCTAGTTTGTTGCCTGATGAACAAGTGAGGGCTCTGGCATTGAGTTGGGCAGATGAGAGTTTAATGACATTCCATTTTAATTGTGTTGACAGCACCCACCATTCTTCAAGCATAAACACCCATTAAAATGCCAAATTCATGCCTAATTTCCCAGTATACTGTTTGCATCACACACACCCACACCCCCCAAAGCCCACCCACCCACCCTTTGGAGGTATCACATCCCATCCCATTCCAGATAGGTCAGGAATGACAATTCATTAAGCAATGATTTTTAGGAGAACTATCCTTCCATGTTTCCCTTGAGCCACAACACACTCACTATTTTGAGTCCATTGCTTTCCTGCTCTATTTTGAGAGATAGATACCTAAATGCTAGGTATTACACTATATGTATTTGTGTTATGCCATTAGGGTTTGTAGAATTAAATTAGTTATAGCATTACTAACTAATTGTGGCTTACTAACTAATTATGGCTAAAAAAAAAAAAAAATACACACTATGAAAACCACTGGTTAAATTACTTTGGTTTAGACTAAGGCGCATTTAGGGCTAGAGCCTCAAGCTGCGAACAAATTTAGACTATGTATATAAAGTGCTTAGCATCATAATTTGTTCGCAGCTTGAGGCTCTAGCCCTAAATGCGCCTTAGTCTAAATACATCATACACCATCAGGCATCTCTCATATTGTGGAGTTATACTTCATAACTGTTTTTGCCATCATTGCATCACTTGGGTACCTACCCACTCACTGACGAAGGGCCAAATAGCCCTGAAACAGTGCTGTCTGGGTGGTGGTACCTATCTGAGAATAAGTAACACTAGTCTTCTCCTTAGGTGAAGCGTTACTTATTCGAAGTAGTGCAATATCATGGCAACTCGTTGTGAAGGCATTCACAATATGAGATATAACCTAAAACGATGCCACCTTAAAAATTTTCTGTTTATTCAGAAATGGCTGTGTATTATGATGCTAAGCACTTTATATACATAGTCTAAATTTGTTCGCAGCTTGAGGCTCTAGCCCTAAATGCGCCTTAGTCTAAATACATCATAACACCATCAGGCATCTCTCATATTGTGGAGTTATACTTCATAACTGTTTTTGCCATCATTGCATCACTTGGGTACCTACCCACTCACTGACGAAGGGCCAAATAGCCCTGAAACAGTGCTGTCTGGGTGGTGGTACCTATCTGAGAATAAGTAACACTAGTCTTCTCCTTAGGTGAAGCGTTACTTATTCGAAGTAGTGCAATATCATGGCAACTCGTTGTGAAGGCATTCACAATATGAGATATAACCTAAAACGATGCCACCTTAAAAATTTTCTGTTTATTCAGAAATGGCTGTGTATTATGATGCTAAGCACTTTATATACATTACTTTGGTTTATAAAAAATTAAGTTCTTTTATTAACTTTTACTGTTTTCCAAATTGAGGTGGGGTGGAGAGAGAGAGAGAGAGAGAGAGAGAGAGAGAGAGAGAGAGAGAGAGAGAGATTTCCATTTAAATTCTCCCTCTCTCTGGTTGCCCATATGTGTTGCATTGAAAATGAAAATTTACTGAATGAAGTTTGCCTTTTTTTCTCTCCCCCCCCACCGGTGTTTATCAGAGCCATATTCATTAACAAAATGAAAATGAAAACATTTTGATTTTTACTGGTTTTTGAAAAAAGAAAAGATCGAGAAATTCTATGGCACCACCTCTAGCACCAAAGTTGGTAGAATCGAGGCAAGATGGAGAATGGGCCAAATCATGTCATAAAGACAGATTATCTAACATAAACCATGACAGTTAAAAGATAAGTTAATACAGCAGACTCTCGATTTACCGGGACACTTCAAGACCCCCCCCCCCAAAAAATAATAGGTATAAACAGATATTTTGCAAGTTGTCATTAGGAGATTAGTGTGCCTATTATCTTGCAATCCCCACTGTCTTCAGACTGCTGCTCAAAAAAAAACAAAAAAAAACAACCAAATGTTTAGTTTGATTTAGTGCATCGCGTCGATTGTTATGTTCGGTCGCACTGCAAAAGTACAAATTTTGTTTTGTTATTTGTCAGAAATGTCAGAATTTTTTTTTATAGTAACTTTTTTTTTTGTTTAGAAATCGCAAAAATGATGGGCAAACATAAGAGTCGTGCTTTCAATTAAACAAAAACTTGAAATTATTCAAAATTTTGAAAATGGTGTATCCAATAAATCTCTAAAGAACCATTATAATGTTGGCGACCAAACCATACGCAACATTGTAAAAAATAAAGGGAAGCTATTATATTCAAAATCGACATCATAAAACATAAATGCGTGTCCAATACGCTCTACTTGCATATTGGACATGTGAGTAGTGCGTGTAAGTTTTTTCGTTTTTTTATCTATCACCATACATTTTACGTAGGTTGCTGAACATTTTTCGATACAGTAAGTCCCCGACTTATGTAGATTCAGACTTATATGATTGAAGATTTCAGTGAAGGGGTCACACATTTCGCCATAATAACGTAAAAGCCCACAGAATTCCGGCTATAGGTACGATAGCAAATGTAATAAGATCGCATTCACTACAGACAAGCCCAATAACCCGGAAAGTGCAAATTGTATTTATTGTTTTTTGGCAGCGATCTCCAGAAATGTGCTTTATTAAAATGTGAGCTCGTGTGGGGTGATAACCTTGTGAAGTTCTTTTCAGAAAATTTAATTTTGACCGTTATAATGGTGCCGTTTGTTTGTTTGTTATTTGGTTTTTAGGAGCATTAGCAACTAAGGCCATATTGCTCCGGGATATGCGGTGGTCATTCCCTGAATGACCTTTCCGCATCCTCCGTATTTGGTGGTGACGGGCTCGAACCCCGGTCTAATCAAGAAGCGTGTGCTACGCACTGCTGCTCCTTCCCACCTGGCTACGGAGGCGCCCATAATGGTGCCGACTAAGAGAATAAGTGACAGTGGTACTAGTAAATTTATCAAGAAAAGGAAAGCGATCGAGTCAGACAATTAAAATAATAATGATGTATGAAAATGGCCAAACATTAACAAGTATCATGCAGAATTAAGATTTGTCAGTGACAAAGGTGAACACAATAAAGGAGAAAGAAAGAATATGAGAAGTGATCGGTACCAATGAAGGTCAACTATAATAACCAAGGCTAGGAAATACATACCATTTTACAGTACAATAACATGCGTTTTTTTTTTCTTCTTTTTATGTTTTCTTTTCTTATGTGCCACTCCAGCTACTTCACCACTGTCCACAGATAAAGTTTTTAATTGAACTAATTAAAATATAAAACTATTTTTCTTCATTCTTCTGAGGACATTATGTGGTTTTTGTAATTTTGGCATATTAGGGATATAGCAGCAATATTTTATTAGTCATTAAGTAAAACTCGACTTACGTAAGAAGTCCTGAAACATATCTTTTACGTATGTTGGGGACTTACTGTATTTTTGGATTAACCAGGAATTTCTTTTTACCATCCATTCTAGAAAATCGAAAAATTTATACATGGATGGACTGCCTTTAGTAATAGAGGCATGTGATGCAAGAAAGCAGCGTATGAGCTTATGTAGCATTTGTCCATTTCTATTTGAATTTTTGAAGCTATCAACTTCCCCAACAATAGATGGAAGTTTGTTCCAGCAATACCCAGGGGCTCGCTCGCTCTCTCTCTCTCTCTCTCTCTGGAATTTTTTTTGGCTGGTGAAGCATAACCCCTAGGCTTCCTTGTGCCATATGGCTAATAATAATAATTAACCATCAAACTTCTGCACATCTATTCTACAACTGTCTTTCCTCAATATTATGATAAAAAATACAAAGGAACAAAATTAAAAGTTCATAGTAAGCACACTGGTCAAAACAATCAGGATATCACAGTATGTGCACACAATGCTTGTGTAAATATGATAACATATACCTCATGATGTAGTCAAAGCTAAGTTCCATTCACTGTATGTTGAAAATATTCAAAACAATTCCAGAGTGAACAGTAATTACAGCTTTAATATAATGTGACACTTCAGAAGCAAAGTGCTGTGATCTTGTAGGAACTATTTAGAATCTATGCCCCCTCAGGATCATAATCTGAGCAAGCGGAAGAACCCCATCAAAATTCAGTGTGGTCAACCCATTCAAGGCCTCATACACCTCATTCAGATCGCCTCGCAGGTGCATAGACTCCAGCTACTACAAATCGCAGAACTTAAGCCTCTCTTGGTAATAGGACCCCTTTGTTCCCCTCACCAATCTTGCCCTTCTCTGTACATGCATAAGCAACTCACCATTCATCATAAAATGAGGCCTCCAGACATGGCGTGACCACTGCCTTATACAAGGGTATAATCACATTTTCCCTACAAGCAAAATTCCAGTACATCATTGAGAATACCCCATGATCTGTTCTAGCAGCCTGTCTGCATTGCTCAGAAAACTTCATATCTGACTGAACAATTACTCCCAGATCCTTTTAATTTTTTACCGCCCTAAGTGTACTTCCACACAGTTGGTACGTTTCTCTGGGATTACTTCTACCCATATGCAGTACTTTTCATTTGTCATTGTTAAACTTCAGCTGCCACTTCTCAGCCCATCTGCCCAAATTTTCCAGATCCTGTTGCAGTAGCACACCACCATTACTGTCATTAACAACCCTGCCAACATTGTATCATCTGCAAACTTCGACAGTAAGCCTGATATACCTTCATCAACATCACTGATAAATATACAATGCAATAGTGGGCCCAACACCGAACCCTGGGGGACTCCACTAATAACATTAGTTCACGAAGAGCAGCATCCATTGATTACCACTCTCTGTTTTCTCCCACTCAACCACCCTTTCATCCATTGTAGCAACTTACCCCACTACCATATTGCTCCAATTTGTACCATAGCCTTCCTTGCACAAGTGTCAAAAGCTTTCTGAAATCCAAGTATATGACATCAAAATTATTTTTTCATCCAGTTCCCTTGTAACCAATCATAGTATCCAATCAAATTTGTCAGACAAGACAAATTTGATTGTCTTTGATTCTTTCACAAACCCATGCTGTGTCTGATTTATTACTGCAGGCTTGTCTAGATGATCCTGCAATGCATCTTTATCCAGTGACTCCATTATTTTCCCTGGAACAGAAGTTAAACTAACTGGTCTGTAATTACTCATGTCACCCTCAGATCCCACTTTGTGAATTTTTTTTTTTATTATTTTTTTTTTATGTGAACCCCAAACACGAGAGGTATTAGAACCTATAGTACTTAGTACCGTGCTTGGGTTGGAGGTTGAGAAGACGAAAGAAGATATTTGTTGACATTGGACTTGAACTTCTATAGATTGTAATTTTCAGGAAATACATATGAAGGAAGGTTGTTCCAGAAAATGGCAGTTGAATGAATAAATGAGGAAGATGAAAAGTTGGTTCTGTGGGTTTGAAATTGGACAGTAAATGGATGTTGGCTGGTGGCGGCACGTGTTCGGACTGTTTTGAAAGAGAGAGCGGGAATTATAGAAGCCAATTCAGAAGAACAGTGCCCAGGGAAGTATCTGTAGAAGAGGCATGCAGCAGAAACGGTGCGTCTATGCGAAAGTGAGTGGAGAAACTCTGTTAGAGATGAATCATTAATTAACCTAACTGCCCTCTTCTGAATGGAATCAAGAAGCCTGAGAGAGGTTTTGGGGGCACTACCCCCAGATGTGGGAACAATATTCCATGGCAGGGCGGATTTGCGATTTATACAGAGTGAGCAGCTGTTTGGAAGAAAAATAACGCCGAGAGCGAAAGAGAAAACCAAGTTTTTTAGATGCAGAGGAAGCAATATTTGTGATGTGCTTGTGCCAAGAGAGATTAGAAGTCAGGGTAATCCCCAAAAGAGATATATCATTTTGCCTAGAAATCGGAGTGTCACTAAAGATAAGCATAGGAGCAGAAGAATCCTTTTTGCGAGATATAAGACAAGACTGAGTTTTAGAAGGGTTGAAATCAACTAAGTTGTCTTTGCCCCACTGGAGAATTACCTGAAGATCAGCATTTAAGGAATTGGTAGCAGATTTTCGAGAAGTTAAAGCTGATTGAGCAGGACAAGATTTCTCAAAATGGAAAGTTAAATGCAATGTGCTATCATCGGCAAAACTATGGATAGGATTTCCAGTCAATGGAAGAAGGTCATTAATATACAAGAGGAAAAGAGTGGGGGAAAGAACTGAACCTTGGGGGACACCGGCATTAGTGGAGAAGTTAGAAGACAGAGAGTCATCTACCATCACCCTCAGTGAGCGATCAGTGAGAAAACTGGATAACCAATTACTAAAAACAGTTGACAAACCATAAGATGGAAGCTTGTTTAGAAGACCTTTATGCCAAACACGATCAAAAGACTTTGAGATGTCAAGAGCAACTACTTGTGTTTCACCGCACCTTTCCATTGAATTAGTCCATAAATGGGTAACATAAGCCAGATATTACCAGTGGATCGACACTGACGGAATCCATACTGGCGATCGTTGATCATACGGAAGGTTTCTAGGTGGTTTAAGAGTTGGCGGTTAATTGATTTCTCAATTCCTTTAGAAAGAGTAGAAGTAATTGCAATGGGACGATAAGTGGATGGGAGGGATTTGTCACCCTTTTTAGGAACTGGCTGGATATGAGCAAATTTCCAAGCAGAAGGAAAAACACCTTTGGAATAAGAAAGTGAAAAAAAGGCGGCAAAGAATAGGAGTAAGTTCAGGAGCATAGGTTTTGAGAACAAGTGGAGAAATACCATCGGGACCTGGAGCTTTCTTAGCATCAAGATTCATCAAAATCCTTCTAATATCCTTTTGACGGAAGACCACAGGAGGCATTGAATGGAGCATGTTGGGAATGGTGGGAGGTGTTTTACCAAGATCATTAATACATGAGCTGGAAGAAAAATGGGATGCTAGCAGGTCAGCTTTATCCTTGGCTTTATCCTTGGCAAACAGAACCATCTGGTTTGGACAGAGGTGGGAGCAGAGATGGGCAAAAGTTGCGGCCAATAGCTTTGGCAAGAGACCAGAATGCTCGGCTACCATTAGGGCAAGAAGCAAGTTTTCTACTCTTAGTCTGTTCAAACTCTAGTTTGGACTGATTAATAACTGCTTTACAATTGTTGCGAGCTTTGGTGTAGGCAGAAAATGAATCTGAAGAATTAGAAACAAGCCAATTACGATATGCAACGTTCTTCTCTTGGACAGCCTTAGCACATTTATTGGAAAACCAAGGTTTAGATAAAGGGCGAGATTTTAAAGTGGAGTGTGGGATAAAGGATTCCATTCCTTCAAGAATAATTTCACTGACACGATCCGAGCAAACGTTGACATCAGAAGTTTTGAAACAGTAATCCGACCAAGGAAAAGAAGTCTCGCAGGTCATCCCATTTTGCATTCTTGTAATGCCAAACAACACGAGGTTGGGAATAGCCATGAGATAAAGGTTCCATTGGAGAAGTGACAATCACCAAGTTGTGATCTGAAGTGCCTAAAGGACCTCTCACTTCGACCGTGTACTTAGAAGGGTTGTTTGTGAGAAAAAGATCAAGCGTATTGGCTGTATGATTAGGATTGTCTGGTATTCTTGTAGGTAAATGAACAATCTGTGCTAGGTCATTAGTAATTGCAAAAGCCTCAGCATCTCGACCTGCTGGGTCCGTGTGACTAGAAAACGGAAGCCAGCTGGAGTTGTGAACATTAAAATCACCAAGGAAAATTACCTCACTGTTAGGAAAGCTGGACTGGAGAAAGTCAAGTTGCAAAGAGAGGAAGTCAAAGAGCTCCAAGTGATTAGTGGAGTTGGGAGAATGGTAGAGACAACAGATGAATTTGACACAATGAGGTAGAGAGATTTTAAGCCAGAGAAGATCAAAGAGAGGAGATTCCAAATTGCCAAGTCTCTGACAGGGAATATCAGAAAGGACATATGCACAAGTACCAACTTTGAGGGGAAAGGATCATACAGCGAATAATTTGGGCATCTGAGATGAGCAGCAGTTGAATCAACTGATAACTGAGATTCTGTCAGAAAAAGTACATGGGGTTTGGCAGACTGCAAGTGGAAATGGACATCGTTGAGATTAGAATTGAGACCACGTATATTTGTGAAATGGATTAGGAAGTCCTTGGGAGGTTTAGTTCTTTTCGCAGATAAGTTTGCTCTATTAGTTTGACAATTCATTGTGTATTGAATAGTAAAAAAAGTGGGTGGGACATGCTGTATGAAGTAATGAAATTTTTGGATATGGCGTACATGTTGTAAGAATATATAACCAGATCCTTGACGTAACGTGGCCTCGACAATGCTCCCCGCATATACACTACTCGGACTCCCTCCAGTCACTATCTGGCAGAGTAGAGGTAGCAAGATTATACACTAGCTGATCCGGAAGCCTCCTAGAGAGTTACCAATAGGTTCGGTCCGGTGTACTAACTAGCGGCTGGCCTGCGAACACCGTTTTAGAGCTGTACCCTCGAAATGTAAGGAATATTGGATCTCGCCACAACGTTCATCATAACCTCAAAAGTCATCAATCATACTGCATGATGGAAGAGATAGGGAAGGGTTGACCGGAACTTAGCTCTAGAGACTAAACATGGGTTCACCACTTCAAGCCTCCAATAAGCAAAGTGGTGGTATTTCACCAGTTGATGAGAGTCATCTACCAGCTAGTACTGCCTGGTAACATCGAGGGGCGAGGGGCGGCGGTCCTCCATGTGGTGTGGGCGCCACACCTCAACCCCTGCTTACGTTGGTTCACACCTAGGTGGTCACCCACCATGTACTTGTGCATGGAGGTTATACCCAGGATTACTAACAGTCCCACCATCGTGAAGGTGCAAGCAGAGGATTTGGCTGTCACAGACCGTCCGGACTTCGCCGAAATTGGGTCCACTTGACTTGAGTGTCACCCGAATATCAGTTCCATCAGCGTTTTAGACTCCCAGGTAGCAAGTACAGCTTGTCTGGCATATCTGAGAGAATGTCTGTGATAACCTCAAGGACCATTAGGGATACATTTGCACATCTCCAGTCTGTGTGGACTTCCCATGAGCCCAAGGACGCTCTCATAATTATAGCTAAGGGTTTGCTTATTTCCTTTGCCGCCTCCTTTAATATAATTGAAAAGATTGATTCCATCCACCCCCAGGTGCTTTTCTTATGCTTAACTTCAACAATTTCTCCTCCACTTTGCTCTCAGTTATTACAAAATCATTAAGCACCTTGTTACAGTTTGATAAACTTCTGGCGTTTTCCTCCCTTAACTCTTTACGTGTAAATGTAGATGCAAAATACTCATTCAGATTATCAGCTATCTCAGCAGGTTCATTAACAGTCAAGCCATCGATATCAAGTGGACCAATCTGATTCAACCCCTTCCTTCAAGAGTTTATATATGTAAAGAAATCCTTGCTGTTTTTCTTAGCATCCTTTGCCCAAGCTTTATCGTAATCTGCCTTCGCTTGCTTAACCTCCTTTGTGACTTCATTACAGACTAGGTTATATCTGCTTTAGGCTTCTGTGTTGCCTGATAATTTATATGCATCCCATGCATTTTTCTTCTCTGCCACGAGTCTCATTGGTTCATCTGACATCCATTTAGTCCAAAACGTTTTCATCAAATTTATTTGCTTTCTTAAAATTGGCAAAATAACGATGTTTCAGCCAGAATTCCAGAATGAAAGATTTGCATAATCTATGTCCAATAGTGAGAAAGTAAATCTCCACACCATTCCATAAATAAAGCAGAATCCCATTACAATCCCCACACAGTCCTTACAGAGTTCAAGAATACCTCAACCGGCTAGTAAATGATTTAAAAATCTTTCCTGACATCCTCATAATGGAGAAGTGGTTCAACGTTCCTTGTGGCATTATTTGACTTTAGAGAAAGTTTTAAAATATTGTTCTTGGAGTATGCATTTCTTTGTTTGTTTTAGAGTTTTATGGCACATTAGCATCTAAGGCTATAATGTGCCAAGTCAAGGAGTATGCATAAGAACGAACACACACACACACACACACACATATATATATATATATATACATATAAATTTATATTAATATATTGAATAAAGTATGCATAAATGGATGTGAAAGTTACACAAAGTGCCAGTAACGAGAAGGGTGAGGATAGTTGAAAAAAAAAGTGTAGTAGATATGTGAAAGGTGAAAGAATGTTAATATCCTAAAAGTTATGATGAATTAAGAAAATGATAGGCTAAATTACTAAGCCAATAGAATGTTGGAGAACTGTAAAGAAAAATTAGTATAGCGAAATATCAATAAAACAAAAATAAAAGTGGTACAGATGTCATCAGATATGGGGGGGGGACACATTGAGGTAATGGTCAAATATAGGTCGAAAAAGACCTGGGGGTAATTGCACAGTCGAATAGGAAATTCGCTGAGCAGTGCAGATGGGCTGCCAGGGCAGGTCAGGAAGTCTTGTCAATGATATATAGGAATTTTGCTAACAGGAACAGGGAGATGATTATCCCATTATACAAGGTCAAGTACTGTGTACAGGTCAAGTACTGTGTACTGTGTCAAGTACTAGAGACCTCATTTTAGGAAGAATGTAGAGTTGCTAGAACGAGTACAAAGAAGGGCAACAAAATTGGTGAGGGGAACAAAGGGGGTGCTCTTACCAAGAAAGGCTTAAATTCTGCAAATTGCAGCATCTGGAGACTAGGCACCTGCAAGGTGATCTGATTGAGGTGTATAAGGCCTTGAATGGTTTGAGCAGGCTCAATGCTGATGGGATTCTTCCTCTTGCTCAGATTAAGAACCTGAGGGGGCACAGATTCAAAGTGAGGAAAGACAGTTGAAGAGATGTACAGAAATTTGCCTTTAGCCACCGCGTAGTTGATTGGTGGAACAGACTTCCATCTTTTGTTGTCGAAGTTTATACCCTAAATAAATTTAAGGCTGAGCTGGACAGACATTTGGAATGAATGGAGGGGTGAAATGGGAGAGGGTTTTTTTTTTTTTTTTTGACTGATGCTGCATAAGCTTGCTTTTTTGCATCATATGCCTCTACTAATGCTAATAGGTAAGGCAAAAGTGCCTGATCTGATGTCACTGCAAAAAATATTGATACATGATCAGGTTTTGCATTTCTTCACAGCTTACTTTTAAGTCTGTTAAGTTGCTATAAATTGCTTCATTATGTAAATATATTGCTAATGTGGTTTAAGTTTGCGTGCATTCATCTACTCTACTGAATATGTGCACTTCATTTTCCTGCCTTTTTCCTTCTACTACGTATATATTTTTCCTGCCAGCTTATTTCTGCTACGCATTTCTGGAAAACTCCAAGTATTGTTCACTTATTATACGTTTGGTTTTGTTTTAGATTCGTTTCTCGGCATGTTTCGACCTACATAATTTTTTCCTTACAATACAAGCATCTGATATTAGCTCTTACCAAAAAAGGCTTAAGTTCTGCAAATTGCAGCATCTGGAGACTAGGCACCTGCAAGGTGATCTGAGGTGTATTGAGAGTGGTTAATCATCCATTAACCATTCTACCGCCCTTTGTATCATCCAGAAACTTATACATTAAGATATGTCTTCATCAATATCATTAATAAAGATTGGAGACCATAATCCTAGCACTGAACTCTGGGGTACGTCACTAATAACATTAGTTCAAAAAGCAATGTGCTCATTGATAACCACTCTATCTTCACCCACTCAACCATCCCTTAATAGAAGTAACTTGCCTTAATGCCACACTGCTCCAATTTGTATAGCAATCATTTATGTGGTACAGTACTGAAAGTTTTGCTGAAATCTAAGTATACAATTATCTTATGTTTAATAAAACTACCCTTAGCAAAGGATTCACAGCTTTTTGCTAAACAGTGCTCCCACAGTCAGTGGCAGATCTTAACAGAAAACGAGCATTATCTCGAAAACTGTTCATTTGCGGCCCGATGTTCACTGGGACTTTTTTTGCTTATTTTATTTTGTAATTTTCACCTTTAAATTTTAGAAACACCCTGTGTGTGTGTGTGTGTGTGTGTGTGTGTGTGTGTGTGTGTGTGTGTGTGTGTGTGTGTGTGTGTGTGCAGTAAACCCCCGCTATTCGCGGGGGTTACGTTCCTGAGAAATGCTGCGAATACCAAAAACGCGAATACTGAGTAATGGCTCCCATAGTAATAAAGGGGTTCTGTTCCAAAGTATGAAATATATAAGAAAAACTAGTCTAAAATTTTGTCTATGTATGTATTATATGTACCTTCATAATATGTGTACATAGTGAAATGCAAGCATAAGGTGTCGAAATGAAAATAAGAGACAATTTAATATTAAATGTAATATTTATTAGAAATTTCAAACAAATCTTTCAATCCAGCGCCTTTGCTATAGCTTAAAAACTTATCCCGCCAGTTCTATCAACAGTTTCTCTAAAGTGTTGATAAAGATGTTTTGCCCTTTCACGAATGATGAAAACGGGAATTTTATTTTGAGTTCGGTCTTCTATCCACAAATTTAAACCTTTTTCCATTTTTTCTAAATTAACATCACGAGTTACAGAGGAAATTTTTGAAGCAATTAGCGCATTTTCACGGACACTACGGCGGATTTTTTCTTCCGATTTCTTGATTGATCGTACCATTGACTCATTGATTTCATAATGTTTTGCCACTGAGGAGGCACTTTCACCATTAGAAATTTTGTCTAACAACTCAATTTTATTCGCTAATGTCATCACCTTCTTTGATCTTTTCACATTTCCCTCGTTATTCGTAGCCATATTTTTGTACGGGTTAGAAAGAACTTGTCCACAATAAAGTCACTTTCTTCATTTAACACACTCGAAAAAGTCTGTTTTACACTGCAAAACGGTAGATTTATCACCTTTGTAAGCATATCACTTTATAAATTGATAAATTTATTCAATTTATAAGCATATAAATTAAAAGCAAATGACGAAACCCATGACAAGCGCATAGAACATACTGAACAAGGATTAGCAAGAAACATCCACGCTCGTGATTTTGTCACCCCCCCCCCCCCACTGAGCGCTGTTTTGACTGGGAAAGATGATTTTAGCCACGCGCATGTTTTTTTATGGCGGAAAATGTTCACGGCAATTTAAAATTCACATTTTTTTAGGTTTAATTTTATATTAAATCAGCGACTGCGAACACGCGAATACGGATACCGCGAATAGTGGGGGTTTACTGTACGTACATACACGAGTTTAGAAATAGGGATTTCATTAATATTTTTGGACATTTTTTCCATGTAATTAAAAATCGTGTTTACATTATATTATATGCTTTTAATTTTTATCTTTACCTCTTTCCTTAATCATGAATTTTGAAAATTCAGAATAAACACCACTTCCACTTAATTTCTTATATATGATGAGCAGTTCTTTTCACTTTTCAAGATGTATAACTAAACAGAGAAAAAAGAAAAAAAGAAAAACTAATTAAAATAATAGTATCTACGTTTACAATAGTAAAATTAAAAGGCTACACGTTAAAATTTGATACATCTAAGAAAGTAGACAAACTAATCCAGTTACATAGGGTTAGGAAGATTGCAACTTGTATAAAAATGATGTACTGAGTTATAGACTAGGCATTAGATATCATCTTTTATTGGTTTAATCCAACTCATCCTATGGCTTCGTACTCCAGTCTCTTCTGCAGTCGCCCAACACTGGGCTTCCAAGTTTTGTCTCAAGTTGTGCAGTAATCGTCATCAATAAGTTCCTAGTTATGCCCATAGTTCAGTACATTATTTTTATACCACATTATAATTCTATGCAACTAGTTTAGTTTTTGGTTTCTTAGACTGTAAAAATTTTAACGTGTAAGCTTTTAATTTAAATACTGTAAACATTACAGATACTACTAGTTTAATCACAAAAAAAAATTGTTTAGTTACATATCTTGAAAATTGAGGCAAGAGGTTCTGAAACAGGCCTGAATTAATTTAATGAGAGAGAGAGAGAATGTGTGTGCGTGTCTGAACTAGAGAGAATGGATTCCATTAGCATTTGGCTTAATTCATCTAATGTCTTAAACACTTGTAATCAGATCTAAGAGGTGCCAAGTTTAATATGCTGCAATTTACAGAACTGAAGCCTTTTTGGTAAGACCATCCTTTTGTACCCCTTACCAACCTTGTTGCTCTTCTCTGCATCTGTTCCAGCAGATATACATCCTTCCAACAATCAGGGATCCAAATCTATATGGAGTACTCAAGATATGGCCTAACCACAGTCTTATAAAATGGTACAATCATTCCCTTATCCCTGATGGGAAATTTCCAGTATATCATTGACAAACACAATGAGCAACCTGTCTGCACTGCTTAGAGAACTTCATATCTGATTGCAAAATTATCTACTACATTGAGTCAGGTACAATGGTATTATCCTGGGATTACTACTCTTTACATGCAGTATCCTGTATTTGTCAAATTTGAACTTCAGTTGCCACTTCCCAGACGATCTGCTTAATTTTTCTAATTTTTTTGCTGATTACTGTCATTAACCACTCTACCGCCCTTTGTATCATCCAGAAACTTATACATTAAGATATGTCTTCATCAATATCATTAATAAAGATTGGAGACCATAATCCTAGCACTGAACCCTGGGGTACTTCACTAATAATATTAGTTCAAGAAGAGCAATGTGCTCATTGATAACCACTCTCTATCTTCACCCGCTCAACCATCCCTTAATAGAAGTAACTTGCCTTAATGCCACACTGCTCCAATTTGTATAGCAATCATTTATGTGGTACAGTACTGAAAGTTTTGCTAAAATCTAAGTATACAATGTCAAAATAATTTTTTTTTTTTTGCATCCAGGTCCTTTGTTGTTGTTCTTTGTTTTTTAAGAGCATTAGCAACTAAGGCTATATTGCTCTGGGAATATGCGGTGGTCACCGGCTCGAACCCCGGTCTAATCAAGAAGTGTGTGCTATGCACTGCTGCTCCTGCCCACCTGGCTATGGAGGCACCAAGTGTTGTTGTTGTTGTGCTATGGCATCTAATCAGATTGAAAAGAGAAGACCACCCATTAACAAATGTTTAGTAAGTTGTTTGTACTAGATCCAATTTGGACCGGCAGCACTACTGGATGTTTTACTGAGTGCTATTAAAAATTCTGCTAATGTGAATGGCTGGTTGTATGGGCGTGAAATTATCGTAGAAAAATTAATCTTATGCTGTTCTGCAGATTCTTTAATTCATTGAAAGATGGGGTTGTAGGTGGTTATTGCTGATATACTGGCAAATGATTTCGCTAAGGCATTTACTATTTCTTCTGGTGACGACAACTCTTTCCCTACCCAATTTAGTATTGTAGCTGGAGGACGAACATATTTGCCATTAAGCATTTGCATTTTTCACCAGATGATTCTGCTATCCATGTCCTTTATACTTGAGGAGAAACTAATCCAGGCATCTTTTTTTGCTTTTCTTCTTATTTGGTGGAACTTGCATTTCAGTCTTTTGAAGTTAATTAGGTTACTACTAGCTGTGGGGAATTTACGAAATATATTCCAAGCTCCATTTTTTTTTCCTGTTTGGCATGTGTACAATCTTGATTCCACCAGTAATTACTGTGTTTCCCTTTTTCCGGTAAAGATTTTGGTATTAAAGTGGTAGCAGCTCATAATATTTGATTAGTTATATGCTCTGTGACAGTCTGTGGGCTGGGATTGGACTATGTTTTCATCTAACTGGACATGAGAGGAATATTCATTCCAGTGTGCCCTACAAAATTTCCAAGGGGAGCAACATGGTGAAAGGAGTTTCCCCGTGTTTGGAACTTGAAGAGAATTGGCAGGTGATCACTGTTTAGTAGGTTTCAAGAACAGATCACTCCATAATAGTATATATGGAGGGAGAACAGACTGAAAGGTCTATTACACTCATGGATCCTGTGAAAAATTAACATAGGTAAGGCTCACCAGTGTTCAAAAGGGTGAGTTGATAAGCATCAAGAAAAGATTTTATTAGCTTGCCTCTCTCTGTTGATTGTTGGAGATTCCCAGAGCAAATGACATGCATTGAAATCTCCGAACAAGCAGAAAGGAGCTGGTCTATTAGATTTTCTAGGTTATCTGAAGAGAGAAATTAGGATGGATATATATATATATATATATAGATGCTATTGAAAGAGTGATGCCAATTACAATGCACATTGCCACTACTTTGAAAGGAGTCTGAAGAGCAACGTGTTTCAATGGAAAGTTGTTTCTAATGAGAACCGCCAACCTTCCACAGGCTGGCAAGTCAATACTTCTGTCCTGTCTGTAGATGGTGTAATTTTTAATGGTAGGACACACTTGTGCATTTTACTTAAATTTCCTATAGGGATATGCCTGCTAGTTCATAGCGGTGTCAATGAGATCATGTAAATCATCTTTTGTATTGCGAAAACCTCTACAATTCCATTGAAGGATTCTTTCCATTAAGCAGTTTTATTGTTTGTTTTTGTTTGTCATTGCTTTTTAGTTGTGACTTGTTTGCATTGATCCAACTTCGCTTTGTCTTTCTTTGGAAAGTACAGACATGTCAGGTATATCCTTGGTTTGTTTGTTATTTGGTTTTTATGAGCATTAGCAACTAAGGCCATATTGCTCTGGGATATGCAGTGGTCATTCCCTGACCTTTCCGCATCCTCCGTATTTGGTGGTGACGGGCTTGAACCCCGGTCTAATCAAGAAGCATGTGCTACGCACTACTGCTCCTTCCCACCTGGCTATGGAGGCGCCCGTATATCTTTGGTTGCATGAGATTCTAATATGCTATCTCATATGTTAATCAATGTCCATTCCTGTTGAAACTGATGGTTTGAGTACCATGGTTTCTGTTTCTTTTTGTTTTGCTATTAGAGACACATTGGCTGGAATATTGGGGTGTTACTGGCTTACAAAGGACACTATTTGGAAGCAGAGAGCATGGAATGTGCCCAATTAGCGATGGAAAACCCCAGGGGCTCATATCTGGTGAGTATTGGCTTGGCACACCTAGGGTCCTGAGCTGGCTATCATCATTCTTCTGTTTCTTGGTGATTCCCTTCTACTTCTCTCTCTCTCTCTCTCTCTCTCTCTCAGGGTAATTCGGGAATTTTTTTGGCTGGTGCAGCATAAGTCTCAGGCTTCCTTGCACCATATAGCTAATAATAATAATAATTAGGAACTGCCTCACCTCTACATGCAGTTTGGGAGTATCTGTATTTTTGGTATGTAAGGATAGACATGGCAATAGAGATAGCCTGCTTTAACAGATGTTGGTAGGACGGGAGAGCTAAAAAGTGAGGAATATACTCCTTGTGGGAACAAGAATGCCATCTTTCCGAGTCAGGATTCTCCTTGCTTGGATGATATTTTGTTCACAAAGATCTTGGACTGTTTCCTCCTCTGATACATTTAATAAGTCCCATTCGACTATTAAATTTTTCTGTTTATACTCCGGCACGACAACCAAGTCAGTAGAGTTTACAATAAATCGTCAATACAAATATTTATCGTATTTAGTAGTCACGGGCTTGAACCCCGGTCCACTCAAGGAACGCGTGCTATGCACTTTCGCTCCTGACCACTGGGCTACGTCAGGCCCTAATTACTTCCTCCAAGGAGTTTAGAGTGGCATGGGGAGTAACTTTTATTGGTTGTCTGCCAAAAGTAGTCAGCTTTAATAACTCTGCAGAATTGTTGGGGGATTTCATAGTCTCTACCAGAATATCCCCGGACTGGAGTCACCTTACCGTTTTCGGTGAACCTGAAGCAGACTCAATAGATTTCCGAACAAGGAATGTCGGAGGCTGGTATGAGAGAGAGCGCATGCACAATGAGGAATGATGGTATCTCCCCCTAAAAAGTTTGTTCTCAACCTCTAGGGTTGAAAAAAAGTCATTTTCGTTGTCATTTGTGTCTTGTCTTGAGCTTAATGGTTCTAAAGGTGGAAACAACGTGTTTTCCAACCCTGCCCCTTTCAGCCTTGAGAGAATGCATTTCTTCTCCTAGATTACCAGCCCAGTCACATCATAGTGAGGTGGAGCAATGCTGCTAGAGTGACCAAGCAGTATAAAAGTTAACAGGTTAGTTTAAAGGGGAAAAAAAAAAAAAAAAAAAAAAAAAAAAGGTGTTTTTCCTTTCTGAAACTTGCAAGACTAATTCTCTATTAATTAACAGGAAAGTAAGAAAACTTTTGCTTGGAACCAGAGGGTCTGGACCTATAGTACAATTTGTTTTTTTTTTAAAGAAAATTAAAACACGAGAGGTATTAGAACTTATAGTACTTAGTACCGTGGATCGGTTGGAGATTAAGAAGATGAAAGAAGATATTTGTGGACATTAGACTTGATCTTCTGTAGACTGTAATTTTCAGGAAATACGTATGAAGGAAGGTTGTTCCAGGAAAGGGCAGAATAAACGAGGGCAATGAATAAACAAGGAAGATAAAAAGTTGGTTCTGTGAGTTTGAAGTTCGCCAGTAAATGGATGTTGGCAGTACATGTTCAGACTGTTTTGAAAGAGGGAGCAGGAATTATAGAAGCCAATTCAGAAGAACAGTGCCCATGGAAGTGTCTGTAGAAAAGACATGCAGGAGAAACAGTATATCTATGAGACAGAGAGTGGAGGGACTCTGTTAGAGATAATTCATTAATTAACCTAACTGCCCTCTTCTGAATGGAATCTAGAAGACTGACAGAGGTTTTCAGGGCACCGTCCCAGATGTGGAACAATATTCCATGGTAGGGCATATTTGCAATTTGTACAGAGTGAACAGCTGTTTGGAAGAAAATTAATGCCGAGAGCGAAAGAGAAAACCAATTTTTTTAGATGCAGAGGAAGCAATATTTGCAATGTGCTTGTGGCAAGAGAAATTAGAAGTCAGGGTAATCCCCAAAAGGTATATCATCTTGCCTAGAAATCAGAGTGTCACCAAAGATAAGCAAGGAGCATTAATATCCTTTTTGCGAGATATAAGACAGGACTGAGTGTCAGAAGAATTGAAATCAACTAAGTTGTCTTTGCCCCACTAGAGAATTACCTGGAGATCAGCATTTAAGGAATTGGTAGCAGGTATTCGAGAAGTTGAAGCTGATTGAGCAGGGAGACGTTTCTCAAAGTGGAAGGTGTAATGCAATTGCTATCATCAGAAAACTATAGATAATATTTCCAGTCAATGGAAGGTAATTAATATAAAAGAGGAAAAGAGTGGGGGAAAGAACTGAACCTTGAGGGACACCAGCATTAGTGGAGAAGTTAAAACACAGAGAGCCATCTACCATTAAACTAGGTGGGCAGTCAGAGAGAAAACTGGATAGCCAATTACAAAAAACATTTGGCAAACCATAAAATGGAAGCTTGTTTAGAAGACCTTTATGCCAAACACGATCGAAAGCCTTTGAGATGTCAAGAGCAACTGTTTGTGTTTCACTGAACTTTTCCATTGAATTTGTCCATAAATGGGTAACATAAGCCAGAATATCACCAGTGGAAACCATACTGGCAATCGTTGATCAGACTGAAGGTTTCTAGATAGTTTAAGGAGTTGGTGGCTAATTGATTTCTCCATTACTTTAAAAAGAGTAGAAGTAATTGCAATGGGTCGATAACTCGATGGGAGGGATTTGTCATCCTTTTTAGGAACTGGCTGGATGTGAGCAGATTTCCAAGCAGAAGGAAAAACACCTTTGGAATAAGAAAGTGAGAAAAGGTGGCAAAGAATAGGAGTAAGTTCAGGAGCACAGGTTTTGAGAACAAGTGGAGATATACCATCAGAACCTGGAGCTTTCTTATCATCAGAATTCATTAAAATTTTTCTGATGGAAGGCCACAGAAGGCACTGAATGAAGCATGTTGCAAATGGTGGGAGGTGTTTTACCAAGTTCATTAAATACTTGAGTTAGAATAAAAATGGGATGCTAGTAGGTCAGCTTTATCCTGAGCTGAAGTGACAATAGGACCATCTGATTTTGAAAAAGGTGGGAGCAGAGATGGGCAAACGTGGCCAATAGCTTTGGCAAGAGACCCAGTGTTCTCCCCAGGGTTTATTAAATGGGCGACCGACCAGTAAATTTAACTTACCACCTGGCTAAAATTTAACCGATTCTCGCGGTATCGTATGGTACTGCTCACTGATCAATAATAATTCAAACACATGACGTGATCGAAGTCAATGCAAGAGGAGAATATAATGTTAAATTATGCAATTAATTTTTTCTCCGGATCATTTAAGTCACATTTATGAATAAAATTTATGAGAAAATTTCATAATATTGCAAAATATTACACTTCCCCTCCCCGCTACATCATAATGCCACCCAGTTGGCAAAATTTTCTTGGGAGAGCACTGAGACCAGAATGCTCAGTTACCATTAGGGCAAGAAGCATGTTTTCTACTCCTAGCCTGTTCAAAATCTAGTTGGGACTGATTAATAACTGCTTAACAATTGTTGCGATGTTTTGTGTAGGTAGAAAATGAAACTGAAGAGTTGGAAAAAAGCCAATTACGATATGCAACACTCTTCCTTTAGCACATTTATTGGAAAACCAAGGGTTAGATTAGAGACGAGTTTTAAAGTGCAGTGTGGGATAAAAGTTTTTATTCCTACCAGAATAATTTCACTGACACGACCTTAGCAGATGTTGATATCAGAAGATTTGAAACAGTAATCTGACTAAGGAAAAGAAATTTCGCAAGTCATCCCATTTTGCATTTTTGTAATGCCAGACAACACGAGGTTAGGAATAGGCATGAGATAAAGGTTCCTAAAGGACTACTCACTTTGACTGTGTATTTAGAAGGGTTGTTTGTGAGAAAAAGACCAAGAGTGTTGGCTGTATTGTTAGGACTGTCCAGTATTTTGGGAGGTAAATGAACAATTGGAGTGATGTCATTAGAAATTGCAAAAGCCTCAGCATCTTGACCAGCCGAGTTTGTGTGACTAGAAAACCGAAGCCGGCTGGAGTCTGAACCTTAAATTTCTCCAAGGAAAATTACCACACTGTTGGGGAAAGTTGGAGTGGAGAAAGTCAAGTTGCAAAGTGAGGAAGTCAAAGAGTTCCAAGTAATTAGTGGAGAAGATAAAAAAAGAGGCGATTCCAAATTACAAAGTCTCTGACAGGGAATATCAGAACGGACATATGCAAAAGTATCACCTTTCAGGAGAAAGGAATCATACAGCAAATAATTTGGGCAACTGTGTTGAGTAGTGGTTGAATCAACCGATAAATGAGATTCTGTCAGAAAAAGTAAATGGGGTTTGGCAGAATGCAAGTGGAACTGGAAATCATTGAGATCAGAACTGAGACCATGTATATTTGTGAAATGAACAAGTAAGTGTTTGGGTTGTTGTTGTTGTTATTATTTGGTTTTTAGGAGCATTAGCAACTAAGGTTTGTTTGCTTGTTATTTGGTTTTTAGGAGCATTAGCAACTAAGGTTTGTTTGCTTGTTATTTGGTTTTTAGGAGCATTAGCAACTAAGGCCATATTGCTCCGGGAATATGCAGTGGTCATTCCCTGACCTTTCCGCATCCTCCGTGTTTGGTGGTGACGGGCTCGAACCCCAGTCTAATCAAGAAGCATGTGCTATGCACTGCTGCTCCTTCCCACCTGGCTACGGAGGCGCCTAGCAACTAAGGCCATATTGTTCTGGGGATATGCAGTGGTCATTCACTGACCTTTCCGCATGCTCCGTACTTGGCGGTCACTGGCTCGAACCCCAGTCTAATCAAGAAACGTGTGCTACACACTGCTGCTCCTGCCCACCTGTCTATGGAGGCACCAAGTGTTTGGGAGCTTTAGATCTTTTTGCAGATAAGTTTGCTGTATCAGTTTGACAATTCATGGTTTATTCAATAGCAAGAGAAAAGTGGGGGAGGGGGGCATGCTTTATGAAGTAATGAAATTTTTGGATATGGCGTACACATTATAAGAATATACCAAGATCCTTGACATAATGTAGCCTTGACATTGCCCCCCCGCATACACATTACTCGGACTCCTGCAGTCATTATCTGGCAGAGTAGTAGCAGCAAGATTATACACTAGTTGATCCAGAATCCTCCTAGAGAGTTACCAATAGGTAACTCTCCGGTGTACTAACAATAATTAATAATAGGTAACAGTCCGTTGTACAACTGACGGCCGGTCTACGAACAACATTTTAGAGGTGTACCCTCGAAATGTAAGGAAGTTTAGATCTCGCCATGGTGTTCATCATAACCTCAAAAGACATCAATCATACTGCATGATGGAAGAGATGGAGGAGGGTTGACCAGAAGGTTAGCTCTGGAGACTGCACATGGGTTCCACCACTTTAAGCAGTACCACCAATAAGAAAAGTGGTGGTACTGCATCGGTTGATAAGAGTCATCTACCACCTAGTATTTCCTGGTAACACAGAGGAGCGGCATTCCTCAGTGTGGTGTGGGAATCACACTTCAACCCCTGCTTACATTGGTTCATCCCTGGATGGTCACCCACAGTGTGCTTGTGTATGGAGATTATACCCAGGATTTTTTTTTTTTTTTTTTGGTAGTTGTTGACACATAGGCTTCTGTGGTCATAATGCACCTCCCAAGGTTTTTGCAGTACTCTGACCCCAGCCCAAGGCGGGAATCGAACCCGCAACCTTTGGGTTGCCAGGCAGGCACTTTACCCACTTGGCTAGCCCGGTCGGCTCCAGGATTACTAACGGTCCCACCATCGTGAAGGTGCAAGCAGAGGTTTTGGATGTCACAGACCATCCGGACTTTGTCAAAATTGGGTCCACTTGACTTGAGTGTCACCCGAATATCAGTTCCATCAGCGTTTTAGACTCCCAGGTAGCAAGTACAGCTTGTCTGGTATATCTGAGAGAATGTCTGCGACAACCTCAAGGACCTTAATGAACCAAATTCAAAACTTACAGAATGGAGAGGGCAGAGATTTTTGGGCTTCCTACTCACTACAGCTGAATTAGATGGCATAAGGAGAAAGTTGCTTGCTTGATAAAAACATTCATTTTTCTTCTGTTCAACTGAAAGAAAATGGTCCTTACAATCAGGTTTTTTTCATCCATATGGATTAAAACCTCTTTCACACACACACACACACACCATCAACACACAGTTATGTTTTAAAGCTATGTTCTTGTAAGAAATCTTTCATTCTAATCCACAGGGGTGTATCTGTAAATAATTATGTTAGAAATTAAAGTATACGGATCAAAGATGGTCACCAGGCACAGATTTTATTTTAAATGCATAATCAAATGTCAATTGTTGTCATCTGAGAGGCAAAGTTGGCCCACTCGTGTGAGCTCAGAGATTGGGAGAGACACTATAGGTGCATATGTCTGTGTGAAGAGCATTACAAATGAATACAGTCCAGCTGTTTCAGAATAGTTGTCTATATGGAATCATATACCTGGACTCCAACACTGTTGTAATCAGTGCATTGTACAGGTTCAATAAGGATATCTATCTGCAGCTCCCTCTTTTAATGATAGGAATCTAAATATATACTGAGGTGTTTTGTGGGGCTTATATGTAATTGTCAGATGCATTCTAAGAATGAAATAGCTCATAGAGTTTTCTCAATGATATATAGGAAATTTTGCTAGCAAGGATAAGGAGGTAATTATCCCTTTGTATAATGTAATGAACTTGGCCTGTTATAACGTAAGATCACTCATCGGTGAAGACAGGATATTAGAACTGGAAAAGGAATTAGAAAATGTGAATTGGAATATCATCGGTTTGGCTGAAACAAGAAGAAGAAATGAATCACTTATAAGTTTATCAAGTGGAAATCTGTTGTACACCAATGGAAACAGTGAAAGGAGTGAAGGTGGAGTTGGGTTTCTGGTCCATAAAGATTCTAAAAACAACATTTTGGAATTCAAAAGTACATCACCAAGGGTGTCAAGACTAATACTCAAGATTTCTAAGAGGTACAAGCTAAAGATTATAATGATTTATGCACCAACATCGAGAGTCTTCTCGATGAGCAGAAAACCCACTACACTATTATTATGGGGGACTTCAATGCTAAGGTTGGAAAAAGGCAAAACAGCGCAGAAAGAGGAACTATAGGAAATTTTGGAATTGGTGAAAGAAATAAAAGAGGTGAAAGACTTGTGGAATTTGCAGAATCTCAAGGAATGTCAGTAATGAACACTTTTTTCAAGGAAAGGGTGAACAGAAAGTGGACATGGAAGAGTCCAAATGGATTAACAACTAATGAAATCGACTTCATCCTCACTAATAGAAGATATATTGTGAATGATGTTACCGTCCTGAATAAGGTAAATGTTGGAAGTGATCACAGAATGGTAAGATGTACACTTGATATAGATGTAGGAAAGGAAAGGAAAAAACTGACTCGAGTAAATAATACAAAGGTCTTTGAAATAGCAGAGGAGGAGAAAAAGCAGTATGTACTGGAACTTAAGAACAAGTTTGAGCTTCTGCAGACTGCTCAGGACCAAGATATCGACGAGGAATATTACAACTTTCTGAAAGTGATAAAGCCCAAGAAACCTATAGGGAAACAGAAATCCAAAGAAGAAAAAATTAGTCAAGAAACACTTGTCATGATGAACCAAAGACGACAAATGAAGAGCAAGAAAAACACTGACAGGGAGAAAATTGAGTATACTGAGTTATGCAAAGCCATTAGAAAGAGACTCAGAGAGGACATAAGAAGATTTAACACAAGAAAAGTAGAACAAGCATTAAGGGAAAACAAAGGAATTAAATCAGCAGCCATGAGCAGTAATACAGAAAGACAAATGATACTGAAACTGAAGAATAGAGATGGTGTACTTATAAACAGCAGAGAAGGCATAATTCAAATAGCAGAAGACTACTATAGAGAATTATACAAGGAGCGAGGGAATGATACCAGCAGTGGGGAAGATGGATTGCAAAGTAGCAACACATACGACATACCCGATATTCTTCCCGATGAGGTAGAACATGCATTGAAGAAAATGAAGAATCGGAAAGCCCCGGGGGAAGATGAAGTTACTGTAGAGTTGTTAAAATTGGGAGGAAGAGACATAACACAAAAACTGGCAAGGCTCTTCACAAAGTGCATTAGAAAAGGTGTGATGCCTAAGCAGTGGAATAATGCAATCATAGTTTTGCTGCATAAGAAAGGAGATAAATCAGAAATTGGAAATTATAGACCAATTAGCTTGTTATCCCATATCTACAAGTTGTTCACAAGGGTTATTACTAACAGATTAGAAAGAATACTTGATGAGAATCAACCGAAAGAGCAAGCTGGCTTTAGGACAGGATTCTCAACTATGGATCACCTTCACGTAATATCACAGCTAATGGAGAAAGCAAATGAATATAAAACACCATTATGCCTGGCATTTGTGGATTATGAAAAGGCATTTGACTCCATACAGCATAAGGCAATGTTTCGGGCACTGGAAAGACAAGGCATGGATACTCCATATATTATGATTTTGAAGAAAATATATGAGAGTGCTACATCCTTTATTAGACTAGACAAAGACAGTAGCAAATTTAAAATCAAGAAAGGAGTTCGACAAGGAGACACAATATCTCCGAAGCTGTTTACTGCTGCCCTTGAGGAAGCTTTCAGAAGATTAGACTGGTCGCAGAAAGGAGTCAATGTGAACGGAGAGTACCTAAACCATTTACGATTTGCAGATGACATTGTGGTCATAAGCCACGATCCCAAAGAATTAGAGGAAAATCTTAATCAGTTATGCACAGTTAGTAAGGATTTTGGACTAAAGATGAATATGGCTAAAACAAAAGTAATGATGAACAAGTATGCCACGGAAAGGGAAATAATGATTGAAGGAGCAGTAATTGAAAAGGTGGAGTCATATACTTATCTGGGACAAGTTATTAGCTGTAATAATGATAAATGGCTGGAAGTCAAGAGAAGAATAAATTTTGGATGGATAGCATTCAGGAAATATAGTCACATATTGAAGAGCAATATCCCAGTTTGTCTGAAACGTAAAATAATGAATCAATGTATACTCCCCACCATGACTTATGGAAGTGAAACTTGGGCACTCACCAAAAGAATGGAAGAGAAGCTAAGAACTACACAGCGAAGAATGGAACGAATTATATTGGGAATCAGACTGTTAAATAAGAAGAGAAACACATGGATTAGGCAGCAAACTCAAGTAAAGAACATTCTTATCAAAACTAAAGAACTAAAATGGTCTTGGGCAGGACACATAGCTCGAAGACATGATGACAGATGGACTAAGAAAATAACAGAATGGTACCCAAGAGGAGCTAGAAGAAAACCTAGAAGACAAAGGCGGAGATGGATAGATGAAATTCATGAGTTTTTGAGTAGTAAATGGATGGCCAGTGCTCAAAACAGAAGGAACTGGAAAGTTGCTGGAGAGGGCTTCATCCTGCAGTGGATTGAAAATGGCTGATGATGATGATGATGATAATGTAATGGTCAGGCCACACCTTGAGTACTGCATACAAGTCTGGCAGCTTCATTATAGGAAGGATGTAGAGCTGCTGGAATGAGTACAGAGAAGGGGAATTAGGTTGGTGAGGGCAGGGGCACGTTATACCCTCATGGGGCCCAAGGTAAAATGGAATTTAGGGGCCCCACATAAAGAAAAAACTAATAAAGAACATTTTCAATTTCATGTTATTGCATAAACAAAACAAATTATATGACATAAGAAAAATATCTAATCCAGAAATAATACATACACTTAAACTAATAAGTATTTTTATACTACTTTATATGGACTTTTAGTATTTTTATACTACTTTATATGGACTTTTCGTGCTTTTTGGGCTGAGAAATTGTATATCAGTTCATTATAAACAATTCTCTTTGTGATCTCAATACAGATTGTTGCCAAATTACTTAATTTTTCTTGTCCAAGTGAATTTCCAGGAATTGACAACAATATTTTTAAAATTATGTTCATATTAGGGAAAGTTGATATTAGTTCTCCTTGAATTGCTTCGTACATTAAAGAAGGTACATTAAATTTTCCTTTTTTGCAAAATGTATAAAATGCGTTAATTCTTTAAAAACATTAGCGTCAATGTAATCTGAATAAGTATTCATTAAGTTACAGTGGCGGACAAAAAAAAAAACTGCATCACTTGTGAATTTGGCAAATAATGTGTTTTGTGGGTTGCAGTAAAAAGACTCCACCAGATATACCTAACTGTCATAAATATCTTCCCAAAGGGTAAAATGCGTAATTAATGGAAATATGAGAAATCATGCAAATGGCAATCATGACAACTAAACATACATTTTATTGCATTTACATCTACAAACTGAAATGACAAGTTAACATAATAGTATTATGTACTGTAAATCAGCAAAATAAGTCCTCAATATTTTGTTGTTCCTTCTAGAGCTGCAATTACAACGAGCTGGCATAGAGTTAGTCAACTTCTGGATATACAGTTGTAAAATTTCATGGTACCATACCCTTACAATGCTCTCTTGCAACTGAATCTTACTTGTTGGCTTCTTATGAGCAATTTAAACAACATTATGCACCAGCAATTTTCAATAGGGTTCAAATCTACTCTGTTGCCGGGCCAGTCCAACACTGTAATGCCAGCATTTCTGAGGTATGACTGCACCTTAAGGGAGAAAAACGAGGGTAAATATTGGTGTAAGTATGTTTTAAGCCTTGTAAGACAAGAAGATAAACTCATCATTAAATCTAAATAGCATAAAACTTATCAATACTGCTGTGTGGAAAAATCCTGTTGAAAAATGCAGTTTTGGACGTCTGTGTGGTGATCCTTAATAACGGATTTCAGGCACTCCTCCAAGATAGCAGTGTAGGTTTCTGCATTCACCATTCCATTAATAAACTTAATTCGCCCCACCCCTTTGCTTTTTATTCATCTCCAGACCATCTGACTGGCGGGGAACTTTACAGTCGGTGTTATGCATACAGCATTTTCGTCTTCTCACATATCGCTTCCCATCCGAGCCATGCAGGTTAAATTTTGTCTGCGCAGGTAGCACAGTGGTATCATCACCATCCACCCCCACACCAGGTGGAAAAGCCCCGGGTTTGAATCCTGTCGATGACGCGAGGAACTGTAGTGGGCTTTTTTCACTCTGTGGCTGAGTTAGTTGGTCTCAGGCGTAGATAGCAAGGACCCCCCCCCCCCAGAAACTGGGGCTTTTTTTTCATCCTGCAAATAGGCAAATTGACCAGAGAACACAGGCAATTTACAGATAAAATAAATATATGGGTAGATGTAATCATTTACGGGGTATCCTAATATCATAATTTTGTTTATTTTGATTCATCAGAAAAGATGACAGTGTCCCATTGCACTTTTGTCCATGAAAGATGCATTTTAGTCGAAGCAAGTCGCTTCTTCTTCTAGGACTGATAGGCATGCAGACCACATTCCGAAAGCCACCTTTGGATAGTTTGTGCACTTGTTTCAACACCATCTCAAAGTCCAGTTTAAGATCAGGATCACTAGCATGGCGATTACGAAGTTTCAAATATCGATCTTCGGTAGGCATAGTCGCTCTCTTACGGCCTGATCCAGGTCTTCTCTTCACATCACTGGTTTCAACCTTTAATTTCAGCACTAGGGATACTGCTGACTGGTGGCAACCTATTTTATCAGTGATAGCACGTGCAGAAAGCCCTTCCTGGGGCAGAGCAACAGATATACTTTTTTTTTTCTTAGTTTCAACTGAATATATGGAGCCATGCTTACATCTCCGCAAAACAAGATACTAATGAGCATGTATACCATTCCAATATCATATTTATAGAAATGGGTGATGCAATACCCTTGCTTTGAGACAAACAAAATGACTGTAATCAAACAATATATTATACATTTCACTACAAATGTTACTTTTTTAGGGTGATGCAGTTTTTTTGTCTGCCACTGGATATAATGACAATGATTTTAAAAGATTTACAGCATCTTGTAAATTCGAATCTTTATTTTGAAGATTTTCAAATTTGTTCGCAAAAATATTTTTCTCTTCCACTTTCAATTATTAAACCTGTGAGAAGCTTTAGCTGCATTTCGCTGCTAGTTCTAGATAAGAGGTCACCTGCATTCTATGTGGGAACTCCCTTAAGCAAAAGGCTGTCAGGGCCACTGGTTCCATACAAGGCAGTGTTTACTTTTACAATTAACTCAACTATTTAAGAAAGAACTAAACATAAAATTTCATCAAAATCGGTAAAACCATTTTTGAAAAAAAACCGTAATTTTCAAATTAATCTTCAAGTTCATTGACCTTCAGGTAGAAAGTCAAGTTTCAGATAAAAAAAATCATCACTTAAAAATATTAGTAAAAAACAGTAGTGAGTTTTTCAAACAGTGATTATGGGGTCCCACTCTGATTGGGTGCCCTAGGCAGATGTCTTTTTTGCCTATTGGATAACGTGCCCCTGGGTGAGGGGGTAAAAAGGAGGTGCCCTTACCAATAAAGAGCTTCAGTTCGGCAAACTGCAGCATTTGAAGACTAGGTGATTTGATTGAGGTGTTTATGGCTTTAAATGGTTTAAGGAAGCTCAATGCTGATAGGATTCTTCATCTTGACCAAATTATGCACTTGAAGGGGCATAAATTCATATTAAGAAGAGGCAATTGCAGAATAGTTACCAGGCAATATTAGGTGGTAGATGACTCTCATCAACTGATGCAATACAATCACTTTGCTTATTGGAGGCTTCAAGTGGTGAAACCCATGTTTAGCCTCCAGAGCGAAACTCCAGCAAACCCAACTCCCATCTCTTCCATCATGCAGTATGATTGATGCCTTTTGAGGTTATGATGGATGTCATGGCAAAATCCAATCTTCCTTACATTTAGAGGGTACAGCTTTAATACAGTGCAGGCCGGTTGCTAGATAATCCACTGGACCAAACCTATTGGTAACTCTCTAGGAGGCTTCCACATCAGTTAGTGTATAATCTCGCTGCCTCTACTCTGCCAGATAGTGACTGGAGGGAGTGCGAGTAGTGTGTATGTGGAAAGCATTGTTGAGATCACGTTATGTCAAGAAACTAGGTATATTCTTACCATATGTATGCCATATCCAAAAATTTCATTACTTCGAACAGCATGTCCACACTCTCACCTTTTCTTACTACTGATTGCACAATGTCTTGTCAATCTAATAGAACAAACTTTGAGAAAATATCTAAATCTCCCAAACACATCCTAGTTCATTTCACAAATACATGTGGTCTCAGTTCTAATGTCAGTGATATCCATTTCCACTTACACTCTATCAAACCCCATGTACTTTTTCCGACAGAATCTCAGTTATCGGTTGATTCAACTTCTCTCAGTTGACTCTTCCTCATTCATTTCACAAATATACATGGTCTCAGTTCTTATCTCAATGATATCAATTTCCACTTAGAGTCTGCCAAACCGCTGTACATTTTCTGACAGAATCACAGTAATCGGTTGATTCAGTCACTGCTCATCTCAGTTGTCTGAACTATTTGCTGCATGATTCCTTTCACGTCAAAGGTGGTACATGTGCATATGTCCGTTCAGATATTCCCTATTAGAGACTTAGCAATTTGGAATCTCTTCTTTTTAATCTTCTCTGACTTAATCTCTCTACCACATTCTGTGAAATTTATCAGTTGCCTCTATGTTCTCCCAACTCCACTAATAACTCGGAGCTCTGACTTTCTTCAGTTGAACTTTCCTAAGTGAGGTAATTTTGCTTGGTGATTTTAAGGTTCACAACTCCAGCCGGCTTACGTTTTCTAGTTACAAGGACCCAGCTGGTCGAGATACTGAGGGCTTTGCAATTACTGATGACCTAACACTGATTGTTCATTTACCTACCAGAATACCATATAATCCTAACCACGCCGTCAACATGCTTGATCTTTTTCTCACAAACAATCCTTCTAAGTACACGATCCAGGTGACTGGTCCTCTGGGCACCTCAGATCACAACATGGTCATGGTCTATTTTCCAATGGACTCTTTCTCTCATGGCTATTCTCCACCTAGTGTTGTTTGGCATTACAAGTATGCAAAAAGTAACGATCTGACAAAATTCTTTTCTTCTTTTTCTTTGTCGGACAACTGTTTCAAATCTTCTGACATCAGTGTTTGCTGAGATTGTGCCAGTGAAATTATTCTTGTACGAATGGAATCCTTTATTCCACACTCCCCCTTAAAATCACATCCTTTATCTAAACCTTGGGTTCCCAACAAATGTGCTATGGCTGTTCAAGAGAAGAATATTTCATATCGCAATTGGCTTGTTTCCAAATCTCCAGGTTGGTTTCCTTCCTAAGCCAAAGCTCGCAACAACTGTAAAGCAATTATTAAAGCAGAAAAATTGCTTCTTGTTGAAATGGTAGCAGAGCATTCTGGTCTCTTGCCACTGGAGCCAAAGATAAAGCCAACCTACTAGCATCGTCATGGCAAGATCGTCAGCATACAAGTATGCATTGACTATGTCAGGTATGCACTTGGTTATGGAATTAATCCCCAAGGCTCAGTGTTGAGTGCCACACTGAACCTTGGGAACTCCCTCTTCTTGTACGGTGCCTCTTTAGCCAGGTAGGCAGGAGTGGCAGTGTATAGCACACGCTTCTTGATTAGACGGGGGTTTGAGCCCGTGACCACCAAATACAGAGGATGCAGAGAGGTCAGGGAATGACCACCGCATATCTCCGGAGCAATATGGCCTTAGTTGCTAATGCTCCTAAAAACCAAATATCAACAAGGTATCATCATCTTCTTGTACATATGCTCGAAATAATGAAAAATGGAATTGGACTTGAAAGGATCTATTGCCTAGAAAGTTCTTAATAAAATTAGGGAGATGACTCTGAAGTCCAGATTTATGTAAGTCTTGAAGAATCCAATATCACCAAGTTGTGTCAAAGGCTTTTTCTGATGTCAAAGCATGTCATGACTAGGTGCTTATTTCTGAGGAAAGTGTTCTGGATATTTGCTTCAGCTTTGATAATGACATCAAGCCAAGATCTCCTGAAACCATTCTTAGAATTTTTTGAGTCTCTATGAACCATGTCAGTCGAGCATTAACTATTGTTTCAAATGTTTTTCCAAGGCAACTGATTAGAGAAATAGGATGGAAATTTGTGGAATCTGTGGGCTTTCCTTTTTTTTTTTCTTGGTTTTGGGAAGGATAGCACATGAGAATGGCACCAGCTAGCAGCGTAATATTCCTATAAGAAAATTCTGTTATACAGCTGTAAGACAGCACCTAAGTCAGAGCCTGGAGCACTGTTCTTCACTCGTTAAAGTGCACTACACAATTCGGTCATGGTCAGAGGTAGGATATATGAATGTAGGATGGAAGTATTAAAATTTAGTTTCTATTTTTCTGTCTGGGATTTTAACAATTGAAATGCTGGTTCATATGTGGCAACAGCTGAAAGCTGTTTCAAATGAAGTGCCTAAGGCATTGGCAATTTTTACATGTTCAGAAATTTCTTTCCCTTTCACATGTAGAATAGGAGAAGTTGCTTGCAAGTGCAGTCGAACTCAGTTAAAAACGAGCATGGAAATACCAAGATGACGGCTGTAATGAGCAAAAAGCCATAATTTACACGTAGTCCCAAACAATCACTCACTCACTGTTATAATAAGTGTACTCATCTGGAAACGGAACTTATAAGAAGTTTGTATGCATTTCGGAACTT
This sequence comes from Mastigoproctus giganteus, assembly GCF_048544385.1. NCBI lineage: Eukaryota > Metazoa > Arthropoda > Arachnida > Uropygi > Thelyphonidae > Mastigoproctus > Mastigoproctus giganteus. The sequence continues at coordinate 209,282,883 of NC_143580.1, read as the reverse complement.
TTTAAGAACTGTGTACAGATCATTTTACTGTTATTTTAAAGTAAATCAGTTAGAAATGAACCCTTCCTTCGGAAACATGTCTACTAACAAAAGAAAGTGTCTCTTGATTCACAAAAAAGTCGAAATTATCCGTGAGTTAGAATTTGGTGCAAAAATTGTTGAAGGGTGTAAAAAGTTTTCTTTGTCTTCTTTAAAAGTATCGATATTGTGGAAGAATAAATATATTTACATAGCAACACTGGACAAGAACAATAAATGGAAAAAAAAAAAAAAAAAAAAAAGCTATATATCCAGTAGTATGGTACCCCTTGTGTTTCACTATGTGATGAACAGAAGGTTCAGTGAAGGATGTGAATTGAGAAAAATAGTTGTAATTAGAAGGGGGGGGATTGTAAGGGAGATCATGTTTTTAAATGACTTTCATTTCTGTTCAATGAAAAGAGTTTAGGTTTATATGTGACTTCGGGAAGGATCAAGCAAAAACTGGTAGTTGACCACGGTCAGGGGGTACCGTACACTGGAGATTTACCAAAAAATAAATAAAAAATTTAGAAAGCGCAAGGTTACAAACGTCAATGAAGAATTACTTTAATGGTTCACTACACAAAGAAGTGCTGGATTTTCGAGAGACAGTCCAATCTTGAAGGCACGAGCCGAAAAATTTGCTAAACAATTTGGATGCAACAATTTTGTATGTAACAATAGTTGGCTGGATCAATTTACAAACCAAATACAAGCATATTAATACAAATAATACGTAGGTATATACTAATATTCTTTTTTCCACTCTCTAATATTTCTTGTTTTTTTTTAATCTATCTTTTTATCAAGTTATTGAGAATTAAAAAAAATAGGAGGTAGATTTAACTCACTGATATAGTGAGTAATCGTATAATGAGTAAATTTTGTCAGTCCCTTGATGCTCATCATAACCAAGTTTGTCAGTATTTCCATTAATTTGTTTGATTTTTTTTTCCAGATTACAGAAGTATCTGTTGATCTGTTTATGGTGGGAGCATAATGTGCCCATGCTTCTTTTTTACTCACTCATCATATATGATGAACTTTAGCTGTGGCTCTCTTAAATTGAAGGAGGTTGGCCATGGGTGGATGTTTTTGAAACAGATTCCACTATTTATTCAGTTCTTTTTTAAGTCTTGTCTTTGTAAAACACAATGCAATCATGCAACATATACTTAGACCTAAGAACCCAAAATTCCTGGACTTCCACACTACATCACTTCAGCCAGAAACTAACTTATTGGAGTCTAATGATGCCTTCCGTGCAGTGACCACTTATGCCAACAAGGTCTTCCATCGTTGCTGGTATCACCTGCAACTTCCTAACACTATTACTAGACAACCCCCTCTACACAAGAACTGACACTGAAAACTCCCAGTAAGAAAACTGCAAATTGGACTCCTAACCTACTCTTACTGCTCGCCCATGGCTCATCCCTGGGTGGGATGATCCTCAGGGGCTATCCAACTAGGTGCCCTGCCGATGCCACCCCAGTCTAAGCAAGAAGTATGTACTAACCCCAGTCTAATCAAGAAGTATGTACTACTCACTGCTGCTCCTTCCCACCTGGCTAAGGAGGCGCCGCCACTCTGTGATTCGCCATTCAGATGATCTCTAATCCTTTAATTTGAACTTTACCTGTTCTCTTCTCCCTACACACAGTCCTTCTCCAGGACTCCCCAAACTACACCTAGCACTCTTCCTGCTCCTTTTCGCCTGGGGGGAATGCCTACACCTTGCCATCCCCCCTTGTCTTCCACTTTCATTTCTCTTCTCTGCTCTCTCCCTGGCGCCTCCCCACTCTCACTCATGCAAGAGTTTGTACGGCCTGTCAGATGTTTTTCTTCTTCCTGGTCTGGCTCCTCGTGCCAGTGGATGGATGCTGGGAGGCTCCTTCCTGGTGATTGCACCTCATAGTAATGAGAGGCCAGTCAAACAATACACATTGAGTGGCTTTGCAGTGTTAACAGAGACTTAACGCGGATTTGTAGGAAGCCACAGGAACCGCATAACAAAAACACTTACGGTTCCTATGTCCACTATGTGTAGGGCGCCTCCGTAGCCAGGTGGGCAGGAGCAGCAGTGAGTAGTACATACTTCTTGATTAGACTGGGGTTCGAGCCCATGACCACCAAATACGGAGGATGCGGAAAGATCACGGAATGACCACCGCATATCCCCTGAGCAATATGGTCTTAGTTGCTAATGCTCCTAAAAACCAAATAACAACAACAACAACTATGTGTAGAACGCAATAACTGTTAGCACTTTGTGGTGGCACATTTATGATTCTGTGGTTTTTGATGTCCACACCTCTTTTTGATTGGTCTCATCCACTGATGCATGGGCAGTTGGGAGGTGGGATCTGGTAAGTTAGGTTTCCAATCTCTTTATTGTCATAAAAATTGCATTTAACATTAAATGCCATTTAAATATAATTAATTATATTTAACTTCTTTGAATAGTTAATTAAACATCGAAATTAAACACCTTTCCTTACAGCTTTTCTTCTGAAAATTGGATCTCGCCACGACGGTCATCATAAACTCAAAGGTCATCAATCATACTGCATGATGGAAGAGATAGAGAAGGGTTGACTGGAACTTAGCTCTAGAGACTAAACATGGGTTCCACCACTTCAAGCCTCCAATAAGCAAAGTGGTGGTATTTCACCGGTTGATGAGAGTCATCTACCACCTAGTACTGCCTGATAACATAGAGAGGCGGCGTTCCTCCATGTGGTGTGGGCACCACACCTCGACCCCTGCTTACGTTGGTTCACACCTGGGTGGTCACCCACCATGTACTTTTGCACGGAGGTTATACCCAGGATTACTAACAGTCCCACCATCGTGAAGGTGCAAGCAGAGGATCTGGCTGTCACAGACCGTCCAGACTTTGCCGAAATTGGGTCCACTTGACTTGAGTGCCACCCAAATATCAGTTCCATCAGCATTTTAGACTCCCAGGTAGCAAGTACAGATTGTCTGGCATATCTGAGAGAATATCTGTGACAACCTCAAGGACCGACCTCAAGGACTTTATTTGATAGAAGAGTCCAAGAAACACCCAATCATTATTCAGTTGGTTTTAAAATGCTAGTTAAAAACAACATTTAGAACTGTAAGGTTTTACATTTCAGTGACAGCAGTTCTAGATTCTTATTACTTGGGACATAACATACTAAAGGCAACTGACAATTAAAAAGTCAACAGTACTAAATGACTGTTAGAATAGAACATGTTAATATCTACAATGTACAAGAAATGTTGCCTGTAGGGATGAAGAAATTATTATAGTTACAAATATAATAAAGTTGCTTTTAATTTCTTCAGCAGAATGATGGAGCAGAAAAAAAGCCAAGAGCAAGGGTTTGGAGGAGGTACAGAGATTCTCTATTTCAATAGGGAAGGTGGACCTTTTTTTTTTTTTTGTCTAGAGGGCCAAACATGCATGCAACAAACCCAAGGGATTTCTGCATACTAAACTTATTATTCCATTTGACTAGAAACTCTCTCTCTCTCTCTCTCACACACACACACACACACACACACACACACCACAAAATCAGGTAAATTGCTAAGTCATTATTTAAGCAATGCAGCAGCACCAGAATGGAAGCTGGTTTGGCAAAACAAATAGCAGATATGGTTCAGCATGGGAGAAGAGACAAAAAAAAAAAAAAAAAAAAAAAAACAGCAAGCATGTCCATGTTTCATTTAATTTAACAATCATCTGTCTGGTTTGGGCAGACTTACCATGTCTTTTTTTTTGGTAGTTGTTGGCGCATAGGCTTCTGTGGCCATAATGCACCTCCCAAAGTTTTTTTTGCAGTACTTTGATCCAAGCCCGAGGCAGGAATCGAACCCGCGACCTTTGGGTTGCTAGGCAGGCACTTTACCCACCCGGCTAGCCCGGTCGGCACTCACCATGTCAAAGTGCAAGGTGGAAAGGGAGAAAACATAGATAAATGGACAGAAAGGCTAAATCAGTTAAACATATAAACTTTAAGAAAGACAGAAAATGTAGAAGCTATAAGAATCACAGCTGCAAAACACATACAAAAAGCAAGTCTGTAGTTTTATAATTTTTTAGTTACTTAAACACACACACACACACACACACACACACACACACACACACACACACACACACACACACACACACACACACACACACACACACACACAAGAAAAACATCATAATTATAGTTTCCAATTACAGCCACTCCCCAGCTTACGTAATACTTGACTTACGGAAATTCGATTTTATGCAAGTTTTTGCTGACCAGTGCAAACTTAAAAAGATCCTGGAAACATATTTTGCGTCCCACAGAAATAAATGGCGGTATTGTGAAAATATTGTAATGTGAATCAAATAATGTTTTTTTTTTTTTGGTAATTCGTTCCAAGACCTCGGAAGTTGAAATTTTCGCTATATAACTAAGCTATTCAATTTTCTAACAGAGTCATTTTTATAATGGAAATTGCCCTACACTTTCATCATTATCATATGTTCCGTTATAAGAATCAATTTTGAATGCCTTTGTGACTCAATCTTATTGCATTTACGATAATAACTGGAATTCGGTGGGTTTTTATGTTACGGTATTATGGTGAGATGAGTTCCCCTTCACTGAAATCTTCAATCATATAAAAAAACATAAATCTTCTTTTCAGAATCTTCTTTTCATTCCTATTTACTTATTACAATGTTGAAGGGAAAGGGACCAACAGAAAGTGCAAATGCTGGTAGTGCTAGGAAAAGAAACAAATTTGATTTAGAAATGAAGATGATTAATTAAGAAGTAGGAAGCACGACAAAGTTTGTCATCTATTGCATGGAATTAGGTCTCACTGCTTCAACAGTGAATACTATTTTAAGGGACAGTGCGCAAATAAAAGAACATGTTAAAGGATCAATGCATTTAAGATGAACAGTGATCACAAAACAGCATTCAGGTGCTATATTGAAGATGGAAAAGCTATTAATAATATTGATGGAAAATCAGATTCAGAAGCAAGTGCCCCTGAGTCCAGTGGCCATTGAAGCAAAAGCAAGAAGTATTTATGAAGATATTAAGGATAAGTAAGGAGAACCCCAAGCCAAGTTTGTGGCAAGCGATGGGTGGTTTTATAGGTTCAAGCATCGCGCTGGTTTCCAAAACAATAAAGCATGCAGTGAAATTTTGTGATGCATTTGAAAAAAATTCTTCTAAATCGCCACAACCCTCAACTTCCGCAGCGGTGTGCTTATCAGCCGGAGAGTTAATTCTGGAAACGATGCTAGAAGGATAAAAACTTGCTGACGTCATGCCTGTCTCCTCTCTTTTTTTTTTTTTTTTTTGTAATTTTATAATTTTGAAATTTTTGTAATTTTGTACACTTTTGTAATTTTTCCTGTGCATGAGATAAAAAAAATTGAACAAATAATTCAATTGACATGTTCATTGAATATTTCTTTTTTGCTTCAATAAAACTCAATCAAATTTGCAAGTGCTGCATAAGCATTTAGGGAAATTCCAACTTATGTAGAGTTCCACGGAACTCAACAACTTTTAAGCCGGGGAGTGGCTGTACAACTGAAATCACAAAAAATTAAATAAGCTAAGAATAATTCATACACAAACACATACCCTATATCGTGAAATCCTGAAAAATCATCTGGCTTTAAATTTTCATTTGGCTTACAGGTGTCCATAATTTCTTCTTCTAAGTTTTTTATAACAGTTTTTGATTCAACCTTGTAATCCCAAAGTTGCAAAGGCCACTGTACACCATCACAAACAGGATGTGGTTTTGCAGGTACTATTTTCTCCTAAAAATATAAATTGTTTACCTTAAACTCTAAAATAAGTAATTAAGGATGCTAAAAATCAACATAAAATGGTGATAAGTTTTAAAGCAACAATATAATAGGCAAAAGATTTATGGCAAAAATTATTAGCCATGAAACTGACTGAAAGGAAATGTACATGTTTACAAGTCAAATGTATTTTCCAGTATGTGAAGAGATTTCATTTTACATATGGTTGTAAATTATTATCCTTAGTTCATTTGTATGGAAACATTTCCACATCCCCATGTTTGGTCAAATTCTAAGATGGAAGAAAAATCATAGCCTTCTCATTATATTCTTAATGCATTTAACATATTTCCTCATGTATAAGACGCACCCTTTTTCGAAAAATTCGAGGTCTAAAAACTGAGAGCGTCTTATACAGTGGTTGTAGGTTTTTTTACTTGCATTTCCTGCTTTTTCGCACTTGTTGTCTTTGCGCTCATTGTTTCGCACTTGATACCGGTATATCAGGTTACGTTTTGCCACGTTCTGCCCAGAAATGACTCAGAAAAGATTTTCGTAGAGTGCTGAATTCAAGTTAAAACTGATCCAGTTTGCAAAACTGAATGGAAATCATGCTCCTGAATGCAAGTTTCTGAGGACAATTTGACACCACCAGCAGGAAGAGTGAAGAAACCAACTATAGGAGAAGCTTGTACCTGGGTGAAAAGATCCTGGGATAATATCAAGACTGAGATCGTTGTCAAGTCATTCAAGAAATATGGCATTTCAAATGCAATAGATGGAACTGAGGACGAGGCAATATATGAAGACAGTGATGAGGAGTTGTATGAATTTTATGATGAATAAAACTTGAGTTCAATAACTTTATGTAATACATTTTTTTTTTTTTTTTTTCAAATTTCGGGCCCCAAAATTAAGGTGCGTCTTATACATAGGGAAATATGGTACCTCAACTCTACACGTAATGGAAAAATCTTAACCATAAGTTCTGACACTACCTCAAAACCATCTGTGTGATTAAAAATGTGGATCCATCAGCATGATCCACAGATGGTGTTCCTCAATAAACAAATTCCATGAAAAACTCAAGTTGCAGCTAAATGAATTTCAATTTGAATAGAGTAGACATGATTGCCTTTTTCAAAAAAAAAGGAGCTTATATCCTGTAGTTCGCATTCTGATTTTAACAACTAGGTAAATGCTCCATCACCTCTGACTTCATAACTTATGCACTTGAAGGTTCTGTTCTTTAATTAAGATCTTGTATGATTGCAATTAATAACTTTCTTCAACTGGCTAGAAATCTGATCCACAGTTTTTCTGATGACAGTACACTTCATACAACACCTGGTGTACATAAATAGCAACAACCTCTAGAATACCTGGCACAGTTTCTTAGAGGCTCATCTGCAAGTAATTATTTGGGAAGAACTTAGTAAATTTCAGTCATTCAAAAACCACGTCCAGGGTCATTTCCTACAAAAAAGATCTGTCCATGTACATTTTTGATAGTTTAACTCTCATCTTCTAACATTTTTTTGATATGTACTCTTTAAATTTCAGTTCCTCTACAACAATAAACTAGGAATACTTATTCCCCACCTGTAGTAATTGGTCTCCCAAAACTCTAAGATCCCTGATTCAAATAAAAGCAACAAAGTTAATTGATAAACACTTACATACTCACTTCATAACCTATCACAAAGATGCTCAATGATGCTGCTTACCTTTTCCATATAAATGGATATTCTGATTTGGCAGAGGAAATTCCACCTATTTCTTCCAAACCAGTGTTTCGATATATGCAATATTTCGATAATGAAATTTAAAATTTTTAATGCCTTGGTCCATTGGCTGGCGTTTTGACGTTATGTTTGGTGGTAAAAACAACAACTTCACACTTTTAAGTTTGGCAGAAATACTGGCAGGATGTGCTGGACAGCTGTCAGTTACCAACACGATTTTCCTTTTTTCTTTTGTTATACGCCTGTCTAGTTTTAATATCCAGTCTTCAAAAATATCACTTGTCATCCATGCTTTTTTAATTAAAGGTGTAGTCAACTTCCAAATATTTTGGGCCTCTAAAACATCTTGGGTTTTTTGATTTTATGATGACTAAAAGTCTTAATTTTTAACTTCCTGTCATATTTGCTCCAACTAGCACAGTGATTCTTTCTTTGCTTTGTTTTCCGCCAAAACATTTATCATCCTTAAAAGCAAGTGCTCTATTCGGTAAACATTTAAAGGATAAATCCATTTCGTCAGCATTAAAAACATCCTTAGGTTCATATTCTTCCAAAATCATTTTTAAGGTATTGTTCCTTCAACTGTTGCAATCTTCTTCGCTTACAATAACACTTTCTCCACAAACAACCTTTTCCACAATTCTGTGGCACTTCTTAAATTTATCTAGCCACCCAGTGCTCACATTAAATTATGTATGTCCAAGGGACTGTGCAAATTTCAGAGCATGTTGCCTAATTATTGGACCTGATATTGGTATATTCGTTTCACGTATCATTTGCACCCATTTTAGAAAGTTTATCAACATCTTCGTATATACACAACTTAATTCGCTTCTTATCTGCTCCTCCTTTAATTACATTTAAAACTGATTCTTGATTTTTTAAAATCGTAGATAAGCTGCTTGCAGGTATGCCATATTTCTCCGCAACATGTCTTTTCTTAAAACCCTGGTCGATACCATGAAAAATCTTTGCTTTATCATTAATACTTACAACATTATTTCTGCAATTGTAAAAATTACTTCACTGCAGCTCTTGCCAATACAAACACTGCAAACTTCATGCACTGGCCATATAGTGAATTGTTAGTACTGCCTACTCAATGATGTTCACTTGCCAATCCAACAGTATCACGTGACTTTTCCTATCAATCACTTTGAAGAAATATATGGCTTTGTGAATTTCTTTTATTCTGCTTTCATTCATATATACACAAAAGAAAATTTATGGTTAATGTATGCTGTATGTTACTTTTCAGAAAGAAAAAAAAAATACAAGAGCATATAGCCTATGTGATTGATGACAAATTGTTCTAAAAGAACGAAATAAAAAAAAAATATATATATATTCATGAAAACCACCTACTGGAAGTCCAGTTAGATGAGAATGGAAATATTATATAACGATTGACAGGAAGGTCACATGGTACGGTTGAGGTGAGAAGTGAATGTCACTCAGTAGACGTTACTGAAATCCGACTATGGGAGCATTCGATGTATTGCCGCCGCAGCATGATAAAGGTTTACCGCAGCAAATTTCATTTTCTACTACGCCAACATCAATTTACAAATCTACCCTATTTACTGTAAAGTTTATGACCACTTTTAAGAAATCCATTTGGTTTTATAACTGTAACAAAAATGAAACAAAGACTGTCCTACCGACATCAATGGCCACAAATATTCACTAAAAGGATGATTAATTCCAGATGCTAATGCGCAATTTGGAGGGAAGGGGGCCATATATTTGGGCAGCTGTTTAGCAGTAAATGCTTGAAAATCTTCAAAAATGCTTTTACTAATTTTTTAAAAAATTCGTTATAGAGAGACTAACTCTTTGCTCTATGGGGTTAATTTTACAGGTAATTTCATTTCAAGGTGCAATGTTTTGCAAAAAAATTCGTAATATAAAAAAATTCGTTAAATAGAAGTTCGTTAAATAGAAGTTCGTAATAGAGAAGTTCCACTGTATATATACACACTTTGATTGATTTCATTTCCTTACTCCTTTATTTCTTCTTCTATTTAACTTCACTCTTCAATTTCCCTCTCTATCCATCATTTTATCATTAAAATTTTATATATATATATATATATACACTATCTATAGCAGGGGTGGGCAACAGCCGGCCCGCGACGATGTTGAATCTGGCCCCCTCGGTAAATGCATAAATATAGAAAATCCATACCTGACTACACTCGCCGTAAACGTTCGGCTTAATTCGGTTCAATCGGGAATCGCGGCCCGATTGAACCGAATTAAGTACAACAGTAACCAAGTGATTCTACGCAGCGTCAAAGAGTTATTTCCTAATTATTATTGTAGCATCGATCGAACGAAGTTTGGGTTTGACTTCTTTTTCAATAAGAAGTCAAACCCAAAGTTCCTTTGGGTTTGACTTCTTATTGAAAAAAATAATATTGGTGCGAGATATTTTATGCCTTTTCTAATTATTACAATTTTTAATTTAATATAATTTATAGCCCATAAAATGAGCCAATTAAAAAAAAAAAAGAAAAATTGATGCCGAATGCCGCATTTTCAACGATAATTGGACATTCAGATATTTAATTGCAAATATAGACGATAAAGCTGTTTGTTTGGTTTGTAACGAAACTATTTCCGTTTTTAAAGAATATAATCGAAAAAGGCATTTTTCGAAAAAAACATTTCGTAAAATATAAGCTATTTTCACCGAAACAAATGAAAATTGAAGCAGAAAATTTAAAATGTGGTTTGCATAAGCAACAAAATACTTTGAAAATTTTGTCAAAACAGATAGAGCTCTGACAAATTTAAATATTGTATTTACTTTTTTTAAAAATACATTAATAATTTGGTAATTCAAGTAATATAACATTTTTTAGGTTCTGATTTTTTTTATTAAATCGTTCAATCTATTCCGGCCCGCATCATGATGCGAAAATTTCATTCGGCCCGCATCATGATACGAAAATTTCATTCAGCCCGCTGACGAAAAAAGTTGCCCACTCCTGATCTATAGGCTGATGCCATATAAACTTTTTTCCTTCCAAACTTTCATTTGCATCAAAGTAATATAAGAATAAGAAACCCCCTCATATCAACCATATACAGAGTTGCCACCTCTCTGGATTTGATCCACAGTCTTCAGGCTCAAGAATGACATGCATGAACCTGAAACTCCTTCAGGTTCTCAGATTTTCTGTAATTACTTCGAGGGTGCAGCTCTAAAACAGTGTTCGCAGGCTGGCCGCTAGTTAGTACACTGAACCCAACCTATTGGTAACTCTCAAGGAGGCTTCCGGATGAGCTAATGTATAATCTTGCTACCTCTAATTTACTCTGCCAGATAGTGCCTGGAGGGAGCCCGAGTAGTGTGTATGCGGGTAGACATCATTGAGGTCAAGTTATGTCAAGGATCTTGGTATATTCTTACCATGTGTACTCCACATCCAAAAATTTCATTACTTCATACAGTATGTACACCCCACCCACTTTTTTCTTACTATTGAATACGAATTGTCAAAATAATAGAGGAAACTTATCTGCGAAAAGATCTAAACCTCCCAAACACTTCCTAGTTCATTTCACAAATATACGTGGTCTCAGTTCTAATCTCAACGATGTCCATTTCCACTTACGGTCTGCCAAACCTCATGTACTTTTTCTGACAGAATCTCAGTTATTGATTGATTCAATCACTGTTCATCTCAATTGCCCAAATTATATGTTGTATGATTCCATTTGCCTCAAAGGTTGTACTTGTGCATATGTCCGTTCCAATATTCGCTGTCAAAGACTTGATAATTTGGAATCTCCGCTGGCTTAAATGCTTGATCTTTATCTGACAAACAACCCTTCTCAGTACATAGTGAAAGTCAGTAATCCTTTAGGCACCTCAGATCACAACTTGGTGATTGCCTCTTCTCCAATGGAGCCTTTATTCCCAACATCATGTTGTCTGGCATTACAAGATTGCAAAATTAGATGATTGCGAGATTTCTTTATCTTGGTTGGATTACTGTTTTAAAACTTATGATGTCAACATTTCCTCAAGTCAAATCAGTAAAATTATTCTGGTAGGAATGGGATCCTTTCTCTCACAGTCCACTTTAAAAACTCTTCCCTTTAAACCTTGGTTTTCAAATAAATGTGCAAAGGCTGTTCAAGAGAAGAATGTTGCATATCATAATTGCATTGTTTCCAACTCTTCAGTTTCATGTTCTGCCTATACCAAACATGGCAACAATTGTTAAACAGTTATTAATCAGTCCAAACTAGATTTTGAAAAGGTTAAGACTAGAAAACTTGAGTCTTGCTTCTGGTCTCTTGCGAAAGCTATTCGCCACAATTTTTGCCCATCTTTGCGACCACCTCTGGCAAAACCAGATGGTTCAATTGTCACTTCAGCCAAGGATAAAGCTGACCAGCTAGAATCCCTTATCTAAACCTTGGTTTTACAATTGGTCCTTGAGATTGTCACAGACTTCTCTCAGATATGCCAGATGAGCTGCACTTGCTAACTGGGAGTCTAAAACATTGATGGAACTGATATTCGGGTGACACTCAAGTCAAGTGAACCCAATTCCGGTGAAGTCTGGACGGTCTGTGACAACCAAATCCCCTGCATGCACCATCACGATGGTGGGACTGTTAGTAATCCCGGGTATAACCTCCATGCACAAGTACATGGTGGGTGATCACCCAGGGGGTGAACCAACGTAAGCAGGTGTCAAGGTGTGGCGTCCACACCACATGGAGGAATACCGCACCTCTATGTTACCAGGAAGTACTAGGTGGTAGATGACTCTCATTAATTGGTGCAATACCACCACTTTGCTTATTGGAGGCTTGAAGGTGTGGAAACCATGTTTGTCTCTAGAGCTAAGTTCCGGTCAACCCTTCCCTATCTCTTCCATCATGCAGTATGATTGATGACTTTTGAGGATATGATGAACATTGTGGTGAGATCCGATATTCTGTACATTTCGAGGGTACAGCTCTAAAACGGTGTTCGCAGGCCAGCCGCTAGTTAGTACACCGGACCAATTTGTATTATTAGTAACTGTCTAGGCAGCTTCCGGATCAGCTAGTGTATAATCCTGCTACCTCTATTCTGGCAGATAGTGACTGGAAGGAGTCCGAGTAGTGTGTATGCGGGGAGCATTGTCGAGGCCACGTTATGTCAAGGATCTGGGTATATTCTTACCACGTGCACGCCATATCCAAAAATTTCATTACTTCATACAGCATGTCCCTCCCACTTTTTCTTATAATTGAATACACCATGAATTGTCAAACTAATAGAGCAAGCTTATCTGCGAAAAGATCTAAACCTCCCAAGCACTTCCAAATTCATTTCACAAATATACGTGGTCTCAATTCAAATCTTAACGATGTCCATTTCCACTTGCAGTCTGCCAAACCCCATGTACTTTTTCTGACAGAATCTCAGTTATCAGTTGATTCAACTAGTGCTCATCTCAGAGGCCCAAATTATTTGCTGTATGATTCCTTTCGCCTCAAAGGTGGTACTTGTGCATATGTCCGTTCTGATATTCCCTGTCAGAGACTTGGCAATTTGGAATCTCCTCTCTTTGATCTTCTCTGGCTTAAAATCTCTCTACTTCATTGTGTAAAATTCATCTGTTGTCTCTACCATTCTCCCAACTCCACTAATCAATTGGAGCTCTTTGACTTCCTCTCTTTGCAACTTGACTTTCTCCAGTCCAACTTTCCTAATAGTGAGGTAATTTTCCTTAGTGATTTTAATATTCACAATTCCAGCTGGCTTCCGTTTTCTAGTCACACCGACCTAGCTGGACGAGATGATGAGTCTTTTGCAATTACTAATGACCTTGCACAGATTGTTCATTTACCTACAAGAATAAAGGACAATCCTAATCATCCAGCCAATATGCTTGATATTTTTCTCAGTGTACTTAGAATGTATTCCAAGTACACTGTCGAAGTGAGAGGTCCTTTAGGCACTTCAGATCACAACTTGGTGATTGTCTCTTCTCCAATGGAGCCTTTATCTCATGGCCATTCCCAACCTCGTATTGTTTGGCATTATAAGAATGCAAAATGGGATGACCTGAGAGATATATTTTCTTCTTTTCCTTGGTCGGATTACTGTTTCAAAACTTCTGATGTAAACGTTTGCTCAGACCGTGTCAGTGAAATTATTCTTGCAGGAATGGAATCCTTTATCCCACATTACACTTTAAAATCTCGTCCTTTATCTAAACTTTTGTTTTTCAATAAATGTGGTAAGGCTGTTCAAGAGTAGAATGTTGCATATCGTAATTGGCTTGTTTCTAATTCTTCAGTTTTATTTTCCACCTACACCAAAGCTCGCAACAATTGGAAAGTAGTTATTAATCAGTCCAAACTAGAGTTTGAAGAGGCTAAGAGTAGAAAACTTGCTTCTTGCCCTAATGGTAGCCGAGTATTCTGGTCCCTTGCCAAAGCTATTGGCCGCAACTTTTGCCCATCTCTACTCCCACCTCTGTCCAAACCAGATGGTTCTGTTGTCACTTCAGCCAAGGATAAAGCTGACCTGCTAGCATACCATTTTCCTTCCAACTCATATATTAATGATCTTGGTAAAACACCTCCCACCATTCCCAACACGCTCCTTTCAATGCCTCCTGTGGTCTTCCATCAAAAGAAAGTCAGAAGGATTTTGATGAATCTTGATGCTAAGAAAGCTCCAGGTCCTGATGGTATTTCTCCACTTGTTCTCAAAACCTGGAATTTGGGGAGTACAATGTGTACAGAAAGGATAGACAGGATAGGAAGGGAGGAGGTGTTACGCTGTTAATTAAGAAAAACATAAAATCAAAAGAAGTGCATCCAGTTGATATAGATGAACAGTGCACTGTTGAGTCAGTTTGGTGTGACATAAGCACTGCGAAAGCAAAAATAAGAGTAGGAGTGTGTTATAGGCCTAATGACTCGAATGAATACAATGAACAATTGTACAGAGAAATAGAGTGGGCTAGTAAATCGGAATGTCTTATAATGGGGGATTTTAACTTCCCAGATATTGACTGGAACTTGTGGGTTGGGCACTCACACACTAGTCATTAATCACTCTTTTGTAGATTTATTGGATGATTGTTTTCTGCAGCAGCATGTTCGAGAGGCAACCAGAGAAAGTAATACTCTTGATCTGGTTATCAGCAGTGATCATTCATTTATTAAGAATTTGCAGATAAAAGAACCACTAGGTGACAGTGATCACAGTGTACTGACGTGGGATTTACTTAAAGATTTAATTACCATCAGGGGTAAAGGAAAGGGTTTTTGCTTCCGTAAAGGCGAGTACAGTGGTCTCCGAGAGTTTTTAAATTCTGTACAGTGGGATCAACTGACGATGTTACCAACAGTAAATTCTAAGTGGGAAGCATTCAAGGAATTAATCGTGGATGCTACTAAAAGTTTCATACCTATTAAGAAATATTGTTCAAGGTTTAGGCCTAAATGGTTGTCAAATGAACTAATGAGACTCGTAACAGAAAAGAAAAATGCATGGGATGCATATAAATTATCAAGCAACTCAGAAGCCTATGGCAGATATAAGTTAATCTGTAATCAGGTCACAAAGGAGGTTCGGCAGGCAAAGGCAGCTTACGAGAAATCATTGGCAAAAGATGCTAAGAAAAACACCAAGGATTTCTTTACTTATATAAACTCTAAAAGGAAGGGGATGAATCTGATTGGTCCACTTGACATCGATGGTTCGACTGTCGATGATCCTGCTCAGATAGCAAACAAACTGAATGAGTATTTTGCATCTACATTCACACATGAGGAATTATTAAGGTTTGAAAATGGCAGAAGGTTATCAAATAGTAGCAAGATACTTAATGATTTTGTAATAACTGAGAGCAAAGTGGAAGAGAAACTGTTGAAGTTAAACGTAAGAAAAGCACGTGGGGTGGATGGGATCTATCCAGTTATATTAAAGGAGGCGGCAAAGCAACTAAGCAAACCCTTAGCCATAATTATGAGAGCATCCTTGGACTCAGGGGAGGTTCCCACGGACTGGAGATGTGCAAATGTATCCCCAATTCACAAAGGGGGATCGAAGGGGTGACACGAGTAATTACAGACCAGTTAGTTTAACTTCTGTTCCGGGTAAAATAATAGAGTCGCTGGTTAAAGATGCATTGCAAGATCATCTAGACAAGACTGCAGCAATAATTCAGACACAGCATGGGTTTGTTAAGGGAAAGTCTTGTCTGACAAATTTGATAGGATATTATGATGTGGTTACAAAGGAACTGGATGCAAAAAATAATTTTGATATCATATATTTGCATTTCAGGAAAGCTTTTGACACTGTTGCGCATGGAAGACTATTGTACAAATTGGAGCAGAATGGTATTAAGGGTAAGTTGCTACAATGGATAAAAGGATGGTTAAGTGCGAGAAGACAGAGGGTGGTAATCAATGGGTGCTGCTCTTCTTGGACTAATGTTATTAGTGGTTACTAATGTTATTAGTGGTGCCCACAGGGTTCGGTGTTGGGTCCACTGTTGTTTTGTATATTTATCAATCATATTGATGAGGTATATCAGGCTTAATGTCGAAGTTTGCAGATGATACAAAGGTTGGCGGGGTTGTTAATGACAGTAATGGCAGTGTGCTACTGCAACAGGATCTAGATAATTTGGGCAGATGGGCTAAGAAGTGGCAACTGAAGTTTAACCTTGACAAATGCAAAGTCCTGCATATGGGTAGAAGTAACCCCAGAGAAACGTACCAACTGTGTGGTACTACACTTAAGGTGGTAGAAAATGAAAAAGACCTGGGAGTAATTGTGCAGTCAGATATGAAGTTTTCTGAGCAATGCAGACAGGCTGCCAGGGCAGGTCATGGGGTTTTGTCAATGATATATAGGAATTTTGCTAGCAGGGAAAAGGAGGTGATTATCCCTCTGTATAAGGCAATGGTCAGGCCACGCCTTGAGTACAGCGTACAGGTCTGGAGGCCTCATTTTAGGAAGGATGTAGATTTACTTGAGCGTGTACAGAGAAGGGCAACAAGATTGGTGAGGCGAATGAAGGGATCCTCTGATCAAGAGAGGCTTAAGTTCTGCAAATTGCAGTGGCTGGAGACTAGGCACCTGCGCGGTGATCGGATTGAGGTGTATAAGGCCTTGAATGGGTTCAGCACGCTGAATTCTGATGGGATCCTTGTTCAGATTATGAACCTAAGGGGGCATAAATTCAAATTACGAAAGGACAGATGTAGAATAGCTGTGCGGAAATTTGGCTTTAGCCAGCGGGTGGATAATTGCTGGAACAAACTTCCATCTGTCGTTGTGGAAGTTGATAGGTTGAATAAATTTAAGGAGGAACTGGACAGGCATTTGGAGGGAATGGTGTGATTTTTTTTTTTTTTTTGGCTGATGCTGCATAAGCTGATACATTTGCTTTCTTGCATCACATGCCACTACTACTACTACCTTAGCTCCTGAACTTACTGCTATTCTTTGCTGCCTTGTTTCATTTTCTTATTCCAAAGGTGTTTTTCCTTCTGCTTGGAAATTTGCTCATATCCAGCCAGTTCCTAAAAAGGGTGACAACTCCCTGCAATCCAATTATCGTCCCATTGCAATTACTTCTACTCTTTCTATAGTAATGGAGAAATCAATTAACCACCAACTCTTAAACTACCTAGAAACCTCCCATCTGATAAACGATCGCCAGTATGGATTTCGTAAGTGTCGATCCACTGGTGATGTTCTGGCTTATGTTACTTATTTATGAACTAATTCAATGGAGAGGTTTGGTGAAACAGAAGTAGTTACTCTTGACATCTCAAAAGCTTTCGATCGTGTTTGGCATAAAGGTCTTCTAAACAAGCTTCCATCTTATGGTTTGCCAAGTGTTTTTAGTAATTGGTTATCCAGTTTTCTCTCTGATCGCTCACTCACGGTGATGGTAGATGGCTCTCTACCTTCTAACTTCTCGACTAATGCCGGTGTTCCCCAAGGTTCAGTTCTTTCCACCACTCTTTTCCTCTTATATATTAATGACCTTCTTCCATTTACTGGAAATCCTATCCATAGTTTTGCCGATGATAGCACATTGCATTCCACCTTCCATTTTGAGAAACCTTGCCCTGTTCAATCAGCTTCGACTTCTCGAAAATCTGCTATGAATTCCTTAAATCCTTCATGTAATTCTTCAGTGGGGCAAAGACAACTTAGTTGATTTCAACCCTTCTAAAACTAAGTCTTGTCTTATATCTCGCAAAAAAGGATTCTTCTGCTCCTATGCTTATCTTTAGTGACACTCCGATTTCTAGGCAAAATGATATATCTCTTTTGGGGATTACCCTGACTTCTAATGGCTCTTGGCACAAACAAATTAGAAATATTGCTTCCTCTGGATCTAAAATACTTGGTTTTCTCTTTCGCTCTCCGCGTTACTTTTCTTTCAAACAGCTTCTCACTCTTTATAAATCGCAAATCTGCCTTACCATGGAATATTGTCCCCACATCTGGAGTGGTGCCCCCAAAACCTCTCTCAGGCTTCTTGATTCCATTCTGAAGAGGGCAGTTAGGTTAATTAATGATTCATCTCTAACAGAGTCTCTCCACTCGCTGTCTCATAGACGTACTGTTTATGCTGCATGCCTCTTCAACAGATACTTCCATGGGCACTGTTTTTCTGAATTAGCTTCTATAATTCCCGCTCTCTCTTTCAAAACAGTCCGAACACGTGCCGCCACCAGCCAACATCCATTTGCTGTCCAACTTCAAACTCACAGAACCAACTTTTCATCTTTCTCATTTATTCATTCAACTGCAGTTTTTTGAAACAACCTTCCTTCATACTTATTTCCTGAAAATTACAGTCTACAGAAGTTCAAGTCTAATGTCATCAAATATCTTATTTCATCTTTTCAACCCTCCAACCCATGCATGGTATTAAGTAGTACAGGTTCTAATACCTCTTGTTTGGGGTTTTCATAAAAAAAAAAAAAAAAAAAACCTCCATTTCATAGAAAGGTAGTGGGGGGAGGAGATAAAATTTTCATTTTTTCAGAAAATATGATATTTTATACTTTTTTTTTTTTTTTTGTCATGTATGTATGTAACTTATAAAATTATTAAGTAATCTGTATAATGTATCAATATTTTAAACTATGGAAGGGTTCAGCAACCTGCGGCTCTGAACTGTGACTGTGACTCTTTAAATTTTAGCCCACACAATTTGAAATGTAATTAGAAGACTTAAAACTCAAGGACATGTGGAGTGCACGACTTTTTTTTTTTTTTTTGTCCTCGCCTGCAGTTTCCCATTATTATATGGGGTCAGCTTTTTTTTATTTAATTTTTTTTATTGTTTTGGCATGCAATTTTTACAGCCAGATTGCCCTTCCTGACACCAACCCTCACCCTTTATCCGGGCTTGGAATATGCGGTAGTCATTCTCTGACCTGCCGCATCCTCTGTATTTGGTGGGTATGGGCTTGAGCCCCGGTCTAATCAAGAAGCGTGTGCCATGCGCTACTGCTCTTGCCCACCTGGCTACGGAGGTGCCCGTGTGGAGTGCAAGACTAAAATGCCTTAAAACTGAAACAGGATTTGGAGAGGCAAAAGGCTGCTCTTGCAATTCGACACAAATGGACACCGATAGATGGGTTGAAAAAGCAAGACCAAACTGTGTTCGACGTATGGAGTAACTTATAGGACAAGTGTAAAAATTTGAAAATATTCGCGTTTGAACTTTTCTCAGTTTTTGGTACAACGAATTTCTGTGGGCAAATATTTTCGAACTTGAACTATATTAAAAATAAATCAAGAAACCGTCTGACCAACGCGAGTTTCTCAGCATGTTTAAAGATGAAAATTATGGCATACTCGCCTGATGTTGGGAAACTCGTTCAGGAAGTTCAATAGCAAAAGTCACATTAATTCATACCTAACTGGATGTTTGTCACGTTTTTTCAGTATTAATAAATAATATTCGAAAAAATATATTTTTAATATATACTAGGGGGCTTCACCAACGATTACTTTTCAATGTAATATGTACAGGTATGAAGGAGCAAGTCAAATCTTTTCTACGTAAAAGTTATACCTGTCGAAAAGCACTGGTCGATATGATATTTAATAAATAAAAGAAAATAGAAAGAGTAAGAAAAAACTACGAAAAGTAAAATTGTGTGAATTTTGAGTGAATGAAAGTTATTATTAATTGCATGTTATTATTATTATTTTTATTTCTCCTAGTAGACACCTGGATACAGCTACTGGCCAGGGGGCGGAGTGAATATACATACAGTATTTAAATATGTTACAGAATATAAGACAATATACAATTTTAAAATACATGTAATGCAGTACTTGTTATATGATATATACAATATTTGTGAAACCAAATATATCTAGAATCTATCTTAGCCTCTTCACTGGACAGACTGATGGCTGTGCAGCCCCTCAGGGTTATCCAAGCTGACACCATGCTGTAGCTTTTCCTAGCTGGCATGGTGTGGGATGCTGACACTGGCCATTAGGGTAATCTCCAGGCCAGTGTAGGACAGAGCTGAAAAAAGCATGTTCCACCATAGGAATCTCTTTCCCTATGTTCTTTTATTCCTACCACCTGGGGTGGTTGATTCTCCTTCCCCCACGCTGGGTGGTCCCTACCCCCTTTTGTATGGTGGCTCACCCCACCACTCACTTTCAACTCCCACCCTCTGGACCAGGATGGGCGTCCTGTACCAGGTCCCCTTACTTACTCCCCTTTCAAATCAGGCGAGTGCCTCAACTATTGCCCCTCTCTGTTCTCTGCTCCTTTTATCCCACTCTCTGCCTATCTCCCTCCAATAAAATAATTTTTTTGGGGGTCTCTCCTTGGATGCCTGGGCTACACCAGTGTTCACCCTGCCAGAGCTTTCTTCTCTACTAATGTGTCCTGGCTTGCCTCCACTGGGCGGTGATGAAAACTGGGGATGTTAGTGGCTCTCCACAGGCCCCCAGGCTAAGTGGCCAGAGGAACAACACAACCCACATTAATACTTTACAAAACACACACCCTGGCCTTATGCAGAGTACTGTAATCTACACAGAGTAAAAACGCGGAGTTTGGGGGAGACCCCCCCCAGTGCTACCAGACAAAAAACACTATATCACTATAATCGATATCTAAGCAGGAAATGACCTGTGCAATTATTTACCTTATTTGTAGTGTGTAGCATTCTCAAGGTCGAATAAATATCACTTTGTATTTTACATGTGTTTACATAGGTCACTTACGAAAAGGCCTTTTGCTTCAGGTTCCTTAATGTATGAAGAATATTGTTGCATCCCAAAGAGCAGGACTAAAATATTTCACTGAAATATTTACAAAATGCTAAATTACTGTATATTTACAATATTCATTAATATACAAAAAAACGTTACAATGGAACATCAAATGCTAGACAGAGAATCACATGCACGAGGTTGGTGAATGTTATGGAGGCAGATGTCAATACAGTTTTTTTTTTTTTTTTTTTTTTTTTTAGTTGTTGGCGCATCGGCTTTTGTGGCCATAATGCACCTCCCAAGGTTTTTGCAGTACTCTGATCCAAGCCTAAGGCGGGATTTGAACCCGCGACCTTTGGGTTGCCAGGCAGGCACTTTACCAACCCGGTTAGCCCGGTCGGCTGTCAATACAGTAATTAATTGCATCTGTAGTGATGTAATTGCCATGCCCTCTTCTCCCATTGGCTCGAATAAATATCACTAGGAGGAAAACGTTTTTAATGTATAGAGAAATACACCAAATACATATATATTGCAAATTATGTAATATATATTTTTTTAATAAAACACCTTCCCACCCTATTCCATTTTCCTAAAAAACTCCCCCCCCCCTCCTTGAGTTGAGTGTGGCTTTTCGGATTCTCTCTCTCTCTTTTTTTTTTTTTTTTTTTTTTAATTAGATCAAAAATGGCTCTTCACCCAAAAAGATTGCAGACCCCTGAACTATGGTATTGGTAGTTGAAAATTAGAAATCTGTACTAAATTGAAAATTAGAAATCTGTACAAGTAAATAATTGTCCCCAAAAAAAGTCCTTATAATAATTTTATTCCAAATAAAGAAAATTTTTAAAATTAATCTTTTCATTACATAGCCAGGTGGGTAGGAGCAGCAGTGTGTAGCACATGCTTCTTGATTAGACCGGGGTTCAAGCCCATGACCACCAAATATGGAGGATGCAGAAAGGTCAGGGAATGACCACCGCATATCCCCGGAGTAATATGGCCCTAGTTGCTAATGCTCCTAAAAACCAAACAACAACATAAAAAGTCTGACTAAAAAAATTTTGGGTATATTTGGTCCATGGGAACGTTTCAGCTCAAATTATGATAATACTTTGAAGGAAAGACGTGATTAGTTTGCAAGTACCATCCATAATTTCTAGAGATTCAGTCCAGGATACTCTGGAACCAAGGTTTTGGCAGTTAAATAAAGTGATATGAAATATAATAGAGAAATTGCAAAAATTTAGTCAAGTAATTTAGGTAGATTTTTTAATTGTTCATTTAACGGTAAATCTACATAAAAATAAATTGTACCACTGCATTCAGAAAAATTCACAAGATGTTAGGGTGCTGTGTAAATCTGAATCCATACTGCAGAAACCCAGGTTCAAGAGCTATGCAATAGCAAATGCTTATGTAATTTTCTTTCAAATTCAGTGAAGCAATACTATAAGTGTATTAGTGAATTAGACAACACAATAAAAAATTACAGATGCATACCCTTTTATCATGTGGTATATTCAGCAGCTCCTGAAGAGCATTTATCATAGCTGGATTTTTGTTTTTTATAGCCATATCAAGTGGCGTTTCACTCAAATTATTTGGTGTGTCCAGTGGTGCTCCCATTTCAGCCAAAAAATACAATAATCCTGGGTTGTGATAACCATAATCCAGAAGTGGAGAAACTAGATGGTGTATAACTGTCCACCCATTAATATCTTTTTTTACCATCTCAACTGAGCTTGTTTTCAAAAACATACCTTGTTCAGGTTCTGAAACAAGATGAAAACACATTACCAAAAATTATGCCAAAGAAATTTAATTTGTCATGTAATCAACATTTAAGAAAAATGCATTATAACATCCATTAATACACAAAGAAACGATCATTAAATTAATGATACAATATTATAAGCAGTGGGTCATGACAGATTACAAATAGTGTCAATAATGCACACATTTTTCTAAAAGTTTGTTCATATAATTTATAATGTCATTAGTCAAATGTATCTAATATCATTTAACAGAATATAACAATTAAAAAATGAATGATGGTCCAAATTAGCAAAGAATTACAAACTGACAGGCTTTTTATTAGTATAATATAGAACACATTCTATTCCACAAAACAACTATTCCCCATTTCATTTTTGATTAATTTTATTATTTTTATAACAGCAGACAAATGCTCTTACATGCATGTAAGGATTTTGGTATTAGTAGTGGCAAAATGATTAAAAAAAAAAACAAGATTATATAAAGCATCAGACTTTAAAAAAAAACAATAAAGCAAACGTCAGCACATTTATTTTGCAGCCATCCTTCCTCAATTTGAATTTATACCATATCATGTATGTAGTCTGAGCAAGAGGAAGAATCCCATTACCACTGAGCTTACAAAATCCATTCAAAACCTCAGTCAAACCAGCTCACAGGTGCCTAGTTTCCAGATTCTGCAATATGCAGAACTGAAGCCTTTCATGCTAAGAACACCCCTTTGTTCCACTCATCACGGTGCCTCTGTAGCCAGGTGGGATGGAGCAGCAGTGCGTAGTACACGCTTCTTGATTAGACCAGGGTTCGAGCCAGTCACCACCAAATACGGAAAGGTCAGGGAATGACCACCGCACATCCCCGGAGCAATATGGCCTTAGTTGCTAATGCTCCTAAAAAAAAAAATCAGATAAAATAACCAAAATCCACTCATCAATCTCGTTGCCGTTCTCTGTACTTGTTTCAGCAGCTCTACATCCTTCCTAAAATGAGGCTTCCAGGCCTGTATTCAGTACTTAAGATGCCACAAAACCACTGTCTTATACAACAGGATAATCACTTCCTTATTGTTACTAGCAAAATTCCTGTACATCATTGACAAATCCCCATGAGCTGTCCTGGCAGCCTGTCTGTGCTGTTAAGAGAACTTCTTATCTGGCTGCACAGTTACTTGCACATCTTTCATTTTCCACTACCCTTGTGGAAAATAAAAGATGTGCAAGTGGTAGTACCATACATTCGGTCTGGAGGTTACTGCTACCAATATGCAGTACTTTGCATTTGTCAAGGTCAAACTTCAATTGCCATTTCTCAGCCTACCTGCCTAATTTTTCTAGATCCTGTTGCAGTAGCATACAGTTATTGTCATTATCCAAACTTTCGACCTTGTATCACCTGTGTCCTTAGTTCTTAATCCCAAACTGTATCGCCTGTCTAATGGGTTTTATAATGCTATATACATGTGTGGCCAAGGATGAAAATGCAGAGTTTCTGTAGGAAACAATAGGCCAAATAGGAAATCCGGTCTGACCAAAAAGTGCAGGAATATTGTATGTTCTGGCCTTCAATTCAACTGAGCCATAGTAATGTAGTCGTTTTTTCGATATGTTGTCATTGTTTTATTGTATTGATTGACCAAATTGGTAAATAGTGCCAGGTATAATTCAAGATAAGTGGAGGTATCTGATAAAACTGAGTCTAATTTATTAATATAATCAGGTTTATCGAGTATTACCAGTGTATCTCCTTTATCAGCTCTCTGAATAATAATGTCTTTATTTTCCCGAAGTTCACATAAAGCAGAACTGTCCTGTGTATTCAATTTAGGAAGTTATGTTTCTTTTATGTTATTCACCACCTGGTTAACTTGTTCAATAAATAAATCTTTTTGTGGAATAGTATGAAATCCAAATTCAATATCAAATTAAGCACTGTTTTTTAGGTAGTTTTCGAGGTGGTAAATTGTAATTTCATCCTTTGGATAAAAGTGAAACCTGGTCTTGCGATAGCATATACGAAGAAAGATTTGTAACCTGTTGATATGATGGTTCGTTGAATGTTGGGAGAGGGGGTGTTCACGAACTAGTTGAAATATTCTGCGGTAGACCACCGTGCGTATGTGGGGGAGTGGGGTCATCACACAACACATATGCACCTGGTCTCAAGCTCGTGCATGACAATGTGTTAGAACTCATATCAACGTGTCTGTTTTTTATTTCATGTCACAAATCTATGGAGGTCTTCAATACAGACCAAATAATTTTTTAATTTGTCGCAAAGTTTCCTAACTTGGGAAAGATATTTTTGTTTTTTGTTTATTGTTTATTAGAATACCAAGATCTTAAGACAAGCTTAACTAAGCTATGCCATGTGGCAAGTGCTGGTTGCTTAACGCCCGAAATTTTATGACTTAAATTTACCCTGGAAAACTTTGGAACGATATTGTTTTGAAGGTAATACTTTAGAAAAGAAATATGGTAACTTTGGGCTGAGTATCTTAGTAATACTCGTCCAAAATAATTAATCTAATGTAATTTTGCCCAAAGTATTCAAAAAATCCCCCATAATTGTGTTTATCGATAGGTTATACCTGGAGAGAAAGGACATGAATGAAATAGTCAATAAGAGATTAAAAATGAATTTGATAGTATGAATCAGAGCAATAATGCTCAATACATTCTATGTTGATATCAATATTTGTAAAAGAATAAGAGAAGTTTACCTCATTATGATACGTAGAACACTTAAGTATGATACTCTCCAGAAATTAAAACGAAAACAATTAAAAAATCAAAAATCTTACATTACAGTAAGAAAAAATTAACAATAATTAAAAATCAAATTAACACAATTAAAAATCAAATTAACACAATTAAAAATCACAATTGAATGCAATTAAAAATTAAGTAAAAAATTAATTTTAATGAAAAAAATTGCAAAACGATTGCAAAATTGTTGAAACGATTGAAAAATTGCAAAAAATTGCAAAAAAATTTCCATTTTTTTGCAATTTTCATTCACGTGGACCGTGCATGTTTCAACTTTGGCCTACAAACCTTTAAATTGTGGATAACCCATCTCCACTACAAAATCAAGAGAGCTGACTACAATAAATTTAGACTCTTGCAGGAACTACAAGGTAGGATCTCGCCTATAATATTTACTAACCTTGTTCATACCACCTGTCGCCAAGCTAACCGTATCTCTGATACTTATCGTTCGCGACAACAACAGAAATTTGTTAATTTAGACAGAGAAGCTCTTTCCTCTATAAGAAAGGACAACATCATCGTCATGCTTCCTGCTGACAAGGGACTTTGCACTGTCATATTAGACCGGTCAGCCTACTGAGAGAAAGCCCTGGTCCTGCTGCAAGACCCGAGCGTATATGAACCCGTGACGGATCCGCCCATCAAAGTCTTAGGACGTCTGGAGTCATGCATTAATAAACTTGTGTATGCATGGTTTAAAGCAAAGAAAATTTCTGCTCCGACTTAGCAGCTTCTTCATGCCACAGGCTGCCAACTAGCGCAGTTTTATGGGTTACCAAAAATACATAAGCCAGGTGTTCCTCTCTGGCAGTGTCCAGCTGCAATGCACCTACATATGAACTATCCAAATATATTGCTCGACTCCTCACACCTCTTGTAGAAAATACCACTCACACTGTCACTAACAGCGGCGAGTTCATTCGCCTCATTAAAGAGTTGCCAATTTCTGAGAAAGTTGTTATGGCGTCATTTGACATAGTGTTGCTATTTACATCAATCCCTCTCCAGCAGGCTGTAAACCGCACCAAGAGGCTCCTTGAGAATGACTCAAACCTTCCAAACAGAACATCACTGTCCAATGACAACATCTGTACCGCCCTCAACCTGTGATTGTCATGCCGCGTCTTTACCTTTGAGGATTCCATACCAGTAGGTACATGGCACTGCCATGGGTACCCCTGTTAGTTCTGTTGTGGCCAAGATCGCCATGGAAGAATTGGAAGAACAGATATTCCTGAACTCACCAGTACCTATTACAATATGGTGCAGATACGTTGATGACATCTTCACCGTCATCCCACGTGGCTGTGAAACAATGTTGCTAGAATATCTCAATTCCCTGTCTGTGTTCATCCAGTTCACTCGAGAGTTTAGAAGTAGACTGTTCTCTCCCATTCCTGGATGTCCTAGTAAAATGCATGGGCCCACATCTAGAAACCTTAGTATACTGTAAGCCAATGTGGTGCGGGCAGTTCACAAACTACAAATCCGGCCATGCTCCTAGTCATCTCAACAGCACTGCCCACACTCTATTCTCCAGGGCTTGGAGCCATTCCAGCACAGATGAAGCTAGGTGCAATGAGATTTCTAGAGTGAGGACAGACTTGATCAATTGTGGCTACCCAACACACATATTAGACAAGTGCTTATTACAATCACAAACCGCCATCAACTCAGGACAATGTACCTAGCACCTACATTCCCTACTGTCCAGGCCTCAAAAATCCTCCGAGAATACCGCATAAAATGTGTGAAGTTGCCTGGTAGAAACTTACGTTCTCTAGTTTCCAATGTAAAGACCCGGTCACACCTCTCTTACGCAGCAGTGTAATATACCGCATAGCCTGCAAAAATTGTGACAGCTGCTACATAGGAGAGACTTCGAGACATCTTCAAAACCGCCTTGCAGAACACGACAGACCGATTCACCTTGCTGAGACCGACCAGTCCACAATCGCGGAACACTTCTGGTCCACCCACCACAACCTCAATTCCAAGCGGGACTATGAAGTAATCGACCACTCCCGACATTTTCGCCACCGCCTCTGGTTAGAGTGACTCAATATATTGTGTAATTCGAGAGCCATGAACTGCTGCAAAGGCATGAGACTACACCCTATCTTAGAAGCCTTAAACAATGTCTAGACAAGCGCTAGAGAAACTACAAACATCCATGCAGCAACAATGGACACCAGTTTAATGATTGAATAACCTATCTCGTGCCCTTGCACACCTCACTGCACGCACAACTGTGTCCATTAGAATAATTTTATCTCTAAAGTTTCCATTTTCTGTTGACAAAGAGGCATGTTTAGTCTCGAAAGCTACAGGTATTTATTTGTGATTAAAGATTTTATTTTACTGGTTATATGCCTAATTATTTATAATCCTATAGTTTCCAGTACAGCAGGCCCATTTATCCTCATATTGAGATAAACTTCTTTTATTCCTTTAGAAATATAACTAATAGCATAAAGCATACATGAACTGATGAACTATACAATCAAAATGGTATATGCTGAAAGGTGTGTAACTTAAATTACAGTTTGAGGCCATGTTGATAAAAATTTCCACACTACAAGGTTTTAGTGGAGAAATTTTTTATCAATACGGTCTGAACTATTAAGTAGAATGAATCAATTTTGTAGACTTGAAATACATTTAAAAAAGGGTGGTGCAATGGAGAGTGTCATTTCACTAAGGAATGCTAAGGGTTTGAGGAAACTGCTAATGGAGGAGGGCATATTGTACATTTGAATTTATATGGTAATATGGTCAAAGTAATGCCTGCACACATCCCAAGAAGTATTGGGATGTGTGCAGCAAAAAGCTACAACAAAGACTACTGGAAAGATCAGACCAAAGCACGGATGGATTAAGGGGTGAGCCAATGTGGAATTAGTTCAAGATGCCAAAGTTTAGAGGAATACCAAAAATAGAAAGAGCAACAGGGAAAAAAAAAAAAAAAATCTATATATATATATATATTACTCTCAATCAAAAAGAAGCAAGTGAAAAGCTTATAAAAGGAATACTATAAACAAAATCAGGTTCAAAATTTTTAATTTTGAACCTATTGCCACTTGTTTGGTTCACCGTTTTATGACAAATAAATATCACAAGTTGTCTCCCTGCTTTCAGAATGAATCAAATAACTTCAATTGAAGAACACATGATATATTTAATTGTCTTCTGAATCAGTGTTTCCCAACTTTTTGATTGTGTTTCTCATAACGGTCTTCATCAAATTTCCAAAAAAACCTTATTATTTCAGTACTTACTTCTAAGATCCATGTTTCGGGTTTAAAATTCCTAAAAAGCAAAATTGGAGGTAAATGATTAACTGCATTAAATTAAATAAGAACATGCCTTGAGGAAGAAGAAGTGCACTGCTTCCTCCCGGTTGTCATCTATAAAAGAAACTGCATAAAAAGGACTAGAACAGAGTGTTAATAACCAGTCCTAAATGTAAGATTTTTGATGGTATCATCAACAGTTGGTTATGTGATAAAAGCAGAAGGCAGTCATATATTTATAGTAACTTTAATTCCCAGAATGCATCACGTTAAACACGTGGAAATAAATTTGAGATATGTCAGGTGCCACATTGGTGAAAGGTTTGCCAGTAATTTAGCGTTTAACAAAAGGAAAGTTGTAAATTTAACAACCTTCCTTTCGTGTCATATGTCATATTGGAGTAGTTTATAATTAGAATTTAAATTGACTAAGGTGATTGCAGAGTCAATTAACAGATTTTATTAAAAGATTGTGTGTGTTGACTGAGTTCAGTACCAGCCTGGTTACATTTTGAACTAAGGGTCTTCTTAACTACCTTCCACCTCAAGGACTGCTAACAGTTTTTGCAATTGGGTATACAGTTTTCTCTCTGGCCACTCTCTGCAAGTGATGATAGACAGCGTTGCATTTTCTCTCCTTTCCATTATTGCTAGGGTTACCAAAGTTTCAGTAATTTTTCTCAGTCCTTTCCTCTAGTATATTAATGACCTTCTTCTGATGGCTGGAAATCCTACCTACAGTATTACTGATGACAGCAAATTGCATTCCACCTTCAACTTCTTCAATAGTAAGTAAGAAAGAAAAAGAAAGTAGCAGCCATTACCAATCCACTGCAGGATGAAAGCCTCCTCAACAATTCATTTTGAGGGAAATGGACAATAATCTGCCACGCTGGTCCAGTGTGGTTGACAGCTTGACCATACATATGTGCAAGAAAGCAAGCTTATGCAGCATCAGCCAAAAAAAAAAAAAAAAAACAACTACCTCCCACTTCACCCATCGATTCACTCCAAATGCTTATCCAGCTTGGCCTTAAATTTATTTAAGCTTTCAACTTACACAAGAAGAGATGGAAGCCTGTTCCGGCAATCAACTACCCACTGGCTAAAGACAAATTTCTGTACATCTATTCTACAGCTCTCTATCCACAGTTTGAATCTTTGACCCCTCAGGTTCTTAATCTCAGCAAAAAGAAGAATTCCATCAGCATTTAGCTTGCTCAACTTGTTTCAAGGCCTTATCCACCTCAATCAGATCACCTCGCATGTGCCTGGTCTCTAGGCACTGCAATTTGCAGAAATTAGACCTATCTCCGTAAGTGCACCCCTTCGTTCCCCTCACCAATCTTGTAGCCCTTCTTTGTAATTGTTCTAGCAACTCTACATCCCTCCTAAATTAGGACACCAGACCTGTACACAGTATTCAAGGTGTGGCCTGACCACTGTCTTGTACAATGGGATAATCACCTCCGTGTACCTGCTAGCAAAATTCCTATATATCATTGGCAAGACTCCATGATTTGTTCTGGCAGCCAGTCTACACTGCCCAGCAAACTTCACATCTGACTGCACAATTACCCCAAGGTCTTTTCACTCTCCACTTCCATGAGTGTAGTACCACACAGCTGGTACATTTCTCTTGGGTTACTGCTACCCATATGCAGTGCTATGTGCATTTGTCAATGTTACACTTCAGTTGCCACTTCTCAGCCCATTTGCCCAACTTATCTAGATCCAGTTGCAGTAGCATCCTGTCTTTATTGTCATTAACAACCCTGCCAATCTTTGTATCATCTGAAAACTTGGAAATTAAACCTGATATACCTTCATCAATATTATTGATAAGTATACAAAACAACAACTGGCACAACACCGACTGCTTCTCCCACACAACCATCCCTTTATCTATAGCAGCAACTTGCCCTTAATGCCATACCGCTCCAATTTGTTCAGCAGTCTTCCATGTGCAACAATAACAAAAGCTTTCCTGAAATCCAAGTATATGATATCAAAATTATTTTTGGCATTCAGTTCCTTTGAAACCACATCATAGTATCCAATCAAATTGGTCAGACAAGAACTCCCTTTACCAAACCCACACTGTGTCTTAACTTAACTACTACTGATGATCCTGCAATGCTTCTTTAACCAGTGACTCAATTATTTTCCCTGGAACACAAGTTAAACTAACAGGTCTAGAGTTACATGTGTCACCCTTTGATCCCCCTTTGTGAATTGGAGATACATTTACACATCTCCACTCTGTGGGGACATCCCCCCCCCACCAAGTCCAAGGATTCTCTCATAATTATGGCTAAGGGTTTGCTTACTCCCTTTGCTGCCTCCTTTAATATCGCTGGATATATCCCATTCAGCTCAGGTGCCTTCCTTATGTTCAACTTCAACAATTTCTTGTCCACTTAAAAATACTCATTCAGTTTATCAGCTATCTGTGCAGAATC
The DNA here is from genome assembly GCF_048544385.1 of Mastigoproctus giganteus. Taxonomy (NCBI): domain Eukaryota; kingdom Metazoa; phylum Arthropoda; class Arachnida; order Uropygi; family Thelyphonidae; genus Mastigoproctus; species Mastigoproctus giganteus. The sequence continues at coordinate 209,251,751 of NC_143580.1, read as the reverse complement.
ATCAATAGTCAAACCATCAACATCAAGTGGACCAATCTGATTCATCTCTTTCCTTCTAGAGTTTACATAAGTAAAGAACTCTTTGCTGTTTTTCTTTGCGAAATATTTCTCATAATCTGCCTTCGCCTGACTAACCCCCTTTGTGACTTGATTACAGACTAGCTTATATCTGCCATAGGCTTCTGTGTTGTCTGATAATTTATATGCATCCCATGCATTTTTGTTCTCTGCCACAAGCCTCATTAATTCATCTGACTTCCATTTAGGCCTAAACCTTGGACACTACACCGATGAGCCAAAACATTATGACCACCAAGTCGTTATGCAATTCTAAGCACCTGCAGTGAACTATGGCATGTGCGCGGGTAGGGACATGGTATAAAAAAACACCTTATACTGAGCTCTATTAATCAGTGTTGCTCTTGTTCTTCAGATGGGAAAGGCAGCGGCAAAGGCCAAATTATAATGGCCAGACGATTGGGTCAGAGCATATCCGAAACGGCACGGCTGTTGGGATGCTCACTGTCAACCGTGGTTAGTACCTACTGAAAGTGATCTGAGGAGGGAAAATCCACAAACCTCCAGCGAGGTGCTGGACGACCACGGCTCATTGATGCTTGAGGTAGCGAAGGCTCTCCCGGATGGTACGTGGCAACAGAATGGCGACTGTGGTGCAAGAAGGTCGTCTGGCCTGATGAATCATATTTCCTGTTGCACCATGTGGATGGCCGGGTACGTGTGCTTCGTTTACCTGGGGAAGTGATGGTGCCTGGATGTACTGTGGGATAAAAACAAGCCGGTGGCAGCAGTGTCATGCTTTGGGCAATGTTCTGCTGGGATACCCTTGGTCCAGTGATCCATGTGCCGGACACTCTGACATGTACCACTTACCTAAACATCATTGCTGACCAGGTGCACCCTGTCATTGCAACGGTCTTCCCCTCTGGTAGTGCCGTCTTTCAGCAGGAAATTGCAGCATGCCACACCGCCGGATTGTTCGAGACTGGTTTGGGGAAGATGAGGAAGACTTCCAGGTATTGCCCTGGCCTCCAAATTCCTCAGACATCAATCCCATCGAGCATCTGTGGTTTGTGTTGGAACAGCACCTCCGATCTGCGGTGTCTCAACCACGGACCTTACAGGAGTTAAAGGACATGCTGGTTACATATTGGTACCAGATACCACAAGACATTTGGAAATCTTGTAGTGTCCATGCCTCGCTTGCTACGAGCTGTTTTGGCTGAACGTGGAGGACCAACATCATATTAAGTAGGTGGTCATAATGTTTTGGCTCATCAGTGTATTTCTTAGTTGGAATGAAACCCTAGTGAGTTCCAAGATTAAGTCCCTGAAGGCCTTAATTCCATTTAGAATTCACCATTAGTAACATCAGTAAATCCCACCGTATGGAATTTAAAAACATTCTGAGCCACTGTAGTCACCTTTACAAAAGCAAAAAGTCCTTTCCTTTACCCTTGATCCTTTACACTGTGATCACTGTCACCCAGTGGTATATTTATCTGCAAATTCTTAATGCATGAATAATCACTGCCGATAATCAGATCAAGGGTATTACTCCCTCCGGTTGCCTCTCGAACATGTCGCTGTAGAAAACAGTCATCCAATAAATCCACAAAAGTCTTGCTAGTGTGCGAGCGACCAACCAACAAGTTCCAGTCAATATCTGGAAAGTTAAAATCTCCCATTATAAGATATTGATTTACTGGCCCACTCTAATTCTCTGCAGAATTGCTCATTATACTCATCAGATTCATTAGGCCTATAACACACACCCACTCTCATTTTTCCTTTCCCAGAGCTTAGATCATACCACACTGACTCAACATTGCACTGTCCACCAATGTCAACTGGATGCACTTCCTTAGATATTGCATTTCTTAACTAACAGCCTAACCCCTCTTCCCCTCATGTCCTGTCTATCCTTTCTGTTAACATTGTATTCCCCAAATTCCAATTCTGCACTGCTTATATGTGCATGACACCATGTCTCTGATATCCCAACAATATCTGCCTTTGATGTCTTTAATAGCACTTCAAACTCATCAAATTTATTAACTATACTTCTAGCACTGGAATGAAAGCCTAGTGAGCTCCAAGATTAAGCCTCTGAAGGCCTTAATTCCATTTAGAATTCACCATTAGTAACATCAGTATGGAATTTAAAAACATTCTGAGACCACTGTAGTCACCTTTACAAAAGCAAAAAGCCCTTTCCTTTACCCTTGATGCACATGTTCCTGCTCTTAGTTATCCTAACACAGCCCACGTATTTACTTGTTTAACTATGACTACCAGGAGTCCTTGAAACCCCAACAACTTGCTTCTGGGGCTACTGGTCATTCCAATAGAAGCAGTGCAAGAATCACTTTCCTCTGCCCGGCAACCACTGTTAATCTTTTAGTCTGTGTATCTCCTCAAACTAGCAGTTTTCTGACCCACCTAACACTGCCTCGATAGCATCAGCAAATATCCTTGCATCCGTTCTATTTAAGTGTACCCCATCCCTGTAGAAGCAGGCTCTCCGGTTAACAAGCAAGTATTTAGCAGTCCGGGACTTGAACACTGGTCTACTCAAAGAGCAAGTACTACTGCACTCCTGCTCCTGAACACTCGGCTACGGAGGTCTTTTTAAATTCTTGAATACCTACCAGCAATTCCTCCAATGCTGATCTCCAGGTAATTTTCCAGTGGAGCAGAGATAACTTAGTTAATTTCAATCATTCTAAAACTTAGAACTATCATATGTCTTGCAAAAAGCAGTCTAACTGCTCCTATGCTCTTATCTTTGATGACACTAAAAATTCTAAACAAGCACACATCTCTATTAGGGATAATCCTAACTTCTGATCTCTCTCTCTCTCTCTCTCTCTCTCTCTCTCTCTCTTGGCACAAACACATCACTAATATTGCATCCTCTGCATTACTTTTCTTTTAAACAACTACTCATTCTGTACTAATCTCAAATCCTCCCTACCATGGAATATCGTTCCAAAATCTGGAGTGGTACCCCCCACAACTTCTCTCATGCTTTTAGATTCCATTGAAAAGAGGGCAGTCAGGTTAATTAATGACCCATCTCTTAATGTCTGTCTACTGTATCAGAGACATTTTGTTTCTGCTGTATGCCTTTTCTACAGATACTTTCATAGGCACTGTTCTTGTGAAGTGAAAACACTAATTCTCCCAAACTCTTCCAAACCAGTTCAGATATGTACCACAACCAATAAGCATCCATTTGTTGCCAACTTAAAATTCATAGTTTGTTTGTTGTTTGGTTTTTAGGAGCATTAGCAACTAAGGCCATATTGCTCCAGGAATATGCGGTGGCCATTCCCTGACCTTTCAGCATCCTCCGTATTTGGTGGTGATGGGCTCGAACTCCGGTCTAATCAAGAAGCATGTGCTACGCACTGCTGCTCCTTCCCACCTGGCTACGGAGGCGCCTACAATTCATAGAACCAACTTTTCTTCTTCATCATTTATCCTTAAATTTTCTGGTTTTCTGGATCAACCTTCCTTCACATGAATTTCTTGAAATTTACAATCTATAGAAATTCAATTCTAATGTCAAAAAAGTCCCATCTGTCTTCTCAACTATCAATCCATGCATGGTACTAAGTACTTGAGGTTCTAAGACCTTTTGTGTTTCAGGCTTTTGTTAAAAAAAATACCTTGTATACAGTCATTAATAGAACATCTTCTCCCTACTTTTGTGACTGCAAGAAAGGGTTCCAACTGTTTATAACAATGGAAAATACATAAGAACAGTATGGAAATCATTTACCATACTGTCATCCTGCTTAATCTCATTATATATAGCCTAGTTATATATAGTTAGCAGCTTCTAGTTACTGTATCCAACAGTTCTTTATCATTAAGTATTATTTAAAATGGCAAATTACCACAGCCAAATGAGAATGTGCTTTGTATCTGTTTTCAAATACCTTTAATACACATTGTGCTTTATTACCAAATTTTTAAACAACTATACAATTACATAATTAAAAAGGCAACATAGAGGAATATGGTTACATAAACCTCTCAAAATTTCACCACAATCATTTAGTTATCCACAACCTGAATTTTATGGTCCCCCTTCCCAAATGCAAAATAAAATATACAGGATAGCACTCCATTAATGCTTTATAGCCACTAAGAAAGTTTTCATGTTGCTAATATAGCTAGAAGTATAGGGACATGAACCACACTCTTTTGGCAAAAATTACTATATATTATTGAAATATAATGACTGCCAGCCACAATTAAAATGATCACAGACCACATCTCAAAACTGTCTATTTGGGATTTGTGTTACCAGCAAATACCCAAGCCAAAACTTGGTCAACCTAGCTGATCTGCATGAAGCATCAGAGACTTCTCTCAGATTGCTTCCTCCTAAATCAAATGCTATCCAAAGTAGAGCACCATGATAATTATTTGAATACATTTTCCAGTAATAAAACTTACTGGAAAGAAATCTTAGAAGCACTTGCATCCTAGAAGTTAATAAGAGCCAGCTCGTGCTGTTCCCGCCCCCCCATACCACCCCAAACTCTCATTTGTGTGCTATGGCAAAAATTGTTTGCCACAGGGGTGAAGTCTCACCATAGCCATGCTTCTGTATACCAAAGCACATAGATGTGTATTATAAATATCACCTTATGTTATGTAGCATTGTAAATACAGCTAATACTTGAATTGTGTGAGGAATCATTATAGCATATTACATTTTTTAAATATTTTTTACTTTTATATTGGGTGTACATAATTATTTAATTCTGATGTGAGCCCTGGCTTTGGCCATGACTTTTAACTAAACTTTTAACCATACTCTACACTGTATTCATCTAGTTGCAATAAAGAATATCTCTCTCTCTCTCTCTAAATGCCATCTTCTGCACCAATCACAATTATTACAGACTAATGACAGATGTGTATACAGCCACTTTATGTAGGATATCACACAGTTTGATGGATGGAGAAGGGATCAGCGTCACCAACACAGATGGCAAAATATACTGTAAAACATATAGTACTGTTATAGCTGTGTTCATTTCTGAAAAAGTTGCTTGCAGTCAGCCCGCTTAAAATTTCAAAAACCCATCTGATCGGCTGAAAAATAAAACCAAGGAATTTAATTAAAGTTTAATCACGTTTTAGGCTAAAAACATGTTTATTTATTTTTTTTTACTGCTTTGGTTTTATTCATAAAAGCTAACTAGACTCTTTAACACAAAAGCGAATAACAAGACTCCTACCTTCCCTGATCAATGTGAGTAACCTTGGAGCAATCAGCTTACAGCTGGAGGATCAGCTCTGTGGACTGAAATTGTCCACGGAATTTGGAACTTTTATGAAAATGGGAGGGAGACCCTTTCTTCTTCCTTTGAGTTTCACAGAGACTGATGGCAGTCATCATGAAACAGGTAGGTATATGGGATCTGTTAGGGTAACTAATAATAAGAATAGGTACATGTATACTTGCATGTATACCAGTGCTAGAAGTATAGTAAATAAATTTGATGAATTTGAAGTATTGGTCAAGATCTCAAATGCAGATATTGTTGGGATAGCAGAGATGTGGTGTCACACAGATATAAGGAAGGCAGAACTGGAATTTGGGGAGGTACATATAATGTGTACAGAAAGGATAGGAAGGGAGGAGGTGTTATTCTGTTAATTAAGAAAAACATAAAATCAAAAGAAGTGCATCCAGTTGATATAGATGAACAGAGCACTGTTGAGTCAGTCTGGTGTGACATAAGCACTGTGAAAGCAAAAATAAGACTAGGAGTGTGTTATAGGCCTAATGACTCGAAAGAGAACAATGAACAATTGTACAGAGAAATAGAGTGGGCTAGTAAATCAGAATGTTTTATAATGGGGGATTTTAACTTCCCAGATATTGACTAGAACTTGTGGGTTGGTCACTCACACACTAGTAAGACTTTTGTGATTTACTGGATGATTGTTTTCTGCAGCAGCATGTTCGAGAAGCAACCAGAGAGGGTAATACTTTTGATCTGGTTATCAGCAGTGATAATTCGTGTATTAAGAATTTGCAGATAAAGGAACCACTAGGTGCAGATAAAGGAACCACTGTGTTACTCAATGCACAGTGTACTGATGTGGGATTTACTTAAAGATATAATTACCATCAGTTGTAAAAGAAAGTGTTTTTGTTTCCGTAAAGGTGAGTACAGTGGTCTCAGACAGTTTTTAAATTCTGTACAGTGAGATCACAATTGACGATATTACCAACAGTAAATTGTAAGTGGGAAGCATGCAAGGAATTAATCGTGGAAGCTACTAAAAGTTTCATACCTATTAAGAAATATTGTTCAAGGTTTAGGCCTAAATGGTTATCAAATGAACTAATGAGACTCGTGACAGAGAAGAAAAATGCATGGGATGAATATAAATTATCAAGCGACCCAGAAGCCTATGGCAGATATAAGCTAGTCTGTAATCAGGTCACAAAGGAGTTTAGGGAGGTGAAGGCAGATTACGAGAAATCTTTGGCAAAAGAGGCTAAGAAAAACAACAAGGATTTCTTTACTTATATAAACGCTAAAAAGAAGGGAATGAATCCGACTGGTCCACTTGATAGCAATGGTTCGACTGTTGATGATCCTGCTCAGATAGCAAACAAATCGAATGAGTATTTTGCATCTACATTCACACATGAGGAGTTATTAAGGTTTGAAAATGGCAGAAGGTTATCAAATTGTAGCAGGGTGCTTAATCCTCTGTTGTTGTAGAAGTTGATAGTTTAAATTAATTCGAGGAAGAACCAGACAAGCCAATGTAGTGAATGAATAGGTGAAATGGGAGATGTCATGTTCTTTTTTTTTTTTTTTTTTTTTGGCTGAAGCTATATAAACTTGCTTTCTTGCCACTATTATTACTAATTAGATGTGTTACTCAATGCAAAAATTAATTTTCACTTGATTTCAGAAAAGACTTTGATACTGTTCTACATGAAAAACTTCTATACAGATTGGATTAGTGTGGCATTTGGGAGAACTAGTGCTTTGGATAAAGGGATGATTCAGTAAGTGAAGACAGAAAGTGGTTATCAATGGCCACTGCTTTTCTTAAGCTAATGTATTAGTGGAGTATGCAAGGAATTAGTCTGGGCTCACTGCAGTTTTCAATATTTTTTAATGTTACTGCCTAAGTTTACAATTTTTTAATGCCTAAGTTTACAGATGATATAAAGTTAGCAGTGCAGTTAATGACCATAATAAAAATATACTATTTCAGCAAGATCTAGAAAAATTAGACAGATAGGCTGAGAAGTGGCAATTGAATTTAATATTGATAAATGCAAGGTACTTCATATGGGAAGTGGTAATCCCAGATTAACATACTAGCTCTGTGGTAGATACTCAGGGCAGTGGAGAATGAAAAACACCTGGGAATAATAATACAGTCAGATATTAAGTTCTCTGAGCAGTATCGACAGGCTTCTTGGATAGCTCATGGGGTTGTGTCAGTGATATACAGGAATTTTGCTAGCAGGAATAAAGAGGTGGTTATTCCGATGTATAAGGCAATGGCAAAGCCAACATCTTGAGTACTGTGCAAAAGTCTGTAAGCTTCATTTTAGAAAATTTCTGTTGAAATGAATGCAGAGAAGAGTAACAAGATTAGAGAACGAAAAAAAAAAAAGTAAACTTAGGAAGAAAGGCTTGAGTTCTGCAAATTGCAGCATCTGGAAACTGACTGAATTGAGTAAGCTAAATGATGAAGGCATCCTTATTTTTGCAGAGACAAGTCACGAAAAGGGACATTTAGATTGAGGAAGGTCAGTGCATGCCAGATGTGTGGAAATATGATTTCAGAAGATAGTTCAGCATCGCCACAAACTTCCATATGGTGTTGTAAACAACACCCAGAGAGGAATCACACAACTTATTAGAGGGCATAGACAAATGATATGAGAAGTGTTTTTAAGTGCTTCCTTGCATCATTTGTCATTTGCCAATAATACTAATACAAATTTTAAATCTCACAAGTGGGAAATATTAATATACACAACACTTAAAATAAAAGCAAATTAGTTTAGCATCAAAGTTTAGCAAAAAAGGCTATATGTTGATTACCACTGACTACAGAGTGTTAAATACAACTCTCAAGACACAGTATTTTCAGTAGTGTTCCATTACATTGGTATCCTGTCATCTGAAATTCTACCTAAGTTATTAGAACAACAAGAATAAGCATGGTTTAAACTGATCCATGTAATTATAATAAATTAAAACATGTTAATTTAAATTTTCAGTTGGATGGGAGGCATCAAAAATATTCAATTTTGTTTCCTTTAAGAACATTTATAAGCAATACTCTAATTTTGAAAGCATCGATTTGGTGGGGGGGGGGGAGAGCAAACCTTGTATTTATTCAAATATGGAAAAAAGGTTAGACTTCATAAAAACCTGTTTATTGCTAAAATGCCACTTAAGCAGTTTACATAAAAACTATACTAGTAAATTAATAAGAGGAGTTTACCTCAATATAGTACGTGGAACACTTCCGTATGATACCCTCCAGAAATTAAAACGGAAAAAACGAAAAAATTTTCATGAATGAATTTTTCCTGTGATCACGACAGTCGGTCGAAAAGCATTGTCAGCTTCGGGAAGGAAAATCGTTTTGAATATTTTCGTTAGATTCTTTTAATTGCGTTAATTTGAATTTTAATTGTTTTGAATTGATTTTGAATTGTGTTAAATTGATTATTTAATTATTTATTTATATTTTACTTTAATTATTTATATTTTACTTTAATGTACCGGTAAGTTGTCGATTTTTTCGTTTTTTCCGTTTTAATTTCTGGAGGGTATCATACGGAAGTGTTCCACGTACTATATTGAGGTAAACTCCTCTTATTAATTTACTAATATTATTATCAACGTAGAACATATTGAGTATTACAGCTCTGATTCATACTATCTAATAAAAACTATACATAAAATGATAATTAATCTGCAGATATGAGAACTCTGTGTATATTAAAGCAGATAAATCTTACCTCCTTGAATAGGATCATCATTTTCTTTATAATTATACGTGTGATTTAACAGCAATTTGACCATTTTCAAATCATTCTGAAAACAATACAAAAAAAACTGTCTTTATGCAAGAAAAAGATAAGGAAAATGAAGCAATCAGAGAATGTGCAGGCACTTTGTGATGCCACTTGTTACAAAATTACATAAAATTCAATTCTTTTCATTAAATTTGAGAATATGTGTGCACCTGTGGAAATAGTAATTAAAATTATGTTTTAATATTAAATTTTATTACAAAAATTAAAGGTGGATAAGCATTGGACTAAGTGAAAATGATAGAAATATACACAACAGTTCTGAACAGAATTTATATTTCTATTAGTGCTTTTGATCTGATTTTTTATGGCACATGGGGAACCTATGCCATGAAGTAACAAGCCCAAAAATTAAAATACATTAAAAACCAATAGTAGCCTACAAATAGTTTATCATGTCAAAATGTGTAAAAACCAAGAACACTTTTTTTTTTATGAACACATGTACAAAACTACCAAAATATATATTTCTAGATATGATGGGTGTTCAATAAAGAATGATCATAACTTTAAGTGAACAACAGTACTGCTTACAATTTCTAGCTGAGCTGTAGAATTTAAGATAAAACCAAGTGGCATCACATAGTGCCTACACAGTTGACTTGTGTGCACTGTGTAAACTTGGCAGTAAGTCAATCTCATGCCTGTTCAGTTTGCCTATGTAAAAATGGACATATTTGCAGAACAGTATGCAGCTCTCAAATTTTATTTCCATTTCAAGAAAACATCAGCTGAAGCATATTTACCATAAGAGGCTTACGGTGAATCTATGTTTCCATATAGCACAGCTACTAGTAGTTTAGAATGTTTAAAGATGGACATGATTCAATCACAAAAATCGGCAGTCTAGAAGCAACAATCACTGCTATCAACACAGAAAGCATAAACACTGTTTCTGTAATCATGAGGGAAGATCGTCATACAACAGTAGGGCAATTTTCAGAGATGTTGAGAATATCAGTAGAAAGCATACGCGGTATTCTACAGGATCATTTGCATAAGACACATGTTTGTGCATGCTGGGTTCCAAGACTACTCACACTTGAGCAACGGCAAGTTCCAATGGAAGTTAGTTAGGAACTGAAAGGACTGGTTACTGAAGATTGTGAGGCTCTGCACAGGGTGATAACGGCAGACAAAACAATACTTCATCAATTTGATCCAGAGAGTAAGCAACAAAACTCTGTTTCTATGTTTAAATCATCAGCATACTGAAAAAAGCAAGAGTTTGGCTTCTGCAGGAAAGGTTATGATCATCTTTTTTGACATGCTAAGAATGGTTTACCAGCACAATCAGCCATGTCATACAACTGTTATGGGATGTCACTAGAGAAATGTACTGTACACTTTGCAGGATCATATTCATGACAAACGAATACAACTGCAAACAGCTGGATGGATACTGCAACATGACAATGCAAGACCTCAACATTACTCATGCTGCCATCAAGTACTGAGCCAGCATTAATGTCATATGTATTCCTCATTCACCCTACAGCCCAGAGACCTTGCACACTGTGATTTTTTTATTACTTTTTTTTCCAAAGTTAAAGGAGCTGAGAGGAAAACATTTCCAGTAATCATAAAAAGCTGCAAAAGACATTAGAGGTGATTCTAAAATACATGTCAAAAAATAGGTTCCACTATGTTTTTGAAGAAGGGTAAAAATGACGGAGTAAGTGCATTTCATCAAATGGGAAATACTTTCAAAATACAAATGATTAACAAAAGGCATGTTGTGAAGAAACTGAACAGGCATCGTATTTATAGAAGCTTATAATTTGTAAATATATTAAAAAATTTTAGACAAGTCTTTAACAGATGGGATCAGACCACATAACGTTCGGCCTGATGGTCAAAACTGCTAAAACACATACTTCACTCACAGCATGGATTTGTTAAGGGGAGATCTCATCTGACCAATTTGACTGTATACTACGATCTCTGCCAAATGAATTGGATGCAAAAAAAATAATTTTGATATCACATAATTTGAATTTCAGGAAAGCTTTTGATACTGTTGCACATAAAAGACTGCTACATAAACTGGAGCAGTGTCGCATTAAGAGTATGTTACTTCTATGGATAAAGGGGTGGTTGGGTGGCAGAAGACAGAATTGTGGTTATTAATGGAACAGCTTTTCATGGACTGATGTTATTGGTCGAGTTAGCATTAGCATTAGTAGAGGCATATGATGCAAGAAAGTAAGCTTATTCAGCATCAGCCAAAAAAAAAAACACAAACCACTCCCATTTCACCCCTCCGTTCGCTCGAAATACCTGTCCAGTTTAGCCTTAAATTTGTTTAGGCTATCAACTTCAACAACAAGTGATGGAAGTCGGTTCCACCAACCAACCACCCGCTGGCCAAAGGCAAATTCCCGCACATCTATCCGACATCCGTCCTTCCTCAATTTGAATTTATGCCCTCTGAGCTGATTATTCTGAGCAAGATGAAGAATCCCATTGGCATTGAGCATGCTCAAACCATTCAAAGCCTTATACACCTCTATCAGATCACCTCGCCGGTGCCTAGTCTCCACACTCGGTAATTTGCAAAACTTAAGCCTTTCTTCATAAGAGCAACCCTTTGTTCCATTCACTAATCTTATTGCCCTTCTCTGTACCCGTTCCAGCAGCTCTACATCCTTCTTGAAATGAGGCCTCCAGACCTGTATACAGTACTCAAGATGTGGCCTAACCATTGCCTTATACAAGGGAATAATCACCTCCTTATCCCTGCTAGAAAAATTCCTGTATATCATTGACAAGACGCCATGAGCTACTCTTGCAGCCCGTCTGCACTGCTCAGAGAACTTCATATCTGCTTGCACAATTACCCCCAGGTCCTTTTCATTCTCCACCACTGTCAGTGTAGTACCGCAGAGTTGATACGTTGCTCTGGGGTTACTGTTTCCCATATGTAGTACTTTACATTTGTCAATGTTAAACTTCATTCGCCACCTCTCAGCCCATCTGTTCAACCTTTCCAGATCCTGTTGCAGCAGCATAGCGTCAGTGGTGTCCTTAACAACCCTGCCAACCTTTGTATCATCTGCAAACTTGGACATTAAACTTGATATCCCATCATCAATATCATTCATAAACACCGAAAACAACATCGGACCCAACACTGAACCCTGAGGAACTCCACTAATAACATTAGTCCACGACGAGCAGTGTCCATTGATTACCACTCTCTGTCTTCTGCCACTCAACCATCCCCTTATCCATAGCAGCAATTTGCCTCCAATGCCACACTGCTCCAATTTGTGCAGCAGTCTTCCATGTGCAACAGTATCAAAAGCCTTTCTAAGATCCAAATATATAATATCAAAGTTATTCCCTGCATCTAGTTCTTTTGTGACTACATCATAGTATCCAATCAAATTGGTCAGGCAAGACCTGCCCCTTAACAAAACCATGCTGCATCTGAGCTATAACTGAATTCTTGTCTAGATGATCCTGCAGTGCTTCTTTAACCAGTGCCTCCATTAATTTACCTGGAACAGAAGTTAAACTAACAGGTCTATAATTACTTGTGTCAGCCTTTGATCTTCCTTTGTGAATTGGGGTTACATTTGCACATCTCCAGTCTATGGGTACCTCCCCTGAGTCCAAAGAAGCTCTCATAATTATGGCTAGGGGTTTGCTTACTTCCTTTGCTGCCTCCTTTAATATAACTGGATAGATCCCATCCACCCCAGGTGCCTTTTTTATGTTTATCCTCAACAATCTCTCCTCCACTTTCCTCTCAGTTATTACAAAATCATCCAGCTCACTGCCAATGTTTACTTTACCTACATCATTCTCCTTCCTGAATAACTCCTCATGCGTGAATGTAGATGCAAAACACTCGTTTAGATTGTTAGCCACCTGAGCAGGATCCTCAACTGTTGAACCATCAATATCCAGTGGACCAATCTGATTAATCCCTTTCCTTCTTGAGTTCAAATAGGTAAAGAACTCTTTTCTGTTTTTCTTTGCATCCTTTGCCATGGATTTTTCGTAGTCTGCCTTTGCCTGCCTAATCTCCTTTGTGACTTGGTTACAGACTAACTTATATCTATCATAGGCTTCCATGTCACCCATTAATTTGTATGTATCCCATGCATTTTTCTTCTCTGCCACATGTCTCATTAGTTCATCTGACAACCATTTAGGCCTAAACCTTGAACAATATTTCTTGGTTGGTATGTAAAGCCTGGTAGCTTCCAAGATTAGTTCCTTGAATGCTTCCCATTTTGAATTTGCTGTTGGTAACATCATCAGTTGGTCCCACTGTATAGAATTTAAATACTGTCTCAGCCCATCATAGTCGCCTTTACGAAAGCAAAAACCCTTACCTTTACCTCTGATGGTAGTTACCTCCTTGAGTAATTCCCACTTCAGCACACTGTGATCACTGCCACCTAGTGGTTCCTTTATCTGCAGATTCTTAATGCATGAAGAATCACTACTGATAATCAAATCACGAGTATTACTCCCTCTAGTTGCCTCCGGAACATGCTGGTGTAGAAAACAATCATCCAATAAATCCACAAAAGCCTTGCTAGTGTGTGTGTGAGTGACCAACCCACAAATTCCAGTCAATATCTGGGAAATTAAAATCCCCCATTATAAGACTCTCTGATTTACTGGCCCACTCTATTTCCCTGTACAATATCTTATTATACTCATCAGAGTCATTAGGCCTATAGCACACTCCTACTCTCAATTTTGATTTCCCTATGCTTATGTCACACCAAACTGACTTGACACTGCCCTGTCCATCGATGTCGACTGGCTTCACTTCCTTGGACTTTATGTGTTTCGTAACTAATAGCATAACCCCTCCTCCCCTCCTGTCCTGTCTATCCTTTCTATACACATTGTATTCCCCAAATTCCAGTTCCGCATTCCTTATATCTGTGTGACACCACGTCTCTGATATCCCAACAATATCTGCCTTTGATGTTTTGAGCAATACCTCAAATTCATCAAATTTATTTACCAAACTCCTAGCATTGGTGTACACGCAGGTATACATGCACCTGTTTCTATTCTTGGCTACCCTAACACAACCCATGTGTTTACTTGTACCGCAATGACGCCCAGCAGTCTCTGAAATATCCTGCATCTTGTTTTTCAGGATTCTGCTCATTTCAATAGTTCCACAAGGTTCGGTGCTGGGTCCATTGTTGTTTATTGTTATATTTATTAACAATGCTGATGGAGGTATATCATGCTTAAGTCTGCAGATGATACAAACATTATCAGGGTGATTAATGGCAGTAATGAAGGTATGCACAGATGAGCTGCCACAGATGAGCTGATAAATGGCAACTGAAGTTTAAAATTGAAAAATGTAAGGAACTGCATATGGTAAGTAATTCTACAGTAACATACCAACTGTGTGGTACTACCGTCAGGGTGGTGGAAAATGAAAGGGACATGGATGGGAATAAAGATATAAAAGAATTTTGCTTGCACAGATAAGGAAGTGTTTAACCCATTGTAATAAGCAATGGTCAGGCCACAACTTGAGCACCCCATACAAGTCTCAATACCTCATGTTAGGAAGGATGTAGAGCTGCTGTAATGGCAATAAGAATGGTGAGGGGAACAAAGGGGGTGTTCATACCAAGAAAGGTTTCAGTTCTGTAAATTGCAGTACTTGTTGAATAGGCACCTGCAAATGATCTGATTGAGGCTTTTATGGCTTCGAATAGCTTGAGTAAACTCAATGCTCATGAGAATCTTCCTCTTGCAAAGACTATGAACATGAGAGGACATAAATTCAAATTGAGGAAGGATGGTTTTTAAAATAGATGTGAAATGGGTGAAACAAGCTTCCATCCATTATTGTAGAAATGAGTAGTTGGAAAAAGTTGAAGGAAAACCAAGAAAAGCTACTAGAGGGGATGGAGAGGTGAAATGGTGTTTTTTTTTTTTTTTTTTTTTTCAGTTGATGCTGTATAAGCTTGCTTTCTTTTCCATGCTTTTCTACAGTTCTGACATTCAATAAACATACTTCATGGTTAAAATTGTATAACAGAACTCACATAGAGGAGGATCATCAGCTGTCAGCGAAAAGGATGGATAAGATGAATGTGTTCCATATGGGAGTAAGCTAAAACAACATCCTCTATGTTTCTTGAGCAGACTAGACTGCCACATTCAGAGTAGTAACAGTAGTGGCATATGATGCAAGGAATCAAACTTATAAAACATCAGCTTTAAAAAAAAAAAAAAAACACCCCACGCCTTCCCACTTCTGTGCATCCTCTCTAACGATTTGTCTCGTCCTTCCTTATAGAAACTGAAACTGCCCATTTACACAACATCAGATGGAAGTTTGTCAAATACCCTCTGGCCATATGCAAGTTTTCACACATCTAACCCAAAACTATCCTTTATAAATTTATTACCCTTGATGTGTGTACTTTAGAAAGAATAACAATGCCATCAGAATCCATTTTCATGCCTTGAACACCTCAGGCATGTTTCTATACTGATGCCGAATTCTATGTAGTCTCCAGACAATGCACTTTATAGAGCTCAAGTCAGTTTTGGTAAGAGTATCCCTCACTGTATGCCCGAATAATCAAGTTGATTTTCTTTGCTCCCATCCAAAGATCTACATTCTTCCTAAAATGAGGCTTCCAGACCCATATCTTGTACAATGGAAATATCACCACTTTGTCCATGCTGCAAAATTCCTGAATATCTCACTGACGGAACCTATGAACTGTCCCAGCAGGGTAGCTCCACTGCTCAGAGAACTTCTTGCTAGACTGCCTCTTTCATTCTACACTGTTTTTAGTGTAGTATTACTCAAATACAGTCTATCTATATTTATCAACGTTAAACCTTAACTGCCATTTTCAATCTTTCTAATTTATTCAGGTATTTTTTGGAGCATCACACCCTGTTCCTGTCATTAACCACTCTGCTAACCTCTGTCCTGTCAACAAATTTAGACAATAAACTTGATATATCTTCATTGATATCGTTAATAAATACTGAAAACTGTAAGAAGCTGAGTATTTAATTGTGAGCACCTACACGAATAAGATTAGTTCATGAAGAGCAGTAGCCATTAATATCTAACCTATTGCCATTCAAAAATTCTTTATCCAAAGGGGCAACTTTGGATAAGGAACAACAGTTACTGCTATCTCTACCAATTTGTACAGCAGTATTTCATGCAGAACAGTATCAAATGCTCCACAGCTTAGAGGACTATACTCTTAAGTATGTCTTTTTTCCCCCCATCCAGTGCCTTTGTGACAACAACATAGTGGTGAATCAGATATGTCCGACAAGCTATTCTTTATAGAAATTCACGTTGTGATTGACATATTATTGCATTCACATGAAGAGATAATCCTGCAGATATCTTTGGGTATCACCAGTCTAAAAGTATTTCCCCCAAGTCAAGGATGCTCTCAAAATAAGGCCATGGTTAGCAAACACCTTGAGTTCCATATACCTGGAGGCTTCACTTTAGGAAGGATGTAGATCTACTGGAATGGGTGCAAAGAGGGGTAATCAGATTGGTGAAGGGAACAAAAGGGTGTGCTCTTACCTAGAAAGGCTTCAGTTCTGCAAATTGTAGCATCTGGAGACTAGGCACCTGTGGGGAGGTCTCATTGAGCTGTTTAAGGACTTGAATGGATTAAGAAGGTCAAATGTTAATGGCATTCTTCCTCTTTTTAAGACTACACACACATCAGGGGGAGTTATAAATTCAAGTTTGTTATTGTTATTTTTTTTTTTTTTTTAGGAGCATTAGCAACTAAGGCCATATTGCTCCGGAGGTATGCAGTGGTCATTCCCTGACCTTTCCGCATCCTCCGTATTTGGTGGTCACAGGCTCGAACCCTGGTCTAATCAAGAAGTGTGTGCTATGCACTGCTGCTCCTGCCCACCTGGCTATGGCGGCGCCATAAATAAATTCAAGTTGAGGAAAGGTGGTTGTAGGATGGATGTGTGGAAGTTTGCTTTCAGCCTGCAGATGGGTGATAGTTGGGTCAGACTTCTATCTGTGGAAGTGAATGGTTTGAATAAATTATAGAAAGAACTAGACAAATACTTGGAGAGTATGGATGGATGAAGTGCTTCTTTTTGGCAGATGCTATATAAGCTCTGAAGGTTTCCACAACCTTTTGTTGTTTCTCTAAATATCACTAGATAAATTCTGTAACCCTTAGGGGTCTTACTTTTATCTTCAAAAATTTGTCTTCCATATTCCTCTTGTTTAGCTCCCAATTTGAATTAGGTATACTTCTGTTGTCCCTAAAGACTTTTGCATACTTGAATGTAGACGCAAAGTTTCAGATATGTTAGAAATTCAGTTTGGCAGCAATCTGATTAATTTTCTTCATTGCTACTTACTATATTTCACTCATATTTCATAGCTAATAACTATGAAATATCATGAGTGGGCACAACACACAGTTTGAAGTGTTTTGTTATTTGTTTATTAACTGTTAATTAATGTTTATTTATGGGGGCAAGGGGTGCAAACTATTTACTTTCTTGTGGATATAGGAATATGTGGTTACAATTCTGAGGTTCAAAATCCAGTTTTGGAGAAAAGGATATGAAACTGTAAAATTATTTATAGTCTAAAATAGTTTATTCTCATATCCAGTATACAGTTAAATATTATTTAACATTATACTAAATATAAGAATCATCATTCCCTACAACCTACAGTTCTCAGGAATGGTGTTCCCTAAGCTAAAGCTGAAACATGCTTAACACTTGTAACACATTAAATCTTGTGTTTTGACTACTTACCCAGTCTCATTGCCTTTTTGTCTTCTTTCTTGCAAAAAGAAGAAACACTGCAGGATCATCTAGACAAGACTTCAGTTATAGCTCAGACACAGCATGGTTTTGTTAAGGGAAAGTCTTGCCTGACCAATTTGATTGGATACTATGATGCAGTCACAAAAGAACTGGATGCAGGGAATAACTTTGATATTATATACTTGGATCTTAGAAAGGCTTTTGATACTGTTGCACATGGAAGACTGCTGAACAAATTGGAGCAGTGTGACATTGGAGGCAAATTGCTGCTATGAATAAAGGGGTGGTTGATGGGGAGAAGACAGAGAGTGGTAATCAATGGACACTGCTCATCATGGACTAATGTTATTAGTGGAGTTCCTCAGGGTTCAGTATTGGGTCCATTACTGTTTTCTGTATTTATAAATGATATTGATGATGGTATATTAAGCTTAATGTCGAAGTTTGCAGACGATACAAAGGTAGGCAGGGTTGTCAAGGACACTACTGACACTACACTGCTGCAACAGGATCTGGAAAGGTTGAGCAGATGGGCTGAGAGGTGGCAAATGAAGTTTAACATTGACAAATGTAAAGTACTACATATGGGAAACAGCAACAACAGAGCAACGTATCAACTCTGTGGTACTACGCTGACAGTGGTAGAGAATGAAAGGGACCTGGGGGTGGTTGTGCAGGCAGATATGAAGTTTTCTGAGCAGTGCAGACGGGCTGCAAGAGTAGCTCATCGTGTATTGTCGATGATATACAGGAATTTTTCTAGCAGGGATAAGGAGGTGATTATTCCCTTGTATAAGGCAATGGTCAGGCCACACCTAGAGTACTGTATACAGGCCTGGAGGCCTCATTTTAATAAGGATGTAGAGATGCTGGAACGAGTACAGAGAAGGGCAACAAGATTAGTGAATGGAACAAAGGGGTGCTATTAGGAAGAAAGGCTTAAGTTTTGCAAATTACAGTGTCTGGAGACTAGGCACCAGCGAGGTCATCTGATAGAGGTGTTTAAAGCGTTGAATGGTTTAAGCATGCTCAATGCTGATGGGATTCTTCCTCTTGCTCAGAATAATCAACTGAGAGGGCATAAATTCAAATTGAGGAAAGACAGATGTAGGATAGACATGAGGAAATTTGCCTTTAGCCAGTGGATGGTTGGTTGGTGGAACAGACTTCCATCCCTTGTCGTGGAAGTTGATAGCCTAAATAAGTTTAAGGCTCAGCTGGACAGGTATTTCGTCCTTTTATTTATTTATTTATTTTATTTTATTTTATTTTTTTTGGCTGATGCTGCATAAGCTTGCTTTCTTGCATGAGATGCCTCTACTAATGCTAATAGGATTCTTCTGGTCCTTAGCTTATCTTCAATAACGCACAGATTTCAAGACAAAATCACCAAACTTCTGATCTCTTTTGGTATAAACACATCAAAAATATTGCTATCTCTGCATCTAAAACACTGGGTTTTCTGTTTCACTCTTAGTGTTACCTTTTTTATAAACAGCTAATCACTCTGTAAAATCTCAAATTCCTCCTACATTAAATATCATTCCCACATCTGAGGTGGTGCCCATCAAAACTTCTCCCAGTTTCTAAGACTTCATTCAAAAGAGGGCAGTTAAGTTAATTAATGACCCATCTCTAACAAAGTCTTTCCAATCTTCCTCTCGCAGATATTTACCTGTGGGCTCACATCTGGTGAGCATGGGCTTGGCACACCCAGGGTCCTGAGCTGGATATCATCATTCTTCTCTTTCTTGGCGATTCCCTTCTAGCCTCCGGCTTCCTTGCACTATGTGGCTAATAATAATAATAATAATAATAATAATAATAATAATAATCTGTTTCTGCCCCATGCCTTTTCTATATATACTTCCATTGTAACTGTTCTTCTGTACAGGCTTATATAATTTCCCTTCTCTCTCTCTCTTCCAAACTTGTCAGAACACATGCCGCTACTAGTCAACATATATCTGTGTAGAACTTGGTCCTTGAGAGTGTCGCAAACACTCTCTCAGATATGCCAAGCTGTTCTTGCCATCTGGGAGTCTAAAACACTGATGGAACTGATATTCGGGTGATACCAAAGTCGAGTGGACCAAATATTGGCGAAGTCTGGTTGGTCTATGCCAGTCAAATCTTCTGCTTTCACCTTCATGATGGTGGGACTATTAGTAACCCTCGGTATAACCCAAATGTGCAAGTCCTGAAATACTATCACCCAAGTGTGATACCAACATAAGCAGGGGTCGAGTTGTGGCACCCACACCATATGGAGGAATGCTGACTAGGTGTTAGCAGTCAACACTAGGTGGTAGATGACTCTCATCAACTGGAGCAATATTGGAGGCTTGACGTGGTGGAACCCATGTTTAGTTTCGAGAGTAAACTCTTCCCCCATCTCTTCCATTGTGCAGTATGATTGATGTCTTTTGAAATTATGATAGCCATCATGGTGAGATCCAATCTTCCTTACATTTTGAGGGAGCAGCTCTAAAATGGTGTTCGCAGGCCGGCCGCTAGTTAGTACACAGGAAGGAACCTATTGGTAACTCTCTAGGAAGCTTCAGGATCAACTAGTGCACAATCTTGTTGCCTCTACTCCGCCAGATAGTGACTGGAGGGAGTCAGAGTAGTGTGTGTATGTGAGGGGCATTGTCGAGATCACATTATGTCAAGGATCTGGGTATATTCTTACCATGTGTGCAGCATATTCAAAAATTTCATTACTTCATACAGCATGTTCCCCTCCACATTTTCTTACTACTGAATACACCATGAATTGCCAAACTAATAGTGCAAACTTACCTGCGAAAATATCAAAACCTCCCAAACACTTCCTCATTCATTAAACAAATATATGTGGTCTCAGTTCTAATCTCAATGATGTCCATTTCCACTTACAGTCTGCCAAACCTCATACTTTTTCTGACAGAATCTCAGTTATTCATTGATTCAATCACTGTTCATCTTGGTTGTCCGAATTATCTGTTGTATGATTCCTTTCACTTCACAGGTGGTACTTGTGCATATGTCCATTCTGAAATTCCCTGTTAGAGACAGTAATTTGGAATCTCCTCTTTTCGACCTACTCTGGCTTAAAATCTCTCTACCACATTCTGTCAAATACATCAGTTGCCTCTATCATTCTCCCAACTCCACTAATCACTTGGAACTTTTTGAAAATTAACTTTCTCCAGTCCAACTTTCCTAACAGTGAGGTCATTTCGCTCAGTGATTTTTAAGTTGACTACAAAATGGAAGCTGGCTTCTGTTTTTAGTCATAAGGAGTCATAAGTACTCAGCATCTCGACCAGCTGGGTCGAGATGCTGAGTACTTATGACTGAAATGCTGAGGCTTTTATAATTACTAATTACCTCGCACAGATTGTTCATTTACCTTCCGGAACACTGGACAATCCTAACCATACAGCCAACTTGATCTTTTTTTCCACAAACAACCCTTCTAAGTACAAAGCCGAGGCGAGTGGTCCTCTAGGCACCTCAGGTCACAATTTGGTGATGGTCTCTTCTCCAATAGAGGCTTTCTCTCAAGGCCATTCCCAACCTCATGTTGTTTGGCATTACAAGAATGCAAAATGGAATGATCTGCATGATTACTTTTCTTCTTTTCCTTGGTGGGATTACAATTTCAAATCTTCTCATGTCAGTGTTTGTTCAGATAGTGTCAGTGAAATGATTCTTGTAGGATTAGAATCCATAATTTCACGCTCCACCATAAAATCCATCCATCCTTTATCTAAACCTTAGTATAACAATAAATGTGCTAAGACTGTTCAAAAAAAAAAAATCACATATTGTAATTGGATCATATCCAAATCTCAGATAATTTTCTGCCTACACCAAAGCTCACAACAATTATAAAGCAGTTATTAATCAGTCAAAACTAGATTTCGAACAGGCTAAGAGAAGAAAATTTACTTCATGTCCAAATGGTACTTGAGAATTCTAGTCTCTTGCCAAAGCCATTGGCTGCAACTTTTGCACATCTCTATTCCCACCTCTGTCTAAACCAGATGGTTCTATTGTCACTTCAACCAAGGATAAAGTTGGCCTGCTAGCATCCTATTTTTCTTCAACTTGTGTACTAATAGTAGTAGCATCAGCCAAAAAAAAAAAAAAAAAAAAAAAACACAACACAATTTCACACAACCATTCATTCTCAAAGTTTGTCTAGTTCCTCCTTGAATTTATTTAAACTATTAACTTCCACAACGACAGATGGAAGTTTGTTTCAGCAATTAACCACTGCTGGATAAAGGCAAATTTCCACATCTATTCTACAACCGCCTTTCCTAAATTTGAATTTATGCTCCCTCAGGTTCGTAATCTGAGCAAGTGGAAGGATCCCGTCAGCATTGAACCTGATCAAACCATTCAAGGCCTTATACACCTCGATCAGACCAACCCACAGGTGTCTAGTCACCAAATGCTGCAACTTGCAGTATTTAAGCCTTACTTCGTAAGCACTCCACTTTGTTCCCCTCACTAATCTTTTTGCCCTTCTCTTTACACGTTCAAGCAACTCTACATCCTTTCTAAAATGTGGCCTGACCATTGCCTTATACAAAGGGATAATCACTCCTTTTCCCTGCTAGAAAAATTCCTGTATATCATTCACAATAACCAGTGACCTGCTCTAGCTATCTGTCTGCACTGCTCAGAAAACTTCATAACTGACTGTACAATCACTCCTAAGTCTTTTTCATTTTATACCACCCTACGTATAGTACCACACGGTTGGCATGTTCCTCTGGGGTTACTTCTACTCATATGCAGTACTTTGCATTTGTCAATGCTAAACGTCCGTTGCCACTTCTCAGCACATCTTCCAAAATTTTCTAGATCCTGTTGCAGTAGCATACTGCCATTAACAACCCTGCCAACCTTTGTATCATCTGCAAACTTTGACACTAAGCCTGATATAACTTCATCAATATCACTTATGAACGTATATCAATGATCTTAGTAAACCACTGCCCACCATTCCCAATACGTTCCATTCAATGCCTCAATCAAAAGGATGTTAGAAGAATTTTGAACAAGTTTGATGCTAAGAAAGCTCAAGGTCCTAATGGTATTTCTCCTGTTCTCAAAAGCTGTGCTTCTGAACTTAATCCTGTTCTATGTCACCTTTTTTCACTTTCTTATTTCAAAGGTGTTTTTCCTTCTGCTTGGAAATTTGCTAATATCCAACCAGTTCGTAAAAAGGGTGACAAATCACTCCCATCCAACTATCATTCCATTGCAAATCACCTCTACTCTTTTCAAAGTAATGGAGAAAACAATTAACCACCAACACAAACTATCTAGAAAACTTCCATCTGATCAATTGCCAGTATGGATTCCATCAGGGTCGATCCATTGGTGATATTCAGTCTCTTGTTACTCATCTATGGACAATTCAATGGAAAAGTTTGTTGAAACTCAAGCAGTTGGTCTTAACATTTCAAAGGCTTTTGATCATGTTTGCATAAAGTCTTCTAAATAAGCTTCCATCTTATGATTTGGCAACTGTTTTCTGTAATTTGGTATCCAGTTTTCACTCTGATCAGTCACTGCTGGTGATGGTAGATGGGTCTCTGTCTTTTCACTTCTCCACTAATGCTGGTGTTCCACAAGGTTCAATTCTTTCTCCCACTAATTTGTAAAGTACACGTAAGTATTTTACAAATATTACTTCCTCTGCATCTAAAAAAACTGGATGTTCTCTTTCACTCTCGGCATCACTTTTCTTCCAAACAGCTATTCACTCTGTACAAATTTCATATCTGCCAACCAGAGACTATTGTTCCCACATCTGAGGTGGTGCCCCCAAAATCTCTCTCAGGCTTCTAGATTCCATTCAAAAGAGAGCAATTGATTAATTAATGATGCATCTTTAACAGAGTATGTCCACTCACTGTTTCATAATAGTACTAGTGGCATGTGATGCAAGAAAGAAAGTGTATGAGCTCATGCAGCATCAGCCAAAAAAAAAAAAAAAAAAAAAATATATCACACCATTCCCTCCAAATGCCTGTCCAGTTCCTCCTTAAATTTTTTTAACCTATCAACTTCCACAATGACAGATGGAAGTTTGTTCCGGCAATTAACCACCCACTGGCTAAAGGTAAATTTCTGCACATCTATTCTACATCTGTCTTTTCTTAATTTGAATTTATGCCCCCTTAGGTTCGTAATCTGAACAAGTGGAAGGATCCCATCAGAATTCAGCGTGCTCAATCCATTCAAGGCCTTATACACATCAATCAGATCACCACGCAGGTGCCTAGTCTCCAGCCACTGCAATTTGCAGGAGAGAGAGAGAGAGAGAGAGAGAGAGAGAGGTAATCTTTAATGCCCTTCACGGCCAAAAAAGCCAGGGGTTTACATTTTTACAGCCTCCCGAAACTTATGGGAAAATCGAACAATTAATTTACAAAAACAGGTAATTTTACAAATGAAAACATATTTTGATACAAAGGAGAGAACTCCTTACGACAGTTAAGTCTGATTGAGCTGACTTAACATCGAGATAAGAGCACCGGCTCAATCAGACAGGAACAGATGCAAGGTACACATGTCATTGCTGATTAGTCCTACTAGTCATAATTTTTTTTGGTAAGTCCGGTCAACAGCGAATTTGTTCAGGTCGGCGTTAAATGCCTGGGTTTGCTTGAACATCTGCTGAGGGAGGAACCTGTCCGAGAGATGGAATAGTGCTGAATGCGAGTAGAGTTCAGGATCGGCCCTAAGGGAAGCAGGGGGAATCCTCCAGGCACAGGTATCCCAGAATGAAGGTGTGGCGATTACGCCTGTTATCATCTTGACTGTTGCTAGGAGGCATTGGTTGTCGACTAAGGTGGGAAGCCGTGGAATCCCGAGAGAGTTGGCAAGCTGCGTGTTACGAATCAGAGCTGGAAGGTTGTGCTTCCTGTTGGTCCACTTTAGGAGCCAGAATTCTGTGGCTAAGAGTGGTTTCTTTATTGACGGTGCCGCTGACGCCCAAATTTCAGCAGCATAGAGTAAAGGTGGAAAGATAATTGTTCTTATGTACCTCATGGTTGTCTTTTTATCTCTGATATGAAGGAGATGCTGTTTTGCTATCCACCTGAGCCTTGAAGCCTGTGTGAGGAGCATGTCTATGTGGGCGTTGAATCGAAGTTTGGAGTCGAATACAATGCCCAGATCACGATGGCTGGACACAATTGGTATGAGGGTGTTGCTGACCGAAGGCTGGAGAGAAGAAGGAGTTTGCTTCAATGAATACACCATGAATTCGGACTTAGCAGGATTGATCTTGAGCTCAAACTGGCAGAGATGTGACTGCAGTGAGAGTGTTGTTAATTTCCGTTTTTACCAGACCAGGGATGATGGGAGTGAGTATCTTGATATCAACTGCATAGCTCAGTAGACATCGAGAATGTGCAACCAGAGGGAAAATAATAGATGAGAACAGAAGGCCGGAAAGGACCCCTTCTTGTGGGACTCCTGCGGTGATGGATCTAGTAAGGCTGCGATCTTCTGTATGAAGCTTTATAACTCTGTTATGCAGAAGAGAGGAGAGAAAACATAATATGTTCCCTGTGATCTGGAAGTGGCATTCCAGGAGAGTGAGTAGTTGGTTTACATGGACGGCATCAAATGCAGCCTCAATGTCTAAGTAAGTAACAGCTAGTTCGTGCCTTTCTCGAATGCTGACAAGATAGTATTCATGGTGGCTAGCAGATTGGTGATCGTTGATCTGTTTGGAAGGGAATAGTGAATTTGGGCTGGATTACTGGGCAAGATCTGCTTGGTGAGGATGGGGAGTAAGGTCTTCTCCAGGAGCTTCAGCAGGCTGGAGGAGTTGGAGATGGGTCGGAAGTGTTTAGGTTTCGATGGCGACTGAACTTCGGCTAAAGGTTTGATGAGATAGTATTTCCATTGCTGTGGGAAAATCTGGTTCGAGAGTAACTGGTTGAAGATAATTAAAAGTGGCTGAATAATGTACGGACTTAGGCATTTGAGCACGAATTGGGGAACTCCATCATCACCAGTGGTTGATGAGGCAGGTAGAGAATTGATGGCGACGATCAGCTGTTGTTTTGTGATCTGAATGGTGTTCAACACTTCTTGCTGGGTGGGCTCTGTTAGTAGAGCCAGATCTGAGTTTGGCATAGGATTACGATTAAATCTTGTGACGAAATCGAGCCACAATTCAGGATCGAGTTGCAAAGGAAAATGAAGGTTCACTTTCTTGTATGGAATTTTTCCTTTAGCCAGATCTCAGTTAAAGTATAATTTGATTGCCTCAGATTTCAGGCGATTAAATTGAGCGAGTGCCCTTGAATAAACGATGCAATCATTGACATTTTGCGACTGTTTCCATGTGCGATGGAGCTGTTGCTTCAGATGGAAACTCATTTTGAGTTCTGAATTCCACCCAAGTCTTGTATATGGACTGATTGTGATTATGACAACATATTTGGCAACCGTGTTGATCCAGTTTGTGAGAATGTTCACAGCTAGCTCTGGTTCACAAGTCTCTAAAGTCACCCAGGGAATGAGAGAGGCGGCTCTGATGCACTTATCTACATCTAGTAAGTTGGGACTAGTGATGTCAACCTTTTTTGTTGTCCTTCTGGCTTCTAATTTGGGGGCTGGCAGATATGCAGTTGCATGTATTGGGACATGATCAGAGTCAAATGACGTTTCTGCAATGTAATCAAGGGTGCAAGGGATAGAGGCTAGAACAAGATCTAAGAGATTATTCTCCCTGGTTGGATCTTCATTAATAAGTTGTAGATCAGCACATCTCAAGTGTGCCAGAAGATCTTTTTTCGGATTAGATAGCTGAGGAGGTAAATTGAAATCACCACAAACTAAGTGAGAAGCTGGGAAATGCAGCTGATTGATTATCCAGTTTGAAACTTCAAGGATGATTTGCTCGGAAGGCGTTGGAGGTATGTACACCACACAGATGTCAAACATCACAAAGTTGTATCTTAACGTAATGAGGATTGCTTCATAGTTAGGGGAGTTACTGGATTTACTATCCAATAGCTTGAAAGCGGATTTCTTGTAAAATATTGCGACGCCTCCACCCTTGCGTGCAAAGCCTCTCTTGGTAAGAGGATCCCTTCATTCCCCTCACCAATCTTGTTGCCCTTCTCTGTACACACTCAAGAAAATCTATATGCTTCCTAAAATGAGGCCTCCAGACCTGTACGCAGTACTCAAGGCATAGCCTCACCATTGCCTTATACAGAGGAACAATCACCTCCTTTTCTCTGATAGCAAAATTCCTATATATCATTGACAAAACCCCATGACCTGCCCTGGCAGCCTGTCTGCATTGCTCAGAAAACTTCATATCCGACTGCACAATTACTCCCAGGTACGTTTCTCTGGGGTTACTTCTACCCATATGCAGTACTTATAGATACTTCCATGGGCACAGTTCTTCTGAATTGGCTTCTATAATTCCAGTTCTCTCTCTCTCTCTCTCTGAACATGTGCTGCAATCAGTCAACATTGTTTTACAGTTGAACTTGAAATTCACAGAACCAACTTTTCTTCTTCCTCATTTATTCCATCAACTTCCATTTTCTGGAACAACCTTCCTTCAAATGTATTTCTTGAAAATTAAAATTTACAGAAGTTCAAGTCTAATGACCTTGCGAATGAAATAGCATTTGAAATACG
This sequence comes from Mastigoproctus giganteus, assembly GCF_048544385.1. NCBI lineage: Eukaryota > Metazoa > Arthropoda > Arachnida > Uropygi > Thelyphonidae > Mastigoproctus > Mastigoproctus giganteus. The sequence continues at coordinate 209,224,135 of NC_143580.1, read as the reverse complement.
ACCTAATGAAATAGCTTTTAATACCTCTCGTGTTTAGGGTTTTCATAAAAAAAAAAAAAACAAAACAAAAAAACTTCAAACTCAATTTGCTTCTTCCTTGTTTATTCCTTCAACTTGTGTTTTCCAGAACCACCTCCTTTCACATGTATTTCCTGAAAATTACAGTCCACAGGAATTCAAGTATCAACAAGTATCTTCTTCTTTCATATTTTCAACGTTCAACCCGTGCTAGGCATTAAAGTATAATAGCTTCTAATACATTTTATGTTTGGAGTTTTCATTATTAAAAAAAAAGAAAAAAAAAAAAAAAAGACCTATCTAAATCTGGATCTATGTGCCTTTTTACCATTTTCGGTGAATCTGTTGTTTTCTAAACATTTCTCTATGAGAAAGAAAGGGGACAAAATACATTTATTTGGTAAGGAGTCCAAAATAAATAGGGATCATGTACCATTCCTGTGGCACTCTGCCAATATGCAGTTATTTTGACTGTGATGACTCAGAGTCTGTTTTATTTAATTTAGAGTATGATAACGTTGTGGCTCAACTGGATGATAGCTGTATTATTATGAGTTTTGCTCCTTTCAGCCCTAAGGGGGAAGGAGCCCTTTCCACCCAAGTTTCCAACCCTGCCACACAGAAGCAGAATCAATGCCATGAAATGCCATGACAAAGCAATCAGAACAGGAGTAGCCATAATGGTGAGAGCAGTCAGAAGTAACATAGCAAGCAGAGAAGTTATGAAAGGCTAGTACTCACACTAGAAAGAAAATACTAAATTTCACTTGTAAAATTGCTTAGGAAGATATCTAAACTTCAAGAAGATTTGCATGGAAGATAATGGACGCAACATAAAATCATCAGAATGGGTATGGAATTATATTTGATCAATTGCAGGACAAGTCATTGTTATATTATTCTCCCCTGAAAACCTGGCTGATCAGAGCCTCTATAAGACTACTTTTAGTTTAGCAAATAATTTAACCATTAAATAGAAAAAGAATAATAATAACAAAGGAAAAAGAAAAATAAGACAATTGAAATACACAAAAATATATTTTAATTACATTTTAGCAAAAAGTGGTAGGCAATGATTCGCGGCCACCAAAAACCAAAGTCTGCCTTACTATCTTATTCTTAGGTTTCTTATCTAATTTGTATTTTTCTTCATTACTATCGTTCTACTTATTTTAACTTAAATTTATTTAAGTGTATATATATAAAATAATTACCAAACGGGCTGCATGCATCAAAGGTGTCCTCTGTTGATCATCAGGAAAATTTACATCGGTTTTGTTATCCAGTAGAAGCTTAACAACTGAATAATTCTGTTTGTAAATAGCAACCATTAATGGGGATAATTTTGGAGCAGAATTGTCTTCAATATGAAGGGCATCCACAGAATTATATCTAATACCAGGATAAGAAGTTTCAGTTAAAGGATAACGGGTGAGAATATTTGGATTGGCTCCAGCTTTAAGTAAGTTTAAGCACCATTCTCTGAAATTCAAATACAAACATAAAGGTAAATACATACATTGAATAATATATATATATATATATATACTGAATGCTAATCAGTATTTACATGTAAATTATTAATGAAGCCTTATCTTATAATATTCACAATGCATAGTAAGCCTGCTTTATGTTATTGGTATATTCCTCAAAAGGAAGAAGAAGAAGAAGAAGAAGAAGAAGAAAAAACGAAAACATGGCAACAATTTCTAGTATCTGCCAAATTGTACTGTATAAAGAAATAAACAGATACAAAATAACAAAATTAAAATTTGAATAAATAATAGTAAAAAAAAAAAAAACGCAAATTTAAAATGATAAAAATTGATAGACATAAAAAAAAAAAAAAAAAAAAAATGGAAACTGATAAAAATAGAAAAATAAAAAAGTCATTTATTAACCCTTCAACATACAGCACTGCTGATTTTAAAATAATAAAACACCTAGAAAACATGTAGTATGAACACAGTGACAATGCAAATATATAGCAGCATGCAGGGAGAAAGGAGGAGAAGAAGGAAAGGTGGCAGAAGAAATTGATCAACAGTTGATTAACAATGTAAAAAGAGAGAAAAATGAAATACTCAGTTTACAATTAAGGATGCTGCATTTTCCCTGAACACCCACCTCTATTTTGGTTTACTTTGCCCTATTCTTTATTTAAAGAATAAACCCATTTCATCAGCATTAAAAAACATTCTTAGGTTCATATTCTCCCAAAATCTTCTTTAAGGTTTTGTTCCTCCAACTGTTGTAATCTTCTGCACTTACATCAACACTTTCTACACAATACTGAGGTGCTTCTTAAATTTATCTAACCACCCAGTGCTTGCATTAATTCTGTATGCCCAGGACACTATGAAAATTTCAGAGCTTGTTACTTAATTATTGTACCTTATATTGCTACACTCTTTTCATGTATCATTTGAACCTATTTTAGAATAGCTGTATTATTATCAAAATTTTTGTATACAATTTAATTTGCTTCTTGTCTACTCCTTCTCCTCCAATTGCATTTAAAATTGATTCTTTGATTTTTTAAAATCATAGATAAACTGCTTGCAGGTATGCCATATTTCTCCACAATATCTTTTTTCTTAAAATCTTGGTCAATATCATGAAGAACCGTGACTTCATCATTAATGCTTAAACACTTTCTCATTGACACTGTTTCTGCAATGGTACAAATAACACGGCTGAGACAGACTGTAGCTCACTGCCGATACACACACAGTGTAACCACTATTTGACCTTATATTAACAATTCACTATATGGCCAGGGCAAACTTCGTTGCATTGGCCATATAGTGAATTGTTAGTACCACCTACTCAATGCCGACCAGGCTAGCCAGGTGGATAAAGTACCTGCCTGGCAACCCAAAGGTCGCGGGTTCGAATCCCGCCTCGGGCTTGGATCAAAGTACTGCAAACGGCATCTGTGAGCATAATGCACTATGGGCATTATGGCCACACTCCTACTCAATGATGATTCCACAGTATGACATGACTTTTTCTATCAATCACTTCAAAGAAATATGCAACTTTGTGAATTCTGTTTATTCTGCTTTCATTCATGAAAGAAAATTTATTGTTAATATATGCTATATGTTACTTTTCAGGAAAAAAACATACCAAGGCATATAGCCAATGTGAATGATGACAAATTGTTCTAAAAGAACGAAATTTAAAAAATTGCATGAAACCACCTACTGAGAGTCTAGTTAGACGAAAACTGTCATATGTATAAGAATTGATAGGAAGGTCACACAATACTGTTGAGATGAGAAGTAAGTGTCACTCAGCAGGCATGACTTAAAACCGACTAACAAAGCATTCAATGTATTGCTGTTGCAGTGCACTAAAGGTATCCCCACAGCAAATTTTGTTTTCCTCTTAGCCAATATCAGTTTGCGAATCTATCCTATTTATTGCAAGGTTTATGACCACTTTAAAGAAAACCCATTTGGTTTTGTCTCTGTGAACAAAAATGAAACAAAGACCCTCCTACGGGCACTAATTGCCACAAGTGTTCATTAAAAGTGATGGTTAATTCCAGATCTAATGAGTAATTTCAGAGGGAAGGAAGCCATATAATATTTGATATTTTATATCAAATAATATTTGGCTGTATAATTAGCTGTTTAGCAGAAAATGTTAGAAAATCTTTAAAAATGCTTTTGCTAATTTTTTTTAAAAATTTGTTATAGAGAGACTAACACTTCACTATATGCGGTTAATTTTACTTATAATTTCATTACAAGGTGCAATGCTTTGCAAAATTCATAATATAGAGAAGTTCATAATAGAGAAGATCCCCTATTTATGCATATTAGGGGAAGGGTGGTTATTCCAATGGCAAACTGCGCTGCAACTGCTTCAAAGGGATTTGTAATGGTATACGTCTCGAGGGAACGATTTTGGACTTTAATAAATGGCCAGTGATGAGCTGTGAATATTTTAACAATGGCTCGCACTTTTGCCGACTTTTTGATATGAAACGTCCTTGGATTTACTTACAGAGTAAATCTGAAAGGTCATGGAAGCGACACCATCAACAGTGTCTGCCAGAGGTGCTTCCCATGCTCACACCACTATTCTTTGTGGAGCACTCACTAGTAGTATGATTAGAGCACGTGACCACTATGATATTTCGAGTCCTAATTCTTTAGAATTTTTGAACAGTATGACATCACAATTATGCTTCCTGCAGTTACTACTGCAGTAAGTATGATTGTAAGTATGTCATATGACTGCAACAATTTCTTTTTTTTTTTATCTCGAATTTTTGCATGTGCAGCTGTTCGGGGTATGTAACATTCCGTTGTTAGGTGCCCCGAACAGCTGCCTATGTCGTTTCAACTAAAAGATTGAGTACCTCAATTGACGCTGTTTTCAAGAGGCATTTAGATACGTTGCAATCGCAAGTATACATCTCTTGCTATAGTTATCATAAATCCATTGTATCTTGTCTTCCAGAAATTACGGAAATTTGTGAATGATTAATAAAATATTCAGAATACAAAAGCTCTTTTATTTCGTAATCAATATATACAAATCAAAATATCTAAAAGAAATGCAAAAGAGGTTTCAAATAAAACCACCTACCGTGCGTGCTTGGCAGACACGCGAATTTTTTATTCCTTTTTTTTTCCATGATAAAATATTAATATTGAGAATAAAAATTAACATGAAATATTTCCCATATCACAAAACATTCCACAATATAAAAAAATTTACATAACACAAAACCTATTCTAGAAAAGGTACAAAAAAAATCACAGATTACATGAAAAAAAAAAAAAAAAAAAAAATTATAACACGAATATTCAAGAAAAATTTATTCTAAAAACTGCCATATAGAATTTACTTCTTTATTATTGTTTGTTGTTGCTCTTCTGCTTTACTCAATAGCTGAGCGATGATTACAGAGGAATGATTCAATGTAACAATCCAGATCAAACTGAAGCAATGGTTTTCCATTTAGATCATAATAATCTGCAACGAGTTTAATTGTCAGCATTATTCATTCAGTCACACAATATTATTCATTACGTTGAAAGCTTGCCCAGCTTCAGCACTACTAACCGCAATGGTTTCAAAGATATTTCTGGCTTTCTTAATTGAAAAGGGAATTTTACTCAATTTTAAAGATAAACTGTCTTTTTACCATGGTTATTCTGTAAAGCTTCTGAAAGGTAAGATTATTCTCATTATTTGTTTTTTTTTTGGAGCATTAGCAACTAAGGCGATATTGCTCCGGGGATATGCGGTGGTCATTCCCTGACCTTTCCGCATCCTCCACATTTGGTGGCTCATGGGCTCGAATGCCGGTCTAATCAAGAAGCATGTGCTACGCACTGCTGCTTCTGCCCACCTGGCTACGGAGGCGCCTGAAAGGTAAGAGAGCTCCTGCAGGATGTTGATCATTAGAGCTAAATGGTTACGAAATTTCGGATTGAAAGACGATTTAATAATCCGGAATATTTAAATTCTGATTCAAAATGTTTGCACAAAGCGGGATAATTCCTCCAACCTGCAACTGTAAAGATCTATCGTGTATTCGGGCCATGATTGACCCCAAATACACGATAGATCTTTACAGTTTCCACATTAAGTTCTTTAGCAATCATCCTTAATTCACACTGGTTTTTTGGAGATAGGTGATAGTTTTTTTTTTTTTTTTTTGTTTTTTTTAATTATTGCCTATATGCCATTATATTTTAGAACATTTTCTACACAATGAAAACCTTGACTAAGTTTCAAAATCTGCCAACATTTCATCTTTGTAAAGTTTATATAATATCTTAGTTGCCTCATTCCCCCCCCCCCACATATTGCTACTGTGTCTAGTTCTTTGAATGCAGCGCAAAATGTCGGAATCACACAGATATTCAGCTACTGTGACCATGTAAACACAGACAGGAGAAATTTAACGGATGGCGTGGATCACTCACTTCTCTGATAAATATGACTTCTTGTCGGAGTAAAGGGGAACCACAACACAGGTTGACCAGAGGCTATTATCCGTGTCGGGAAACTTCTTAATCCTCTGACTGGCCATGGAAAGCAAATTGACTAGCGCGACTTCTCGGTATGTGACTGCATAGGGTTTATGGACACCACTAACACTGTGAAACAGTAATCCCTTTCACCCTTAATTGCGCTTTCAAATTAACTAAATTGCCTAAAAGCCAGAGGTGGGAACAATTCATACAAAGTTGTCTCTCATAAGCCATTTGTTGTATGGAAATTTTCTTCATTCTAGAGAAACTATTTTAAATGTAATTACCAGGGGGGGAAATTTAAAAAAAAATGCTATAAAGAAGTTGGTAAAATAGAGGTCTGACTGTAATTAAACCCAAATTAAGCAATTTTAAAATACATAACTGATCGATTGTACCATTAAAATGCCGAGGATGGGGCCCCTATAATATATAATATTTTAGCTGGAAAAAAAAAAAAAAACTGTGGCGGGGCTCCACTCGCCCCACCGCAGTTTCGGCTCTGGATACTCAATAATTTCATTTTTAAAATAAATGATAGTCTCAACAATGGGCTCATAAATTTTCAAAAAAATAAAAAATAAATAAATAACAATGGGCTCTCATGAGCCCACTATACCTGACCACTGGGAATGGTCCTTTCTTTCCTGTAGTGTGTGTAGTGTTTGACTGAAAGGAAGACCCTTAACAAGGTTGTTTTGTGCAGATGGCCACTGGGCTACACTGATTAATAGGGTCATGTATGTAATCAATATTGTTATGCAGAACTTGGCAGTTCCACTGTAAGATGTGATCCATTACTTGGTTTTAGAATCACAGTTTGATTCTGACTCAATTTTTTTTTTAGATAAATTCTGTGTGTTGATCCAATTTTACTTTGTATTTTTTGGTGGGGGGGAACAGAATGGGGTATGGACAGGCCATATCCTCCTCCATGTAAATTCTAAAATAGTTTCTTCACAACATCAATCTTCATGTCTGCAGAAGATTGCAAACACATTTATGTTAGGGGTGCTCCCTTCAGATTTCCACTTTCTGGAGGGAAGAAAGTAGCATAACTGGAGCTTTACCAGCTTGATGACATGTTCTTCTAGAAACTTCTGACTTGATATGTCAGTCTGAGTGCAATCTTCAAGAGATACTACAGGAAGTATGTATGTGTTTCTGCTGACTTAAATCATACCAGCATAATATACAGCCTTATGTCCAAAGTTGAGGTAACTGGCTTTTATTGATGTTGGTAAGATTGACTAGAAAATGTAGGAATTACGTTGCATTTAGATATGAGTTCACCATCTTTTGTTATTTTAATTCCCTTTGCCTGCACAACTTTCCCTTATTGTAGCTCCTGAACTAGTTCTTTTAGCAAGACCCATTCAGACAGGACACCTTTTGATATGTTTAGGGTGGCATGAGTGTAACTTTTAAAGGAATACCTGAAATGTTTGTGGGTCTCACTGAAGATCCATAATGTGTATAATTTGTTGTTTCTATAAGAAGAACTCTGGAATAGAGACTTTTCACCATTTTTAGGTGATCTGTGACATTTTCAAGATATTTTTACAAAAGAAATAGAGATAGATAGAGCTTATAGATTGGCTAGTATGAGAATAGTAGTAGTAGTAGTAGTGGCATGTGATACAAGAAAGCAAGTGTATGAGCTTATGCAGCATCAATCAAAAAAAAAAAAAATCACACCATTCCCTCCAAATGCCTGTCCAGTTCCTCCTTAAATTTATTCAACCTATCAACTTCCACAATGACAGATGGAAGTTTGTTCCAGCAATTAACCACCCGCTGGCTAAAGGCAACTTTCCGCACATCTATTCTACATCTGTCCTTTCTTAATTTGAATTTATACCCCCTTAGGTTTGTAATCCGAACAAGTGGAAAGATCCCATCAGAATTCAGCATGCTCAACCCATTCAAGGCCTTAATACACCTCAATCAGATCACTGCACAGGTGCCTAGTCTCCAGCCACTGCAATTTGCAGAACTTTAGCCTCTCTCTCTCTTGGTAAGAGGATCCCTTCATTCCCCTCACCAATCTTGTTGCCCTTCTCTGTACACGCTCAAGTAAATCTACATCCTTCCTAAAACGAGACCTCCAGACCTGTAGGCAGTACTCAAGGCCTGGCCTGACCATTGCCTTATAGAGAGGGATAATCACCTCCTTTTCCCTGCTAGCAAAATTCCTATATATCAAAACCCCATGACCTGCCCTGGCAGCCTGTCTGCATTGCTCAGAAAACTTCATATCTGACTGCACAATTACTCCCAGGTCTTTTTCATTTTCTACCACCTTAAGTGTAGTACTACACAGCTGGTACTTTTCTCTCAGGTTACTTCTACCCATATGCAGTACTTTGCACATTTGTCAAGGTTAAACTTAAGTTGTAACTTCTTAGCCCATCTGTTGTTGTTGTTGTTGTTTAGTTGCTGACGCATCGGCTTCTGTGGCCATAATGCACCTCCAAAAGTTTTTGCATTATACTGTGACCCAAGCCCGAGGTGGGATTCGAACCTGTGATCTTTGGGTTGCCAGGCAGGCACTTTACCCACCTGGCTAGCCCGGTCGGCTTAGTCCATCTACCCAAATTATCTAGATCCTGTTGCAGTAGCACACTGCCATTACTGTCATTAACAACCTTGCCAACCTTTGTATCATCTGCAAACTTCGATACTAAGCCTGATATACCTTCATCAATATCATTGATAAATATAGAAAACAACAGTGGACCCAACACCGAACCCTGTGGGACTCCACTAATAACATTAGTCCACGAAGAGCAGCACCCATTGATTACCACCCTCTGTCTTCTTCCACTCAACCATCCTTTTATCTGTTGTAGCAACTTACCCTTAATACCATTCTGCTCCAATTTGAACAATAGTCTTCCATGCGCAACAGTGTCAAAAGCTTTCGTGATTCAAATATATGATATCAAAATTATTTTTTGCATCCAGTTCCTTTGCAACCACATCATATAGAGAAAAAGAAAAGGTGGAGATTCCTTTCCGAACACTTCAGTTCTGTGTCATTTTAAGAATTATAGCCTGGAGACTCAAGTTAGGGTGAACTTTCATGATCTATTTTGGGTCCTTTCAGCCCTGGTCGATTTCTGGAACTACTACGTGGAGGCAAAATCAGTTCCACAAGTTACCAAGTGATAAGGAGTATTAAAGTTAATGTATTTTGCATGTGTAAAATGCGTTTCCTTCATTATACACAGGCTAGCTGCTTTACTTTAGGAGGCCAAAATTAAATAACTAAAATTAGAATGCTCTCTGTAATAGACTAATTTGTGAGAAAAAGCACTTGAAATCACACTGAATGTCACGCTGATCCACTTGGCACTCAGGGCCCAGTTGATGGGAGTGATCACAAAATATCAACAAAAATGTAAGCCATTTGTAAGTTTTACTGTTCTTTGTTAATCTTTAATCTTTATTGTACATAAAGATGGCGGCACAACTTCTTGACTGCACAACAGACTACATTAATCTGTCAAAGTATTCTGGGGTATTACAATTACGTTAATTGACAATTTTGTTAATTTCAATATCAAAACATTTTCATCACATATACAAGAATTATTAGAATCTGTTCTGGCAGTTTCAATTTAAATGTGAATAAACTGGTATCAAAGTAATCTCCATTAGATACTATCAGAGAATCTAGTGTCTTACGATATATTATTTGGCAAATCTTGATGATCTAACTTCCAAAACAAAGCAGATAATGGAGTTCTGAGTGACTTGTCTGGATCTGCTTGGGTAACAGCAACCATATCCATTTTCTCTACAAATGAAGAAGAGAAAAAAAAAATTAGTGACAGAGTCATTCAAAAAAATAAAAAGGATAAACTTAAAATTTCTACAAAAGAATTCAGAAGAAACAAGAATACAAAAATCCTTATTTATACTGTAATGGAACAAAATCAAATTTTCTATAAAAATATTCATAATTCTCATTATTGTAAAAGAAAGTCTTAATTTAGCCCTAGTTTAGAGACTATTACTGAAATGTGTGTGGTGTTCCCCCCCCCCCCCCACCAGTGCCTGGTGGTTTCTGATGTGAATAGCTTTACAAAATATTTTTTATTCTATTTAATTGTACTCGGTCTTTACCCTTTTGTATTTTATTTCAGAAATCCAACAATCTTAAAAAGGAATAGATGCAACAGAAGCGAAATTGTTTTGACAAGACTCAATGCACTTTCTTAAAAGCTTCTGAAAATTGCCTCTGTTGACTATACATAAAACCAAGTTGCACACAGCAAATAAGATAGTGAGTGATGATTAAAGGCTTCCAAACTTATATAATCTACCATACAACACTGCCCATCCCAATATTGGTAATATAGCAAAAAGTAAGCAGAAACGACAAACTCATTCAGAACCATATATTTGTTACAAAAAAAAAAAAAATAATAAATAATAAAATAAATAATAATACTGTATTTCTTCGATTCTAAGACGCCATCGATTGTAAGACAGCACCTTAATTTCAGAAATAAAAGTTTGATTCTAGAAAAAATATATATATAAAATAAAACACTAAAATAAATCTAACAAATATTTTTATTATAATAGAATTCAATTTACTAACAACAATAGTACTGGTATTTATCAGTAGGTATGTTATTCATCACTTCCTTCTGAATCTTCTGAGCCGTCAATATCTGCATCTCAATCAATATCAGTCTAATTCGCATTCAGGGGCAGATTCTTCTGAGCCATTGTTATCTTCATTATCCCATAATATATCATCTTCTGAGCCATTGAGAGCGTTGGTGATGCAACATTTTTTAAATGAGTACTTGACTATTCTTTCTGGAATCAGCTTCCAAGCTGTTGATACCCATTTGCCAATTTTGATGCCAGCACTTTCTTAATCTTTCCAGAAGGTATCACGGAAGGTTGTCGGTCAAAAGCCAGGATTCATATTCCGTTCTTGAGTAATCCTTAAATCGTTTGTTGACTGAAACCGTCAAGTAGCTGCATCACAACCAAGTCACCACGTTTTTGCACGATTTTATTTTTGACCCATTCGGACAAATGTCCAAGAAATGCATCAAGTACTGGCATGCTGGGTGGGTTACGAAGACTTCCAGGACATTTATTCCACACAACATTTAGCCAGTCTTTCATAAGCTCTGCCGACATCCATCCATTTTTTTTGTGCATTCAAAATAACATCTTTGGGGAAAATTTGATTCTTCGGTATGGTTTTTCGATTTAAAATTAAATATGGTGGCAACTTTCAACCATCAGTGGTGATGCATGGCATCACAGTGATATGCAGCTTTTCGTAGCCAGTGCTTATAATCTTGATTTCTTTAGCACCTTTAGCATTGACGGTGTAATTTCGAGGCATATCGAAGAAGACCGGGGGTTTCATCTGCATTTCCAATTTGACTAAATTCATAGTTTCTTTTTTTACCTTAATTTCATCACCTGTCGCTGCAAGTTAATCAGCTTCTGTTGAAAGTCAGCAGGAATTTTTTGACAGATAGGTGTTCAGCGCCTTAACGATAATCCACTACGATGCATGAGCATGTCGCACCAGCCGTGACTGCCTTTAAAAATTATTTTCTCTATTCCAAGGGACTTGGCAATTTCTCCGGCTTTCAATTGCATGGATTGTAAAGTGATGGGAAATCCTTCTGCAGTTGTCTCCGTTACAAAACGTATCACTGCTTCATCGACTTGTGGAAATCTTCCTTTCTTAGGAATTGTAAAGCACTTGGTTGTTGCTTTGCATGAAAATATGGAATTGCGAAATCATTTCTCCAACGACAAACATTTAATTCATTAATGTCGACCAACAGCTCTATATTCATGTTCTTTTGCATACACAATGACTTTTCGTTTCAATGCAGCTTCGTAGTGCAACCTTTTTGACTTTTTAATGTGCAATAAGTTATCAAAATTAACAAAATACAGTAACTCCACTTCTTACGTATTTTCGAAGATACACATAAAACTTCCTAGTTTTCGCTGAGTGAGCTCCACTATAATGAAATAACGGTGGCTTCAGATTTTGAAAGCACGTGAAATCACACACACACAACTTTATTCTCCAATGGAATTGGAGAATGTGATAACGGTCAAACTTGGAAGTGGGGTTTCCACATAAAAAAAAACGTGTGGTGCTGTGCAAAGTGTGGGAAAATTCGAAAAAAAAAAAAAAAAACTGCGATTGTAAGACGACATCGATTCTAAGATGCACCCTGTTTTTAGAGATGTTTGGGGGGGGGGGGGGAGTGCATCTTAGAATCAAAGAAATACAGTAATAAAACAATCAGTGTGAAATTTCTTTGTGTATTAAATTACATTTTCAATACACAAAAAGAATGGCCAGAGAAACATTAATTGTTTTGGCGCAACACAGAGACAGTAACATTACAAGAAATTGCATTATAGCTTCATGTAGGAGGCAAAAAAAGGCAATAGTCAAATAAAGATTAGTACAAATCTTCATTATACACTGCTGGATCATCTGTTCAAAAAATATATATAATTTTAAAGAAATAAGGGCGATTGAAGTGAAACAGACTGTTTAGGACTGACGAATGTGGGACAGGAACCATGGTGGTTTACATGATAAAGACATCGAAAGCTGCCAGATACACCTCAGTAATTTAACATAAAGGCACAAGCCTGTGATTTATTCAGCAATATTAAAAGAAGCTGCAGAACAAAATTCAAAAATCCTTTCTATTAAAACAGATGGAACTCTGGACTGAAATGAATCATGTTTAAATGTGAAAAAAATCCATGAATAGATGACAAAATTTATTCAATAATATAAAAGGATCTGATAGGGTGGGCTTGCAAACTCCTACTTCTTATAATGGGTACTATAGATTTTCCTTAATTTCTATTGAAGTCATAGCAGACTGGAGATGTGCAAATGTTTCTTGAACTTACAAAGGTGCTACGAGGGAGCAATGGGTGTCACAGAGAAGTAACTTTACTTTAAAAAAGCAAATATTATGGACGCCATCATTAAGGATATATACCAGGAGCATATGGAGAAGAATGAAATTGTTCAAGGCAATATAGGACAGATAAAGCTGAGAATTGTGAATTGGTGTTCCAAAAACCACAGAAGACTTTAATAAGAAAAATTTGAGTCTAAAGGCAAGTGTTCATGACTTTAGAACCCTCCAAAGAGTTCATGGCATATTCCCAAAAATTTTGAAGGAGGCACCAAACAGTGAAAATAAGAATAATTATAAAGTCATCATCGGAAACAGAGGAAAATCATTTGGATAGCAGAAGTCTTTAATAACCAAGAATGCAATGCAGGGACATTAGCATTAGTAGAGGCATATGATGCAAGAAAGCAAGCTTGCTTATTATTATTAGCCATACAGTGCAAAGAAGCCTGAGGTTTATGTTCAACCAGCCAAAAAAACATAAATAAATAAATAAATAAATTGCTAAGTTACCCCAACAGAGAGAGAGAGAGAGAGAGAGAGAGAGAGAGAGAGAGAGAGAGAGAGAGAGAGACAAAAGTAGAAGGGAATCACTAAGAGAAAAATGATGATATCCATATAGCATCAGAAAAAAAAAAAAAACCCTTCCCGTTTCATGCATTCATTCACTCCAAAAATTTGTCTAGTTCAGCCTTGAATTTATTTAAATGTCAACTTCCACAACGACAGATGGAAGCCTGTTCCAGCAATCAACCAACTGCAGGCTAAAGGAAAATTTCCACACATCTATTCTACAACTGTCTTTTCTCAATTTGACTCTATGCCCCCCTCAGGTGCAAAATCTAAGCAAGAGGAAGAATCCCATCAGCATAGAGCTTGCCCAAATGATTCAAGGCCTGATACACCTCAAATAGACCACCCTGCAGGTGCCTGGTCACTAGATGCTGCAATTTGCAGAACTCAAGCCTTTCTTAGTAACAGCAACCATTTGTCCCACTCACTAATCTCATCGCTCTTCTCTGTACTCGTTATAGTAGCTCAACATCTTTCCAAAAATGAGGCCTCCAGACCTGTATGTAGTATTCAAGGTGTGGCCTGACCACTGCCTTATACAAGGAGATAATCACCTCTATATACATGCTAGAAAAATTCCTACATATCATTGACAAGAGCACATGAGTTACTCTTGCAGCCTGTCTGCACTGCTCAAAAAACTTCTTCATATTTGACTGCACAATTACACCCAGGTATTTTTCTTTAACCACTAAACTGAGTGTAGTACCCACAGTTGGCAAGTTAGTCTGTGGTTACAGCTACCGATATCCAGTACTCTGCATTTTTTACTTAGAGGTGGCAAGTTCAGTTGCCAGCTCTCAAACCATCCGCTCAACTTTTCTAGATCCTGTTGGAGTAGCAAACTGCCATTACTGTTATTAAAAAACCTAGCAACATTCATGGTTGATGGCACATACTCTATAATCTTAACGGAGGCGAAAAGTGAGTGCATTGAACCATTAAGGCTAATTATGAGAGGATTATGGGACAGGAGAGATTCCATTGGAGTGGTGTAAATTGGAACAAAGGCGGTTCTAGGAATGTAACGCGAAATTACCGACCGGCCAGTCTAACTTCAGTAGTAGGGAAAATCATGGAGGCAATGATCAAGGGTGGAATTCAGGATCATTTAGATGGAAATGGAATTCTGTAGGATACACAGCATGGTTTTGTAAAGGGAAAATAATGCTTAACAAATCTGGTTAGCCATTTTGACAGGTCACTTGTGAGCTGGATTTAGGGAATAATTTCAACATTGTTTATTTGGATTTCAGCAAAGCATTTGACTCAGTCCCACATGAGTGGTTACTTTATAAGTTGGAGCAGGCTGGAATCATGGGGAAAATCGTTAGATGGACAGCACAATGGCTTGTGAGCACCAGGCAGAGGGTTGTGATAAATGGTTATTCCCCAAGGATCAGTATTGGGACCACTGTTGTTTTTGATAGATCTCAAATGACATCTATGAAGGGATGGAGGGCGTGAGGTCTAAACCTGCAGATGATGAAAACATCAGTAAAGTAGTTAATGATCGCCGCCAAGCAGAGCTTCTTCTGAGTGACCTAGATAGACTTCCGGGATGGTCAGAAAAGTGGCAGCTATGCTTTAATTCAGCAAAATGGAAGGTCTTACACCTGGGAAAAAGCAAACCCAAAATAACTTATACACCTGTATATCCAGTACTCTGCATTTTTTACTTTGAGGTGGCAAGTTCAGTTGCCAGCTCTCAACCCATCTGCTCAACTTTTCTAGATCCTGTTGGAGTAGCAGTGTGCTACTCCAACATTTGGTGGAGTTGAACTAAAGTCAATAGTGGAGGAAGAGGACTTGGGAGTTACGATAAGGTCAGATATGAAGTTGTCCGAGAATTGTGGACAGGTTGAAATGTTGCATGGCGTCCTATCAATGATTTATTGAACATTTGCTAGTAGAGATAACGACATCATAATCACATACAGGTGGGTTTATAAACTTTATGTGATTAAATTATAAACAATTATTTTTTTAAAATTAGTACCGAAAAACTGGTATTTTTTGTATCAATACAGGTATTTCAATACTGGAAAAAAATGACCGGGATCCTGGTATTGTAAGCCCTACTCTGATGGCTAGAAAAACTGACTAACAGAATTTTGACCAAGATTTTTTTTTTTTTTTTTTCAAAACCAATTTTAAGATTTTCTTTTTTTTTTTTTTTTTTTTTGATTTGGTAGTTGTTGGCGCATCGGCTTCTGTGGCCATATTGCACCTCCCAAGGTTTTTGCAGTACTTTGATCCAAGCCCGAGGCGGGAATCGAACCCGCGACCTTTGGGTTGCCGGGCAGGTACTTTACCCACTCGGCTACCAATTTAAGAAGTGATAAATCTAATATATAGTGGTACCTTGGATTGCGAGTAACTTGGTCTACGAGTATTTTGCAAGACAAGCAAAAATTTTTAATAAATTTTAAATAGTGTATGATCGAATTCGTGTGTTTACACTACACGAATTCGATCATACACGATTTATAAATACACGAGCGATAGCTTATATAACAGGAACCGAATTCGCTTATGCACGATTCGCTTTTGTGTTTACAAGAAATGGCAGTCGAATGCAGAATCACCCCAACTGAACGCAACACGATAGGAATGAAGAGGAGATTCTGAAAATGTATTTATGTTTTTTATATCAGTGAAGGGAAAAACATTTCGCCATAATAACATAAAAACCCACACAATTCCAGCTATCGGTATAATCACAAATACAATTAGATAAAGTTTACTACCAGTTTATGACAGATTCCACTAGCAGGAACGTAACTGGAAATTGTTTTTATTGTTTTATGGTAGTAACCCCTAGAAATGTGCTTTAGTAAAATGTGAGGTGTTAATAGAGTATCTCTGTCTTTACGGTGTTGTTTATTCAATTGCTACACGCGCGTAGCTTTGTTTATTTGTATCAAGTGTTCCCCCTCGTTTTGTAATAGTGCGAGCGATGAATCTGTTTAACGACAATGCAATGTCATATTTCCGTGACATCCTCAAGAGGAGGCAAGTGTCATTGGAGAGGTTCCTTGTTAAAGTCGCACAAAAAGAAAGAGTCAACAGATAGCAGTGATTCCGTTAGTGACAGTGAAAGTCGTCCTACCATAAATCCGATTGCTTTATGTATATTAAATTTAAATATTAAAAATATAAAAAGGTATGTATGTATTTTGTATTAATCATTTTTACAGTATATGAATATTTTTGAGTTTTTGAACAAATCATCTGGGTTTCCACGATTTCTTACGGGAAAATTCACTTTGATATACGAGTGCTTTGGATTACGAGCACGTTTCCGGAACGAATTATGCTCGCAAACCAAGGTACTGCTATAATATGTAGCAACTAAGGCCATATTGCTCCGGGGATATGCGGTGGTCATTCCCTAACCTTTCTGTATCCTCCGTATTTGGTGGTCACAGGCTCGAATCCCAGTCTAATCAAGAAGCGTGTGCTGCGCACTGCCACACCTGCCTACGGAGGCACCTAACACAACATGAATACACCAATCAGTCAGTCTTATTTGAAGGTTTTGGCCAATATCACATAATCTCAGTGTTCCTTCAGGCAATTTTTCACAAGAAAGATATGACTGTCTCTTCTATACCTGTTTATATTCAGAGTATAACTAAAAATTACACAAAAAATTAATTATCTAGTCTGGAACCTGAATTCAGGAATATATTACAGATTTCTCTAGTTTTTCACTCAAATCTGGGTAATCACCACTGGTGACCAATTGGTGTAATACAACTGCTGAAAAGTCCATATAATAATGGACCAAAAAATACTCAATGTTTATATCATCATCAATCATCATCATCAGCCATTTTCAATCCACTTCAGGATGAAGGCCACCTCCAGCAACTTTCCAGTTCCTTCTGTTTTGAAGGGACAGTCATAGAAGAGACATAGAAGAGACAGTCATATCTTTCAGTCATAGAAGAGACAGTCATATCTTTCACAAGAAAGATATGACTGTCTCTTCTATACCTGTTTATATTCAGAGTATAACTAAAAATTACACAAAAAATTAATTATCTAGTCTGGAACCTGAATTCAGGAATATATTACAGATTTCTCTAGTTTTTCACTCAAATCTGGGTAATCACCACTGGTGACCAATTGGTGTAATACAACTGCTGAAAAGTCCATATAATAATGGACCAAAAAATACTCAATGTTTATATCATCATCAATCATCATCATCAGCCATTTTCAATCCACTTCAGGATGAAGGCCACCTCCAGCAACTTTCCAGTTCCTTCTGTTTTGAGCACTGGCCATCCATTTACCACCCATAAACTCATGAATTTCATCTATCCATCTCTGCCTTTGTCTTCCAGGATTTCTTCTAGCTCCTCTTGGGTACTATTCTGTTATTTTTTTAGTCCATCTGTCATCATGTCTTCGAGCTATGTGTCCTGCCCAAGACCATTCTTTAGTTCTTTAGTTTTGATAAGAATGTACTCTACTTGAGTTTGCTGACTAATCCATGTGTTTCTCTTCTTATCTAACAGTCTGATTCCCAATATGATTCGTTCCATTCTTCGCTGTGTAGTTCTCAGCTTCTCTTCCATTCTTTTGGTGAGTGCCCAAGTTTCACTTCCATTAGTCATGGTGGGGAATATACATGGGGTCATTATTTTACATTTCAGACAAATTGGGATATTGCTCTTCAGTATGTGACTATATTTCCTGAATGCTATCCATCCAAAATTTATTCTTCTCTTGACTTCCAGCCATTTATCATTATTACAGCTAATAACTTGTCCCAGATAAGTATATGACTCCACCTTTTCAATTACTGCTCCTTCAATCATTATTTCCCTTTCCGTGGCATACTTGTTCATCATTACTTTTGTTTTAGCCATATTCATCTTTAGTCCAAAATCCTTACTAACTGTGCATAACTGATTAAGATTTTCTTCTAATTCTTTGGGATCGTGGCTTATGACCACAATGTCATCTGCAAATCGTAAATGGTTTAGGTACTCTCTGTTCACATTGACTCTTTTCTGCGACCAGTCTAATCTTCTGAAAGCTTCCTCAAGGGCAGCAGTAAACAGTTTCGGAGATATTGTGGCTCCCTGTCGAACTCCTTTCTCGATTTTAAATTTCCTACTGTCTTTGTCTAGTCTAATACAGGAGGTGGCACTCTCATATATTTTCTTCAAAATCATAATATGTGGGGTACCAATGCCTTGTCTTTCTAGTGCCCGAAACATTGCCTTATGCTGTATGGAGTCAAATGCCTTTTCATAATCCACAAATGCCAGGCATAATGGTGTTTTATATTCATTTGCTTTCTCCATTAGCTGTGATATTATGTAAAGGTTATCCATAGTTGAGAACCCTGTCCTAAAGCCAGCTTGCTCTTTTGGTTGGTTTGCTCTTGCTCAATGTTTACAGCTGGTGGACAACATCAACATGAGAACATAATATTCCAAACCACACCTCCTTCCCTCATAAGCAAATTAAAAAAAAAAAAAAAAACAAGAAAGGTTTGGATCAACTTAAAAGTTTCACAAGCTCCTCCCAAGAATTTGCACATATTAACACAACATTGTTGTTGTTTGGTTTTTAGGAGCATTAGCAACTAAGGCCATATTGCTCTGCGGATATGCGGTGGTCACAGACTCGAATCCTAGTCTAATCAAGAAGTGTGTGCTGCGCACTGCCACACCTGCCTACGGACGCACTGCCACACCTGCCTACGGAGGCACCTAACACAACATTAATTAATACAACAAATGTTTCTAACCATTCTAAGACAAAAATAATTTTTTTTTTGACTTACAATGGTTAGAAACAGAGACTGTCAGACAATTTTTCTAATTTTTACTTTTTGTTCATTCTTTCTTCAACAATGGACATACCCTCAGACTGTGACATGGTTCACTGGCGTACACCCACAAACAGGTTTCAGTGTTCCAAACTGCATTTTGTTTTCAACAGAAAAGGACTATTAACAGATCAGCTACTTCAGCTGCCTCATGTTTCTTGTCTATTATAACTTTACTTAAAGCAGGGAGATGAGCTGCGAATTAAGGAGATTGCATATGACAATTTTTGTGGATTGTTGTATGGCCTCATACTTTCCCCATACTGAAAACTTCATCTAAGCAAGCCAGTCAGTAACATAAAAAAAGTTCTCTGTTACCAAATACTTTTACAGTCTTAATTTTCATAAGTATCAGGAGTCCATGCAATCACATTACCTAAAACCTTTCCTATGACAGACAACTTCTCATTTTATGATATCTATTTCAAATAGGATGAGCAAACTGAGCACTAGTGCATGTGTAGTTGTGGTTTCATGCTGTTAGTCTTCAGTTTTTTTCATATGTGGCACTGTGTATTTGATGACTTCTTACAATTCAGAATTATTATCCTTTACTTTGCAAGTCTATTTTGTATTTGTGCATTTTCTTCTATAAATGAAAACAGTGGATAGAGGTTGAAACATACAGCTCAATTAAAAAATATTCTTTTCGTTTTGTGATGGCAATATGACTCCCCATTTCTTTCATACACAATGCTTCCCTACAAAGGGAAGCATTGTGCATTAGTTGTGTATCAAAATATTACTTGATACTACTTACCAGAAAAAAATGAACAAAGAGTATAATTCCAGTTTATTGCAGCATAAGTCAGAACAGAACATCCATGTTCATCTTTTGCCATAATAGGTACTCCTTTTTCTATGAGGGCTTGAGATACCTACAAATTACATAAAAGGTAACTGATCAATTATATATGAAATAAAATATGGACATATTACAATATTTTGATATATGAAGTTATTACAGAATTTATTTTAGATTAGTTTGAAATAAATTTTATTGAAACTACTGAATACAGTACATGTCAATGAAGGCTGAAAATAATGGAGAGTACAGTATCTTTTTCAACAACTTGAAGGTGAACTGCATAAGAATGATGACTGTTGTTTCATAGTGTGACCTAGGTAGTGACAAAGCAATCTGAATAGGTAATACCATAAAAAGACAATTACAGACCAGTTATTTTTGGAAAGGAGGGTAGAGAGGAGCCACTCAGAAGTAAATATTGTAGAAATATCGGTGAGTACATTATGATTTTGAT
Organism: Mastigoproctus giganteus; assembly: GCF_048544385.1. Lineage (NCBI taxonomy): Eukaryota > Metazoa > Arthropoda > Arachnida > Uropygi > Thelyphonidae > Mastigoproctus > Mastigoproctus giganteus. The sequence goes on along the minus strand of NC_143580.1, from coordinate 209,203,479 downwards.
GTGGATTCTGGAACATGAAAACGAAAGACAAGCAAAAACGTGCAATGTATTTGTCATCCTTTCTAGCTAACACAATTTTAGGCCAATAATCATAGCAATTTAAATACAGAACAGTGCTGGCTTGAACAAAAAATTTAAATTCGCAACAAAAGTGAATAATATGTATAGATCGAATACACTAGAAGGTATACAAGAATATTTGCTGATGCCATGAAGACAATGCTAGGTGATTCAGATTTTATTTATTATTTAGCTCATTAGCAAATTATGCGGTGATATTAGTCTAAGAACTACAAGGGTGGGTCAACACTGAGATATTGCAACCAAATTACATTGTAACTGTCAATGTTTCAGTGTAACAATTTCTCAACATTCTTACATTGAGTGTATCACTCAGTGTAAGAACCACCACCACACTTGTTGCATTTTATCCAGCATTTGTTCCAGGCACTGAAGTGAATGCATTATGGTAAAAATCAGGAGGCATATATTTATACCAATGTAACGTCAGAAATGAGTACCAAGCACTCTTAAGCAAGTTACTATGCAGGTATGCCTTCAGTCAACTAATCAAATAAAAACACCTGTTGGGGTGAGCTCAGCACTATAGAGTGGGTGAGGTGACATTGTCATCTGTGCTGTGTGTGGCCTTACATTATCCCGATGAAATTTGAAGTCCTGCTAATTCAGTTCAGGTCTTTAGGTTTTGAGAGCTTGATTAAGCTAATCCAGGCACAATATCTTTTATCTTTCTTTGTTGATGGTTGTTCCACTTTCCGAGAAATCAATAAAATGATGCCATTTTAAACCAAGCAGAAGGTGATCATAATTTTTGCTGATGACTTAAAAAGTTTTGTTTTTTGTTTACAGGTGATATTGGGTTGGTTGGTTGGTTGATTTAGATTTTATTAGCGCATTAGCATCTAAGGCTATAATGTGCCAAGACCAGGTAATATATAAAAATTTATTCTCTCAGTGGCCTAAGTAGTTAGGCCACCATGTCCAGATATATAATAAAAGAAATAACACTAACGTAAAAATTTTAAATAAGAGTAAAAACCTTTATTGATTTAAAAAAGCTAAAAACAGCAGACGCATTGTCATTGTCAGATAAAATCTGACTGAGTGTATACGGCTCAGTCAGATGGTTAAAATCGGTAAAACGGATATTGCTAAAATCTGGACAGTCAATAAAAGGTGTCTAATTGTTAAAATTGTGCCATAGGACACACACATAGGAGGGTTATCAGCCCTCAGCAAAAACGAATGAGTTAAATGACTGTGTCCTATGCGGGTCCGGGCAAGAACAACTTCCTCCTTACGATTGCTGCGCAGACTAGACTGCCACGGTTCAATTACAGGCTTTATACGATATAATTTATTCGCAGTCTGTCTATTCCACGAATCCTGCCATTGGGAATATATCTTTTGGTGTATTATTTGCCTGTAGTCTGTATAGAGGACTGACAGGCAGCGGTTATTATTGGGAATTGCTGATTTGGCTACGGCGTCAGCCAAATCATTTCCCCTAATCCCAATGTGGCTGGGAATCCAGCAGAAGCGGATATCATATTCACGTCCACGGAGGAAGTGAATCTTCTGCTGAATACTAGACAGAACTGGATGAGGATTATATCTTACAGATATTAAAGCCTGTAACATGCTGAGAGAGTCGGAATATAAAATAAACCGTTGGTATTGGCATTCACTAATGTGATCCAAGGCTAACTCTATAGCGTGCAGCTCTGCAGTAAATATGCTGCATTCAGAGGGAATCTGCTCCGATATAGAGCTGTCTGTAAAGACAGCAGCAGATCCAACATATGAGTCCGACTTCGAACCGTCTGTGTAGACTGGCACGAAGTCAGAATATTCAGTTCGGTGTGCTGAATGAAGCTACAGGTAGACAGATGATGGAGTGTCCGACTTTCCCCAATTTCTAAGAGATAAGTCACATGCCGGGACATGAGCATGCCAGGGTGGAAAGGGTTGCTTTGGTGTTTGGGCAACCTTGTCTAACTTGATATTAAGTTCTTTGAGTAGCTCTTGGAGACGAATACCAAAAGGATGATTGGCAGTCTTACGGGTATTGTATAAATTTTCCCATCGTGGCTCAAAAACGAATGGCCACGTAGGATGGTCTGGCAGGGATGTCAGTTTTAAAGCGTACTTCAAAGACAACTGCTTACGTCGAAGCGATAACGGTGGTTCGTTTGCTTCGACGTATAAGCTCTGGACAGTAGATGTGCGATATGCTCCAGTAGCAATATGTAGGGCCTGATGATGGACGGGGTCCAGCCATCGCAGGACACTGTCTCTGGCTGAGGAATATACCTGGGACCCATAGTCTAGTTTGGATCGCACAAGTGCACGGTAAAACCGAAGAAGGATACATCGGTCTGCTCCCCAAGATGTAGAGGAGAGCAGCGGAGAACATTGAGCCCACGTGTGCACTTTGTGCGGAGTTGACGGATATGATCCAAAAAGGTCAGTTTTTTATCGAATATGAGTCCCAAGAATTTTATGTTCGCTGCTACTGGAATAGCATATTGTCCGAGCCTTAATTCGGGTTCAGGATAAAGCATGCTTATGATAAAAGTGTACGCAAACGGTCTTCTCCGGCGAGAACCTGACGCCATTAGCAAGTGCCCAGAAATTCAGATTATCAATGGCTTTCTGCAGTTGTCTTTCAATAAACCTCATGTTGCACGACTGACAAAAAATGCTAAAGTCATCAACATAGAGGGCACTGTTTACAGTTGGAGGAAGTTGTTCTGTGATTGAATTTATTTTGATGGCGAAAAGCGTGACACTTAATACTGACCCTTGTGGTACTCCCTCCTCTTGACTGAAGGAAGGAGAGAGTGAGGATCCCACGCGAACTTGGAAAGATCGATTGGCTAGAAAGTTTTTAATAAAAATTGGGAGTTGCCCCCTAAGACCAAGGCTATGCAGATCTTTTAAGATGCCAAATTTCCAAGTTGTGTCATACGCTTTCTCCATGTCAAAGAACACCGACACCAAGTGTTCGCGTTTTAGGAAAGCATCCCGGATGGATGCTTCCAATCTAATAAGATGGTCCAAAGTGGACCGGTTCCTTCGGAAGCCGCACTGGATGCTGGAGAGAAGGTCATTTGATTCTAAATACCATATTAAATGAGAATTAACCATTCTCTCCAGGATTTTGCACAGCCTGCTAGTCAGAACAATAGGACAATAGTTGGTGGTGACTTTTGGATCCTTTCCTGGCTTAGGAAAGGCAAGAACGATTGCCTTTCGCCAGGAGTCCGGAAACTGCCCTTCAATAAATATTCTATTATACAGAAGGAGCAAACAATCCATAGATTTTGGTGAAAGATGTTTAATCATTTCATAATGGATGCCATCTGGTCCAACAGCACTTGCTTTGGAAAGAGTGAGGGCTCTTTCAGTTCCTCTATAGTGAACACCCCGTTGTAGGGATAGAGGCCCTTGGACTTAAAATTAAGTGCTTGTTTTTCCAGTTTATGTTTCAGGACCAGGAACTCTGGGGAGTACGAGGATGTTGCGGAGATGTTAGAGAATATTTCCCCAAGAGCATTGGCTATTGCAGTTGGATCTGCAATAGTGCATCCATTATAATCTAGGATTGAAGAAGGGTGGGATGTATATTTCCCTTCATTTTCCGGATTTTATCCCAGACTACCTTAGAGTTGGTAGACTGGTTAATAGATGATGTAAAACGGACCCACGATTCCTTTTGACTCTGACGACAGATGTAGCGTGCTTTGGTTCGTGCACGTTTGAAGGCTATAAGGTTGTTCGTGGTAGGATATTGGCGAAATATCCCCCAAGCTTTGTTTTGAGCCTTTTTTGCTGTTGTGCATTGTGAAATCCACCAAGGTTTGGGAAATGGTGGAAACAGGGCAGATGTTTTTGGGACAGCATTAGCAGCTGCTTGGACGATGATTTCTGTGATGTACTTTACTGCATGATTGATCGGCTCCCGACTGACTGTACTGAGGTCGAAATTTGCCTGATGTTGGAAGGCATTCCAATCACCGTGATCAAACTTCCACCGTGGTAACCTAAAAGGAAGACATGGGCTCCCACTGTGTAACAAGGTTATCACAGGGAAGTGATCACTTCCGTATGGATTCTCCTCCACTTCCCAAGTGAGTGAAGGGAGTAGAGAAGGGGAGCACATAGAGAGATCAATGGCAGAAAAAGTACGGGTAGGCATGTGGAAGGTGTTCGTTCCAGTATTTAGAAGGGAAAGGTCATTGTCATTGAGCATACGCTCTATGACTCCTCCCCTTCCGTTGATGTTAGCACTACCCCACAGGGTGTTATGTCCGTTAAAATCCCCGAGAAGTAAGAAAGGGGGAGACAACTGCGTTAGAAGATCATCAAGGTCTTCCTGGGAGATGTCAGTCCCAGGTGGCAAATAGATAGAGCAGAACGTTAATAAAAATCCCACCATAAGGCGAATTGCGACAGCTTATATGCTAGTTGTAATTAGCAAGGGCTGCACTGGGGTCTGGTTACCCACAAGGATAGCCACTCCCTCATGAGCAGAGCCATCAGCAGTTCTGTCCTTTCGAAAAACTGTGATGTTGTGCATGGTGGGATCATCATTTGCCTTTAGATATGTCTCCTGCAAGCAAAAGCAAACTGGCTCGTGCTTTTGCAGGAGGGCCTTGATGTCATCAATATTTCGCTGGAATCCACGACAATTCCATTGTAGGAATTTATCCATTATTTTGGCTTGGTGGGTCCATCAGGTGGCTTCCGAGGTGCTGAGGGCTTACTTTTATCAGTCTTGGGTTTATCTTTTTTGGGGAAGAATGGATGCTGTCCCGTGTCCATTTTTTCCTCCGCAAAGAGTTCCAAGACTGAATCTTCGGGTATCTCCTTGTACTCGACATCAATGTTTTCTTGGGTAGTAGGGGAGCCTTCCCCTTTCTTATTCTTTTCTTTCATAATTACCTTTGTTACTTGTGGAGCATTAGGAGGTACTGATATAGGAGTGGCAGCTGATTGGTTTTTCTGTGCAGGTTTTCAAGTTCTCAAACTTAATTGTGTAGGCAGATATGAAGTTCTCAGAACAGTGCAGACGAGCTGTAAGAGTGGCTCATGGTGTCTTGTCAATGATATACAGGAATTTCTCTAGCAGGGATAAGGAGGTGATTATTCCCTTGTATAAGGCAGTGGTCAGGCCACACCTTGAGAAATGTATATAGGTCTGGAGGCCTCATTTCAAGAAGGATGTAGAGCTGCTGGAACGAGTACAGAGACGGGCAACAAGATTAGTGAATGGAAGAAAGGGTTGCTCTTACGAAGAAAGGCTTAAGTTTTGCAAATTACAGAGTCTAGAGACTAGATCACCGGCGAGGTGATCTGATAGAGGTGTATAAGGCCTTGAATGGTTTGAGCATGCTCAATGACGATGGGATTCTTCCTCTTGCTCAGAATAATCACCTGACAGGGCATAAATTGAAATTGAAGAAGGACAGATGTAGGATAGATGTGAGGAAATTTGCCTTTGGCCAGCGGGTAGTTGGTTGGTGGAACAGACTTCCATCACTTGCTGAAATTGATAGCTTAAACAAATTTAAGGCTCAGCTGGACAGGTATTTTGAACGAACGGAGGGGTGAAATGGGAGTGGTGTTTTTTTTTTTTTTTGGCTGATGCTGAAGAAGCTTGCTTTCTTGCATCATATGCCTCTACTAATGCTAATGCTAATATGAGAGAGAGAGAGATGATAAAAAGGTGTACATGATAATGTTTAAGTTAAACTAAATGCAACAAGACTCCATATGTTCAAGAGTATAAATTATCTATATAATATCAGTGTAAATACACCATAGATAACTCTTAAATGAAAAAACTACAATAGTAGTGTAAAAAGGGCATCGTTATATCAGTATCTGATATTGTGCACCTCCTTCGCAATGAGTTGCCATGTATCGCACTACCTCGAATAAGCGCTTCACTAAAAGAGAAGACTATTGTTACTTATTCTCATCTCAGTGGGCACCACCACTCAGATAGCACCATTTCAAATGGATGCCCTTTTTACACTACTATCGTAGTTTTTTTGTTTAAGAGTTACCTATGGTGTATTTACACCAATATTATATAGATAATTTATACTCTTGAACATACGGTGCCTTCTTGCATTTAGTTTGGCTTAAACATTATCATGTACAACTTTTGGCATCTGTCATATTGTGGGATTATCTTCACAACTGGATTGTCTTGTCTGCAATACCCTGGTATTGCATACAAGACAAGACCTGACCACCCACCGATGAGAGGCCAACTTGACTTGAAACGGTACCATCTGGTGATGGTGCCCAGTGAGAATAAGTAACAATAGTCTTCTCTTCTAAAACATGAATAGCAAGTGCTTAAAAAACGGTACTCACCTTGTATAAATCTGCAATAAATTTATTGGTAGATGGTGGCTAAATTTAGGTTGGAAGATGCATTAAAAAGAACTATGGCAGGGAATGGGGTGAAAATATTTTAAACAGATTTTTAAATGAGCGCAAGGAAGTAGAAGTGCAGATCTCCAATCGTTGGTTGTCATAAAGAGGTTAAAGGACGCAAATGAAAAAAAAAAAAAAAAAAAAAAGAGGACCGGTGATGCCAATAGTCGTTACGAGTGACTTTCGTTGAATAAACCGTCATCAGTTGGCAAATGGGAGAGAAGAGAGCCCGGTGTTGTATTTAAAGTTTATCTATACTCTGGTGATGCTCCATTTGACACATGGGAACTTTAGCCGCGAGAGGTTCCAAGCCGGTGTGAGAGGTTGAAGGGAAGTTTAGCATTAATAATATTGAGACCGGAATGGTGTCGGTACCATTCGATGGTGAGGGCTTCATATTGAAGAATTCTGTAGCTTGATCTAAGTTTAATAATGGTGATGGCAGAGTCAACAAGGGGGGAGGGGATGGTTGTGGGTTTGAGCGTGGATTGCTAACTCAGTGCAGGATTGACTTGTCCTGAAACTATTGAAGTGGTAGTATGCGCGGGTATTGGAAGTTGTGGAGGAACCGAATTTGGTGGTAGTGCTGCCAATATAACAGGTGTCACAGTTTGGTTGGCATTTTATGAGATATATTATATTATTGAGATCGTTGATGGGATATATGTGTGTAAAGAATTAAATAGGGAACCTAGTTTATTGTAAGTAGAGAAGGTGAGGGAGATATCGGTATCTTTGAAAATATGCCGGAATTGTGCTGCGAGTATTTGTCTTGTTACTGTCTGGTGGGGTTATTAATACTGTTTTTGACGGTGGATATTGTATGTTGGATGAGTTGAGAGGGGTAGTTCCTGGCTATGAATTTATCAGTAAGGTATTGAAGTTGATTGTGTAGATCGTTTTGTGAAGAGGAGCTGAATTTGATAGTGTTGTAGATTTGGTTGTGTAGGACGGCTTTTTTAGTACTAAGGGGATGATGAGAAGTGAAATGTAGATATTTACCGGTGTGCGTGTTTTTTCTGAAAATCTTTGTATTTAAATTTGTGTCTGTTGTATAAATAATAAGATTAAGAAAATTAATTTGGTTGTCCGTTACAATTTCGAGGGTAAGGTTTAGCCTGTCATGTATTGTATTGAATTTTGAAAAGAGATTGTCTATGGTTGTTCTGTTGCCTATTATTAGGATATCATTGGCGTAGCGTATGTATAATAATTAAAGAAGGGAAAAGTTGTAAAATATGATTTTCAATAGTGGCGAGATAAATTTCAGAAATGCCTAAACCCATTGGTAAACCGAATGTTTGTCGATAAATTTTATTATTAAATCTAAAATATCTAGCATCTAGTAAAAGAGTGCTGAGTTCAAGGATGTGGTCAACTGAAAGAGAGGTACTTTTCGTTAAAGTATCATCAGCTGTTAGAAGTACGCATAATGCTTGTAGGGTGAAAGGAATATGCACATTAGTGTATAGGGATATGAAAATAATCCAAGTGTTAATACAAACCCATGAATTGGGTTTGTATTAACATTTGGATTATTCATCCACCCCAGATGCCTTTCCTATGTTCAACTTCAACTATTTCTTCTCCGCTTTGCTCTCAGTTATTACAAAATTATTTAGCTCCCTGCTAGAGTTTGATAAGCTTCCGGCCTCCACTTCCCTACAGACTTCCTCATATGTGAATGTAGAAAATCAAAATACTCAATCAATTTGTCAGCAACCTCAGCAGGATCATAAACAATGGATCTATTGATATCAAATGGATCAATCTGATTCATCCCCTTCCTTCTAGAGTTTACATAAATAAAAAAGTCTTTACTGTTTTTCTTTGCCAAATATTTCTCATAATTTGCCTTAGCTTGCCTAACCTCCTTTGTGACTTGATTACAGACTAGCATATACAGTCAGTCCTCATATAACACGTGTTATATAACACTACACGAATTCGATCATACACGATTTATAAATAGGGGAATGATATTGTATATAACACAAACCGAATTCGCTTATGCACGATTCGCCTTTGTGTTTACAAGAAATGGCAGTCGAATGCAGAATCACCCCAACTAAACGCAACACGATAGGAATGAAGAGAAGATTCTTAAAATGTATTTATGTTTTTTTTTTATCAGTGAAGGGGAAACACATTTCACCATAATAATGTAAAAACTCACACAATTCCAGCTATCGGTATTATCGCAAATGCAATTAGATCGAGTTTACTACCAGTTTATAACCGATTCCACTAGCAGAAATGTAACTGGAAACTTTTTTTTATTGTTTTATGGTAGTAACCCTCAGAAATGTGCTTTAGTGAAATGTGAGGTTTACGGTGATGTTTATTCAGTTGCTACACATGCGCAGCTTTGTTTATGGGTATCAACCATGCCTCCACATTTTGTAGTTGTGCTTTATTCCCTAAAAATGAGTAAATTACTTAAAAGGTGTGAAAAGGAAGCGTTCTAGTGAAGACACTACAGATTCAGAGAGAAAAAGAAAAACAATATCGACAGACAGAGGCAGACTGGGTCAAAAATTCTTACCCAGGAAAATTTGTAGCAACTTTATACTAGCGTTTATGGCCAAAATCACACCGGCCTCCATTGTCTTCTGGCCTCCGGCCCACCGAGATTTCCCAGTAAGGCTTATGGCCAGTCTGCCTCTGTTGATAGAGAAAAAATATGAAATTGTAAAAAACACTTTGAGCGAAATGAAAGGCAGGCCTAAATGAAGCAAAGCTGAGAATTAGAAAGAATGCAGAAAAAATAAAAACTTTCATAGAACAACTCAAAGTGTAACAAAATCCATTAGATCAAGACACAAAGAATTGGAAGAGATGGAATGTCATCTGTTTGGACAGAAGACCAAACAAAGAATAAGTTTGCTTTCAATAGAAGCAAAAGCATTCGCAAATGTTTTATTCCGTAATAATCGAAATAAAATACGTAAGTATTTTATTATGATTATTTATTGTTTGGTAATGTTTTGGTTACATATGCGTGTTCAATCTTGGGTGGTCGGCACCTAACCCCATTTTTCCCATAGGGCCTGTTCTTTATATTGCATGAGGGTTTCTATGAACACAACTATCGTGCTATACAAGGACTAACTTTATCTACCCTAGGCTTCTGTGTCACCTGATAATTTGTATGAATTACATGCATTTTCTCTTCTCTGCCGCGAGTCTCATTAGTTCACATTTTCCAACCATTTAGGCCTAAACATTGAACAGTATTTATCAGTTGGGACAAAAAGCCTAGTAGCTTCCAAGATTACTTTCTTGAATGTTTCCCATTTAGAATTTGCTGTTGGTAACATCATCAGTTCATCCCATTGTACAGAATTTAAAAACTCTCTGAGCCCGTTGTAGTCACCTTTACGAAAGAAAAACCCCTTCACTTTACCTCTGATGGTAGTTACATCTTTTTAAGTAAATCCCACATCAGCACACTGTGATCACTGTTATGTAGTTGTTCCTTTACCTGAAGATTCCTAATGCATGAAGAACCACTGCTGAACAATTTTTTAAGTAGGTGTAATGCTCTCCTCTACAGAAGGGACATTTTGAATTTTGTGTTGCACAGTTGTGTAATTTTGCAGATAGCAGAACCTCTACATGTTGCTTTAAAATGTTCATACTTCTGGCATTTAAAACATCGGAAAGGGTTTAGAATATAGTCTCAGTGGCCAATTCAGGTATCTTGTTTTTACAGTTTTTTGTGTTTTAAAATTAATATTATATTATTTGTTGGGAGAAATTCTCCTCTTTTTACCTTTATTCTTTTGAGTTGAATAGCCCATTGGTCTTTCAACTCTTCTTGCATTGTTTCCTCTAGTACACTGCAGTGATCTCATCGCATTATTCCATTTCAGGTTGGTTTTTTTTTTTTTTTTTTTTTACTTTTACAGTTTTTTTTGTGTTTTAAAATTAATATTATATATTTTCCTGTTGGGATAAATTCTCCTCTTTTTACCTTTATTCTTTTGAGTTGAATAGCCCATTGGTCTTTCAACTCTTCTTCGATTTTTTCCTCTAGTACACTGCAATGATCCCATCCCATTATTCCATTTCAGAGTTGTTGTTTTTTTGTAGCTGTTCTGCCTGTATTTTGTTTGTCATCTTTTCTAGTATGTCCTCTGATTTTAGTTTTTTAACTATTTTAGAGGCACTGTGGTTTCAAAAGTTTTATGTACGCAGAAAAGTGACTTCCCATAGACTGTTCTTTCACAGAATTAATAAGTAAGCCTAGAGAGTATTATGCCTCTGTCTTTTGTTGAGTATACTTATTAATATATACTTATTTCAATTTTACAATATACATACTTATTTCTTCCAGATTTCTGATGGTTTGAGCAGCAGCTTGATAGTCTGCATCTACCATGTTTGCTCCCTTTTTCCCTCAGCAAGAGGACATTTTTGCCAATGTTGCCAGCCCTACCACAGGGAAGCAGGAGCAGTGTTGTTAGGAGACTAAGTTGAAAGGTTAACTGGATAGCAAAGTTAGATTTATGTACTAAACAAAAGAAAGGCAAATTGCCTTTCTGAGTTCTTATTCATGACTTTACAACTTCTTTAAATTAACTGATGAGAACAAGTCAGATAGAAATAAAAAAAAAAAAAAAAATAGGACCTTAATATTACACTGATCAAAAGCAGTATACAGTGGCCTTCGATTTAACGGACTAATTGGGGGAAGGGGTGTCCGCTATTGCCGAAAGTCCGTTAAACAATGTATTTTAAAAACATATATTAATAACAAGCTTACATTGTACAGGATATATTAAAATTTTATTATAATGCTCATTGAGTAATTTATACATGCCACAAAAACATCTGTTAAAAATATAAAAATTAATTTACGACAGGAACCGAACTTTATTTTAATTAAACACATCAAAAACTATACAGTGTAACTAATGGAGTGTTTCCACAACTTCTATTATTATTATTTTTTTTTTTCTTAAAGCTCACACACCTGATAATTTCATAAGGAAAACAAAGTTGTTTTCCTTATGAACATTAGTTTTTTCTTTAGATCCATTTTAGAGGGGAAAAAAAAATATTTTAAAATTCTTAAACTTCATTGAATAAAAAAATATTTAAAAAAAAATACATAATATTCTATATTAACTTAATTGAAAGAATCAGTTTTCAGAATCAGAAACAACTGTCATATAAAGTGAGAGGTGTTAATTCCTTGCTCGTAGAGGGAGAGGTGTTAACAGGTCCAGGTAATGAAGTGGTCTAGAAATCACGAAGCTTCAGTTGCCTTATACCTTGGTGCAGCTTCCTTATTACTGTAGATCTAAATTCAATAAAATGTTCATAATAAGAAAGCACATCAGGTCTGATGATGGTTCAATATAATGTATGATATCATCCATATGTTGTCTTATAACAGACAATTTAGGATGAGGTGCAACTGATTCTTTGTCTTTGTCATCGTCCTCCATGAAGAACATTTTCTGCAATCTCTCCCTCAGAAAAAAATTTGATAGCCCGGATCACCTTCATCATTTTTGAGCCACTGTTCCACATCATTGTCAGTTGTATTTTTGTTGCTAGCCCTCAAAAGAGTGTCCCAAAAATTAGAAACCTTAACTCCTTCAAAGTCCATTTCAGGATCTACATCGTACAACAACTTCTTCCAAGCATTGGCCAAGGTAATAATCTTCGTATCTTTCCATGAAGCTGCTAAGTTGAAGATAGTAGATCTGATGTTGTATGCATGTAAATTTTGCAGTATCCTGGTGCCTCGTGTATCTTCTTCTGCGTCTTCTGTTTTTTCAAAACAACCATCACCTCTCCCAAATCTTCTTCTTATACAACCTCTTACATGCAACGATTACACCCTGATTCATCGGCTGTATCAGTGAAGTAGTGTTAGGGGGAGGCAGAAAAACACATTTAATTCTCCCATCCCTGCTAACTAAAGTGATTAAAGCATTAAAGTGAGCAGGTGCATGATCTAGCAGTAAAATAGCCTTTACTTCTTTAGTCACATCTGTCTGATAGTTTCACATGTGCTGTCTGATGTGCGACAACTATCAGATATAAATAGGTTCTAAATTTTTCCTTTAGGACAGACATCCAAAGTTCGTTAAATCGAGGGCTCACTGTATACATAAATCACATTAGGAGCATTTGGCACCTGAGGGCCATAATGTACATGCATGTACATTATGGTACTTGGGCAATCTTGCTTTCTATATAAGTTTTCTTGTTTATACTCCAGCACGACAACCAGGTCAGTGGAGTTTACAATAAATCAATCAATACAAATGTTAATCGTATTTAGCAGTCACAGACTTGAACCCCAGTCCACTCAAAGAGCGTGTACCACTGCACTCGTGCTCCTGACCATTCGGCTACGTCAGGCCTGGTAAAAAAATTCTAGAAAAGTAGCAAAACGCAGCCAGTAATTAATGAAAAGATCTTTATATAGTTTTTGGTTATTAGCTATTCACCATAAGTTATATAAAAATCACTGTGCCCAAAACCAAAAAGAAATGTACAATGATCTAAAATTTCACAGCCTGAAAAACAGCTGTTAAAATATTTCAATTTTAATAATAATGCATATGCATTATTATTGAAATGCAGCTTGAAAACTGTCATCATATCCCTTGACACTGTTATGACATCCCTTGACAGATTAGTGCTAAATTTTTTTTACTATGCAAGAGAATATCAAAAAATTAAAAATTTACCTTAATCTGCATGTCAGAAAGGCTGTTTGCAGGTGCTTCTCTAGCCAAAAGGTGAAGCATGCTTTGCTTTTCACTATATAATGTCCATCCATGTTTGACTCGAACAATTAACTTCAGGGCTACATTATATTTTGCTGTCTTGAGAGCAGCCTAAAAAACAAACAAGAAGCAAAAATTATGGTACAGACGTGAATTGTTTATTCAATAATATAAGAGTTACTTAACATTTAAATAAAAATATTATTTAAACATTTAAATAACTCTGCCTAACATTTAAATAAAATATATAAATGAAGGATAGATTGTAATAATGAGAAGATTCGAGAAGGACTGTTATCTTCCTATGCTCACTCCTGTGAGAGGTTTGGTTTCGAGTGGACCACAGATGACACACTTTTCCTGATAAACGGCAGTCTCCTTGTACTTTTTTTTTTTTTTTTTTTTTTAAATATTAGTTATTTTAATTTGCTCTCGCTGTATCATATTTATTTATTTAATTTACTTACAAAGTTTTGCAATTTCATAACAAATTTATTTTATTATTGGCCTACAGTGATTATTGACTTGTAGCTGATGTAAATCCCACTAGCACTTTGCTGTCCAGTAATGTGACAATGGTTTTAAAATGATAAATTAGATCCAAAAAAAAATTCCTCTCATCTAATTTCTCTATATGGTAATGATAACTGAATAGAAAGATTTACATTCATGGAGAAAATACACAATACAAGATTGGGCACATTGCACAAAAATGATTAAAGAAAAATATCATTTTTGTAAACTGAAATTTACTTCAGGCAAACCTATTTAAAATTTATTTATTAAAATTTAAATATGTTACATTTTTTAAACTATGCAAATCATTTTTTTAACTATGCAAATTTCTATTTCAACTGCTGGAACATTATCTATACTTCCTGCTTTATGACTCACTTTCCAATTTTGTCATTTGATAAATTTATCAAGATAGTCCTTACTTTGCTTTTTAGTTATTAGCTTTTTTTAGGTTCTGGTTTGAAGGAAACATACTTATGACACAAGTATTCACAGATTATCAGAGCCTCACCTCTAATTGTTGCTAAGCCTGCAATACAATTAGAGGTGCAATACTTATTTTAATGCTATATGTACATTGTGGGCATTCTCTCCTCAATCACTGGATTTCTCACCTTTATAAATAAGAGGTATTGTTGAATACATATTATTTGTATACATTCCTCTTAATATTATGAATTGTGAATGGCCTCTTCTAAGTTTTATGAATAGACAAGTTCAGACGATTTCTCAAGCAATGCAACATGATTTCTAATTTCAATTTCAGTGTTACAGCTATTCTCTTACTCTTCGGGACTAGGGGAATTAAGATGGGATGCCTGGAAGCCATATTACTCAAGAAAAAATGGACAATAGGGGGAATAAAAACAAAAATCACACAAGAATCTACAGCAGTGGTATGGTAGATCTGGAGAGAACCAAGACTGAGGTTTAGTGGTATAAAAACAAAGTTCAGTGACATATCACACACTTGACAGTAGCTAACACATCTGACCGACCTGTCACTGAGTCACTAATTGCTTAGCCCATAAGGTTGAATTCTGCTTGCATAAATAGAATTCTAGGTGGAATCTACATGGTGTGATTAATGCTTTAAGACTGAAAGACCTTTAAGACCTTTCAGTCTTAAAGGTCTTTCAGCCTTTAAGCCTTTAAGACCTCACATAAGACTGAAACTGCACTTATTAAGGAACCCTGCCCCCACTGAATGTGGAGGAATTCAACAAAGAATGTTAAATTTTTTTTTTACCCATTTATTAATCATCCATATTTTGATGGTTCTTTGCAAACTATAGTCCACAATTGATAAAATGCACTTACTCCAATGTTTCTGCCATTCTTTAAGGCGCCTCCGTAGCCAGGTGGGAAGGAGCAGCAGTGCATAGCACACGCTTCTTGATTAGACCGGGGTTCGAGCCCGTCACCACCAAATACGGAGGATGCGGAAAGGTCAGGGACCACCGCATATCCCGGAGCAACATGGCCTTAGTTGCTAATGCTCCTAAAAAAATAACAATAACAATAACTGCCATTCTTCAAAAATGTGGGTAGAAGCCATTTTTTTGATATTATTATTATTAGCTATATGGTGTAAGGAAGCCTGAGGCTTATGCTGCACCAGCTAAAAAAAAATTCCCTAGTTACAGAGAGAGAGAGAGAGAGAGAGAGGGGGGGGAGAATCACCAAGAAAAAAGAAGAATGATGATATCCAGCTCAGGACCCTGGGTGTGCCAAGACCATACTCACCAGATGTGAGCCCCTGGGGCATTTGAGAACAGCCTACCATTTCCTTACAACTCCTTCTGAGGACTAAAGCTATTTCCTTAACTTTGGGGAAAAAAAAAAAAATTGGAGGACTGTAGAGGAGATGAGAAACACATCTGACATTGCATTAATGTCAGATGCGTTCCTCATCTGCTCTATGGCTGGCTAATTTCTCAATGACAGTATGAGCAATGTGAGGTCTTGCATTGGCGTGATGTAGCATCCACCCACCGGCATGCAGTTGTGGCCATTTGCAACAAATGTGATCCCACAAAGTGCAGGTCTACAGTAAAGTCCTATACCAGTTATATGATGGGGCACAATATGCTGGTAAACCATTCCTTGAATGTCAAAAAAAAAAAAAAAAAAAAAAAAAGAGATGACCATAAACTTTCCTGCAAATTGACTGCCTCAACTTTTGATTTTTTTTTTTTTTTTTTTTTTTTGTGTTGGCAATGATGTACACTTCCAAACTGAGTTTTCTTGTTTACTTTCTAGTTTCAAATGACAAAGCCATGTCCCATTTGCTGTTATCACCTTAAGCAGAACCTGAGCATCTCCAGTAATCATCCGTTGCAGCTCCTGGCAAACCTCCATTGAATTTGCTATTGCTGAGGTGTGAGTAGTCTTGAAACCCAGTGTGCACAAACACATAATATGCAAAAGGTCATGGAGAACAGTGCGTGCTTCCTACTGATATTCTCGAAATCTTTGCCAGTTATGCCTTACTGTTATATGATGATATTCTCTCACAATTAAGAAGCAGCGTTTATGGTTTCTGTGGTGAAAGCATCGTGAAAGCTCCAGGACTGCCAATTTTTGTGATTGAATAACATCCATCGTTAAACATTCTAAACGACATGCAATCTGTGCTATAAGGAAATGTAGATTTACCATTAGCCACTTTTAGCATTTCAAACACTTCGGCTGATGTTTCCTTCTCAAGAAAACATCAGCCGATTTCACATTCATTGTTACGTAGACGAAACTGAACATACATAAACTTGACAACCATTAAGGCCACACCGTGCATGAGTCAACTGCACAGTTGGTGGGTGATGCAGCTGGGTTTGTTCTTAAATTCCATAGCTCAGCCTAGAAATAGCAAGTAGTATGGTTGTTCATGAAATATTATGATCATTCTTTATTAAACAGCCCTGATATAAAAGCTTTACTAGTGGATTTAACTGCCACACAAATTATTTCTCCAATCAAAATGAAGGTACTGCTTACTCAAGTAAGATATATAGACAAACTAGAATACCTAGAACACCTAGGTAATGGAGAGATCCATAAACTGCCAACTCTTAAACTATTTCAAAACCTTCCATCTGATCAGTGATTGTTGATATGGATTTCATCATTGTCAATCCACTGGTGATACATTAACTCATGCTACTCATCTTTAGATGAATTTGATGGAAAATGCTGAAAGTTAATTAGATATTACTGACATCTGATTAACTTTCGATAATGCTTTTGATTGTATTTGGAATAAAGGTCTTCTAAACAAGCTTCCATCTAATGATTTGCCGATGTTGTGTTTTGCAATTGGGTATCCAGTGAACTCTCACTGTGGGTGATGATAGAAGGGGCTCTTTCTTCTAATTTGTCCGCTAATGTTGTTGTTCCAAGGTTTAGTTCTTTCTCTCATGCTCTCTAGAATATTAATGACCTTCCTCCAGTGGCAAGGTATTCTATCCATAGCTCTGCTGATGCTAGCACACTGTATTCCACCTTAAAGTTTTAGAAATCTTTCCCTGCACAAAGGGCTTCAACTTCTTGAATATCCAACACAGAGTCATTAAATGTCAACCTGCAGGCAATTTTCCAGAGTAGTAAAGAAAACTTAGTTGACTTCTTTCCTTCCAAAACTCTTGTTTTATCTTAATCTTGTCTTATTTCTCACAAAAGAGAGTATTACTCTTATGCTTACCTTTGATGACATTTAGATTTCTAGACAAGACCGTATCTCTATTAAGGATCACGAATAATCAAAAAATTGGGCACACCTCAGTAATGCATTAATTTTTTTGCTTTCGGCAGTACTTTTTCTTATATACTCACTCTATCCAATTCTGAAATCTGCCTTACAATGGAATACTGTTACCACATCTAGGGTAGTTTTCCAAAATCTCTCTCAGGCCAAGTTAATTAATATCCTATATTTTACAGAGTCCCTCAACTCTCTGCCTCATAAATCTTCTGTTTATAGAAAAATTCCTTTTCTACAGATAATTCCATGGAAAAAAAGACTCACCATAAGCCTCTTTTAACATTTCATATGCTTCAGCTGATGTCTGCTTGAAACGGAAACAAAATTTGAGAGCAGCATACTGTTCCTTGCACATCACATCCATTGTTACATAGGCAAAACTGAACAGGCATAAACTCGTCCGACTGCCAAGGTCACACCATGCGAATGAGTCAACTATCTTTCTGAATTGGCATCTAATTTCTCCACTCTTCCAAACCAGTCCAAACATGCTGCAAACAGTCAGCATCTGTTCACTATCCACCTCCACACTCACAGAGCCAACTTTTCCTCTAGCTCATTTATCCTTTAACCAACATGTTCTCTGGAACAACCTTCCGAAACATATATTTCCCAAAAACTACAAGTCACCAAAATTAAAGTCTAATGTTAAAATATATATTCTCAGCTTTCAATCCATGCACAGTATTAAGTACTGTAGGTTCTAATACCTTTTTTGTGTGATTTTTCATTAATATTAATAATAATAAAAACCTAAGTGTATATTTTGATGAAATCTGTTCTTTACACAATATTAAATTATATCAAAATAAAAGAAATAATAAAAAAATTTGTTAGAGCTGTCAGAATGATCATCACAACCGAGAAAACTAAGGAATGGGGGGGGGGCTTGCTGAATGTAGTATTTAAAAATCATTATTCCTACTGTTACTTATGACACATGGTATCACGGAACTATAAATGTCAAATTCAGAAGGCAATTAGATACAATTCAAACGTTTATATTGCAAGCAATTATATGAGCATGTCACATTATTTCAATTCCTGATTTACAGGTAATAGCAAGCAAATCACCTATGGATTTAGAGGTAATTACTAAGTCTAAATTGATTTAATAAGCAAAAAAAAAAAAATATGCCTAGAATCAAACTGAAATGAATTAACAACAAAGAAAGAGAAAATTAATATCAGAAAAGAATTATCATTTGCATACTACAGGATCATTCATCCTAGATGTAAAATCTGAATGCAAAAAAGTTAATTACTTTATTAGGGAATAAGATTGGTAACACTTATTTTGTGAATGCAAGGAATAAATGCCAGTGATGGCCACAATGAAATTACTGGCAGTAAATCTTTTCAGCTAGAATACAGTTCATCTCCAACCAAGAAACAATTTTCCTAATTTCAACAAATAACCAAAAAGCTGCTCACAAAGAAGAAACTATGTACATTTAGAACCATCACGGTTAAATTTAAACAATCTGATACAGAGGTATGAACTTTTCATAAATATTGAGGTGATTTCAACCTCATATATTTGTTAATAAATATAACAAATATATTTATTATATTTATTATATTATTTATATTATAATAGTCACTTCTTAACAAATATATGTGTAAACACATATTTGTTAAGAAGTGACTATTATAACTGCTTATAATTTCTCTTACATTTTAACTATTTCAATGTTGCTATCTTAATAGTAAGTAGTGAACTGTCACTATACAGCAAATTTAATGCAACATTCTTTTCTTGAACAGCTAAGGCTGTTCAAGAGAACTCATGTATTAATGACTTGGTAAAACACCTCTCACCATTCCCAACACATTCCATTCAATGCCTCCTGTGGTCTTCTGTCAAAAGGATTTTGATGAATATTGATGCTAAGAAAGGTCCAGATGGTATTTCTCCTCTTGTTCCCAAAACCTGCGTTACTGAACTTACTACTGTTCTTTGGGTTAGTTAGTTAGTTATTTGGTTTTTAGGAGCATTTGCAACTAAGGCCATATTGCTCCGGGATATGCGGTGGTCATTCCCTGACCTTTTCGCATCCTCCGTATTTGGTGGTGACGGGCTCGAACCCCGGTCTAATCAAGAAGCTTATGCTACGCACTGCTGCTCCTTCCCACCTGGCTACGGAGGAGCCCACTACTGTTCTTTGCCACCTTTCTTATTCCAAAGGTGATTTTCCTTCTGCTTGGAAACTTGCTCATATCTAGCGAGTTCCTAAAAAGGGTGACAAATCCCTACCATCTAATTATCATCCCATTGCAATTACTTCTACTCTTTCTACAGTAATGGAGAAATCAATTAACTGCCAACTCAAACTATTCAGAAACCTTCCATCTGATGAAAGATCGACAGTATAGATTTCGTCAGTGTCGATCTATTGGTGATACTGGCTTATGTTACACATTACACAGTGAAACACAAGCAGTTGCTCTTGACATCTAAGGCTTTCGATCATGTTTGGCATAAAGGTCTTCTAAACAAACTTCCATCTTATGGTTCGCCGCTGTTTTTTGTAATTGGTTATCAAGTTTTCTCTCTGATCGCTCACTGATGATGATGGGAGATGGCTCTCTTTCTTCTAACTTCTCGACTAATGCTGGTGTCCCCCCAAGGTTCAGTTGTTACTCGCACTCTTTTCCTTTTGTATATTAATGACTTTCTTCCATTGACCGGAAATCTATCCATAGTTTTGTTGATGATAGCAGATTGCATTTCACTTTCCACTTTGAGAAAAATCACCCTGCTCAATCAGCTTCCGCTTCTCGAATATCTGCTACCAATTCCTTAAATGCCGATCTCCAGGTAATTCTCCATTGGGGCAAAGACAACTCAGTCGATTTCAGTTATTCTAAAACTCAGTCCTGTCTTATATCTCGCAAAAAGGATTCTTGATGACACTGATTTCTAGGCAAGATGATATATCTCTTTTGGGTATTATCCTGGCTTCTAATCTCTCTTGGCATAATCACATTACAAATATTTCTTCTTCTGCATTTAAACAACTTGGTTTTCTCTTTTGCTCTCGGCGTTACATTTATTCCAAACAGCTGTTCACTCTGTACAAATCACAAATCCACCTTACCATGGAATATTGTTCGCACATCTGGAGTGATGCCCCAAAACCTCTCTCTCAGGCTTCTAGATTCCATCGGAAGAGGGCAGTTAGGTTAATTAATTACTCATATCTAACAGTTTCTCCACTCGCTGTCCCATAGACATACTATTTCTGCAGCATGCCTTTTCTACAGATAATTCCATGAGCACCGTTCTTCTGAATTGGATTCTATAATTCCCGTACTCTTTCAAAAGAGTTCAAACACGTGCCGCCACCAGCTAACATCAATTTACTGTCCAACTTCAAAACTCTCAGAACCAACTTTCCATCTTCCTCGTTTATTCATTCAACTGCCGTTTTCTGGAACAAACTTCCTTCATACACATTTGTTGAAAATTACAGTCTACACAAGTTCAAGTCTAATGTCAACAAATATCTTCTCAACCTCCAACCCATGCATGGTAATAAGTACTATAGGTTCTAATACCTCTCGTGCTTGGGGTTTCATAAAAAAAAAAAAAAAAAAACTATATGTAGACAAGGACATAACAGACTTTTATACAGGTAACCATCATATAACATGGTAGTTAGGTTCCTATAAAATCTCGTTTAGTGTGAAACTGTTATATGGGACTAAGAACTAGTATAAAAATGGGGTTTACGTTCCAAAAGCTAACAAAAATACACCTTTTTTTTTTTTTTTTTTTTTTTTATAACTATTGAAAACTTAATTTTTATTAAAAATAGTGATAACTTGACAAATATCTTACAAACTGTGATACATATAAGTCAGAAAATATATGTTTATTTAATTGTCTTTCTCTTCATCGCTGCTAAGCACAATCAAAAGAGAATGTTTTCTCTGTTGCAGAATATCTTCACTTTCTTCTGCAGCATCTGGATTTCATGCATCTTCTACTCTCTTTAAAAAATCAGTAGTTTGGGTTTGTTTGCTTTTGCCTGATAGATCTTTGTAAATTTTTAAGCTTAAGCTTTTTTATTTGCTTTCCAATATACCAGTAACATGTTTTTATTTACACCTTTCACTGCATGACGATTAGAGGATCTGTAATCTCCTGATTCATTACTGAACATAAGTAATGTTAGATGATCTTCTGATGCCTTAAAACCTGGTGCAGTTTTCTCTTTTTTCTTTTTTTTTTTTTTGAAATAAATGTTCTGTTGAGCATTTTTATTCACCAAAAGACCTGTTCCATCACCATTGAAAAAGTGATGTGGTGTGTATCCGTGCTCTTCAATAATTTTTTGAAATTCCTCTGGATAGTTTTTGGTAGCATCATTATCAGCCGATGCATTTTCCCCTTGAATTCTTATGTTATGTAATGAGAAGCAGTTTTTAAATCACTCAAATCAACCTTTATTGGCAACAAACTTGGGATTAACAAAAGTTTCTCCATTTTCTTTTAAATGATTATAAATCTTTAGTGCCTTTTGTTTAATTACATTGTCATCTAATGTTTTTTACTTCTGTTGTCAATCAGAATACTCTTGCTTTTTTTCATTTTCTGAATTACTGGCACTTGGGGACAAGCTGTCATATTTGCAGAAATGAAGTAGTCTACAGCTCTAATTTTCTGTTCATTTTTCTTTATGGTCTGGATTTTTGCTTAATTTAAATTTAAACTTTTTTTGCAACGTACGATAGCTATTCCCCTTTTCAAGACGATCCAAAATTTGTATCTTTGATTCTAGAGAAATAAAGTTTTTTTTTGAGTGGTGCTTTTTTACTTTCCTTAGGCATAATTTAGAGTTGGAATTTAATTCACAACAAAGAAATTACTCCAATACAGTTCTTAAGAACAAAGTTTAGTAATACATACACGGAAAAAAATATTTATAAACAATCAAATAAAAGCCAAAATAACCCTACAAAAAACCTTAAAAGTCACAAACTGCACATTTCAAAATCAATTTTTTATGGTCTCAAACAAGCAAAGTTCTATAGCACAGAACCTAACATGGGGATTTCCCAATAATTTTTTGCATAATGACAGCAAGTCAACAGTGGGGATTCACAAAAAAGAATGGATATGTTGAAAACTTACATCCAACATAATAGTAGGGTAAGGTTAGCCACAATTCTCTAACCGTGTTAGAGCGAAACCATCACTCTAACATGGTCAGAGAATGTTATATAAGTACCGTGTTGTGCAAGGATGAGGATTGCAGCAATTTATCAATCATGTTAGAACGAAACTGTGTTGTAGAAGTAGCGTGTTATACGGGAGGTTACCTGTAATTACTGTACAAATCTATGATGTTATCCTCATGTATTCGAAGATATTTATTTTCATATATTCCTTATGTAATAAGCAAGTAAAACACCTATAACTGTTACATTGTTTTAGTTTTTCTGGAACTTTAATGATATTGAATGAGACAGGGACTACAACACATATATTAAAAACTTGAGGATCTGCTAATTGATGAAATTTCAAAATTTGCTAAAAAAAAAAAATGTGTGCCACCTCAGGATTTATATTTTTGCACAATATCCCTCTACTTTTTAAAAAAAAATGGCAGCTATTAAAAGGGTAATCTACCATTTTACCTATTTCTACCTTTTACTTGAAAGAAAAACAGAAAAGATTTGGTAACTAATGTCTGATAAACATGAATAAAATATGGATTTATAAGAAGTATTCTGTTTGTAAGTTGTATTTGCAAACATCTACGTAGGTTTCATTGGGCTGTCTGATCAAGAGAAGAGAAGACCCCCCCCCCTCCATTTGCTTTTCACAACACAGTCAAGCGAGCGAGGGATGGTGTAAAAAAAAAAAAAAAAAATATATATATATATATATATATATACATACATACATACAAGCAGCAAATGTGTTAGCATGTTCACTGCTTCCTGAATATAAATGTGCAGCTTTGGATTTTAATCCACTTGGAAGGAAACGACCCTACTTTCATAACTTTTTTTCTGCGAATTTGACAGAAGAAAACTGGATGTTTTTTTCAAGAAACCTTTACTTCTCACTATGACTGAACTCGTCAGGAATTGATTAGTTCAGTCATAGTGAGAAAAAAAAACCCAAAAAGTTTTCTGCACTTTCCCATCAACATCCAGGGTCAAAACCCACAGTCAGAAAGGAAACAGTAAAAGTGTCCAGGAACATTTTGTAATAAATAATAATAGGTTATAAAATCATTGGGAACATCTATGTATACATATATAACGAGTATCCTACCACCTTAAAGCCGCAAAGTAAAAAAGTTAAAATAAATACTAAAAAGTATCAGTAAAATATAATGTGATTAATATTCTGTTTTTAAACCAACATATGGCAAAGCAACATACATGGCGAGCATGTATATATTACTTTGCCATATGTAGGTTAGTAAACAGAATCTCCATAGTGCAGTCATCTTATGTAACTGGATTGTTAAACAGTTATACTTACACTGATATATGTTTTCATAGCGGTATGGAACCACCAGTAGCCTTCTTTGATTTTTAGAAAGCAGGATTTTTTTTAAGTCAACACTTTGGTTGCTTTAAATTAAATTTCACTGGCAACATACATATTTAATTTTAAAACAAAGTCACTGGATTGCTTGCTGGCACAGTAATAGCAGAGTCAGGACTTCTCTGTCTAGATTTCTGTCCTGGATTATTTCCTAGAAGGAATGCTAAAGAACAACTAATTATTATAGCTACAAGGAAAACACAGCTGTAAAATTCACTCCTAGAAAAGTTGATTGCAACTTTTTTTTTTTTTTTTTTAAATAAAAATGGCCTTGTGGTCTAGGTTTGTCTTTCAGAAGCAATCTCAGCATTTCACCAAATCAGAATGAGTGGATTTAAACAAATCCTTCCCCCTCTCCCAGTTGAATATCACCTCATATTCAGCACCGTTGTGAGGAATTCTCAAATTACAAGTGTGAGCAGGATAATTTGTTATAGTTCACATTTCCTTTAACTACTGTGAGTTCTCCAATCAAGGAGCACCATACACCCGATAGTTTCTTCTTTTTAAAAACATTATGGTAGATTCACTCACAGTGAAATTTACAGAAATAAGACTGCAGAACATCCATTGCTTCATCTATTTCTGTATCAGTGATATTGAGTAATAATAGGTAATATGTCCATTACAAATTTAAATTTGTAAATTATGCAATGCTAATTGATAAAACTTTGATTCCTCATTATTTAAGCATATTTTTCTTCCATGTATTGTCCCCCTACCAAAAAAGACTGCTTCCTTAAATGATGGCCTAACCTTTTAAGGAAATTGCATATTAGCTGGCAAATGCAATTTCTTTAAAACCAATTACAATACCAAAGCAAATGTATGGCAATGACAAAGTCTGTCTTCTGTGAGCATCAAAATTTTTCCAATTCAATATAATTCATTTAATTCATCAAACATAATTTATTAAATCTCAGGATCCCTTCCTCGTCCAACCACCAAGATGGGGACAAAACTGAGATCAGATGAGGAGACTCAGAGTAATAGCTTAATCATACTTCTTTAACACATTTTTACAGTTCTATCTGTATTATACCTGTAACAAAACAGCATGCAGTTTATAAATAGGCCAAATTTTAAGAGGGTAAAAATTATTAATAATAATAAAAAAAAACTTACTTCAACAGCCATAGTCATTCCTTTTCCTGTGCCCTCAATATGGTCCAAAATGTAGAAAAAGATCCCTTGCCAGTTTTTCTGAAGGACTTCCTAATGAAAAATTAGAGTCAGGGAATACAGAGAAATAATAATTGAAATTAAGGCATTTAGTAAAATCAGGAAGGTGTGAGTTGCGTTGGATAAGGCAAACAATATAAGGAATGAAGCATCAATATATCATGTCTATAAATTTCAGTTATTCTCTATAGTAGTCTGCTAGCATTGCAAGAAGACTAATTACAGATTTATAGAAATATATCTTTGCAACTGGAAGTATATTTATCTCATCATCATCATCTAACTAATGATCTCATAAATAAAAATACTTAGTACTGGTATTATAGTGGCAAATGATGAAATAGAACAAGCATATACAGCTTTAACAAGAGAGAGAAAAAAATCCCATTTCACCTACAAATTCCACCATAAATTCATTTAGACTATCCTCTTCCACAACAATGGATGTTAGCTAGTTCCAACAATCAACCACCAGTTGGCTAAAGTCAAACTTCCACAAATATATTCTGCAACCATCCTTCCTTGATTTGAATTTACACCCCTCATATGCCTAGTCTGAGCAAGAGTAATAAATCCATAATATTGGGCTTCCTCAATCCATTTAAATCCCTAAACACCTCAATCAGATTACCTCACAGGTTCCTAAGTCTGCAAATGCTGCAAATTTCAGACTGATGTCTTTTTTGGTAAGAGCATCCCTTTGTTCCCCTCACCAATCTTGTTGCTCATCTTTGTGCTCATTCTAGCAGCCCTATATCTTTCCTAAGAGGAGCACTCCAAACCTGTATGCAGTACTCAAGGTGTGGCCAGACCACTGCCATATCCAAGAGGTTAATCACCTCCTTATCCCTGCTAGAAAAATTCCTGTATATCAGGAATGAGCTGTCTTGGCAGCCTGGCTGCACTAATAAGAGAACTTCGTATCAGACTGCACAATTTTCTCCCCTGGCCCATCTCATTCTCCACTACCCTGACTGTAGTACCACACAGCTGGTATGTTACTTTGGGATTACCGCTATCCATATGCAGTACCTTGCATTTGTTAATGTTAAACTTCAAGTGTCATTTCTCAGACCATCTTCCTTTTTTTATAGATCTTGATGCTACAGCAAAGCATAATTTCATTACTATTTTTTACTAGCCTCCCAACCTTTGTATTATCTGCATACTTAGATATTAAGTCTGATATATACCTTCACCATATTAATAAATATTGAAAACAAGAATGGGCCCAGCACTGAACCTTGGGAGACCCCACTAATAACATTAATCCATGAAGGTCAGTTCCCACTGATAACCACTCTGTCTTCTAACAATCAACCATCCCTTTATCCGTAGTGGTAACTTGTCCTTAATGCTACATTGTTCCAGTTTGTGCAGCAGTCTTTTATTCACAACAATATCAAGAGCATTCTTGAAATCCAAGATATTAAATCAAAATTATTATATTTTGCATCTAATTCCTTTGTCACTGCATCATAGTATCCAATCAAATTGGTCAGAGAACATCTTCCTTTAACAAACCCATAACAGTGACTGAAGTATAACTTCCTTCCTGTCTAGATGTTCCTGCATAAGTAATGCAGGAGCATCTAGACAGGAAATAATGGACTCACTTTAACCAGAGAGTCCATTATTTCCTGTGGAACAGAAGTTAAACTAATAGGTCTATAATTATTCATGCATCCTCTGATCTCCTGTTTTGCTCATCCACAGTCCAGTCCACAGTTACTTTCCCTGAATCCAAAGAAGCTCTAATAACACTAGCCAACACGATTTTTACCTCCAAGAAGTTAAATGCTGTTTTTAACTAATTTTTATAGATTTCGAAAACCACCATTAAGTTTCACATCATGTCACAGTTATTAAATATAGAGGGAGTTACAGTTTACCAAAATATGCCAATTTCGCATTCTCTAGCCAGTAATGTAAGGTAAGGTATGTTAGTGTCTAACGGCTCCTGGGATTTCTCCCATCGTCGCGGGTATACATTGTATCGGGCCAGAGATTTGAAGTATGTGGGGGTCATATGCTGTATATTGTGTTGTGCCCTTTGTTCCTCTGGTCTTTTAGCTGCCGAGTCCCTAGTGGGACCCGACGTTACCACACCGTGCCATGGGGAGGCTGACCGGGTGCACCACTGATGCTAGAGTACTCTGGCGGGTCCTGCCACCCACATTCCTGGGATTTCAGTGGCTAGAACCAGATTTGAGAATGAGATGATCACTGTTTCTTGAGCAATGGTTGTAATTTTAACAGAGGGTGGGGTTGTTCGCTGATAACTTGTTCTAGGGCCAAATAGGTCGGGCAATAATTTTGATGTATTTAGATTTAGACCCGTGGGGCACACGCACACACACACACGCACGCACGCACGCACGCACACACACACGCACGCACGCACGCACGCACACACGCACGCACGCACGCACACACACACACACACACACACACACACACACACACACTCATATATATAAAAAAAATAAATAAAAAAAAAAAAAACCATTGTGAAAGAGAAAAGTAAGGGAGGTAGGCAGAAGACTGAAGGGTAGGAAACAGAAGAAGGGGCCGACAGGGAAGATAGCCCCTGATGACAGTATGGCATGCCCAGTGCCTCACCAAAGAGGAGTGGGGTGGACAAAAAAAAAAAAAAAAAACCAATCATTGTGTAAGAGAAAAATGGGGGGAGGGGGGGTAAAGGGACAGATGGTAGGAAACAGAAAAAAGAAGCAAAAAAAAAAAAAAAAAAAAAAAAAAAAGAGAGAGAGAGACAGACAGAAACCCCGCAAGTGCAGAGTAGGTACAGCTAGCACGGCCAGTCAGTTGGAGCCGACACTTGGTGGAAATCCAGCAGTGTGAGTGCTGCTATGGTGGATGGGTCATGTTCAGGAAGGTCTAGTCCAGGTGTCGTCACTGGGACTCCATTTGGTGAGTCTGTGTCGCATCCAGACTGAAGGCTGGTCCAGTAGTCCATGATAACAAATAGTGGGGTGGTCAAAACCAGGAGTCCAAGATATGATAGTCAAGTTCAGGGATCGATGGTAGGTCTCTTCTTGATGAGATGTGTCACGTCTGGTCGGGAGAAGTTGGTCCAGGAATCAATGATGAGGAATTTGTCAATGTGTGGACCCTGTCTTTGATTGCACTGCTAGCATTGTCCCAAACAAGTGGGGAGACCAGTTGACTACTTGGGATGTGAGGGATCAAGTTGGGTTCTATACTCCGGATGGTTTGTTGGTCAAGTCTTGTGTAAGTTGGTCCAAGGCGTTAGCATCCATGGCTCAATGATGCGCAGCAACAGTTGGCAGTCATGGTTGTTATGACCTATTGATTTGGATGCTAAGGTGGTGGTAGCGCTTTCTGCCTGGTAAATAGGTCCATTGCAAATTGAGTCAGGGCTCTGTAAGTTTCTTCATTCTGTAGGGTGAGGTGTTCTTGATTTTGGTAGTTGAAGCTCGTTTGAAGCTCTTTGGTAGTTGAAGTCTCGTTATTAGGATCCTCCTGAAGTCCTCGTAGATTTCACAGCTGTGGGCAAGGTGGTCCCACGTCTTATCCACTCCACAGTGACAGCGGAATGAGTTTGAAATTCTGAAGCCATGTAGTTTTTCTGGAAGGAGCCATGTCCAGTGAGGAGGTAGGTAGCATAGAGTCCCGGTGAAAACCAGACAGGTGTGAGGGGGAAGGAGGCCCTGACATCCGGGAGGAATATTTTGGTGACAGCACCTTTAGTTGAGGTCTGCCATCTTTCTTGCCAGGTGTCTGTTAGATGTTCATTAAGTCTCTTCTTTTCAGCATTTCTATTATTTGCTGGGTCAGTGGTGAAACCTGCGCAGGTAACTGCTCTTCCTTTGGCTATTTGATAGAGCAACCCATGGCGAACAATCTCCAGGTCCAGTGGAAGGGATCCAGTTAGGACCAGGAGCACATAGGTGCTGACAGTGCAACAGGCATGCGAAGACAGAAGGAGAAGAGAGCGCTGGATAGTTCCTAGGCGCGATCTGTTTACTACTGTATTTGCCTTCTTGTACCAGACTCCAGAGGCATAGGTGATAACCGGGATGAAAACTGCCTTATAGAATAGGGACAGTGTTCTGATAGATATTGTCCTTCCGGGCAACTCTTGAGACTTGGGCAGCATACTTCCTGAATTTAATCCTGATTTGATCTAGATGAGGAGTGAAGGAAAGGTTTTTGTCTAAGGTCAAACCTAGATATTTAAGCTCTGTTTTTAGTTTTACTGTAACACCATTGACCTTGATTTGGGGTGGTCTTCTCAAACCATGTCCTTCTCAAACCTAGATATTTAAGCTCTGTTTTTAGTTTTACTGTAACACCATTGACCTTGATTTGGGGTGGTCTTCTCAAATCAAGGGTACCTTTTAGTAGGATCGAATTGGTTTTCTCTGGGGAGATCTTTAGGTTGTTATGCTCTGCCCAAGCTTGAAGGGTGGAGATGGCCTGGTTGGCAGTTGCTTCTAGTTGAGCTCTGTTATTGGCAGAAAAGAGCATGACCAGGTCATCTGCATAGGCCTGGGTCTGTACATTGTTGGTGTTCAAAATTGGCGTTCAAGAAATCATCCAGCACCAGATTCCAGAGGAGAGGCCCCAGGACAGATCCCTGAGGGCATCCCCTGAAGACTGGTCTGGAGACACTGCAGTGGGGAGTGTACACGACAACTCGCCGGTCCTGGAGATAGGTATTGATGCGTCTATATAAGTTTTCTGTGACTTGCATCACCCGGTGCCTGCCGAGGACGGCGGGCCACCAGAGGGAATCAAAGGCACCAGCAAAGTCGAAGGAGATTAGAAGAAAGTATTTGGAGTTGCAGATGGTAGCAGCTTCAATGATTGTTTCCAGTGCATCTACCGTGGAGCATCCTTTCTGGAAACCGTACTGGTTAGGTGAGGAAAGACCAGCGTCATTGTAGTGGGCTTCTATTCTATGGGAGATCATCTGTTCGAGAAGTTTGCTGAAGACTGGCAGCAGTGCAATGGGCCGGTAGGATTGTGGCAGATCATGTGGTTTGGTTGCATTCTTCAATATAAGTCTAACGGTTGTGGGGAAGAATCCTTGGTGAAGACAGTGGTTTAACAGGTTGAGTGTGGTAGTGGGAATAAGTTCAATGGCTTTCTGGACGATTTCTGGATCGAGCATGTCTCTGCCCGGAGCCTTCTTGTTTCTGATTCTAGATGCAGCTAAGTTGAGCTCGGTTGGGGTGAAGGGTTCTTCAATTGCAGTTGTGCGATATGTTTCATTTTCCGTGCAGAGCTCTAGCTGTTCTGTTGTGTGTGCGTCAGCAGGCTGCTGGAATGTAGCATCTAGAATATTATTGATAGTGTCTTGCCACGATCTGGTGTAGAGTCTGTTCGGTAATTTTGTGGTTGATACGACCTCACCTCTGGGGTCTTGTTAGTGGTCACTTTGTACACAACCCCCCCCCCCCAGAGATCGGCATTCCCTTCCTTACCAGGGCTTCCCATGAGCGCCTTCTGTGCTCTTCCTGGTCACTCGATATTGCTGCACTAAAGCCTCTGTTTCTTCTAGAAGCCACGTTCTTCTTGCACGTTGATAGTGTTTTCGTCAGTAAATGACTTCGCGTCAAAGAGCCTGAGTTCTGGTGACCACCAGGTGCTGTCCCCTGTCTCTGGTCACCAGTGAATCTCTTCCTGGTCCTGGTGAATCTCTTCTTTTTGATAGCCTTGTTTGCAGCATTAGTGACAAGCTGTGTAACTGCGCATTGATACTGGTCTGGGCTAAGGGCGCTAGGATTGAAGTGGCTAGCTGCACTGGTCAATTCCTCCTTAAAAAAGCTTCCAGTCAGCCTTATTCAGGGCATATCTTCTTTGTTGAGTTCGGTTGGTTGGTTGAGTTACTAGTGAACGGTGTAGTTGGAAGGTTAATACCCTGTGGTCAGAGGTGGTCCAGTCCTCACGGACTGTCCAGGAAGCATGAGCTTGAGGCTAAGGTGGAGCTTGAGCTTGAGGCTAATGGAGCTTGAGGCTAAGGTGACATCTATGGTAGCTTCCCACAGGGTACTGGAGAAAGTTGGCAGGCAGTTAGGTTTGTTTAGAATGACCAGGTTGCTGTTAGACAAGTAGTCCTCAAGACGTTGGCCATTTCTATTTCCTCTATGATTTTGAGTTGGGCTGTGCCAGGCTGGGGTCCTGCAGTTAACATCAGCCCCTATAATGAGTTTTGCATTTGGCATTTGTAGCTGGATGGTCTGTAGATGTCGGGTGGCAGGAATATCTTCCCCCCGGTCGACAGTATATCGAGACTAAGTAGAATTGCCCTAGTGGTGAAATTACCTGGGCACACACAGCCCAGCTAGTACACAGATCAGTGATTTTGGTGACAGTCAGTTTGGGATTGCCAATGACGATCGCAGCCCAGGGTATGTCATCATCAACCTGGGCTACTTTAAATCTCAAGGGGTAGCCTTTTACCTTCTTATTATGAGTGTATGGCTCCTGAAGAAGCAGCACATCTAAGTTCTCTTCACCTGCCTTTTTGACCAGTTGTGCAGCAACAGCCTTGGACCTCTGAGCGTCATGTTGTGCTATTTTCACAGTGTGGATATTTACGTTTGGTCTGTTACTCTCCATAATCTATTCTTGACTGTTGAGCACTTCTGGCTTTGAGATAAACTGGGCAATTGCTGTCACGGAGTGAATGGTTGGCTGGTACCTTTATGGCCTTGCAATTGGCACATGTGGGAGGTTGACACTTTTTGGGGCATGTAGCGTACTCATGCCACATTTCGGCACAGTGGCCACAGGTGGGCAGATTTTGCCTGCACGTCGGCGTGGTGTGGCCGAAACGGCAACACCTGAAGAATTTCGGGACGGCTACATGCTCCCTAAAGCGGTGGCTGCCCCAGTTGATGTAAATTCTTGTTTGCTGGGAGAGGATCTTCCAGGCCTTGGGTGATAGCTCAAAGACCCAGTTAATGGTGTGCCCAGCTCTGGGTTTTGTTTGGAATTTAGGGATTATGTGAGAAGTCGGTTCTTCATCTGGGAGTTCCTGTTTCAAGTTTCTGTAGAAAATTTCACTTTGCAATTCCTCTGAAGGGAGATCTTTGTCCACGTCTAGTACCAGTATACAAGGGCCCTTTTGTCTAGCGGGCTCGGCCAGGAGTCCCAGATATGGTATTTTATGGTTCTTAATAATCAGTTCAGCATTCTCTTTTGTGGCTGTTTCTATAATTACTCTTGTATTTCGCGTTTTGCGAATTGACTTGATTTTAGTGTTCTTTAAGTCATCTGTCAAGGAGTCCACGATGGTCTTCTTGACCTCCTCACTAGACATACAACCTTCATTGGTAAGGGGTTTAAGTACCACTAGGTTAGGTCTGGGTGATAGTGTTTTATTCCGTAGATTGGCACCTGAATTGTTTGTCTTGTAGCCCAGTTCCTGAGATTCGGGAATAAAGTCTGGTGTTGGCTTCCTTGGCACTTGGGCATACGTGAAGTTGCGCTGTCGCATTTGTTTTACTCCACAGTCAGTGTTTGTTTGTTTGTTTGTTTGTTTGTTGTTTGGTTTTTAGGAGCATTAGCAACTAAGGCCATATTGCTCCGGGATATGCGGTGGTCATTCCCTGACCTTTCCGCATCCTTCATATTTGGTGGCGACGGGCTCGAACCCCGGTCTAATCAAGAAGCGTGTGCTATGCACTGCTGCTCCTTCCCACCTGGCTACGGAGGCGCCTCCACAGTCAGTGTAGGCTTCCAATTTTGCAGTTGCCTTTTCGCTTTCCACGTGAGTCTGGATAAGCAGCAATTCCAGTTTATTCCATAGGGTGACGATTTCTGCCCTAAGAAGTGTTTTAGCTCTGTTAGTTACCTCTTTGAGCAAGTTCTCCAGTGCTAATTTGAGTTATAACGATTGTTGGATAACTGTCTCCTCAAGCATGTTGGGGTCAAGGGAGAGGTCAAGTTGTCTCATGTCCGTGTACTTGGTTTGGGAGGGGGGGGGTTCCATGGTTCCTCTGTTTTGAGATTTTGACCTGGTTTCCTGATCAAATTTGGTATCCATTGGTTTTCTGTTCTTCTTAATGGGGGTTCAGTTTGAAATTCTTCGTGTTGCTCTGCTATTTTAGGGTTCTCGGTCATTGGCAGGGTTGTGTTTACAGCTGATTTCCTCGATTTATCCTCCATTTGAGCAGATACGAATTGGGGATTCACTGCGGAGGAGCGAATGGCGAGACAGTCTCACAGAAGGAGCTCAGAAAATGAGGGCAGATGATACCCATTGCAAGTTAGTAGGTGAATCAACTTAAGAAGTGCTACACAAGAACAGCTACCACCAATAGGATTTAACAGTATAAGTCACGTGCTATTTGCCCTGGGATGACATTCATATGGTCATTATAATAGTATTAAGTTAGACCAGTGATTATTATTTATTGCTTGCAAAATTATTTAAATCAAGCGGCACAATTCAAATTTCTGCTGAAACTGTGGGGGCAAAATCAGCCATTCACTTCCAGTATCTTGGCACACTGTGAATGTGTCGCCGACAACTTCCTTGCCACAAGAGAAACTATATTCGTCGTAACGCAGAGGCAAACGACATCCAATAACGTCTTTTAAGTTTTTGTTTTTGTTTTCTAATTCGAGTGTAGTAGGGAGATGAATGCTGTGAGAAGCAGGTGGTCGCGGAAGGGCAATTACTGCCAGAGGCGTAGAGTGCAACTAAGTATCTCTCACTAAAGGGAAACTTAAGCAACAAGTGACCTTCAGCTATGATTGTACTCACACAGGGGGGTCACCCTCCCAGTCAATTGTACAGTTCAGCCGTGGTAGCAACAGAAATATGTGTTTGCTACACTTTTGCAATTCTAGAACAATGCCCCCAAGGTGGGAAGACACATTACTAGCGTTGGATACAAACGAGTTGAAATGCACAAGAATGGCCCACAAAAATGAAAAATGATCTCACCACTGTGCCATAAAAACCCTTGTATGGCACAAATCCAAAAGCTGGCACTATTTTAAACTGATTAAAACTATCAGTACGCACGGTGCGATTTGCAGCACGTGTTACCAAGAAGGCAGCCATTTTGGCAGTCCCGCCAGTAATGTATGACATACTGATTTATTTTAAGAAATATAAGCTAATTCGAGGGCGCTGGAGTCGCAGAAGAGAACAGTCGGTGGATTTTTGGCTGCTGTAAAGGGATAAGTATTTTTAATTTTTACCATATTCTTTGTTAATTAACATAGTACATTGTGTTTTACAGAGATATTAAATAGGTTTAGTAGCATTTGTTAGCTTCTTATTTTGAAGCTATTTTTCGAAGTTACGACTCCCGGTGTGGGCGCCAATATTGTTTAACTAGCAGCCATATTGTAGTAGATAAGAAATAGCTTAACGTATGTATATCTCGAACTGATAGCATAAGGTATAAAGTAAAACTAGATAATGTAATACAAAGCACTGTATTCGGAATCTGTTAGAAATCTATTAGAAATAATGGTAGGCGAGCATTCTGGTCTCTTGCCAAAGCTACTGGCTGCAACTTTTGCCCATCTCTGCTCCTGCCTTTATCAAAACCAGATGGTTCTGTTTTCACTTGAGCCAAGGATAAAGCTGACCTGCTAGCATCCCATTTTTCTTCCAACTCATGTATTAATGATCTTGATAAAACAACTCCCACCATTCCCAACTTTCTCCATTCAATGCCTCCTGTGGTCTTCTGTCAAAAGGATGTCAGAAGGATTTTGACAAAACTTGATGCTTAGAAAGCTTTAGGTCCTGATGATATTTCTTCACTTGTTCTCAAAACCTGTGCTCCTGAACGTACTCCTGTTCTTTGCTCACTTTCTTATTCCATAGGTGTTTTCCCTTCTGTTTGGAAATTTGCTCATATCCAGCCATTTCCTAAAAAGGATGACAAATCCCTCCCATCCATTATCATCCCATTGCAATTACTTCTACTCTTTCTGAAGTAATGGAGAAATCAATTAACCCCCAACTCTTAAAACTACCTAGAAACCTTTCGTCTGATCAATGATTGCCAGAATGCATTCTGTCAGTGTTGATCCACTGGTGTTATACTGGTTTATGTTACCCATTTATGGACAAATTCAATGGAAAAGGGTGCCTCCATAGCCAGGTGGGAAGGAGCAGCAGTGCATAGCACATTCTTCTTGATTAGACCGGGGTTCGAGCCCATTACCACCAAATATGGAAAGGTCAGGGTATGACCACCGCATATTCCCGGAGCAATATGGCCTTGGTTGCTAATGCTCCTAAAAACCAAATAACAAACAACAACAACAATGGAAAAGTTCGGTGAAACACAAGCAGTTGCTCTTGATATCTCAAAGGCTTTCAATTGTGTTTGGCATAAAGGTCTTCTAAACAAGCTTCCATCTTATGGTTTGCCAACTATTTTTTTGTAATTGGTTATCCAGTTTTCTCTCTGATCGCTCACTGAGGGTGATGGTAGATGGCTCTCTGTCTTCTAACTTCTCCACTAATGCTGGTGTCTCCCAAGGATCAGTTCTTACCCCCGCTCTTTTCCTCTTGTATTAATGATCTTCTTTCATTGACCGGAAATCCTATCCATAGTTTTTGTCGATGATAGCACATTGCATTCCACTTTCCAGTTTGAGAAAACTTGCCCTGCTCAATCAGCTTCAACTTTTCGAATACCCGCTACCAATTCCTTAAATGCTGATCTCCAGTGGGGTAAAGACAACTTAATTGATTTCAATCTTTCTAAAACTCACAAAAAGTTTAATCTCACAAAAAGGATTCGTCTGCTCCTATGCTTATCTTTGGTGACACTCGGATTCCAAGTCAAGATGATATATCTCTTTTGGGGATTACCCTGACTTCTAAGCTCTCTTGGCACAAACATATTACAAATATTGCTTCCTCTGCATCTAAAAAAATTTGGTTTTCTCTTTTGTTCTTGGAATTACTTTTCTTCCAAACAGCTGTTCACTCTGTACAAATCGCAAATCTGCCCTACCATGGAATATATTTTTTACATTGATTACATATATATGACAGATAATATCTCAAAATATAGATATTCTATTCAGAAGATATGTACAATTATACGTAATAAATAAAATAGCATTCTTTTAAAGTGTAGCTCATATACCTGAAGCTGCATCATTACTATGGAAGAAAAAAAATGAAACGTAGTGATCTTTTTTATTCTGTATAAAATTGTTTGAATTACAATCCACAAACAACAATGAAACAAGAATGCTACTTGAAGTGTAGAATGGCTTGAAACTGATATTTTTTTTTGTTTTACAATATAATGCAACCAGCTGGAATAACCAATAAACCAGAAATAAATGTCTTCACCAGAATGGTTTTTAAGGATTAATTAGTAAGGGCTATTTTTTTCTTATATCAGAACTGAAAGAAAACACAAAAAGATATTTTTCACACTATTAAAAATGATGTAGATGAAAAATAAAACTTAGTCTCAATAATAATAACAGTATAGACTATAAAATATTTAAGGGCAAAGGCCTCATGCTACGAGGTAGAATGACTAATATGTAGGTTAGCACAAACGCATCATTTTAACATAGCTAACTACCAAAGTAGTTAAATTAATTAAATTGGTATCGTTTTGGTTATATCTCATATTGTGACTGCCTTCCCAACGAGTTGCCATGGTATGTACTACCTCGAATAAATAACACTTCACCAGTGGAGAAGACTATTGTTATTTATTCTCAGCGGATACCATTACCCAGACAGCACTGTTTAAAAGCTTCTCTTTGGTGGGTGGGTGGGCAGGTACCCTGGTGTTGCAATAGTGACAACCCAGTTAGGAAGTATAACTTCACAATATGAGAGATGCCTGATGGTGCGTAGTGATATAGACTATAAAGTATTTAAGGACACAGGAGATATAACGAAAACGATGCCAATTTAATAAATTAATTTAATTACTTTGGTAGATAGCTATGTTAAAATGATGCATTTGCACTAACCTACATATTAAGAACAGTATGTAATCAACAATCGGAGAGGATGTTAGTTTTATTGCTCCTGTAGTAAAGCTACTAATTTTCCAAATATATTAAACTATGGAATCATATATCACCAAATAATCATTGCATTACAAGAACGTACCATTACAAGAAATAAGCGCCCTTGTGCTTACTTCTAGTAATGTAATATTCATAGTTTTAAGGATAGTGAATTATACTTGTGGTTATTCTCTAATTATACACTATGAACCTATCTGTGAGAGAAAGTCCCTTAGTAAAGGGTAAGAGTTAGAAAGGTTTCAGAACCTAATAATAAAAATAATTAAATTTACTGAATTAAAAACTAACTTAATGAAAAGGTTGCCAATCCTTGACGGTTATCAGATTTCACATCTTTTTTCTGGATTTTATAGCAAAATTCAATGATTCCGATTCTGAACTTTAAAATATAAATAAGGGAGAGAGGAGGTCAAATGATTAGATCTGCAAATGTAATAATTCAAATAATTTTATGCTGAAATGGGGGAAAAACACTATACAATGAAAATTAGAAAATTCTTAAGATAATTGATTTACTGATTTTCAAGCAGTAAAATCAACAGTTACTTTCATTTTAAAAGTATTCATGAAAACTGATATCAGTGTAAATAGCAAACATAACAGAAACAGAAATTATCACATTGCAGTCCAATTTTCAACTGAAGTACAGGTCATCAAAAAACAATTTTAGGTGAAAACAATAGACAAGATTTATTAAAGACTCTTCTTCTAATAAATGAAGACTGCACTGCATCTAGCTATTTGTGCCAAATGTATTTTATACAATGATCCCAAAATTAAAAGTGCAGAGCAAAACTGACTGATATTCACCTTATTGTTTGCATTAGCCTTTCACTATTTTCCTGTCCCAGAATATGAAAAGGACATGCAGTTTCAACAACCACTGAAATTTTATTAAACTTTTTTTTTTCTTTCTTTCTTTCTTTCTTTTTTCATTATCTTGAAGTTAAAATAGAAAACATTTAGGAAGAATGTCATAACACAGAAACTGAAAATCCACTGTGAAACGTTCTTTGCTGTGGATTTTTAGTTTTAAATTTTTTCAGTGAGAACCAATTTTATGGTGGCTTACCAGTGGTTTTGAATCTAAAGCATGGCTCACAGTAAACAAAAAGATTCCCTGCCCTGTACTCATGGAAGAAAGTTATAGCTGTGCATCTATAAAAAATTGTGCTTAAAATTTGTACATATGCATGATACAACTAAGAAAAGTGAGTTTATTAAAAATTATCCAATTATTTTTCAAGAAAGTGCATATGCCATCTTTTGTGGAAGAGGAAATAAAATTGACACAAAAAAAAACAAAACATGATCCTTTATGGCATAATCTACTATACACAGTCTGTGGTTTATATAATACTGATTTCAATTCCTAGATACTGTATAAATGTGTTCCTCAATACACATACATTTAAATTAATTTAATATAGGTCTCATGATAATCATCTATACCAGTGTTCTCCCCAGAACCTATCAAATGGTGCACCACCCAGTGAATTTAACTGACCGCCTGGCTAAAATTTAAGCGATTCTTGCGGTACCATATGGTACTGCTCACTGATCTTGATCAATATTAATTCAAACATACTATGCGATCGAAAACAATGTGACAGGATCATATAATGTTAAATTATGCAATTAATTTTTGCTCTGGATTGCTAAAGTCACATTTATAAATAACAGAAAATTTATAATATTGCGAAGTATTACATTTCCCCACCTGGCTACTACATAATTCCACCCGGCTGATAAAATATGCTGGGGGAACACTGTATACTGATATACCAAGTGCAGTTTGGCTTCAGTAGAAAAGAGCTTTCATTATTTCTTTATTTTTATTATTTTTTTAATAAACACTATTAATGATTTAATATCTAACTGGTGTTGGTAGACTGCTGAAATGAAAAATAGAAAGATGACCATGAGAAGCGAACATATGGTATAAATCAGTCACTAATACTGAACACAAAATTTCAGCACTACTTGAAATGTGATGTGTGTGTGTGTGTGTGTGTGTCTGTGGGGGGCTTCATGTTGTCACAGAAAAAATCCAAAACACACAGACAAGCAAGCACACCAAGTGTTAACTGATAAACAAAATGTAAATTCAGATTTTTAAAAGTAACTTACCTGCAATATGCTATGTTTTTTTGGAAGAGGTAATTCTGGTCGTACATGGGACCACACCCAGTATTTTTGATCATGTTGACTGGCATCAAACGTATAAACTACATCAGATATGCAATTTGCACCTTTTTGCAAAAGCATTAGTGCACAGCTATTTAAAAAAAAGAAAACATAATAAATAATAATTAATCTACACACACAACATTCATTGAAAAGTAAAATCTCCATTCTTCAATTATATACTTTTGTAATTTGGGAATGATGATACGTAGTGATTACAGATGAAATAATGTAACAAAACTCATACCACGTGAATAATTCAAGTCAAGGTTTGTTTATTAAATGGATGTGGCCTAATTAAAATAAATTTGATAAAAAGGCAATGTTTCAGGATCCTTACCAGATTCTATCATCAGACCAATACATCAGCTCATATACCTTCATATCAATTTACAGTCAGAAGGAAACAAACAATTAATTAACTTTGAATTATTCACATGGCATAAGAGTGTTTCATTGCATTATTTAATCTAATTATATAAATCAATAAATAAAAACACTCACCTCTCATGGCCATTTCTCACTGCTAAACTAAGTGGAGTATTTCCATTTTTATCCTTTGGATCAATGACTTTTAGT
Organism: Mastigoproctus giganteus; assembly: GCF_048544385.1. NCBI lineage: Eukaryota > Metazoa > Arthropoda > Arachnida > Uropygi > Thelyphonidae > Mastigoproctus > Mastigoproctus giganteus. Next base: position 209,163,425 of record NC_143580.1, on the reverse strand, counting down.
TTCTAAAAATCACCAAATGAATAGAATAAAGATTTAAGAACCTCATTTATATAATTAATTAATTTTTAAAATTTAAATACTAAGTGAAATAAGATAAAAAAAATAAAAAAAAAAACTTCCAAAAATTATAATTGTTAATCGGAGAACATATAAAACTAAGAATAGTGAATAATGTTGCATGTTTAGAGAGAGAGAGAGAGAGAGAGAGAGAGAGAGAGAGAGAGAGAGAGAGAGAGAGAGAGAGAGAGATTAAACAAAAAGAGGAAATCATATGTATCCTTGACTGTTGTTGTTGTTGTTGCTGTTGGGGTTTTAAGTGCAATGGCTACTTAGGCCATATTGCACTTATGGAAGTGGTGCATACTGCCTGCATTTGTTGATTTAGAAGCAGTTAAAAATGGTTATACAATCCTATTCATTTTAGGAAGGAGAAGAATTCTGCAAGATTTGAATTTTCACCTATGATATGGCTTAGTGACAAAGGTTCCTTTAAATTTGACGGAGAACTGAAAGACATTAGTCGAGCATTATTATATAGAGTACAGTCCAGAAGTATGTGTTTGAGAGAGAGAGAGATTAAACAAAAAGAGGAAATCATATGTATCCTTGACTGTTGTTGTTGTTGGGGTTTTAAGTGCAATGACTACTTAGGCCATATTGCACTTATGGAAGTGGTGCATACTGCCTGCATTTGTTGATTTAGAAGCAGTTAAAAATGGTTATACAATCCTATTCATTTTAGGAAGGAGAAGAATTCTGCGAGATTTCAATTTTCACCTATGATATGGCTTAGTGACAAAGGTTCCTTTAAATTTGACGGAGAACTGAAAGACATTAGTCGAACATTATTATATAGAGTACAGTCCAGAAGTATGTGTTTGACTGTGAGCGGTGTATGACAATGACTACACTGGGGGGAGGTTCATTTCCTGACAAAAGAAACAGCTGGGTTAAATGAGTATGGCTAGAATTAATTTTTCTTGTCTGTTTGCTATGGAGCTAGAAGCCCATAATTTTCGTAAAGGTTTTATTTGGAGTAGTTTATTATGAAATTACGTTTGCCACCGAAGAGTCCATTGATCTTTACATATTCTTTGTATATTCATTTTATAATCTGTGACCGGTACTAGCGAATTCGTTGGGGCTGAGCTGGATGGATTTTTGGCAACATCACCTGCAATTTCATTTCCTGGTATTCCGGTATGGTCTGGGATCCAGCAGAAGATAACCTTTTGCTGATGCTCTCTAAGACATATCAACTGTGTTTTGATGAGCTTTAATAACGGGTGAGTAGGTGGGCAATTGTTTTGCAATGCTAACACGGAACCTTGCGAGTCTGTGTATATTACACTCTTTTGAATTGACATATGGAAGACATTTTCTAATGCAAGCTTTATGGCATATAATTCAGTTGTGTAGATACTGCACTCTGTCGGAAGAGTGCAATAGCTACACAACTGAATGATGGTATCAGGGAGTACCACTGCTGCACCCGATCCACTCTCAGACTTCGATCCATCTGTATATATTTTAGCGAAGTCGGGATAATGTTGAGTATGTTCGGTGTGTAGCTGTTGGATGGTAAAGTCTGATAGAGAGTGTTTTCCCCACTGGTGGAAATAATTGTCACAACATCGCATGATGACAGACCATGGAGGGTAGGGATCTATAGGATCTTGCAAGATTTTATCGAAGTGTACATCCCAATCTTCTGCTAGATGTTTTAGTCTAATATCAGCAGGCTGAACTATCTGCGGTTTATTTCTGTACAGGGTCATATACAGCAGATCATAAAGTATTGACCAATTAGGATGGGTCACCTGGCTTTGGATCTTGATTGCACAGTTCAACAGCAACATCTTTCTCCTGATATTTAGAGAAGGTTCATGGGCTTCAATATACAAACTTTGCACTGGAGATGTTCTGAATGCACCTAGTGCTGTTCTAAGAGCTGAATGTTGAATAGGGCTGAGGCGAGATAAAACACTCTCCCTAGCAAAATCTAAAACAGGGTCCAATTAGTCCAGGAGTGATTTAATTATGGTTCTGTATAAGTGAAGCAGGCTGTAATGATCTGCTCCCCATGTTGTCGCTGATAAGACTCTGAGTATGTTCAGTTTCTTTTGACAATTTGTCCGGAGATATTCAATGTGCTTTTGGAAGTTTAACTTGCTGTCGAAAAATAATCCTAGTAGACGAATACTATTAGCTATGGAAAGAGGACGGTTATTCAAGTGGAGCTCGGGTTCAGGATGCATATTGCGTCTGGTACAGAAGTGAATGGCAGCAGATTTCTGGCTGGACAGTCTATAACTATTTTGTGTCATCCATGTCAGGATGCGATTAATTGATATTTGTAGCTGGTGTTCAATGTAATGCATGTTTTGGGAATGACAGAAAATTGAGAGATCATCTGCGAAAAGGTGAGAATCTACAGTTTTTGGAATGAGTTCAATTATGTTCATTCTAATCATTGCAAACAAAGTGGCACTGAGAACCGACCCTTGCGGAATTCCTTCTTCTTGGGTAAAGATCTTAGAGAGGGTGCCCCAGTAACGAACTTGAAATGATCTCCGATGAAGAAAATTTTGGATAAAGTATGGTAAATTACCTCTCAGGCCAAGAGAATGCAGATCTTTTAAGATGCTGAAGCGCCATGTAGTGTCAAAGACTTTCTCAACATCAAGACAGACCATGACGAGATGTTCCTTCTTGATGAAAGCATTTCTAATGTTTGTCTCGGTTTTGATCATGAGATCCAATGAAGATCGATTTTTCCGGAATCCAAATTGGTTGTTGTTTATCAAGTTTTGGGACTCCAGGAACCAAGTGAGACGGTGATATAACATTTTCTCAAGGGTTTTGCTGAGAAAGCTGGTAAGGGATATCGGTCTGTAATTTTGAAGAACAGAATGATCTTTACCATGCTATGCAATTGCTAGTACATAAGAATGACGCCAGGAACTTGGGAAGGTATGTTCGAAAACAATTTGATTGAAAAATATGAGCAGCAAGGAGAGTGATCTTTGATTCAAATTTCAGAGCATTACATAGTATATCCCATCAGGGCCAGCAGCTCAAGCATGGTAAATGGTTTATTATAAGGTAAAGCGGAATTGTCAGTGAAATTTAGTCTGGATTTCTCTGCAACTGTTTTAAGTTTTTAAAATGTTTGATCATAGGCGATAGAAGAGGACAACTGAGAAAATACGATCCCCAGTGCATTTGATATTTCTGTATGAGTAGAAAACTCCTGCCCATTCCAGTTCAGTAGTGGGGTGGATGAAGGAGAAAATTTACTGTTTAAACATTTTATTTTTCTCCAGATTAATCTGATATCGGTATTTTTATTTACTGATGAGGAGAATTTAATCCAATTTTCTTTTTTTGCTTTACGTCTGATGTAACAAGCTTTTACTCTAAGACGTTTATAATTAATAAGATTGGGGGTGGTTGGATGTTTGCGGAAAAGGTACCACGCTTTGTTTTTCTCTTTTTTTGTATGGTTGCAGTCTTCATTCCACCAGTAATTTATTTTTCGTCTATTTCTTACTTGATATTGAGGAATGGCAGCGGATGCGGCTGTCAGAATTTGATTCGTGATGTGCTCAGTGACACTCTCGACGGAACAGAACTGAATGATATAGTTGTCAAATGATATTCGTGTTCTGTGTTTTGTCCAGTCAGCCCTTGAAAATTTCCATTTAATTGGATTTTCTGTTGGGAAGGAACAGGATATTTGAATTTTGCAGATTTTCGGATATGATCGCTGCTATAAGGGTCACTCAGAGATACCCAATCCATACTTGGAAAGAGGATTGGAGAACAAATGGAAAGGTATATTGCAGATGTTGAACCTGTTGGGAGATGGATATAAGTAGGAGTGCCAGTATTTAGTAAAGTTAAATTCTGCCTGTCGATCAACATTTCAATAAGCTTCCCTGATCTGTCTGAGATAGGGGAACCCCATAGTGTATGGTGCGCATTAAAGTCTCCTAGTAAACAAAATGCAGATTGTAACTGTAAAACAAGATCTGAGATTTCTTGAATAGTATATTCATGATTTGGCGACAGATAGATGGAAACCAGTGTCAGAGTAATTCCATTTATAACGCAAGTGGCAACAGATTCTAAGGCAGTTTGTAAAGGGATGCATCTGGAGGGGATTCTTGAATCCACGAGTATTGCTACTCCTCTGTGGGCACTGTTAATGCCAGCTCTGTCTTGTCTGAACATAGTATAATTTTTTATTGTAATTGAGATCTGAGGTGTCAAATTCGTTTCTTGTAAGCACATTGCAAGAGGTCTGTGGTAGTGAATTAATTCGTGGATATCATCGATGTTACTGCGAAGGCCTCTACAGTTCCCATTGGATGATACGTTCCATTATTTAGATTGGTAAGAGGGAGATGAGTCTGGCTGTTTGTGATGATGTAGTTTAGATTTTTCTAGTTTGGGTGTGTTGAATCATTGTTATCTTCTATTTCACCTTCTGCATGTAATTCGAGAAGATCTTGGGTGATCATATCATCAGTGTCCATCCTTGATGAGGGGGTTGTTAACCTCAATAGAATCTGATTTTTGCAGTTTTTCCGTTACTTTACTGTGGGTTATGTTTTGATTTGGAACTGTGAGAGGTGTATCGATACTTTGATCTACTGTCTTTGGCTTAGATGTAAGCTGGGTCGATAGAACTGATCAAGCCCAGTCTGCTATCAATTTATCTGGAGAAAGGGACACTTCTGTCTGACATGCTACTGATTGGTGAGAGTGGATAGCCGAGGCATAAGAGCTTTTTGGCACGATTAGGTTAATTTGTCTCCTAGCTTCTTGAAATGAGACTTTATTTTCAGTCTTATATATATATATTTTTTCCCTGTCTTCCAGAGATCACATTCTTTAGAGTATGCTGGATGGTTTCCCCTGCAATTAGGACACTGCGGAGTTTGTGCTTTGCATTCTGACTGGGTATAAGTTGTGGAGCCACAGTTTGGACATGTTGAAATGCCACGGCACGATGTCTGGGAGTGACCAAATTTCTGACATTTGTAGCATCTTAGGGGATTTGGGATAAAGGGTCGAACACGGCAATTTAAGTAACCTGCTTTGACTGATGCTGGTAGATTCAGTGTATTGAAAGTTAGAATTGTTACGTGTTGGGACTAAGGTGCCATCTTTTCGTATCACGATTCTTTTTGCTTGAGTTACATTTTGTGTCTTTAGTTCCTGTACTCTTTCTTCTTCAGAAACGTTCAGTAGATCCCACTCAGTGATCACTCCCTTGGACGAATTCAGGGTGTTATGTGGAGTGACTTGTATTGGAATTCCGCTTAAAGTAGTGAGTTTTAATAGTTGTTCAGAGTGTCTTGGAAGAGAGGTCTCTATTAGCAAGTCTCCAGATTGGAGACGTTTCAACATTTTTGGTGATGCTGCTGCATGGTCGAGGCATCGTTGTATGATGAAAGGAGAGAGCTTGCTAACAGGCTGTGTCGACAGAGAATGGATAATCAGGAAGGCTGGTGATTCCTGTCTGCCTGCATCTTTTTTCATTCTCTTTGAGGTAGAGAAGTCATGGTCGGTTTCATGGTTTTCATATTGAGCACTCTTGGGCTCTAGATGAGGAAATTCATTGGTTTCCATTACTGCTCCTTTTAGCCCCGAAGGTTGATTTATCCCCTAGGTTACCGGTCCTGCCACGTGGAGGCAGGAGCGGTGCCACCAGTGACCAAGCAATAAGAAGTTAGTGTGTTAGAAAAGTAGTTATATGTACAAAAGAAAGGTGTCTTTCCTTTCTTATAGGAGGCTTCCTTCTTTATTTAAAAAGAGCCAGAAAATAAATAACTTTGCAAGTAAAGCCTTGGAAATTTCTTTAACAACTTCTCTTTAGAAAAACGCTTTCAAATTCATTTTATAAATCGCTAGATCATCCGCTTGGCACTTGGGGGCCTGTATCTTTGATGCATGGAATCTTAATGAGGGGAATATGCAAAGAGAAATATGCCTGAAGTCCCAAACATTAGATATCTCCATAGGCATTAGTTAGTAAGGGCAGAATTCTGAAGTATTATTTAAGGAAAGATTATGAAGTCGCTTTCTTGTGATCTGAACATTCAGTTTGGGAACAGGTTCCAAAGTCATGTTCACGATAATAGAGACAATACAAAGAAAACATTGTCAAAACAAAACACTGCAATCATCTTGACAGGTAATAAGGAACGGAAGAAGAGATTATATAAAAAAAAAAAAAAACACACAGCCCGAATCTCTAGAGTTCAGTATCATATTATTTATTTTATTGTATGAAGAAATACAATGGATATTAGTAACAGAAAAGATGCATCCAAGGCTATGGTAAAACTGTTGATGGCAAGGAAATGAAGTCTGAATAGCATAACACAAGGAATAATTTCTTGTGGGTTATATGTAAATTAAATAAACAGAAATAACTGAATTAAAAAGTAGATGGTGGTTCTTAATACATCTTGTACAGTAGTGTACAAGTAATATCAACGTTAAGATCTGCTATCTACTTTTTAATCCAATTATTTCTGTTATATCTGTTGAAATATAAGAGACTATGTGAATCATACTTCTTGAACATAAGTGTACACAAGAGGTGTCATGAATAAGTAACAACCAGTGGTGTAGGAAAGCCTTGGCATTGGGGCAGGTGCCAAGGGCACCACTGACTGGTCACATCAGTACAGTGCCAAGCTATTTCGACACCCAAGACTAGATGATGAAATGATGCCTCTCGATGATGTCGAATCAAGATGACAGCAGAGGGAGGGTGAAAATTAATTTTCACATGGCAATTCAAGCCTGCATGCATCCTTACTGCATACATCCTTACTGGCTGTTTGTGATGATGTAGTTTAGATTTTTCTAGTTTGGGTGTGTTGAATCTAGTTTTCTAGCCTGAGTGCATACTGCATAGCATCATAGATCTATTTGCTGTCCAGACTAACTTTGAAGGGACCGATCAGGTGATCGCTTCATCAGTGCATGCTCGAATGCATAGCAGTTCGCAATTCATGCATCGGGTATGAACTGAATAAGTTATAAGTTATAGTGTTTTTGTGATTGCTATATAAACAGGTAATTGTGAATATTGTGATTTATAATTTAAATAAAACAATAAAGGCCACATTAATTTTAGACATGCCACCAAAAAAAAAAAAGTGGACATCCGTACCATGTAGAAAGCCTGAATAAACAGGAAATAAGAGAAAAAAACATTCCACTAGTTTACAAAACTGGCTTACAATAAGCCACTCCAAACCTGAAAGTGACGAAGAAAATGAACATGATTCGAATGAAGATGAAATAAATGATGATGCCACTGAAATGGAAGTCCAAGAAAAATTCAAACAGCTGAAGTTATTATTTTAAAAGAATTAGAAAGTGTGGAAAATAACCAACAACAGTTGGCAGAAGAAAATGTTGGCAACAATAATATTAACATGGAACATGTAAGTCTGAATTTTAATGATCCGACCACATGGAACTTTAATATCCACAAAAACAGATCTCTTATGGTGCAACATGGTCCCAAACATATAGTGTTAAATACCTATCCTGTCACTAATGACCGATGTTTCAATAATTAGTGGAAATACAAAAATGAAGGTATTGAAGAAAAAAAAAGAGAGGAATAAAATAAAAGGTTATTTTATTACCAAAACAAAGATGCAATATATTGTTTTTCATGCCTCTTATTTGTATCTGGCACAAATAATGTTCCATTTTGCAGTTCAGATGGATTTAAGAATTGGAAACATCTAAATCCAAATGTTCTTTTTCATGAGAATTCATTACAACACAAACAATTTCACAAAATGGAAATTATTAGAAAAGGGTCTTCAAAAAGGTAGACTAATTGACGACACTGCACAAACAGCACTAAGAAATGAAATTTTGAAATGGTGTTATATATTGAAAATAATATTGAAATGTATATTGTTCTGTGCTGAAAATAATTTGGCATTTCATGGACATGCTAGTAATATCGATACTGAAGAAAAAAATTGTGGCATATTTTTAAACTTGATAAAATTTGTCAGCCAATTTGACTTTGGTATGAAAAATGTTCTGGAATTGCACATTAAACAACACACTAATTATTTATATCCAGAAATTTAGAATGAATTTATTACTTTGTTAACAACACAAAGTACGAAGTGGAACATGTAACTTAAACTTAAAATAACTAAATGCAACAAGGCATAATATGTTTAAGAGTTTTCTATCTATATAATATCGGTGTGGATATACCATAGCTAACTTTTAAGAAAAATCTACGATAGTAGTGTGGGAGGCATCATTTCCTCTGTATCTCATATTGTGCTCGATGATAGGCCAATAGCTTTGAAACGGTGCCGTTTGACTTCCAAGAAACAACAGACAACCGCTTGTCGGGATAAAGGAAAACCACTCTCTTCTAAATCTCTAACAGGGTGCTTACAATAGAAGGTTGACCAGAGTCTAATGTCCGAATGTTTAATACACCTTGGTCTGCCCACTGGCTATGGATACACAGAAAGTAGTTAATCAGCTCTACTTCTCGGTATGTGGGACAGGTAGACGGATAGGTTTTATGGGTCCCACCGTAATAATATTACGGTGGCGATGGTCCCACTGAGATGCAGATGGTAACCTCTTTATCTTTTAATTAGAGCGTAACAACAGCACTATTGCTTGTTTGAAGGCCATGGGTGCGAACAATGTGTACCCAGTTAAGTCTTGTAATGCAGTCGTTATATGGAAAATTTTATTCGTTCTACCAATGAAGAAAATTTTCGTTTCCATAAAACAAAGAAATAAAAAAATTCTAAAAAAATTTGGTAAAGAATAAAATTCTATTTAGCGAATTCTAAAAATATTCGGTAAAAAGAAAACATTTATTTCTAAATAGAAAAATTCGCTATAAAGAAGTTTGTTAAACAGAGGTCCGACTGTACTTATTATGATTTTACCAATTATCGAAAAAAGGCGTGTAGCCGCCGAATTTGCCAAGGGCACTGAAAACCTAGCTATGTCTCTGGTAACAACTGTTTCTTTCAGCCTGCTACTACTATTCTGAGAATTGGCTTCTCAGTAAAAAAATGCCTTAAAAGGAATGGAAGATGACTTTGTAAACAGACATGATACCACTTAATACTGTGTAACCTCTAAAGCAGAATAGATCTTACAATGTTTCCCAAAACATAACTCCCTTTCAATTCAGTGAAATGTTTTCATCAGATAAAGACAATGAACAAAATCCAGTTTTGAAGGGTGGGCAACATTGTATACTTTTATAAAAATATGTAATAAATTGTACATATAAAGACATTAATTTGTGATTTCCTAACCCAAGTACATGGCTTGACTTCAAGATCTGAATTTTATACTATGCATATAAGTTAACCTTAAAATTTTAAATATTTCAACAACTGAAAGGTCATATATAAAAATTAATAAAAAAATATAATTAAAAAAAAATGTGCTGAGAGAAGAGAATTACATGGCTGTTCAAATTGAATAAATGTGAATAATACTAATTAAATGAAGCGCAAATTTTAATGTACAAAATACACTATGCAAGTTAAACATGCACAAAAGAACTAATTAATAATTGGTGATGTCTCTGGATTCCACAGTGAGCCCTGTAATAAGGCCTAACTAATCATAAAATTTTTGGCAATTATTTTGGAAGTAACCATCACCTGCTCAAAAGTTAAACAGCATTTGACTATATGACTAAAATGACTTTATATGAAAATTGGCAAAAAATCTGAGACAGAGATTTAGAAGCAGCAGCAAAAGTAGTGTGTGGTAAGAATGTCTGTAAACTGAAGAAATGCAGAATGGTAAACCCAAGTAAGTTCAAAAGGCATATAAAAGGAGGAGGGGAGGGGGAGGGGATTTTTTTGGCAATAAATTTAATAAACCCTTATGCAATTTTTTATTATTTTTTTTTCCCCTTTTATACAAATAGAAAGAAAAGTGCAAGAGAACTAAGATGTGTGTGAAACTGCCCTAAGAAAAATCCTGGGAATATTTTTGGAAATGACCAAAGATGACCGAAAAAAACAAATATCAGAAAGGTGAAAAAACCAAATTAAGATAAACAAAAATTACGGTGAAATTAAAGCAAGAAGATCAATTTTAGAAGGAAGGAACATATATTTTGATAAATTGCTAAATGAAGAAGCTACTGAAAAGGCAACGATTGAAATGGGATATTGTGGAAACTATGTTCTTAATTACTGAAGGCTATGGAAAATAAAGTATTGAAACACAGTATTGAATAGCCAAAATTAGACCCGAAATGCTGCAAGATATAAAGAAAACAGTGTAATAGTGATTACATTAGATTACAAACAGGTCATTTTTTAAATGACAAGTTCCAGAAGAGCAGACCAAGGCAGTATTTGTGTCGATATTTAAAACGGAAAAAAAAAAAAAAAAAAAAAAATCTGAATGTGCAAATTATAGACGATTTCACTCCTTGGAGAATCAGATAAAATTTATTAAATTACTAGATAACAGAGCTGCAAAAGTTCAATACGTTCTACAGCAATTAGTTAAGAAATGGAGGAATTACCTCTATGACTTCTTGTAGAATATGTGCTGATACTCTCCATTGTTGAATAAATATACAAATAGTTTACCTGTATTCCACACCCTCGTAGACAAAATCAATGATCCAATGCACCACGGAATAGGAGTCTCACAGACCCCAAAATACAATGAATCACCAACCCTAATCTTTGAATGAGAGAATACAACACGTCCATATTTTAAAAACAATTTCTTAACTAATTAAAACACTACAAAAGATGATTAGGAGTATTATTGAACACAACGTCAGGGAAGAACAATCAAGTTTCAGAACAAACAAGAAATATTAGGCTGAAATATCTGCACCAATAAGGTAAATTAAAGAAAACCATGGGAAAATAACTAAATCCCAACTTAGGATTTGTTCACATTGAAAAGCACACAACAGGATACATAGAAAAGCTACTCATTCAAATTTTGGAAAACTGCAAGTAAGGATAATCTTTTAACAGTATTAAGAAAAAGGTTGTAAAAAAATACAAATGTATTTTGTATACATTGGAGTTAAAGGTTAACAGTATAGAGGAAGGGTCACACAATGTTGCCTTTTTGACATTTTAAAGACCATTTAATAAACGAATGGAGGCTACTAACCAAGTTTAGTGCAGGTGATGTAAAATTAAATCAATATTATTTGGAAGAGGACTAGGGTATGATTGCCAGAGGGCAATCATACCCTAGTCCTCATTTTAGAGCAGTTATCGTCTTTAAGGGCACGAAAGGCGATACTGTTGTACATATTGGCACTAATGATATGAAGAGCAGAAGAACCGAGAACACACTTAACAAGTATAGGGCAACATTGAGGAAACGCTGCGAGTTACGATAAAATTTGAAAGTGTCTGCAATCCCACCCGGTATGATATAGGAGGGAATACATGTTGAGAGTCTTATCTATCAATTTGGCCCTAGAGAGAGAGAGAAAGGAGAGATTATTCTTACAGAGATGGGATACACTTCAATGGAAGGGGTGCAAGAATATTCACTCATGGTATTGAGGCAGAGTTAAGTGGGTTATAAAACTGCTAGCTTTGGGGGGGGGGGATTAATATTAGTATTAGCAATGGCCACATGGTGCAAGGAAGCCTATGGCTTATGCTTCACAAGCCAAAAAATAAAAAAATGAAAGAAGAAAGAGAAGAAAATAATTAATAAGAGAAAAAGAAAAAGCCAATCTATGCATTTCTCTATTTCCATAGGTAATTATCCAGCTGACTTGAATTTTCGCAAACTGTCAGTCTCTACTACCCATGTAGGTAACTTATTCCAGGAATTTATCTCTCTGGCTAAAATAAAACTTCATACAATCTAGTCTAAACATCTCTCCCCATAACTTGAATTTATGACACCTAGTTCTAGAATCATTTATAACCATAAAAATGTTGTCCTCATTCATTTTACTTATGCCTCTGAGAGCCTTAACCAGCTCAATCAAGTCTCTTCTAAGGTGCCTAGTTTGCAAGCTTTGCAGCACATAAATTCAGTCTTTCCTCATATGGATGCCCTTTTACCAATCTCACCAGGCTACACATCTTTGGTCATTTTCAAGAAGCACAATATCATCCTTTAGGTGCAGTTGCCATAACTGAACACAGTATTCCAAGTGTGGTCTAACAATAGCCTTATAGAATGGGATTAGGATATTCTTATCTCTACTAGCAATTGTTCGATAAACCATCGACAGGACACCATGGGCCGTCCTTGCAACCCGTTTACAATGCTCAGAGAACTTCATGTCTGACCATATCATAACTCCCAAGTCCCTATCCTCCACTACTGGCTTTAGTTTAACTCCACTAAGTGTATAAGTTATTTTTGGTGTAATACCTTACACTCTGCTGGATTAAAGCATAGCTGCAATTTTTCTGACCATCCATGAAGTCAGTCTAGGTCACTCTGAAGAAGCTCTGCTTGGCAGTGATCATTAACTACTCTACCAATCTTTACATCATCTGCAAATTTAGCCATCATGCTCTCTATACCTTCAGTGATGTAATTTATGAAAATCAAAAAACAATAGTGGTCCTAATACTGATCCTTGGGAAACCCCACTTCTTACATCAACCCAATCTGAGGGATAACCATTTATCACAAAACTCTGCTCCTGCCCTGAAGCCATCCACTATCCATCTAAGGATTTTCCCTGTGATTCCAACCTGTTCCACCTTATAAAGTAACTGCTCATGTTGGACTGAGTCAAATGATTTGCTGAAATCCAAATAAACTATGTCAAAATTATTCTCTAAGTCCAGCTCTTGAGTGACCCTGTCAAAATAGCTAACCAGATTAGTTAAACATGATTTTTCCTTTACTAAAACTATGCTGAGTATCCTTCAGAATTCCATTCTGTCTAAATTATTCTGAATTCCATCCTTGATCACTGTCAACAAGATTTTCCCTACTACTGAAATTAGACTAAACAGCTGGTAATTTCCTACTTCACCCTAAGAACCATCCTTATGAATCAGAGATACATTGGCACTTTTCCAATCGGACGGAATCACTCCCAAGTCCAGTGATGCTCTCATATTTACCCTCAATGATTCAATGCACCCATTGCCACTTCCATTATGATTATAGGGTATATGCCATCAACCCCAGAAGCCTTACTGGTCTGTAGGCTCAAAACCTTTTTTCATTAAATAAACATGTGAAATTTCAACATCATTAATTGCATTTCTTTTTTATTCATCTTCACTCCCATAATTTCTAATTGACACAAAGGATTTTCTTCAGTAAATATCAATACAAAGTAACTATTGAGTTCATATGCAACTTCAGCTGGGGTATCTAATACTATCCCATGTGCATTACATAAGGGTCCGATCTGGTATGTCCTTCTCTTCTTTGCATTTATATATGTGAAGAATTCCTTACACCCACTTTTTTGCTCTCTTTGCCAGTGATTTCTCATAATTACTGGCAAATTATTGCTATTATTAAATATATTAAGAATAGCCACAGGTAGAAGTGAAAGTGGTTGTTTAGAGCATGCAGCAGCCTGGAAAGCAAAGTATAAGAGATTTCGAAGTCTACTGGGGGTCATCATGAAACAAGGAAATACATCGGGTTGTATTAGGTAACTAAGAGTAAGAACAGGTGCATGTACACTTGCATGTATATGCATGCTAGGAGCATAGTAAATAAATCTGATGAACTGAAAAGTACTGATTAAGTCAACAAACACACGCATTATGTTTAAGGTCAGCAGTCAGGTAATCTACTGAAATAACATCTAAAAAAATTTGGCAGATGAAGCTTAACATTGATAGATGCAAAGTACTGCACATGGGTAACATTAATCCCAGATTAACATACTAACTGTGCAGTACTACTCAAAGTGTTGTGGAAAATAAAAAAGACCTCAGGGTAATTGCATAGTCAGACATGAAGTTCTTTGACCAATGCAGACATGCCCATGGGGTTTTAAATTAAGGGGAAAAACCAGAGGTATTTATAAGAAAAAGGGGAAAGAAAAGGAATCTTTATCTTTTACGGTAGATTTCGGAGTTTCGAGGTTGAAAAAGTGAGAGAGCGGATTCGTGAATTGTTGTTGTTGTTGTTGTTGTTGTTGTGTTTAACGACACATAGGCTACTTGGGCCATATTGTGTCTTCCTAATGGTGAATATGAAATAACTATATTTTATTATATATCCCTATCCGGTTTAGGAAAGTAAACAGTTCTTTTTTATTAGGATCATCTCCCAGAATCTGAGATAAATTTATTGATGTCTGCATATTAGTTAACGATTTAAAAGTGTCTAAGCGGATGTTTTGAAAGAGAGGACAGTCCACTAACAAATGACGAATGGTCAGTTGTACTTGACATGATGGACATTGTGGAGCGCTTTCATTAGTTAACAGATACAGGTGAGTGAGATGAGTATGCCCAATCCTGAGCCTTCCTAAGATTGTTTCTTCTCGTCTGCTTTTCTGGAAGCTGGAGGGCCACAGCTTTGGTTCCGGTTTTATATGGTAGAGTTTATTTCCTGGATAACCTTTCCAGATTAATGACCAGCTGTTATAACATGCTTTGCGGATAATGTGTTTGTAATCCGTATATGGAACTTGAAAAGTCTGCGAAATAGTGGTTTCTGGTTGTTTGGCTGCATGATCTGCTCTTTCATTGCCGGATATTCCAGAATGTCCTGGGATCCAGCAGAATGTCACAGTTTGGTTCAATTCCATACAGGCAAGTAACTTAGAATGAATCTGTTTTACTACAGGGTGAGAGGATTTGGTATTAGTATTTATGGCAGAGACAGCACTGAGTGAGTCAGTGAATATTAAAGCAGACGGAATTAGTTGTTCAATAATGTGATCCAGAGCTAAGTTTATAGCATAGAGCTCAGCAGTGAAGATACTGCATTCTATTGGCAATGAGACAGAAGTGCTAAATGTTGGGAAGATTGCAGCAGCACCTACTTGGGTCTCGGTTTTTGATCCATCTGTATAGATTTCACATGCGTTTGAATTAGAAAGAGTGTAAGTTGCATGTAACTGTGCGATATTGGAAGGAGACAGCGTGTTTTTGCACAGAAAGTAGTCATCATATATTGCACAGATATTTTCCCAGGGTGGGTCTGGTGGTATTTTGTCCTGAAATATATTGCTGATATCTATGTTCCATGATTGAGCCAGTTCCTTAAATCTACGTGCAGCAGGTCGGTTTTCATTAGGTTTACTGATATAAAATGACTCGCATTCAGTATTGAAGAGACATCTCCAACAAGGATGAGAGGGCAGACTACGGATTTTTGCGGCATACATCAGAAGTAATGATTTTCTGCGAAGATGTAAGGGAGGTTCATGAGCTTCGATGTACAGGCTCTGAACCGGGGAAGTTCTGAATGCGCCTAGAGCGACTCTCAAAGCACAGTGCTGGATGGTGTTTAGTCGTTCTAAAGTACTTTTCCTCGCTGAATCATATACTGGAGAGGCATAGTCCAAGCGAGACCTGATGAGAGCTCTATACAGATGGATGAGGGTATGACGATCAGCACCCCATGACATGGATGACACACACCGGAGGATGTTTAATTTCTTCAAGCAGATGGTACGAAGATAGGCCACATGTGCTTGAAAGTTCAGTTTCCTGTCTAGTATCAGACCGAGGAAACGGATATTGTGAGCAAGAGGAATTGGCACGTTATTTATCTTTAGCTCTGGATCAGGATGAAGTGACCGAAGTTTGCAGAAATGAGTGGTAGTGGTTTTCTGTTCAGCGAGATTATATCCATTTCGTAAGGTCCAGGATTGAATTTTCGTTAAAGCAATTTGTAGCTGTCTTTCGATAGTATTCATGCTTTGCGATTGGCAGGATATAGTGAGATCGTCAGCATACATGTATACTTCAATCATTTTTGGAAGTTCTTCCAAAATATTGTTGATCCTAATTGCAAATAGGGTTGGACTCAATATGGAACCCTGTGGGACACCCTCTTCTTGAATGTGAGATGTTGACAGCATGTTTTTATATCGGACCTGAAATGTACGCAATATTAAAAAGTTCTGAATTATTAAAGGGAGACGTCCTCTCAGCCCCAACTGATGCATATCTTTAATAATACCATGACGCCATGTGGTGTCAAATGCTTTATGAATATCCAGGTTGACCATCACTAGATGTTGTTTTCTCACGAAGGCATTACGAATGTTTGATTCAGTTTTTACAAGTACATCTAGGGTGGACCTGTTTTTACGGAAGCCATATTGGTGATCAGAAAGGAGATTTTCGGAGTCTAGAATCCAGGTGAGCCTCTTATGTACCATCCTTTCAAAGATTTTGCCCAGACAGCTTGTCAACGATATCGGTCTGTAATTCTCAACTAGAGAAGGATCTTTGCCTGGTTTTGCAATAGCACAAATATAGGAATGACGCCATGACAGAGGATATGTATTTTCAGAGAAGATCCGGTTATAAAAGAGTAATAGTGTGCCGAGATCGGCTTCACACAGATGCTTCAGCATACTGTAGTGAATGCCGTCTGGTCCTGCTGCGCTGTTCGGAGATTTGCTCAAAGATTCTCTCAGTTCAGATAGAGTAAACAGCTGGTTATATGGAAGTGAAAGTCTAGTTGCGAAATTAAATTTATGACGTTCTGATTCAGTTTTACTGCGTTGAAAGGAGATCACATAAGAGGAACAGGCAGAAATGTTATAAAACGATTCGGCTAAAGCATTTGCAATGTCAGTAGGAGAGGATAAGTCCTGCCCATTGCATTGTATTATCGGAGATTGCTGCGGTAGAAATTTCCCATTGAGAGCTTGAATTTTTTTCCAAATGATTCTAGTGTCAGTATTTTTGTTAATAGCTGAGGCGAATTTAATCCAGGAGTCACGTTTTGCTGTCTTCCTAATTTGTCTTGCTTTGGCTCTGAGTTTTTTGTACATAATTAGGTTGGCAGTAGTTGGAAATTTGCGAAACTGGTTCCAGGCACGGTTTTTTTCTCGTTTCACTTTGGAGCATTCTTCATTCCACCATTGATTTTGGTGTACCCGCTTGCTCTGGTTGGATTTTGGAATGGAAATTTCTGCTGCAGATAATATATGACTTGTAATGTGGTCAGTTACAACATCAATATGATTTTGTTGTACATATAGTTTGTCAAGTAAAACACAAGTTGAATAGTTTTTCCAGTCTGCTTTATGAAAGTTCCAAGAAGTACTGCCTTTAGGACATGATACCGTCTGTGTTTGAATTGTATTGATGATAGGAAAATGGTCACTGTGGAATGGATCATTTAGCACTGACCATTCCATGCTTGGAAAAAGAGAGGCTGAACAGATAGATAAGTCTATGGCAGATGTTGTACCTGTAGGTAATTGAATATGAGTTGGAGAGCCAGTGTTTAATACAGTCAGATTATGATTATCTAAGAATGTTTCAATTAATTGGCCTCTCTTATCCATAGTGGAGGATCCCCACAATGGATGGTGACCATTGAAATCACCGAGTAAACAGACAGGAGGTGGTAGTTGAAAAAAGGCTGTCAAGTTCACTCTGGGAACAAGGATAATTAGGTGGTATATAAACAGATGCAAGAGTTAATGATATTCCCATTGCTATTCGAACTGCTACAACTTCTAGGGAGGTTACTAGTTGGAGATGTCTTGATGGCATGGTAGTTTTCACAAGAATACCTACCCCTCCACGAGAAGAGTCAGAATCCCTGTCTCGCCTAAACATAGTATAGTTTTTGAATTTGAGTGAAACTTTTGGTGATAAAAATGTTTCCTGTAAGCATACTCCTAATGGGTTAGTTCGCATGAGTAAATCATTCAGGTCATCTATATTACTGCGTAGTCCTCTGCAGTTCCATTGAAGGAATTTGTTCATTGATTGGGTTTATTTGAGGAAGACTGATCTGACTGTTTTTTCTGAGGTTTCTGTCTATTTTGTTTTGATTTTTCATTTCTGGGAAAGGTTGGGTGTCCTGTGTCCATGGTATCATTGGCATGTAGTTCTAATACTGTGTCTTCGTCCTCTGACTGAACCTCCATTTCCATGTTGCTATGGCGTGGTTTCGTTGTCTTTTTATTTTCAACACTAACAGATTTTGTTCGTTCGGGCAAGGCTGAGATGGCATCAGTTGGGATACTGATTGGTGTGTTGCTAGTTTCATTAACTGTAGATTTTTTATTGTATGTTAGCAAAGTTTTGGCCCAGGTGGCAAATGAAATGTTTGGTTCTATGGAGACATCTGTTTGAGTTGATATTGACCGGCTATTTTTAGTGACGGATGCGTATGATCGGCTAGGCATGGTTAACAGAATTTGCTTCCTTGCTTCTGGGTATGTGACTTTATGCTCTACCTTATATTTCTGGATTTGTTTGCCTGTTTTCCAAAGGTCACATGCTTTAGAAAAGGCAGGATGGCTTCCTTTACAGTTAGGGCAAGTAGGAGTGGTAGCTGTACAGTCACCTTGGGAATGCTCCTTAGAGCCACAAATAGGACACACAGCATCGCCTCGGCATGCCGTCTGAGAATGGCCATACTTTTGGCACTTAAAGCAGCGAATGGGATTTGGGATGTAGGGCCGAATCTTGCAGTTTAAATAACCTGCTTTAACAGAAGATGGAAGAGTCGGAGTACTAAATGTCAAAATGATGGACCTGGTTGGTAGTAGGTTGCCATCTTTTTTGGTCATTATTCTCCGCGCATGTGTCACTTTTTGTTCCCTGAGTTCTTGCATTATCTCTTCTTCTGACACAGATAGCAAGTCCCATTCGCTGATAACGCCTCTAGAGGTGTTAAGGGTGTTATGGGGCGTAACCGTCACTGGAATACTGTTAAATGATGTTAACTTTAACAGCTTCTCTGAGTGAGTTGTCTTAGAAGTTTCAATTAGAAGGTCTCCAGATTGGAGACGCTTAACCATTTTAGGAGATCCACAAAACGATTCCAAACATTTCTGTATAAGGAAAGGCGATAATTTGCCAACAGGTTGCGTGGATAACGAGTGCATTATAAGAAATGCCGGCACGTCTTTATTTTGATTTTCCATCCTTAGTCGCTTTGGACGATTGGAGTCACGGTCAATGTCAGGAATTTCTGACCTTGAGCTCGAGGGCTCTAACAGTGGATAGTTACTTATATCCATGTCGGCTCCTTTTGGCCCTGGGGGTGGATTCGTGAAGCGAAGCGAAAGATATTGTTAAAGTGTTAAAAAATGCTATCATTTTTTATCCCTTTCACCTGTTTTTTAGAAGCATTTATTCTTTAAAGTGTCCTATACTTTTTCGGTCTATACAATTAATCTGACGGAATGGACTCCGTTTAACTTTCGGTTTCGTAACAGCAGTCAGTCGCCTCCCTTGGGGGAAGTTGTGATTGAAACAATACACCGCGTTTAGTGCCCGGAGCAATTATATGATGCCAGTCACTCCTCTCCCCGATGGCAAAGGGCAGTCCAGTCCGCGTATGCTTAATTGCTCACGAACGAAAAGAGCAGATTGCGACTTTGACAGAAGAGCGTAAGAAATCAGAACATGAGACATAATCCCTTACGAAATTGAATCTAATAAACACAAGGACTGTCATGCTAAAATTCAGTTCGTAAAAGCATATCGATTTATGTTCAATGACTGTGATTTTAAAACAAAAGGAACTGCCTTACACAAACATGGAATTTCCTTTTCTCTCACAATATTTCATTTTTAGTGGTGCCAATTCACAAAGTTGTCAGTCCCCAAATGAAGTTCTTTGCCCAGCATTATTGACCTGTGACCTCAGAGCAGGTCAGGGCAAATTAAGGGGGAAAAACCAGAGGTATTTATATGAAAAAGGGGAAAGAAAAGGAATCTTTATCTTTGGACAGTCTTACGGTAGATTTCGGAGTTTCGAGGTTGAAAAGGTGAGAGAGCGGATTCGTGAAGCGAAGCGAAAGATTAAGTCGGCAGAGAGAGAAAGTAAAAGAAGTTAGCCCAGAGTCGTATGAATGGATAGAAGAGAAGAACTAAGAAGTACCGGGGACAAACTACCATTTGTCGGTAAGTGAGTTTTTCTTAAACAACATAACCTAATCACTCGAAGTTAATCATATTTTCCCACTGCCTTTAATTCACACGCACTGACCTCTCTTCTCATTAAAGTCATCCTGACAAATGTATATCTATTTTTATAGTTAGGAGTTAACAGTAAGCACGAATTGCCCAATTAGTTGTTTTAATACTAATTGTAATTGTTATGTTGACAGATGTATTCGTATTCAATTAATGGAACAATTGTATGACATAACTGTCATCAGCGATTGTGAATCAATGTTAGAGACTTAGTGGAAAAGCCACATGAAGAAGAACATTACAAAACTGTAATACTGCTATCAGCAAGATAATGCTTGCATTCAGTTAATTTATCTATCAATCACATACCAATTATTCTAATTTTTGACCAGTTCAATTGTACTTGTGTATATGACTTATATGTTTAATAAATCTTGTTTTGTTGAACATTTTTCCTTGTGACAATTCTCTGATACACATAATTTATATAATTATTGAGTAGTTTTTGAGTTGGAGTTATGCAGGCTCAAGGTTCCCTTTAAGGAGACCCTTTGAGTTAATCACTACGCGATCTTGATGCTGCGGGCTTAATCTTATTTAAGTCTGAGTGGGCTTGAGGGTGCAAGATTTTGTCCTAATCCAACTACTTGACTTTAATTTGAAACCCAGGCCTTCTGGAAAGATATATATTAGCGTGCAGCCGTGTCAGAAGCTGAGTGATTCATAGAGAACGTTGTTTAGGCAAGCATAAACAGAAAAACGTTAAAACAGAAGGAATCCTGCGGAACAATATACAGCAATTTCCTGGCAGGTATAACTAGGTGATTATCCCATTGTGAGGCAATGGTTAGGCCAAATCTAAGTACTTCATACAGGTTTGGAGGCTTCATTTTAGGAAGGTCATAGATCTGCTGGAAACGGGTGTAGATAATGGCAATGAGATTGGAGGGAACAAAAGAATGATCTTATCAAAAAATGCTTCAGTTCTGCAAATTGCAGCATTTCAGACCAGGCACCTGTGAGGCAATCTGATTGAGGCTTTGAATGGATTGAGCAAATTTGATGCTGATGGCATTCTTTCTCTTGCTTAAATTACACACGAGTGGGTAAAAAATTCAAAATTATGAAGGATGCTACAGCCTAATGTGTGGAGGTTTGCCTTTAGCCAGAGGATGGTTAATTGTTAGAACAAACTTTAATCTGTTGCTGTTCTGTTGAGCTGGGAATTTTAATAAATTCAAGAAAGAAATAGATAAATTTTGTAGGAGGTGGACAGGGTGATGTGGGAGTTGTTGCCTTCTTTTTTTTTTAAATGAAAACTTCAAACACGAAAGGTATAAAAACCTATAGTACTTCGTATCGTGCATGGGTTGAAGAAGAAGAAGATGGGGGGGGGGGGCAATGCTGGAAACATTGCTCTGGAGACTAAACATGGGTTCCCCCACTTCAAGCCTCCAATAAGCAAAGTAGTGGTATTGCAATGATTGATGAGTCATCTGCAACCTCACTTCTTGCATCATATGCCACTACTACTAATGATAATAATATTTAGTATCATAGTTGTTAAATAGTAGCTTGCACAATTACAGGAATCTCAGAGGAAAATTCAACTCCCTTACTGATTTTAATATCTAATAATACTACAGACATGGGTATTTCAAGTTATACGTCTAAGTCAGCTGATAATAGAAAGGTGGGTATGGTAGTTAATAATGGTAACCCAAACACATTAATTCAAGGACTCCTAAATAAACATGGCAGTTCAAAAATGGAAATTAAGGTTTAACTTTGAGAAATGCAAGGAACTGAATTTGGGTAACAGTACTCCCTGAAATAACATACCAAGAGTAGCACCACAATCAAGATAGTTTATATATATTAAAAAAAAAAAAGGGCACCTTTACTTTTCTCAGCAAATGCACATTTTTTTATCACATATTTATTAGACAGAGTGATCCAGAAGTCTTGACTCATTGGAAAAAATAAAAAAAATGGATGCAGTGAAGGTTGCTTTTCGACACTTGTCTCAGAAGACAATCCTCAAAGAGACTTTTTCAGATTGTGCATAAATCAGCGAAGATGACAGTGGTTGTATCATCACTGGTGCCCTTCTTGAAGGTCCACTGCATGGTTATTGACTCATGGTTTAGTCTGTTAATTTCTGCAGTGACCTCTCTCTGGCTCCAGTTTCTTACAAGAAATTTCTAGACTTGTTCTTTCTTACTCAAAAACATCTTGGAACTGCAAAGATTAAAATATAGGAATTAGTTTTCCCTATGATTCCAGACTTATAAGACATCCTGTATCATAATAATTATCTTTAAAATTAAAAAAAAAAAAAAAAAAAAAATCTAAAAGTTAAAGTACCATAATCACCTCATTACTTCTTTACTCAGAGTATGTTGTATCTGATGATGACCTTGAGTTCATTCTCATGGTGGTATGACTATACATTTTCTTAGCTAGCATCACTGGAAACCGTGCACCAGAAACCAATGAGATGAAATACTTTTCGAAATACTTAGAATAATGTTAGATAAGAAGAAACATAAAAGGTGAAAGGTGATTGTACAGTGCTCTGTTAGGTGTGTGGTTAATCAACATTTTATACGATCACATGCAGGTATTCAATATTTCAAAACAAGCACAGATTTGTGAAAAAAAAAATAATAATTAAAAAAAAAATAAAATAATAATAAATAAAAATAAAATAAAGAAAATGTGATTAAAAAGAAAATTTGTTTATACAGTTGTGTCCCTGTATCTGCTGATTCAGTTGTCCGCAGTTAACCATGGAAAAAAAAATGAAAAACTTAACAACAGATACTACAAGCATGTCCAATATGATGCTTCCCTTTATTTTTTACGATGTTGATTTTAAATAGAATAGCTTTCCTTTATTTTTTACAATGTGGTTTGGTCACCAACATTATAAGGGTTCCTTAAAGATTTAATGGATGCACCATTTCAAACTTTTGAATAATTTCAAGTTTTTGTTTAACTGAAAGCACAACTCTTGCATTTGTCCATAATTTTCATGATTTAAAAAAAAAAAAAAAAAAGTTACTACAGTATAAAAAAATTCCGACATCCCTGATATAAATAACAAAACAAAATTTGTCCTTTTGCGGTGCGACGGAACACAACAATCGCCGCGACACACTAAATCAAACTAAACATTTGGTCTCTCTTTTTTCTTATTTTGAGCGGTAGGTGCAAAGACAGCAGGGGTTGCAAGATAATAGGTACACTAATCTCGCAATGATGACTTATAATGACGGTTCTTGTCGCTTATTTACGACTTGCAAAATATCTGTTTATACCTCTTCTAGTTATTACTTGAATTTTATGATTTCTGTTTTTTTTTTTTTTTTTTAATTTGGAGTCTTGAAGTGTCCCGGTTAATCCAATCCCAGTAAATCGAGTCTGCTATACCATATTCAATGTTAATAATGTCTTACTGTGTGTTTAATTTATCAATTAAACTTTATTATACATATGTATGCACAAGAAAATCACGTATATGAGGACAGCAGGTGTTTGCTCATATCCATGTTTTCAGCCATCCACAGTAGGTCTTGGAATGTATCCCCCGCGGATAGGGGGTGTTACTGTATTTAAGGAATCCATCAAGGTCTCTTGAGAACTTTTGGATACATGAGTAGAAAATGGTATGTATGCGAAAGAAGTGTAGTAAAAAGAATGGAATTACCTGTGACAAATGCATGACTGAAATAGTGGCACCACGGTAAGCAGCACGGTGAAGTGGGGTTTGGCCAAATTCATCTGCTGTTTCAAGGGCTGTATTACTCATTGAAGCCACTAAGAGAGCAACCAATTCAATAGGATCAATCGATGATGTGTCTTTATGCCTGAAAAAAAGAAAAACAATGAATAAATAAAAAATAAGTAATAATTTTAAAAAATTGCATTTTCTGCATATATTTACTTAGGGACCAGCTTATAAATAAGAGACATTCTTCCAGGATGGCAGTGTACAGCTTGCAATATGGCAGTATAAAAATTGTGATGGAGCTAATACTCAGGGCCCATATGAGTCATTTTGGTGAAGTCCAGTTTCTGCAACAACTGAATGCTGTGTTTGTAGTTTCATGACTGTGGGACTGTCAATAATCCTGGGTAACTCATTACCAAAGGTGTGACATGCCGTAATGTATGCAAGTGAGATTTACTGTTAGAAACCATGGACATGAGAATTACCATTAGTAACCTGATGTGAAAAGCCTGAAACACTAGACCTAGTATCCTGGAAGTGGCCATCCAGCTGGGAACCATTATTAAAAATGGTTCAGGTGTAGTACACACATCACACTGAGGAATAACAACGCTCTGTGTCACTGGGCAATACTAGCTGGTTGTTAACTCATCATCTGCTGCAATATCAACACTTTGATTACTGGAGGCATAAAATGGTGAAAGTCATGTTCAGTTACAGCATTTACAATTATCAATGACCTCAATTACCAATGACCGAACATTCATTCATTTACCAATCAGAATAGAAGATAAGAACTACAAACAATTAGCATTAGCATTAGCATTAGTAGAGGCATTTGATGCAAGAAAGCAAGCTTATGCAGCATCAGCCAAAAAAAAAAAAAAAAAAGTAACATAAATAAATAAAAATAACCACTTCCACTTCACCCCTCTGTTCGTTCGAAATACCTGTCCAGCTGAGCCTTAAACTTATTTAGGCTATCAACTTCCACGACAAGGGATGGAAGTCTGTTCCACCCACCAACCACCCGCTGGCTAAAGGCAAATTTCCGCACATCTATCCTACATCTGTCTTTCCTCAATTTGAATTTATGCCCTCTCAGGTGATTTTTCTGAGCTAGAGGAAGAATCCCATCAGCATTGAGCATGCTCAAACCATTCAAGGCTTTGTACACCTCTATCAGATCACCCCGCTGGTGCCTAGTTTCCAGACACTGTAATTTGCAAAACTTAAGCAAAGTTTTACAAAACTTTGCTTACACAAAGTTTTGCAAAACTTTGCAAAACAATCTAAATCTTTTTCTCACCAATAACCCACCAAAGAACACAGTCAATGTTAGTTGCCCTCTAGGCATCCCAGATCACAAGTGGGCAACATCTATAATGTAAACTCCCCCGCCACCCCTCTCTCTCATTGACATTCCCAGCCATGTCATTCAGTATTACAGAAATACTTTTACTTGGGAAAATGGCTTTTTAAATCTTCTAATCCCTATGTTTGATCAGTATTTATCAATTAATTTATTATTGGAAGGAAGAAATCCTCTAATTTGCCTTTATTCTATCCAAAAATCTCATCCTGTAAATAAACCATGGCTTTCCAATAAATGTGGAAAGGCCATCCAAGATAAGAAAGTCACACTATTATCTTCTACACTAAAGCTCGCGACAACTGTAAAAAAACAGTTATTAATGAATTCAAACTCGATTTTGAACAGGCAAAGAGTATGAAACATGCTTAAATGCTGAACTTCAGCATTTAAGGAATTGGTGAGGTAAGAGGGGTGAAGAAAGTTCGGTTAACCTCAACCTATCTGAAACTGAATTTTCAGATAGGTTTTTTCCTGTTGTATTTCTTGTAAAAAAAATGGTATTGTTCCTATGTTCATCTTCACTGACAATCAGATTTCTAGAAAATGTCTAAATTGTTACTGTGATCTCTCTCCCTCTCTCTAACGGATTTTTCTGTTTTGCTCATGACATCATTTTTCTTTTAAAGAACTACACACACTGCACAAATCTCAAATTCACCGTATACTACAGAATATTATTCCCACATCTGGGTTGCTTTAAGAGAGGGCGCCTCCGTAGCCAGGTGGGAAGGAGCAGCAGTGCATAGCACACGCTTCTTGATTAGACCGGGGTTCGAGCCCGTCACCACCAAATATGGAGGATGCGGAAAGGTCAGGGAATGACCACCGCATATCCCGGAGCAATATGGCCTTAGTTGCTAATGCTCCTAAAAACCAAACAACAACAAGCTTTAAGAGAGGTTTTGTGTGCCACACAAAACCTCTCATCTCAAGCATCTAGAACACAAAATCTCAAGCATCTAGATTTCAATAAAAAGAACAGTCAGGGGGTGTTAATAATTAATCTGTCACAAAGTAACTTCATTCTGTTCCAATGAATAGAATTCATTGTTATTGTAGCTCAGTTTCTGCTAAACTCTGTTTATACAGATAATTCAATGAGCATTATTTCTCTGAATTGGTATTTGAAATTCTCACACTCTTCTCCAAACACTTGCCAAAACCGGAGGATATCTATTCACTGTCTAATTCCAGATTCACAATGGTTCAACTTCCTCGTTTACCCCTTCTACTTATGTTTACTGGGGCAACCTTCTTCATACCCATATTTCACCAAAAACTATAATCTACAGAAATTACAGCCTAATGTCAAGAAATAGCCTTGGTCTTTTCAACCTTCAACCTAAGTATTATTAGTTCTAATACGTTTTGTGTTTGAAGTTTCATTATAAAAAAAATAATAAAAATAAAAAAAATAAAAAAACCACCACAAAGCTTCAGATTTTTAAAAGCAGAAAGATAGCACAAGACTTTTTGGCCAAAACAGGAAACAACAAACAAAAAAGATAAGTTTTTTTTAAGGTACACTTGCTTTAGAAACTAAATTTCACTGACAACATACATAATTCATAATTTTACTTTACAGCCATAAAAAAAAAAACATTAGGTTTTTTTTTTCCACCTCATGGCTATACTATAATATACAGGGTGTCCCAGGAGGAAAAGTCAATAAATATTCCAGGAGGTGAAAGGATAGGTCATTTTAAGCAAAAAAGTTTAGATAAACATGTGGCCTATCCTGAATGGTTTCCGAGATAGAGCTACTTTGATGTATTTTTTTTTTTTGGTAGTTGTTGGCGCATCGGCATCTGTGGCCATAATGCACCTCCCAAGGTTTTTGCAGTACTTTGATCCAAGCCCGAGGCAGGCTTTGAACCTGCGACCTTTGGGTTGCCAGGCAGGTACTTTACCCACCTGGCTAGCCCAGTCAGCACTTTAATGTATGTGTTTTGAAATTAGCGAGCAATATTTTCCTTCCCTCCCATCAGACTATGCCATTTGATTGTCAGGTGCCAGTTATGACTGTAGAAGTGCATCAGACTGCAAGTGAATCAGTGAGTAGCATCAGTTGTCAGTTTTAATTGTAGAAGTGTTTGCTAAAAATGCCGCACATTTTTACTAATGCCGAATATGCAGATATACTGTATGTTTACGGTTTCTGTGATGGTAGTGCCCCTGCTGCTATTGAAGAATGCCGTCAGCACTATCCTACACATCGAATTCTGGATCGTAGTGTTTTCCAAAGTTTTCAACACGTTGCATGAAAGTGGTATGCTTCCCAGTGCTCATGTTTCATCTGAACGAGGACATCAAGAAAATGCGCAGGAACAGGAACACATTCTGAACATGGTGCAGCGTAGTCCTACAATTAGCATGCGAAGACTTTCTGCTCATCTCGGTGTTTCACGAACACGTGTATGGTGAACACTACACGAAGAGAGCTTGTACCCATTTCACCCACAGTGTGTGCAAAATCTTCACATAGGGGACAGTACCATGCATCTTGAATTTTGTCATTGGTTAAATGCCAATCGTGAAGTGCTTCCATCAATACTATTTACTGATGAAGCCATGTTTACCAGGAATGGAATCAATGACACACGTAACACTCATCGATGGTCACACGAGAATCCACATGGTAGAGTGGAAACAAATTTCCAACTTCGTTTCTCAATTAATGTGTGCTGCGGCATGATCGATAAAAAAACAATATACAAATATTGTTTTTTTTTATCGATAAAAAACAATACACAAAAAAAAAAACAATATTGTTGTTGTTATTTAGTTTTTAGGAGCATTAGAAACTAAGGCCATATTGCTCCGGGATACGCTGTGGTCATTCCTTGACCTTTCCGCATCCTCCGTATTTGGTGGTGACGGGCTCGAACCCTGGTCTAATCAAGAAGTGTGTGCTATGCACTGCTGCTCCTTCCCACCTGGCTATGGAGGTGCCTTCGATAACCTGTGAGGTCCCGTTATTTTAGAACATCGAATGATAGGGCACAATGACCTTCAATTTTTGCAAAATACATTAGGTGAACAATTAGAGGACATTCCTTTGGCCACGCGGTATGCTATGTACTTTCAGCATGACGGGGCCCCTTCCCATTCTACCAGATGTGTGAAGCATCATCTGGACCGAATTTTTCCTAATCGGTGGATTGGTCTTGGTGGTGCCATTAACTGGCCACCAAGATCTCCAGACCTAACCCCATTAGATTTTTGTTTATAGGGTTGGACGAAGAGTACAGAAGAAAGGTGGATACAAGAGATGATCTGCTAGCTCGCAAAATGGAAACTGTTGCCCATATAAAGGAATGTGAACATACACTTAGACAAGCAACACGCCATGTTCTCATGAGAGTAGAAAAGTGCACTGAGGTTGATGGTGGCATTTTTGAAAATTTATTATAAACTGTTCCAAATTTGTCACTTGAAAA
Organism: Mastigoproctus giganteus; assembly: GCF_048544385.1. Taxonomy (NCBI): domain Eukaryota; kingdom Metazoa; phylum Arthropoda; class Arachnida; order Uropygi; family Thelyphonidae; genus Mastigoproctus; species Mastigoproctus giganteus. The sequence continues at coordinate 209,134,763 of NC_143580.1, read as the reverse complement.
ATAAATATTCAAATGCCTCTATCTCAGAAATCATTCAGGATAGGGCACATGTTTATATGAACTTTTTTGCTTAAAATGACCTATCCATTCACCTCCTGGAATATTGACCTTTCCTCCTGGGACAACCCTGTATATAGTGTGTTCATTAAATTATGACCTTCATCCATAACGGACTATGTCGCACAGCTCACAGTATAAAAAGCCGAACAGCTTCATACACTAGAGCAGTGGTAATTTGCATCTCATCTTGCAAGTCAAAGTGATAAAGTAGTAGCTATATGATGTATTTAAAATATTATGGAGTTTCAAAAGGGCATGGTTGTAGAAGCTTGTGTGTCAAGTGTGTTCATAATGGAAATGGCATGTGTTGTTGGTTGTCACAGCCCACTGTGGTTAAGGTGTAAAAAGAATGGTGTAGCAATAGGCAAAGCACCTCCAGCTGACAGAACTGTAAAGGATTATGCAGGGTCAATGCTCGTGGTGAGTGTAGGGTGCAGTGCGTTGTATGGGCTTAATGGCAGGTCAATGTGCAATAGCAGACACAGCAATACAATAGGGGGAATGCAAGAACAACATCCAAAATTATGATGTACCTGGCACTGAAACATATGGGGTTGAACAACAGATGAGAAGAGATGATGAATTGCCAAACTAATAGAACAAACATGTCTGCAAAAAGATCTAAACCTCCCAAACACTTCCTCATTCATTTCACAAATACACAGTTCCAATCTCAATGATGTCCATTTCCACTTAGTGTGCCAAACTTCATGTAATTTTTCTGACAGCATCCCAATTATTGGGATGCTGTCAGAAAAACTGTTTCTAAATTCAACCACTGTTCATCTCAGTTGTGTGAATTATTCACTGTATGATTCCTATCACTTCAACGGTGATACTTGTACATATGTCTATTCTGATAAGTGACTCAGTAATTTGAAATCTCCTCTAGCTTAAAATCTCCCCACCACATTCTATCAAATTCATCTGAAACCTCTATCATTCTTCCAACTCCATTAATCACCTGGAACTCTCACTTCCTCTTTGAAACTTGACTTTCTCCAGTCCAACATTTCTCAGTGAGGTGATTTTCCTTGGTGATCTTAATGTTCACAAGTCCAGCTGACTTCCATTTTCTACTCACATGGACTCAGATGTTTGAGATGCTTTAAAATAACTAATCACCTTGCACAGACTGTTCATTTACTCAAAATAAAAGACAATCCTAACCATGCAGCAAACATGCTTGATCTTAAGGAACTCTTCTAATAGTCAAGGTGAGTGGTCTTCTAGGCATATCAGATCACAACTTGGTGTTGATCTCTTCTCCAATGGAGCCCAGCCCTTCTTGTGATCATTCTGAACCATGTGTTGTTTGGCATTACAAGAATGCAAAATGGAATGATCTGCGAGATTTGTTTTTTCGTTTCCTTGGTCGGAATCATAATTGGCTTGTTTTCAAATCTCCAGGTTCATTTACTGCCTAGGCCAAAGCTAGTAACAACTATAAAGCAGTTATTATTAATTAGTGCAACCTAGAATTTGAACAGGCTAGGAGCAGAAGTTTGCTTTTTGTCCAAACATTAGTCGAGCATTCCAGTCTCTTAACTTTTGCCCATCTCTATTCACACCTCTGTCAAAAACAGTTGGGTTATATTGCCACTTCAGTCAAAGATAAGGCTAACATGCTAGCATCCTACTCTACTTCCAACTCACGTAATGATGATCTTGGTAAATCATTTACTATTCTCAGTACACTGGATTCAATGCCTTCTGTGGTCTTCTGTCAAAGGACATGAGAAGGATTCTTAACAATCCTGATGCAAAGAAAGCTCCAGATCCAAGCTCCAAGTACATGGTCGAGGTGAGTGATGCTCAAGGCACCTCAGATCACAACTTGCTGCTGTATCTTCTCCAATAAAGCCTTTATCTCATGGCAATTCTCAGTCTCAGGTTGTTTGGTTACAAAAATGCAAAATGGGATGATCTTTTCTTCTGATGACAACATTTGCTCAGATCATATCAGTAAAATTATTCTTGTAGGGATGAAGTCCTTCATTCCACACTTCACCTTAAAATATCATCTTTTATTTTCTAATTAATGTGCTAAGGTTGTTCAAGATAAGAATGTTGCAAGTCACAGTTGGCTTACATCCAAATCTCCACAAATTTCTGCCCACATCAAAGCTTGCAAAAATTGTAAAGCAGTTATTCATCAGTACAAACTAGATTTTGGACAGGCCAAGAGTAGAAAACTTGCTTCTTGTCCAAATGATAGTCAAGCATTCTGGGCTCTTGTTAAAACTTCTGCTCACTGTACAACTACCTCTGTCAAAACCGGATTGTCTTTAACTGTCTGAGTGGTCTCAAACAGTTAAAGATAAAGCTGACCTGCTAGTATCCTTCTTTTCTTCTAACTCATGTACTGATGATGTCGATAAACCACCTCCTACCATACTCAATACGCTTCATTCAATGCTTCTGGTGGTCTTCAGTGAAAAGGATGTCAGTAGAATTTTGAAGGGTCCTGATGCAATCCATGAAAGCACCAGGTCATGATGGCACTTCTCCACTTGTTCTTAAAACACGGTGGTCCTCAGCTTACCCTGTTCTATGTCCCATTTTTACACTTTCTTCTTATTACATAGTGTTTTCCTTTTTACTTGAAAATTTGCTCATATCCAGTCAGTTTCTAAAAAGGGTAATACACCACTCCATCCAATATTCCTCCTATTGCACTTATTTCAACTGTTTCTAAATTAATGGAGAAATCCAACCACCACCACCGAATCCTTAACCAAACAGAACCCCTAAAGTAAATAGCCTTCCATCTGATCAATGATCGCCAATATAAATTCCATCAGTTTCAATCTGTTGGTGATATATCGGCTTATGTTACCACCTGTGGTAAAATTCAATAGAAAAGTATGGAGAAATGGAAGTAGTTGCTATTGATATTTTAAAGGTGTTTGATTGTGTTTGGCATATAGGTCTTCTAAATAAGCTTCCATCTTACCTTTTGCCAACTGGTTTTTGTAATTGAGTATCCAGTTCCCTCTATGACCACAAACTGCGGGTGAGGTAGATGGCACTCTCTATCTTCTAACTTCTTCACTAATGTTGGTGATCCCTGAGGTTCAGTCCTTTTTCTCACTCTTTTCCTCTTGTATATTAATGACCATCTTCCACTGACCAGAAATACTATCCATAGTTTTGCTAATGATAGAACATTGCATTCCCTCTTCCTGTTTGAGAAAGCTTGCCCTGCACAAACAGCTTCAACTTCTGGAATATCCACTACCAATTCCTTAAATGCTGATTACCAGGTAATTCTCCATAAGGCAAAGATAACTCAGTTGATTTCCATACTTACAAAAAGAAATCTTCTGCTCCTATGATTATCTTTGATGACTTCTAATCTCTTTTGGCATGAGGACATCACAAATATATTGCGCATTTAAAAAAATGCTTGGTTTTCTCTTTTGCTCTTGATGTTACTTTTCTTCTGAACAGCTACTTGCTCTATAGAAATCTTGAATCCATCCTACCATGGAATATTGTTTCCACATCTGGTATTGTGCTACCAAAACCTCTCTCAGGCTTAGCTTCCATTCAAAAGAGGGCAGTTAGGTTAATTAATGAGTCATCTTTAATGTCTCTCCACATTCTCATGGAGAGAGACATTCACTAGAATTCTGAGGGAGTAAATGACTCTTTTGGTGTAGTCATTTCTGGTTGGGTTCCAATGGAACATCTCCCTGCTACCTTCTGGGTGTAGGGGAGTTTGTTTATATTTATAGATTTCACTTCTTTTCTGGCCTACTGATAAGATATGTTCAGCCCTACCATGAGTCACTGAATTTCTTCTTGGCAGTTAATGCAGATGGAGTTTGTGGCTGAACATGATGTTGTTTGGTCCTTTTCGGCACATTGAGTGCTTGCAAAGGCTCTATGACATAGCACTTGCAAGTGTCCATGTTTCTGGCACTTAAAGCACCTTAGAGCATCTAGAACATATGGATGCACCAGACAATTAATATATATCCAGCTTTGATTTCATTAGAAGATATTGGTGAATTAAATGTCAGGAGGAGGTTTTTGGTTGGAACGAGTTTCCCCATCCCTAAGCATGAATATTTATTTCACAGCTGTCACTCGTGGTTTTAAACAAGAACAGATTTCCTCTTCAGATGCTTCCATGAGACCCCCATTCAGAAATGACACCATGGACTGAGTTCAGCGTCTTGTGAGAGTTAACTGTAATAAGCATTCCCCAAGAGAGGTAGCTCGGAAATTTTCTGAACGTTTATCACTTTTGGTGTGTAGAAGAATGTTGCCTAAACAAAAAAGTCTGACAGATTTAGGAGAGCCTGTAAACCCTTCCAAACACTTCTGGATAAAGAAGTGTTTATATAAGGGCTTCTCACTAGTAAAAATATGAATTATCAGGTAATGAGGTGCTGGTCGTGATATACCTTCAGGTTTTCTGTCTTTAAGCAGAAGTGACATTTGGGTCAATGGTCAAACAGGGACTGGGTTGGGGTCCCAGAAGAAATAACTTTATCAGAAGTGGCAAGCAAACTTGGGATGGGATGGCAGGGCTACCCAGATGCTATAACCACACCGATGTTAGCCTGAATCCTGTCCACTGGACCTTGATGGAAGGCATGGCATTGACACAGTTGATCCTAGCAGGCACTTACCAACCAACTGATAATGGCCAAGCTATCCAGGGTCACCCATCTTGTCGAAACAGGAGACAAAGTCTGTGTGTTGAAGCTGGGCACTCAACCACCAGGAACCCCACTTTCTGAATTTCCATGGTCTTGGTGCACACAACAGGTTTCAATGATGGACCATGGGAATCTAGGCAAGGGCATTAGATCCCAGTGATGTCCAGTCTGGAAAACCAGCAGCACTGACGGGAGGTATCCTCACCATGTACAAGTGCCCATGTCGAGGGGGGGGGTTCTATCAGCAGTACCCATACAATCACCTCATGCCACATTGCATACTCAGTTATTCATTGTACATTACCAGCCGGCTCACAGAAAATTTTTGCCACTGGAGGTGCTGGAACTTGAAAATTTCCAGTGTGTGCACTTTTGACTATAAAAGTTAATTCTTTTAAAAAAAAAATGTTTGCTAAAAATTATAGTCACTTGTCTTTTTCACATTAGAAGTAAACAAGATTAAAATCAATTATATTAAATGGATTTAAAATTAAAGGATGAAACACAAACTGGGTATGGGAAAGTCTTAGATAACAAAGACGATGCTGCTGACTAATTGAAAGATTTTTTGTAAATGGAATAACAGTTGAAATATAGAGTAAATGATGATGTTCCACTAGTTAAAGGAAAAGGGTTTTCATTTCAAAAAAAGGGATTATGGCAGTTTAAGGTGCTATATAACATCTATTAAGTGGGCAGTTGCAGAGGGTGACCAAATGAATTAGAAACATGAAATTTTCTAATGTATTTATGCCATTAATGCATAAATACCATTAAGAAAATATAGCACAAGGAGGAGGGAGGGATGGATATGGACAGTCTATTTGAGCAAAAAAAGACAGTGTGGGAAAGATACGGAGCAGGAAAAATACTGAAGCCTACAATAGCTACCAGTTGATCTGTAATAATACCACAGATAAGGTTAAAAGGACAAGGCTGAATATGAGAAAGCACTAGCTAAAATAGTGAAGAAAAGTGACAAGATTTTAACATGCATGAACACAAAGAAGAAAACTAATTGGATCGGACCCTTGTGTACTGGGTATGGGAAAGTCTTATATAACACAGATGATGTTGCTGACTAATTGAATAGGTACTTTCCACCAGTCTTTACTGATGAAAGACCCATTATACTGAGAAGAGGTTATGCAAATGAGGCAGAACCATATTCAAATAGTGACTTCAAAGTTACAGATGAAAGTTTATTAGAAAGAAATACTTTTGCAATTAAAGGCAAGTAAAGCTCCTCAAGTTGATGGCATTTACCCAGCAGTTTTGAGGGAGATGAGCTGTGAGTATTGAACTACTGAGATTAATTATGAGGGCATCTTTGGACATGGGTGAGATTCCTCTGGATTGGGGAAGTGCCACCATATTACCAACATGATAAAGGTGGTTATAAAAATGAAGTTGGTAACTACAGACCAGTTAGTCTAATTTCAGCTGTAAGGAACATCTTAGAGACAATGATCAAGATTGCAATCAAGACATTCAGATAGAAATGACATTGTGAAGGAGATGCAACATGGTGTTTTTAAGGGAACATTAAGTTTAAATAAACTGGTAGATAATTTGACACAGATATTCATATGATAGATGTAGCAATCAGTTTCACCATAGTTTATTTGCATTTTAGCAAGACATTTAGCTTAGTACCTCATGAGAGGTTATTGTATAAGCTGGAACATGCTGATTGCTGGACATGAGATTCCTGGATGGATTCTAAGATGGATTGCAAGGTGGCTTACAGGGAAAAGGGCAAAGGATTCCAATTAAAATATATTCTTCAGATTAGTGTAACATGAGAAGTAGGGACCTGCAAGAATCAGGTCTTAGACCACTACTGTTTTTGATTTTTGTAAATGACATTAATGAAATTATTTCATACCAGCACAATTATTACATAAATAATTGTACTGGTCAAGATTTCAAAGGCACAGATTGTTGGGATATTAGAAACATCATTTCACACAGATATAACCAGTGCGGAATTGGAATTTGGGGGGGGGGGTACAATGTGTACAGAAATTATAGACAGGATAGGAAGGAGAAGGGGTGATGCTGTTAATTAGGAAAAACATACAATCTAGGGAAGTGCATCCAGTTGACATAGATGGACAGTGCAATGCTGAGTCAGTTAGGTATGACATAAGCACAGGGAAAGCAAAAATTAGAGTAGGAGTGTGATATAGGCCTAATGACTCTAATGAGAACAATGAACAACTGTACAGAGAAACAGAATGGGCCAGTAAATCAGACTGTATTATAATGGGGGATTTTCACTTCCCAAATATTGACCGGAACTTGTGGGTTGGTTACTGGCACACTAGCAAGACTCTTGTGGATTTATTGGATGATTGTTTTCTGCAGCAGCATGTTTGAGAAGCACCCAGAGTGCTTCTCAAACATGCTGCTGCAGAAAATACTCTTGATCTGGTTATTACCAGTGATTATTCGTGTATAAAGAATTTGCAAATAAAGGAATCACTAGGTGACAGTGGTCACAGTGTACTCATGTAGGAATTACTTCAAGATATAATTACCATCAGGGGTTAAAAGAAGGGTTTTCGCTCCTGTAAAGGTGACTACAGTGCTCTCAGACAGTTTTTAAATTCTGCACAGTGACACCAACTGATGATGTTACCAACAGCAAATTTTAAGTGGGAAGCCTTCAAGGAACTAATCATGGAAGCTACTAGTCTTTTCAAAATAAATAATAAATACTGTTCAAGGCTGAGGCCTAAATGGATCTCAGATGAACTAATGAGACTCATGACAGAGAAGAAAAATGCATGAGATGCATAGAAATTATCAGGTGACACAGAAGCCTATGGCAGATATAAGCTAGTCTGTAATCATGTCACAAAGGAGGTTAGGCAAGCAAAGCAGATTACAAGAAATCTTTGGCAAAGGATGCTAAAAAAACAGCAAGGACTTCTTTACTTATATAAACTCTAGAAGGAAGGGGATGAATCAGATTGGACCACTTAACATAGATTGGTTGATTGTTGATGATCCTGCTCAGCTAGCTGATAATCACAATGAGTATTTTGCCTCTACATTTACACACAAGGAGTTATTAAGGGAGGAAAGTGGCAGAAGTTTATCAAACTGTAACAGTGCGCTTAATGATTTTGTAATAATTGAGAGCATAGTGGAGGAGAAATTGTTGAGGTAAAACATAAGAAAGGATGTTTCTGGAGTAGATGGGATCTATCCAGTTATATTAAAGGAGGCGGCAATGGAAGTAAGAAAACCCATAGCCATAATTATGAGAGCATCCGTGGACTCAGGGGAAGTCCCCATGGACTCGAGATATGCAAATGTATCCCCATTTCACAAAGGGAGATCTAAGGGTGACAAGAGTAATTACAGACCAATTAGTTTAACTTCTGATTCAGTGAAAATAATGGAAGCATTGGTTAAAGATGCATCGAAGGATGATCTAGACAAGACTGCAGCAATAATTCATACACAGCATGAAATTTTTAAGGAAAAGTCTTGTCTGACAAATTGGATTGGATATTATGATGTGGTTACAAAGGAGTTGGATGCAAAAATTATTTTTGTTATCATAAACTTTGATTTCAGTAAAGCTTTTGACACTTGCGCATGGAAGATTGCAGTACAAATTAGAGCAGTATGGTTAAGGGTAAGTTGCTATAATGGAGAAAAGGTGGTTGAGTGGGAGAATCCACTAATAACTAATGTTATTAGTGGATTCCCATAGGGTTCAGTAATGGCCCACTGTTCTTTTGTACATTTATCAACGACACTGATGAAGGTATATCAGGCTTAGTGTCAAAATTTGCAGATGATACAAAGGTTGGAAGGGTTGTAAATGACAGTAATGGCAGTGTGCTACTGCAACAGGGTCTAGAAAATTTGTGTAGATGGGCTGAGAAATGGCAACTGAAGTTTAACATTGACAAACGCAAAGTACTGCATATGGGTAGAAGTAACCCCAGAGAAACATATTGTGTGGTACTACACTTAGGATGGTAAAAAATGAAAAAGACCTGGGAGTAATTGTGCCATCAGATATGAAGTTTTCTGAGCAATGCAGACAGGCTGCCAGAGCAGGTCATGGGATATTGTCAATGATATACAGGAATTTTGATAGTAGGGAAAAGGGGGTGATTATCCCTTTGTATAAGGCAATGGTCAGGTCATACCTTGAGTACTGCGTACAAGTCTGGCGCCCTCATTTTAGGGAGAATGTAGAGTTTCTTGAGTGTGTACAGAGAAGGGCAACAAGACTGAGGAGAGGAACAAAGGGGTGTGCTTACAAAGAAAGTCTTAAGTTCTGCAAACTGCAGTGGCTGGAGAGTAGGCACCTGCAAGGTGATCTGATTGAGGTGTATAAGGCCTTGAATGGGTTGAGCATGCTCAATTCTGATGAGACTCTTTTGCTTGCTCAGATTACGAACCTGAGGGGACATAAATTCAAATTGACGAAATACAGTTTTAGGATAGATGTGTGGAAATTTGCCTTTAGCCAGTGAGTCGTTGACTGCTGGAACAACTTCTGTCTGTCATTTTGGAGCTTGATAGCTTGAATGTATAATGTTTGGTGAGGGAATTTGGTGAGGAATGGTGAATAACATTAATGAGGAACTGGACAAATTTATAGAGGGAATGGATGTGTGGAATTGTGGTTTCCTTTTCTTTTTTGGCTGATGCTAAATAAGCTCATAACACTTGCTTTCTTGCATCACATGCCTCCATTACTACTATTCCATTGTCCGTAGGATAAAGGGTGTGATGTCACAATTTGCGGACAACGTAAAGATTGAGAGAATTGCTTATGATCAGTGCCAAGCAGGACTCCCTCAGGATAACTTGAACAGCTTCAAAAAGGGTAAAAGTGGCAGCTATGTTTTAATGCATCAAACTTCTAGGTCTTATGTCTGGAGAATAGCAACCCCAAATAACTTATACACTTGGTGACGATGAATTAAAAACAGTAAAGGAAGAAAGGGATGTGGGAGTTGTGATACAGACATGATATGATATGAAGTTCGATGAGCAATTTAAACAGGTGGCTAGGAAAGCCCATGGTGTGCTATCAATGATTTATTGAAGAATATCCTGTAGAGATAGGGAGATCATAATCCCACTGTATAAAGAAATTGTAAGACAACAAAAGTGATTACAGTAATCACTTTCCGGTAAATAGTACAGGCAGACTAAAAGGTCGAAAACTGATTTTCTCGTATATAGCACATGCACCCACTGTTCTAATGTCTTGTTTTTGTTTCTACTGCAATATTCACTGAATTACAGACATAGCTTTATATAATTTTCCAGTTAAACAATGTTTTACCCCCAACTGTCACAATCTGGATATTGGAGACCAGATGGCTGTACTCTCATCAATTCAAAACTATTAATGCATAAGTGAAGATCTGACTACCATTGGGATGTTTGCTTTCACCATTTTATTATTCTCAAACAAAATATAAAAAAGAAAAAAGAAAAAATGAACTATTTTAGCTTTCCTTTTGCGTGTCATTATCACAGTTCCTTTTATATTAAACTGATTTTCATAATGAGAAATGGTGAATAACATCAACTCAAAAAGAGAAATTTCTCTTATAATTCAGTCAAGAATATGATGATTTTAGAATAAATAGACAATTCTCTACAGTAAATTTTGTTTTAATCAGACTGTAAACAGAAACATTTGGAACAAATTGGATCTGCATTTTGAGTGGTAACAGCTTCTTACAAGATGTCCGACTGAAATACTAGTGGTGGGAGAGAAACACATAAATTGTTTGCCACCAAAAAATTCTAAGTTAGTTTCAATTAGAATGTAAATAAATGAGTTTTAAACAATCAAAGGATAAATCAAATGGTGGCCACCTTGATCTAAAATTAACTTCAACTCCAATACAAGTGTCTTGGACATTTCCATAAGGAGGAATGGAGGGAGTTTGTGATAAACTTGGTTTCGATCTGGCTGTAAACAGAAATGTTATTAAGGAGGTATCACAGACACACGAAGTAACAACCTCAACTACTGTTAGAAAGTAAACTTAAAATAATGTGAATTTTTGGAATGTATTCTAGGGGGAAAAAAGTGAACATGAAAAGTGTCATTAAAGTATTACTTACCCTCCAATTTTTACAAAAGCATAGTGAAGAGGAATTCTTCCATGATGGTCTACTGCATCTGTTTTTGCACCACACATTAAAAGATATTCCTCAAGTGCATAAGAAGCATCACTTCCATAATCTGAAGCATTAATTGCCAAATGTAGAGGTGTTTGACAACAGCTGTTTACCATATTTACATTAGCTCCAGCTGTTATTAAGCTCTTTACTGTTTCCAGATTATCTAGGGAAGAGAAAATGACACAGTAACTTAAAGATCTGGCACATAACATAATGTAACACAAAATACAAGTATACTGTGTAAAATTATAATTTATGGTGTCCTGTATCACGAATTAAAAACTTAATAGAATAATAGAAAGCATTTACACAAGACAGCTTCAAATTATAAGGATTTGTGTATATTTTAAATGAGCATCAGTTTTATTTTAACAGTGGTCAAAAATTATTTTTTTGATTACAGTAATAGTTTCTACAACATGTAGCAGATCTGAAAAAAATTTGGAATACAAATAAACCAATTTTTTATCAAAGCACCATCTCAGAAAGCGGTTCATATGCTTTGTGTCCAATATATGTGCATGTATTAGTATTAGTAAAGGCAAATCATTCAAGCAAAAAAAAAAAACTTCCCGCATATCTTGTTCCCTCTAATAGATTGTCTAGTTCTTCCTTGAATTTATTCAAACTACCCACTTTCACAACCCCGGAGGAAAGTATGTTCCAATCAACAACTCCTCTGAGTGAAGGTAAATTTCCACACATCTACATACAAGGCCCACTCCCATGGGTTAATAATGAATAAAACTACATGTTAAAACATTTCTGCAACATACTTTCTCAATCTGAATTTATACCTCCTCATGTGTATATATTGTGAGAAAGAGGAAGGATGCCATGAGTTCTCCACTAACCATAGATTGCCAGTCATTGCATTAATTCTCTATAGTCCAGGTCAAAAGATCAAAAAAAGAAAAGACTAACAAAATATGATGTTCAAAGGTCCCCCTCACCCATTACAGTAAATTTACATCAGTTAATACAGAAATGTCAACATATTGTGGCCAAAACATATACATTATTGAAAGCCACAGGCCACATGGGTTCTTGCGAAATGAAAATAAATCGAGAGCTGCAAGAACAGTTGCTCATAATTTGAAAGAGAATTTAAAATTTGTTACTAATGTTGATATTATAGTTTATTTATTATTTTTTAAAATTAATTAAAGACATAAATCTAACAAATATTACATAACACCAAATGATTATTTGTATAGAATATGGTTATAATAATATTTTTAAATCCTGAGTAAGATTCATAAAACATAAGAAAGCCATAATGAAAAATCAAATATTGCTATAAACGAATATCTTCAAAAGTAAATATAAAACTATATTTTGTGACATGCTAGTTTTAAATTCGGGGTATGTATTATAGTAAGACTTTGGGCTACCTTTATGGTCATGAGCTGCACAATGTGAAGGAATGGGCCACACATGGTTCACCGCCATAGGCTGATATATGTATAAAACTACATGTCAAAACATTTCAGAAAGTCTTCAGAAATTTTAAATATTAATTATTTATAAGATGTAACTATGTGGTATTTCTTGAATCTTTCACCAAGATGCAATTCTTCCAACTAGATTTCTATCTTTAATTCACAAAATTAGAACAAGTGCAAGTGCAAAGTGTGTTAGTTGTCTGATGGCACCAGGTGTTTCTCCCCATCTTCGTGTTGTGCAGCACAGAACTCTGTGTAGGCCAGAGATTTAAAGTGTGTGGGGAGTGGAAGGATGTGCAGTGTTATGTATCGTTGACAAAATGAGGGCAGCCATTTATCTTCTGCATACAAACATGACATCATTTTTTTCTAAAAATAGTTTTATTTCAGATATCTACAAGCTGAAATAGCAACGTCTTTAGAAACTGCTTGTGACAAAGGTTCTTTTAAGACGGATCTGTCACATTCAATCAAAATGAAGCTGTAATAATTGAGGCTATAAAAAAAAAAAAAAAAAAGCATGCTTATATTCCATTGATTTTTGTCTTAAAAATGTCTTTTAGCATTAGCATTAGCAGAGGCATTTGATGCAAGAAAGCAAGCTTATGCAGCATCAGCCAAAAAAAAAAAAAAAAAAAAAAAAAAACCCACTACCACTTCACCCCTCTGTTCGTTCAAAATACCTGTCCAGCTGAGCCTTAAACTTATTTAGGCTATCAACCTCCACGACAAGGGATGGAAGTCTGTTCCACCAACCAACCAACCAACCACCCGCTGGCTAAAGGCGAATTTCCGCACGTCTATCCTACATCTGTCTTTCCTCAATTTGAATTTATGTGCCCTCTCAGGTGATTATTCAGGTGATTATTTAGAGGAAGAATCCCATCAGCATTGAGCATGCTCAAACCATTTTTTTTTTTTTTTTTTTTGGTAGTTGTTGGCGCATCGGCTTCTGTGGCCATATTGCACCTCCCAAGGTTTTTGCAGTACTTTGAGCCAAGCCCGAGGCGGGAATCGAACCCGCGACCTTTGGGTTGCCGTGCAGGTACTTTACCCACTCGGCTAGCCCGGTCGGCGCTCAAACCATTCAAGGCTTTATACACCTCTATCAGATCACCTCGCTGGTGCCTAGTCTCCAGACACTGTAATTTGCAAAACTTAAGCCTTTCTTCGTAAGAGCACCCCTTTGTTCCATTCACTAATCTTGTTGCCCTTTTGGACATTTTATAGGAAGCATATGTATAAGCATTTAAATAGGAAGCAAAGGTACAGTTCTTTTTTCTTTCACAATCTTTCCAAGCTAACATCTAAAATTAATCCTCTTTTTGAAAACCAACATTCTTCTCTTTCTTGGCGATTCCCTTCTACTTCTGACTCTTGTTCTCTCTTTCTCTCTCAAGGGTAACTCAGAAATTTTTTTTTTTTTTTTTTGGCCGGTGCAACAAAAGCCTCATGCTTCTTTGCACCATACAGCTAATAATAATAATAAAAAACTATTTCTGCCCCCGGAATGAAACATCTATGATTTGATTGATTTTTGATTTGGTAGTTGTTGGCGCATCGGCTTCTATGGCCATATTGCACCTCCCAAGGTTTTTGCAGTACTTTGATCCAAGCCCGAGGCGGGAATCGAACCCGCGACCTTGGGTTGCCGGGCAGGTACTTTACCCACTCGGCTAGCCCGGTCGGCAAACATCTATGAAACTTTTCATCCAGATAATACACAATCTACAGTGAATGCAACTTATTGTGATCAATTCGGGAATTAGCTTAACAATAACAATAACTAGAGAAAGAAGAATGCCAGGGTTCAGTACTGTTTAATTACACAGAGCAAAAAATGTGAAGATTAAATGGGGGAGGTGGACAGAAAAAAGAAAAAAGAAGGGGTGGGAAAAAAAACAAAAAAACATTGAAAATCAAGCAATATGTAAATAAATGGGCCTGTTGTACTAGATTCCATAGTAGATAAATAGACAAATTATGTATGATCCAGTAAATTTTTAATAATAAACGATAAATGACATGGAGCTTTCAGGGTTAAATGGACCCCTTCTTCAGCAAAATTCTAACGTGATAAAGAGACAAATTAAACAGATAGAATTTTGCTGAAGAAGGGGTCCATTTAAACCTGAAAGCTCCATGTCATTTATCGTTTATTATTAAAAATTTACTGGATCATACAGAATTTGTCTATTTATTAAGCAATATAAAATATAATCAAAGCACTTTATAGTGACCCTCTTTTTGACATCTTATCACATAATGTCTTATGTGGTTGGTCCCAGCCAATTTCTCATTAACCTAATGCTATTTTACATTTCAGTATAATGACACTAAAAATAAAAGGATTTCTCAATAACAACCATAAATTTCTACCTGTTAATGTGAATTTTTACATTTTTTATATGTGAATATAAAAAATGATAGAACGCTTCAAATATAGAGCCACTCCCCGACTTACGTAAGGGTTGCGTTCCGCAGAACTCTACGTAAGTTGGAATTTCCCTAAATGCATAGGCAGCACTCGCAAAATTTGATTGAAGCAAACAAGAAATGTTCGACGATCATGTAAATAGAATTATTTATTCAATTTTTTTTATCTCATGCACAGAAAAAAATTATACAAGTGAACAAAATTACAAAGATTTCAAAATTATAAAATTACAAAAAGAGAGAGGAGACATGCATAACGTCAGGAAGTTTTACATTTTGCACATCATTGGCAGAATTAACATCTCCAGCTGATAAGCAACAGCGCTGTGGAAATTAAGGGCAGTGGAGATTTAGAAGGGGCTTTTTCCAACACATCACAAAATTTCTCTGCAGCTGCAGAATTGGCACTGGCACCTTTACCGCATACTTCAATGTTTTGGAAACCAGCATGATGCATAAACCTATTAAACCATCTGTTGCTTACCACGAACTAGGCTTGGGGTTCGCCGTAAGTATCCTTAATATCTTCGTAAATAATGCTTGCTTTTCCTTTAA
This sequence comes from Mastigoproctus giganteus, assembly GCF_048544385.1. NCBI lineage: Eukaryota > Metazoa > Arthropoda > Arachnida > Uropygi > Thelyphonidae > Mastigoproctus > Mastigoproctus giganteus. The sequence continues at coordinate 209,119,414 of NC_143580.1, read as the reverse complement.
TAGCCACTGGACTCAGGGGCACTTGGTTCTGAATCTGATTTTCCCTCCATATTATTAATAGATTTTCCATCTTCGGTATAGCACCTGAACGCTGTTTTGTGATCACTGTTGATCTTAAATGCGTTGATCTTTTAATATGTTCTTTTATACATACACTGTCCCTTAAAATAGTATTCACTGTTGAGACAACAAGAACTAATTCCATGCAATAGATGACAAACTTTGTCTTCTTAATTAATTACCTTCATTTCGAAATCAATTTTGTTTAATTTCCTAGCACTGCCAGCACTTGCACTTTCCACTGATCCCTTTCCCTTCACCATTGTAATAAGAAAATAGGAATGAAGAGATTCTGAATATTTATTTATGTTTTTTATAAGATTGAAGATTTCAGTGAAGGGGAACTTATTTCACCATAATACTAACATAAAAACACACAGAATTCCGGTTATTATAGCAAATGCAACAAAATTGAGTATGCTACCCATTTATAACAGATTGTGCTAACAGAAAAGCCCAATGAACTGGAAAGTGCAAATTGATTTTATTGTTTTATGATAGTGACCACCAGAAATGTGTTTTAGAAAAATATCACAAAGGCATTCAAAATTGATTCTTATAACGGAACATATGATAACGATGAAAGTGCAGCACAATTTCCATTATAAAAATGACATTTTAGAGAGATAAACAGCTTAGTTATATAGCGGAAATTTCAACTTCCGAGGTCTTTGAACGAATTACCAAAAAAAAAAAAGTGTTATTGGGTACACGTTACATATTTTGCATCCTGTAGGATGCAAAATACGTTCCCACAATTTTTTTGAGTTTGCACCGGCCGGCAAAAATTTACGATTTAGATTTTCCATAAGTCAAGTATTACGCAAGGCGTGGAGTGGCTGTATTGAAGTAATCAACAAGCTTACAGCCTGACTATGAGAAATTTGTTAAGATTTCCCATGCTCTTTTCTCACAGTACGAATGAAACGAACATGGGCTAGAAGTTCATTTCATCAGTTAGTGTATGTTTATTGGTATGGCTCCAAGAAATCAGATAGTTCTCCCAACTGCACATAAAATTTGAATTTTGCAAGATGTAGATAATGGTGTGCATTCTAAGACTCCCATTGCCAAACAGTTCAGCATTCCTAAGAGTAATCTGTTCACTATTCTGAAAGATCAGAAAAAGATTGAGAGTTTAGAGAAATCTTCTGCACTAGGTAGGATTTAAGCACAAAAGGCAAAGTATCCAGAACTTGAAAAGGTACTTTTGATGATGTGTGCAAAAAAACGTGTCCATAGATGATAATATTTTAAAAGATAAGGCTGAATCGTTCACACATCGAATGGATACTGAAGAATTTAAAAGTTCCAAAGAATAGTTCAGTAGGAAATTTAAGACTTGTCATGGGCTATCTTTCAAAAAAGTGCGGGGCAAAGTTGCAGCCATGGACATTGAATCTACAAAGTGGTTCATGCTGCCTGTGTTGGTTGCTGCAGAAGCAGTTATATAATCCTACAAAGGAATGGAAGGAAAATTGCTAAAAAAACATTTTGCTATATGACATATTCAATGATGAAACTGGACTTTTTTTTTTTTTTAGTTGCTATTGGATAAAACACATTTAAAGGCAAGAAATGTAGTGGTGGAAAAAAAGGACACAGTGGATTACAGTTCTCCTAGCAGCAAACATGTCTGGCACAGAGAACCTTCTTCTTTTAATCAGTGGGAAAGTCCAGAAGATGCGATGCTTTAAAAGTTTGAAGACATTACTGACTGTGTATTGAACAAACCAAAAGGCATAGATGACAACACAAATTTACGAAGGATGGATCTGAAATTTATGTTCGCAGGATGAGTAAGAAGAAGAGATAAATTTTGCTCTTTGGGGATAACTGCAAGCCTCATTGTCAAGTAAATGACCTACATGCAATCAGTGTCGAGTACCTACCACCAAATATGACATCAATTCTTCAGCCACTTGATCAAGGTGTGTTCCAGTGTTTTAAGAAAAACTGCTGAAGAATGATATTAAACAAAACTGTGATTTGTCTTGAAAGCAAAATTCAATGTGAAATCAACATTCTGCAGGTAATGTATTTATGTACTGATGTATTTCAGCATAGGATGAAGTTGATGATAAAGTGATCTCCAACTACTTCAAATGTCCTGGATTTACTGCCTTGAAAGATGCAATGTGCAAAGTTTCATTTGCTTCTGACCCTATTAATTGAAAAGACCAGTTAATTAATTGAAAAGGTCTGTTAATAGGGAAGAAATATTTGGGCATGTGCATCAACACCTAAATTTACAGGAAAATATAAGCTTCAATAATTATGCAGAAGTGGATGAGGAAATTGAAAGTTTCTCAGGATATGCACGAATAAAGAGAAACAACCCACTGTGGTTGAATAAGAAGTCTCAGTGAAAGATGCTCATCAAGGATTAGAACTTGCATGTCAATTTTCTCAAGCAAAAGTGAAATAACTGCTATTGTGCACCTTCAAAATTCTATTTTAAAACATGTTCTACCATTTAAACAGTGTGTTCTGACAGATTATTTTAAAGCATGAAACAATTCTCTTGTTAGGTCTTGACAGGCATGTAGCCTATGTAGAGAAATTTACAATTTAATTGTAATCTTACTGCAGTCTACAATCAATGCAAAATTTACAATCACAATTTTCAGTTTAATACTGTAGTACATATTATAAATAAGATTATACTATACTGTATTAGAATTACATAACTTTTCAAGCTTTTACTTGTTTTCATGCTGATTTTATGGACGATCAATATAACAACCATTTTTCCCTTTCCCCTGGGGTTGTTATATAGAGATTTGACTGTACTTCAGACTGTCCATTATTTCTTCGAGAAAGTCATCGTTTGTTTGTTTGTTTGTTATTTGGTTTTTAGGAGCATTAGCAACTAAGGCCATATTGCTCCGGGATATGCGGTGGTCATTCCCTGACCTTTCCGCACCCTCCGTATTTGGTGGTGACGGGCTCGAACCCCGGTCTAATCAAGAAGCGTGTGCTACGCACTGCTGCTCCTTCCCACCTGGCTACGGAGGTGCCGAGAAAGTCATCAATAAAACTTTCAATAACGTTTCTGGAAATCCATACAACCATTAAAAGCCAATGAAGGAAATATAAGAATCAAGAATTAGAAAGTGTTCGTGCCATCCTGCAAAACATTCAGATTTGTAGAAGTACACATGCACTACTTTTGCACAGTAGAGACACTGACATCCATACACTCTGTACAGAACAACAACAGTAGTCAAACTATATGTCAGTTGTTGTTGAAAGGGATTTCAGTGCAAAGGCTACTGAGACGACATTGCACCTATGAAAATGGTTCATGCTGCCTGTTTGGTTGCTGCAGAAGCAGTTATATAATCCTATTCATTTTAGAAAAATTCTTTGAGGTTTAATTTTTTTGCCTATGATATGCCTAAGCAACAAAGGTTCCTTTAAAATCATAACATAAAATCAAACGAAGTGCATTCAGTTGAAATAGATGGACACTGCAATGTTAAGTCAGTTTGGTGACATATGCACGGGGAAAGCAAAAATAAGAATAGGACTGTGTTATAGGCCTAATGACTCGAATGAGTACAACGAACAATCGTACAGAGAAATAAGAGTGGGCTAGTAAATGAGAATGTTTTCTAATGCTGCATTTTAACTTCACAGATTAACTTACTGGAACATGTGGGTTGGTCACTTGCACACTAGCAAGACTTTTGTGGATTTACTGGATGACTGTTTTCTCCAGCAGCATGTTTCAGAGGCAACCAGAGAGGGTAATACTCTTGATCTGGTTATCAGCAGTGATCATTTGTGTATTAAGAATTTTCCTGTGATCACTGCCACTAGATGGCAGTGATCACAGTGTACTGATGTGGGATTTACTTAAAGATATAATTACCATCAGAGGTAAAGGAAAGGGTTTTTGCTTCCGTAAAGGTGATTACTTAGAACGACAAATTCTAAGTGGGAAGCATTCAAGGAATTAATCATGGAAGCTTCTAGACTTTTTTTAAAGGTTTAGGCCTAAATGGTTGTCAAATGAACTAATGAGACTCGTGGCAGGAAAGAAAAATGCATGCAATCATATAAATTATCAGGCGACACAGAAGACTATAGCAGATATAGTTAGTCTGTAATCAAGTCACAAAGCATATTAAGCAAGCGAAGGAAGATTTCAAGAAATGTTTGGCAAAGGATGCTAAGAAAAACAGCAAGAATTTCTTTACTTATATAAACTCTAAAAGGAAGGAGATGAATCAGATTAGCCCATTTGATATCGATGGTTCGACTGTTGATGATCCTACTCAAATACAAAACAAACTGAACAAGTATTTTGCAACTACATTCACATACGAGGAGTTATTAAAGAAGGAAAATGCCAGAAGTTTATCGAATTCTAACAGTGTGCTTAATGATTTTATAATAACAGAGATCAAAGTGGAGGAGAAATTGTTGAAGTTAAACATAAGGAAGGCACCTGGGGTGGATGGGATCAATCCAATTATATTAAAGCAGGCAGCATTAGCCATAATTATGAGATCATCCTTGGGCTCAGGGGAAGTCCCCACGGACTGAAGATGTGCAAATGTATCCCCAATTCACAAGGGGGGGGGGTTCAAAGGGTGACACGAGCAATTACAGACCATTTAGTTTAACTTCTGTTCTGGGTAAAATAATGGAGTCACTGGTTACAGATGTATTGCCGTATCATCTAGACAAGACCGCAGCAATAATTCAGACAGCCTGGGTTTGTTAAGGTTTGTTGTTGTTTGTTATTTGGTTTTTAGGAGCATTAGCAACTAAGGCCATATTGCTCCAGGAATATGCAGTGGTCATTCCCTGACCTTTCCGCATCCTCCGTATTTGGTGGTGACGGGATCGAACCCCGGTCTAATCAAGAAGCGTGTGCTACGCACTGCTGCTCCTTCCCACCTGGCTACGGAGGCGCGCGGGTTTGTTAAGGGAAAGTCTTGTCTGATAAATTTGATTGGATACTATGATGTTGTTTCAAAGTAACCGGATGAACAAAAAATTATTTTTATATCATAAACTTGGATTTCGGGAAAGTTTTTGACACTGTTGTGCATGAAAGCCTACTATACAAAGCAGAATGGTATTAAGGGTAAGTTGCTACAATGAATAAAAGGGTGGTTGAGTGGGAGAAGGCAGATGGTGGTAATCAATGGCCACTGCTCTTCCTGGACTAATATTATTAGTGGCGTCCAACAGGGTCCACTGTTGCTTTGCATATTTATCAATGATATTGATGAAGGGATATTAGGCTTAGTGTCGAATTTTGCAGATGATACAAAGGTTGGCAGGCTTGTTAATGACAGTAATGGCAGTGTGCTACTGCAATAGGATCTACAAAATTTGGGAAGATGGGCTGAGAAGGGGCAACTGAAGTTTAACCTTGACAAATGCAAAGTACTGCATATGGGTAGAAGTAACCCCAGAGGAACATACCAACTGTGTGTACTACACCTAGGGTGGTAGAAAATGAAAAAGACATGGGAGTAATTGTGCAGTCAGATATGAAGTTTTCTGAGCAGTGCAGGCAGGCTGCAAGAGCAGGTCATGGGGTTTTGTCAATGATATACAGGAATTTTGACAGTAGGGAAAATGGGGTGATTATCCCTTTTGTATAAGGCAATGGTCAGGTCATATCTTGAGTACTGCGCACAGGTCTGGCACCTTCATTTTAGGAAGAATGTAGAGTTTCTTGAGCGTGTATAGAGAGGGGCAACAAGACTGGTGAGGGGAATAAAGGGATCCTCTTACCAAGAGAGGCTTAAGATCTGCAAATTGCAGTGGCTGCAGACTAGGCATCAGCGAGGTGATCTGATTGAGGTGTATAAGGTCTTGAATGGGTTGAGCACACTGAATTCTGGTGGTTCGTAAATATATACTAAATTCAGTATATATTTTACGAACCTAAGGGGGCATAAATTCAAATTGAGGAAAGACAGTTATAGAACAGATGTGTGGAAATTTGCCTTTAGCCAGCAGGTGGTTAATTGCTGGAACAATCTTCCATCTGTAGTTGCAGAAGTTGAGAGCTTAAATAAGTTCAAGGAGGAACTGGACAAACTTTTAGAGGGAATGGTTGTTGAATTTTTTTATATTTTTTTATTAATTTATTTTATTGAATTTATTTATTTATTTTTGGCTGATGCTGCATAAGCTCATACGCTTGCTTTCTTGCATCACATGCCTCTATTACTGTTACTATTTGCTAGAGAATTGAATGACACTAGACAGGCATTATCATATAAAGCACATTCCAGAAATATATGTTTGACTATGAGTGGTATGTGGCAGTGATTACAGTGAGGTGAATCATTACCTTATGATAGGAACAGATGTTTAAATGAGTATGGCCTATTTGGGTTCTGGCTAGAATTACTTCTTTTTGACTGTTTGTAATGAAGCTGGAAGCCTATAATTCTGATACAGGTTTGAGTTGAAGGAGCTTATTATGAATTTTTGTTTGTCACTGAAGTGTCGATCAACCTTTACATATACTTTAAATATTCATTCTATAATTTGTGAACAGTACTAGGAAATTTGCTGGAACTGTGCCAGATGGGTGTTTGGCAGCATCATCTGCAATTTCATTTCCAGGTATTCCAGTATCGCCTGGGATCCAGCAGAAGACAACCTTTAGCTGATGCTCTCTGTGCTGAATTAACAATTTCTGATAAGCTTTATTAACGGATGAATAGGTGGAAAGTGTTTTGCATAGCCAAAAAGGAACTTTATGAGTCTGTGCATATTATGCTCTTTTGAATTGACAGATGGAAAATATTTTCTAGATCAAGCTTTATGGCATATGATTCTGTGGTGTAACTACTACATTCTGTGAGAAGAAATAGAGAAAAGGTAGTCCCAGGTAGTACCACTGCTACACCCGATCCAATCTCACAGTTTGATCCATCAGTATATATTTCAGCAAAGTCAAAGTCGGGATAACATTGAGTATGCACAATGGGTAACTGTTGGATGTTAATGTCTGATAGAGAGTGTTTTCCGCATTGGCGGAAATAATTGTCACATGTTGAAAGGATCACAGATGATGAAGTGTCGGGATCTATAGGATTTTGGAGGACTTAATTGAAGTGTATGTTCCAGTCTTCTGCTAGTTCCTTTAGCCAAATACCAGCAGGATGAATTGCCTGCGGTTTGTTTCTATAAAAGGTCACTAACTGTAGATCATAAATTATTCACCAATTAGGATGGGTGCCTGGCTTTGGACCTTGGTTGTATAGTAGTAACTAATATCATATAGTAGTAACATTCAGTTTGTTATTGTTATTGTTTGTTATTTGGTTTTTTTTTTTTAGCAGCATTAGCAACTAAGGGCACATTGCTCCAGGATATGTGGTGGTCATTCCCTGACCTTTCCGCATCCTCCGTATTTGGTGGTGACGGGCTCGAACCCCGGTCTAATCAAGAAGGGTGTGCTACGCACTGCTGCTCCTTCCCACCTGGCTACGGAGGCGCCCGTAACATTCAGTAGCAACATTTTTCTCCTGATGTTTAGAGGAGCTTCCTGGGCTTCAACATATAAACTTTGCATTGGATACGTTCTGAAAGCACCTAGAGCTGCCCTAAAAGCTGAATGTTGAATAGGGTTGAGGCGAGATAAAGCCATAGTCCATGCATGATCTGATTATGGATCTATATAAGCAAAGCAAGCTGTAACAATCTGATCCCCAGGTTGTGGCTGATAAGACTCTGAGTATGTAGTTTTTTTGACAAGCAGTCCTGAAATGTTCAGTGTGCTTTTGGAAGTTTAACTTGCTGCAAAAAACTAAGGCTAGTAGATGAATACTATTGCCTATTGGAAGAGGACAGTTATCCAAGCTGAGTTCAGGTTCAGGATGCATTTTACATCTGGTGCAGAAGTGAATGGCAGTAGATTTCTGGTTGAATATTCTATTAGATTTCTAGCTGGATATTCTATAACCATTTTGTGTAATCCGTGTTTGGATACAATTAATTGATATTTGCAGTTGTCGCTCAACGTAGTTTATGTTTTGAGAATGACAGGAAATTGTGAGATCATCGGCGTAAAGGTATGAATCTACAGTTTTCGGAATAAGTTCGATTATATAATTCATTCTAATTACAAAGTGACGCTCAGAACAGACCCATGTGGGATTCCTTCTTTTTGGACAAATGTTTTAGAGCGAGTTCCACAATAACAAATTTGAAAGGATCTTTGATGTAGGAAATATGGCAAATGACCTTCAAGGCCCGGAGAATGCAGATCCTTTAAGATGCCGAAACGCCATGGTGTCAAACGCAATCTTAACATCAAGACAGACAATGACAAAATGTTCCTTTTTGACGAACGCACAGGCCTTACTCATGAGATCCAATGATGATCGATTTTTTTCAGCATCCAAATTGATTGTTCTTAACTCAAGTTTTTGGATTCAAGGTACCAAGAAGATGGTGAGTTATCATTTTCTTGATGGTTTTGCTCAGACAGCTGGTAAGAAATATCGGCCTGTACTTGTGAGGAACAGAATGGTCTTTACCAGGTTTTGCAATTGCCAGTAAATAAGTCTTATGCCAGGCACTTGAGAATGTATTCTCAGAGAAGATTCAACTGAAAAACATCACTAGTGGAGATAGTAACGTTTAACCCCAATTTTGGAGCATTACATAGTATATCCCATCACAACAAGCACCAATGTTTCTTGAGTTGGTAAGAGATTGCTACAGCTCAAGCATGGTTGATTATAACGCAAAGCAGAAGTGTCATTGAAATTCAGTCTGGATTTCTCTGTAACAGTTTTAATTTTCTGAAATGACCAATCATAAGCATTTGAAGAAGATAACTGAGAAAATACGATTCCCAGTGCATTTGATATTTCTGTAGGAGTAGAGAGCTCTTATCCTTTCCAGTTCAATAGTGAGGGTGGATAAAGGAGGAAATTTGGTGTTTAAGAATTTTATTTTTCTCCATATAAATTTGATATCAGTATTTTTATTACCTGAAGGAGCAAATTTAATCCAACTTTCCTTTTTTTTTTTGCTTTGCATCTGATGTAACAAGCTTTTGCTCTAAGAAGTTTAACTAATAAGATTGGAAGTGGTTGAACGTTTGCAAAAAAGGTTCCTTGCTTTATTTTACTCTTCCTTTGCAATCTTCATTCCACAAGTAATTTATTTTTCGACCATTTCTTACTTGATATTGTGGAATGGCAACAGACATGGCTATCAACATTTGATTTGTGATGTGCATTCTGTATTTTGTCCAATCAGTAAGTGAAAATTTACATTTAACTGGATTTCTGTTGGGAAGGAATAGGATGTTTGAATTTTGCAGATTAATGGATATTAGTCACTGCTATAACTCAGAGTATGCCAATCAATTCTTGGAAAGAGGACTGGAGAACAAATGGAAATGTTTATTGCATATGAATAACCTGTAGAGAAATGAATATACATGTAGGAGAGCCAATATTTAGTAATGTTAAATTCTGTCTGTTGATCAGCATTTCGATAAGCTTTCCTAGTCTGTCTGAGATAGGGTAACGCCACAGTGGATGGTGTGAAATAAAGTCTCCTAGTAAAAAAAAAAAAAAAAAAAAAAAAAAATGGAGATGGCAACTGCAAAATAATGTCTTCGATTTCCTGAATAACTATACTGATGATTAAGTGGAAGATACATTGAAACCAGTGTCAGAGTAATATCACTTACAGCATGTGTGGCAACTGCTTCTAAGGAGGTTTCCAATGGGATTCATCAAAGGGGAGACTTCAATCCAAGAGTAATGCTACTCCTCCATGAACACTATTAGTGTCAGCTGTGTCTTGACTGAATATAGTATAATTTTTGATTTAAACTGGGACCAGAAGTGTCAAATTCATTTCCTGCAAGTTGTTTGTAGTAGTTGTGAATTAATTCATGAATATCATCAAAGTTACTGCGAAGACCTCTACAGTTCCATTGAATGTGTTCCATTATTTGGTTTTGTAAGAGGATGATGAATCTGTCTGCTTCTTATGAGTGGGTTGTTTATACTTAGTTCAAGTTTAGATCCCCCCCCCCTTGGAAAAAAATGGAGCATCCTGAATCACTGGAATTCTCTGCATGTAATTCAAGAAGTCCTTGGTTGGCCACAACATTGGTATCCATGCTTGTTCAGTATGGTTGTTTAACCTCAACAGGATCTGATGTTTCTGCTACTACTTTACAGTGGGTTTGAGTTGAAATCGTGAGTGGTTTAATACTACTTTGATCTACTGGCTTTGGTTTAGATGTAAGCTGGGTCGATAGTATTGATCGAGCCCAGTGTGCTTTCAATTTGTCTGGAGAGTGACACTTCTGTCTGACATGCTACTGATGGTGAGTGTGAATAGCTGAAGCATAAGTGCTTTTTTCACATGCCTAATTTAACTTGTTTTCTAGATTCTTGATATAACACTTTATTTTCAGAGTCATATTTTTGTATTTTTCTCCCTAACTTCCAGAGATCAGAATCTTTAGAGTTGCTAGATGGTTGCCCCTGCAAATAGGACACTGAGGTTTTGTGCATTGCAATCTGATTGAATATGAGTTTTGCACCCACAATTTGGATATGTTGCATCTCCATGGCATGCTGTCTGGGAGTGACCAAATTTCTGACATTTTTAGCATCTTAGGGTATTCAGGATAAAGGGCCGAACATGGCAGTTTAAATAATCTGCTTTGACCGAGGCAAGTAGATTCGATGTACTGAAGGTTAAAATTATGCTACCTGTTGTGACTATTGTGCTGTCATTTCATATCATGATTCTTTTTGTGTGTTACATTTTGATCCTTTAGTTCCTGGTCTCAGAAATGTTTAATAGATCCCATTCACTAATCACTCCCTTGGAAGAATTCAGGGTGTTATGGGGGTTTAACTGAAATTCCACTTAAAGAAGTGAGTCTTAGCAGTAGCTCAGCATCTTGGGTGGCGCCTCTGTAGCCAGGTGGGAAGGAGCAGCAGTGCGTAGCACACGCTTCTTGATTAGACCGGGGTTCGAGCCCATCACCACCAAATACGGATGATGCGGAAAGGTCAGGGAATGACCACCGTATATTCCCGGAGCAATATGGCCTTAGTTGCTAATGCTCCTAAAAACCAAATAACAATAACAACAGCATCTTGGGTGAGAGATCTCTATTAGGAATGGCCCCAGATTGGAAATGTTTCACCATTATTGGCGATGAGCTGCATTTTCAAGGTATCGTTGTATGATGAAAAAAGGGGTAAGCTTCCTGACGGGTTGTGAAGATAGAGAATGGATTATCAGGAAAGCCAGAGATTCCTGCTTGTTTGCATCCTTTTTCAGCCTTTTCAACAACGAGAAGTCATGATCATTTCATGATTTTCGTGTTGAGAGCTCTTTGGCTCTAATCATGGGAAATCATTAATGTTCGATTTTACTCCTTTTAGCCCTGGCAGAGGGAGTTTCTTCTCCCAGGTTACAAGCCCTGCCACACGGAGGCAGGAGCTATGCCAACAGTGACCAAGCAGTTATTGAAGTTAGTAGAGTTGGTTAGTATTTGATAACCTCAGGGGCTCACACCTGGTGAGTATGGGCTTGGCACACCCAGGGTTCCGAGCTGGATATCATCATTCTTCTTCTCCTCTTTCTTGGTGATTCCTTTCAATTTCTGACTCTCTCTCTCTCTCTCTCTCTCTCTCTCTCTCTCTCTCTCTCTCTCTCTCTCTCTCTCACTCACTCACACACACACACACACACACACACACAGGGGTAACTCAGGATTTTTTTTTTTTTTTTTTTTTGGCTGGTGCAGCAAAAGCCTTAGGCTTCCTTGCACCATATGGCTAATAATAATATAGATTATCAGGATTATCCTCGAGATGATTCTGCAGTCTGTGTCCTTGAGGAAGAGCTAATTAGTGAATCTTTTTTTTTTTTTCGCTTTTCATCTTATTTGGCGGAATTTGGCTTTCATCCTTTTAAAGGTAATTAAGTTACTGGTTGTGGGGAATTTGCAAAACAAGTTCCAAGCTTCCCCCCCTCCTGATTAGTGTGTGTGTGTGTGTGTGTGTGTGTGTGTGTGTGTGTGTGTGTGTGTGTGTGTGTGTGTGTGTGTGTGTGTGTGTGTGTGCAATCCTGATTCCATGAGTATTTACTGTGTTTGCTCTTCCCCTGCAAAGATTTGCAATATTTGATTAGTTATGTGTTCTGTGACATTATCTACGGACTGGGATTACACTATTTCATCAGTAGATTGGGTATCAGAGGCGAATTCATTCCAATGTGCCCTATGAAATTTCCAAGTGTAGCAATGCAGAGAAGTGGGGGGGGTTTACCCGTGTTTCCAGCTTTCAGAGGATCGGTAGATGATCACTACTCATTAGATTTTCAAGAAAAAACCACTCTGTACTGGTGTATATTTATATGTGTGTGTGTATATATATATATATATATAAAGAGAGAAACGTTGAAAGATTTATTGCACTCCTGGTTCCTGTAGGGAAATGAATACAGGTAGGCTCGCCAGCATTCAAAAGGGTAAGTTGACAAACATCAAGAAGTGATTCTATTAGTTCTCTGGTTGATTGTTGGAGATCCCCACAGATGATGGGCATTGCAGTCTCCGAGCAAGCAGAACGGATATGGTAGCGTGTCTATTAGATTTTCTAGGTCACCTGAAGAGAATAACAAATTAGGAGAGGGATATATATATATATAGAGAGAGAGAGAGAGAGAGAGAGAGAGAGAGAGAGAGAGAGAGAGAGATGCTATTGTAAGAGTAGTGCCAATTACAGTGAGCACTGCGACTTTGGATGGAATGTTGTTTCTAATAAGAACTGCCACCACCCCTCCACAAGCTGGCAAGTCACTCCTCTCATCTGAAAATAGTGTAATTTTTAAAGGTAGGACACACGTGTGAATTTAAATAAGTTTCCTGAGGAGCTGGTTTGTAGTGTTTGATGAGATCATATAAATTATCTTTTGTGTTGCAAAAGCCTCTACAATTCCATTGAGGCGCCTCCGTAGCCAGGTGGACAGCAGCAGAAGTGCGTAGCACACGCTTCTTGATTAGACCGGTGTTCGAGCCCGTGACCACCAAATACGGAGGATGCGGAAAAGTCAGAGAATGACTACCGTATATCCCGGAGCAATATGGCCTTAGTTGCTAATGCTCCTAAAACCAAATAACAACAACAACCAATTACAAAATTTACTATAACCTCTTTTACTCTTTCTGCGCTGTTTTGCCTTTTTCCAACCTTAGCATTGAAGTCCCCCATAATGATAGTGTAGTGAGTTTTCTGCTCGTCTAGAAGACTCTCAATTTTGGTGTACATTTCTTCAACCTCTTCATCGTCATGGCTCGATGTTGGTGAATAAATCATTATAATCTTTAGCTTATACCTCTTAGAAATCCTGAGTAGTAGTCTCGACACCCTTGGTGATGTACTTTTGAATTACAAAATGTTGTTTTTTAAATCATTATGGAACAGAAACCGAACTCCACCTTCACTCGTTTCACTGTTTCCATTGGTATACAGCAGATTTTCACTTGATAAACTCATGTGATTCATTTCTTCTTCTTGTTTCAGCCAAACCGATGATATTCCAATTCACATTTTCTAATTTCTTTTCCAGCTCTAATATCCTGTCTTCACCAATTAGCAATCTTACGTTGTAACAGGCCAAGTTCAGTTTCCATGCATGGCAGCCTGATCGTACCCAGAGATTGTTTGCACCCTCTGCTTCCACTCTGATCCTCTCGCTGCAGTAAGAGGGGGAGTGAAAGCCGCTGGGAACTGAGGGCCATTTGTTTCGTTGTGCTGTCATGTGCTGGAGGGTTTTGTCTTTTCCTCTTCACGCTGACCAGGCACCTTGAAGGGAACCACTCTGCTCATTTGTTGCCACCTAACTGACGTAACAGGGCTTACCAATGAGAAGTTGTGCATGAGAGGATTTTAGGGAGGCAGGTCAACCGGACTTCTCCTAAATCTTCTGAAATAGAAAGATACTGGATCCATCTGTGCTTCAGACTGAGTGTCTGATAACACACAGAATGCCTGTTCCCCTCTAAGCCCCCTCCTATCTAAAACTTACTTACAATTTGTAAGACTAAGGTTACTATTACTTAATGGGAATGTAAAAAAACCTTAACAAAGAACAAAGAACTCTAGAAATCACTCAGAGAATCGCTTGATCACTATAACACTTGACACCTGGGGCCAGTTATTGTCACGGAAACAGGAAATATATTCTGCAACAAGGATAAGATGAATAGGACCAGGGTAAGACTGCAAAGCACAAAAATTGATGAAGTTGTAAAGCAGATATCTTTAAAGGGCATGGCAGCTGATAATATTGTATAATTTGGCACTAATGATATTAAGAGTAAGAGATCTGATGATTTACTTAAGAAGTACACGGCAATGTTGTGAGTTAGGGTTGAATTTGAAAGTATCTAACTTTGCCCAGACACATTAAGAGGGAGTAAAGTTGAGAGACTTGCCAATCAAATTTGCCCTGAAAAGAATGTGTAAAGCTCATAGGAAAAATTTTTCTCAGTGGTCTGTGCTTATTAACAGAACCTCTTTTGTGATGGTAGTGGGGTATAATTAATGGGACAGGGTATAAATCTATTTGCTAATGCTATCAACAATGTGATGGGTGATTGGAAATTGCTAGCTTTGGGGGACAAACTAATAGCTAGAACCACAGTGAGAGGTGAAAGTGATTCTTGTGCTACTTTCATTGGAACATGAAGCAGCCTGGAATTATTATTATTATTAGCTATAGGGTGAAAAAAGCCTAAGGCTTATGCTGCAACAGCCAAAAAAAAAAAATATATTTTCCGATAGAGAGAGAGAGAGAGAGAGAGAGAGAGAGAGAGAGAGAGAGAGAGTCAAAAAGAAATCACCAAGAAAGAGAAGAATGATGATATCCAGCTCAGGACCCTGGGTGTGCCAAGCCCATACCCACCAGATGTGAGCCCCTGGGGTTAATGCAAGGTGTCAGAAATTTTAAGCCCTCCAATCAGTTATAACAGAACAAGTAAATAAATGGGCTGCACTGAGATAACTAAGAGTCAGAATAAGTGCTTGAATACTTCATGTGCATTAATTCTGATAGCACTGTAAATAAATTTCATGAAATTTAAATATTGATTAAGTTGGCAAATGAGGGCATTGTGGAGATATCGGAGACATGGTGTCACTCAGCAATGCTAAATCAGAATATGAGGAGTACAATACCTAAAGGAAGAACAGGAGGGGTTATACCCTTTGTTAACAAGTAGATTAAACTGAAAGCAAATTAAATTGAAGTATCAGTCAACATGGGTTCCCAGTGCAATGTTGAGTTAGTCTGGTGTGACGTAAGACCTATGAAAATAAAATTGAGAGTAGCAGTGTTGACATCCTAAAGATTGTTATGAGTATAACAAAGTTTGCTGAGCACTGCAGAGAGGCTGCCAGAGCAGATCATGGGAATTGTCAGTGAAATACGGAATTTTGCTAGTAGGGAAAAGGAGGTGCTTATTCCTTTGTATAAGGCAATGGTCAGGCCATGCCTTGAGTACTGTATACAGGTCTGAAGGTCTCATTTTAGGAAGGATGTAGAGTTGCTTGAGCACGTACAGAGAAGGACAAGGTCGGTGAAGGGAATGAAAGGGTGATATTACGAAGAAAGGATTAAGTTCTGCAAATTGCAGCGTCTGGAGACTAATCACCTGCGAGGTTGTTGTTGTTATTTGGTTTTTTAGGAGCATTAGCAACTAAGGCCATATTGTTCCGGGGATATGCAGTGGTCTTTCCCCAACCTTTCCGCACCCTCTGTATTTGGTGGTCACGGGCTCGAATCCTGATCTAATCAAGAAGTGTGTGCCACACACTGCTGCTCCTGCCCACCTGGCTACGGAGGCACCACCTTGATCTGATTGATGTGTATAGGGCCTTGAATGGGATGAGCAAGCCCAATTCTGATGGGATTCTACCTCTAGCTCAGATTACGAACCTGAGGGAGCATAAGATCTTTATTGTACAGTTCACCAGTACACGCAGGTACCACGACCATACAATACCCTTCACGGCACCATGCCAGGGGTTAAGTTCAAATTGAGGAAGGATAGAGAATAGATGTGCAGAAATTTGCCTTTAGCCAGTGGGTAGCTGATAGCTTAAATAAATTCAAGGAGGAACTGGACAAATTTGTCAAGGGAATGGATGTGTGATTTTTTTTTTTTTTTTTTTTTTGGGGTTAATGCTACATAAGCTTGCTTTCTTGCATTACATGCCTCAATTACTACTACTATATTATCAAGAATAAAGGAAAGGACTTTTACTTTCATAAGTGCGACTACTACAGTGGTCTAAAGATAGCTTTTGAATTATATATAATGGGACTGTCTGATGATTTTACCAACAGCAAATTGTGCATGGGAGGCATTCAGGGGAGTAATTGCAGCAGCTGATAGATTTTTTGAAACCTGCGGTTTGGTCAATCACATGCTAGCAAGAATTTCTGGATTTATTGGATGGCTGTCTTCTACTGCAGCATGGTAGAAAGATAACAAGGGAAAGCAATACTCTTCATGTGGTTACCAGCAGTGATCCTTCATGCATTAAGAATCTGCAGGTAAAAGACCCACTGTGATTGTTGAATCACAGTGTATTAATGTGGAATTTAATTAAAGACATAGCTATTTTCAAGAATAAAGAAAATAGCTATGTCTTTAATTAAATTCCACATTAATACACTGTGATTCAAAGACATAGCTATTTTCAAGAATAAAGAGAAAATGCTTTTCCTTACATAAGAGTGACTACTGATGATGTTACCATCACCAAATTCTAAATGGGAAGTAATCAAAAAGGCTACAAGGATTTTATACCAACAAAGAAATACTGTTCAAGGGTTGGACCGAAATGAACGTCACAAACTACTGAGACACATTGCAGAGAACAAAAATGCATTGGATGCATATAAATTATCAGGTGATGCCAAAAGCCTATGGTAGATATAAATTTGTCTGTAATCAAGTCATAAAGGAGGTCAGGCAAGCTAAAGCAGATTATGAGAAGTCTCTTGCAAAGAATAACAGCAAAGCCTTCTATGCTTATATTATCAGCAGAAGGAACTGAATCACACAGGGTCCCTTGATGTCAATGGTTTGATGACTCTGCTAATACTGAGGACAAATTGAATAGGTATTTTGCATCTGCATTAATAAATAAGGAATTCTTAAGGAAATAGATGGCAGAAGTTTATCAAACTTAAATGACTCTGTGATAACTGAAGGAAAGTGAAATATGAATTATTGAAGCTTACCATAATACAGGAGGAAGCAGCATAAGAGATAATTATGAGAGCATCCCTGGATTCAGGGAAGATCCCTATGGACTGGAGATATGTGAATCTATCCTCAATTTGTTACTTGTCTGACCAACTTAGTGGATACGATGACAGTGTCAAGAGAACTGCATGCTAAAAATAATAATTTTTATATCGTATACTTGGATATCAGGAAAGCTTTTAATACTGTTGCACATAAAAGGCTGTTCCACAAACTGGAATATCATATTAAGGGCAAGTTACTGCTATGGACAAAGAGATGGCTGAGTTGGAGAAGACAGAGAGTAGTTATCAATGGGCACTGCTCTTCGAGGACGAACGTTATTAGCAGAGTTCGAGGGTACAGTGCTGGGCCCATTTGAAAGTATCTAACTTTGCCCAGACACATTAAGAGGGAGTAAAGTTGAGAGCCTTGCCAATCAAATTTGCCCTGAAAAGAATGTGTAAAGCTTTATCAGTATCGTTAATAAATATTGATTACAATATTTATTAACGATACTGATAAAGATATATCAGGCTTAATGTCTAAGTTTGCAGTGACACAAAGGTTGGGAGGATGGTTCATTACAGTAATCAAGGTAAGATATTTCAACATGATCAAAAAAATTCAGGCTGAAATGGGAACTAAGATTTAACACTGACAAATGCTAAGTACTGGATATGGATACCAGTAATACCAGACTAATATATCATCTGTGTGATAATACACTCAGCTTAGTGGAAACTGAAAAAAACCTGGGGTAATTGCTTAATCCATATAAATACATCTCTGAGCTGTGCAAACAGACTTCCAGGTTTTGGGGATAAGTAGGTGATTATCCCTTTGTCCAAGGCCATGTTGGGTGCCACATCTTGAGAACTGCATACAGGTCCAGAGGCCTCATTTTAGTAAGGATGTAGCTGTTGAAACAGGTACAGAGAAGGGCAAAAAGACTGGTGAGGGAAACAAAGAGGGTGCTCTTACCATGAAAGGCTTCAGCTCTGCAACTGCAGCATCTGGAGACTAGGCACTTGTGAGGTGATTTAATCGAGATGTTTAAAGTTTTGAATGGATTGGGCAAATTCAGTGCTGATGGCATTCTTCCTCTTGCTGAGATTACACACATTGAGGGGGATCATAAATTCAAATTGAAAAAGAATGGTTGCAGGATAAATGTGTAGAAGTTTGTTTTCAGAATGTGGGTGGTTGATTGTTGGAACAAACTTCTATCTGCTGTTGTGGAAGTGGGTAGTTTGAATAAATGCAAGGAAGAGCTAAACAAATTCTTGGAGGGTGAGGTGGGTAATTTTTTTGTTGGCTGTTGCTCTATAATCATACTTTATTGCATCATTTGCCACTACTAAAACTGCTTCATTGCGGCCAATATACCACCCAAATAGTTAAAAATGGGTGCGCATCTTGATCTTTTTTTCTTTGAAATGTGCAGGTCTAATCAAGCAATATGCTTACGAACACTGATGTATTATTTCAGGACCACAGATAAAACTGTAAACAACAATAAAACTAGACAATTATATTAAATGATAATTATAAGAACCTATTTACCTGGAGATCTATTGCAAACAACATAATGGAGGGCAGAGTTAGAATTTGTAGAGTCGGTATCGTTAATATCCGCATTGTGACAGGCGAGCAGCTGTGTTACCTTACCCAAAGCCGGTTCCCTAAGATCAACAAAAAATGAAAATGAAGAAAATAAATTAGACAGGCACTTAAACTACACGTGATCTATGATGATTATTTTCAGATGAATTCTATTTCAATTATGTTACTATGACTATTTTATGTTCATCAAGTCGTGGATATTTACCCAAAACAGTTTTGTTTTGTTTTTTTGTTAGTTGTTGGTGCATCGGCTTCTGTGGCCATAATGCATCTCCCAAACTTTTTGCATTTTCTACTCTGATCCAGAGCCCGAGACTGGATTCGAAGCTGCGATCTTTGGGTTGCCAGGCAGGCACTTTACCCACATGGCTAGCCCAGTCAGCACCAAAACACTGTAAAAGTTCTATTTTAACTGAGTGGATATAATAACTTCTTCATGCATAACTTAAAAATAAGCCTTATTAGATATGTAAAAAACTAAACACAAACCTGCTAGATTTCATGTAAAACAAGTTACATAACATACGTACTATATTGCATTTGAATATCAAATATGCCTAAAATGTAATGCAGTGCTTCAAGTGTTATAAAATTTTATATGGTACTCAAGAAATATTCAACACTTCACCATGTCACGTAATGTTCAGAAAAGGAGCAGCAATTGATGGGATTTGCTTTGCAGAATTAAGGATAAATAGGCTAACAGGACAAATCTTAGGCACAAGGGGAAAATTAACTTATTAATAAAAAATTGGGTTGAAAGGTCCAGATGAACATTCTACATAAGATCTAACTCCAAGAAACAGAGGTGCTGCTCTTCCAAATTTATATCAATACTTCTGTAAAGAGGACTAAGAAATTAGAATTGGACCTAAAACTTTCAAATAGGCCTATTAGATATATACTGAAAATCTGGTTTATTTTCCTTTAATGACTTTTAATGACTATCAAACCTTCACAATCAATGGAACACCTCAGGAACCACCCAAGATTGAATTACGTGGCTACATTTAAAAATTCACATATACATCCATTACCAGAGAAAAATTACTTCCTGAAACTGATTTCTCTAGCTTTCCATCACATCTGGGATGAGCTAACTGGTGAACTATATTATGAGAATCAAGCCCAGTTCTTTGAAAATAAAATCATAAGATATTAAGATAAAGAAGATAATCTTAATAAGATACGATAGTGTTACTTAATCCACTGAAGGAGCACGGCCAAGCCCAAGATCTCTCAATTCAAATAATCAGAAATCAATTAATAGAGGAAACAAATTCAGTATTTGCCAACTATTCCTAGAAAGGATATGGCAACTCATTTTATTATGAAATCCTTCAATGTCTGTCTGTCTGCCTGAATAATAAATCTCCTGATTTTGTAGAAAAGCATTTCTACTTAATTATTTTTATCCTCTTCTAATTAAGAATTCTCTTGATTTTCATCATGGAACCTATCAGAAAAACAAGAAGCTAAGGCACTATTTCTGTCGAATTCATTTCATGAAGTAAATAAAACACCCCACCAAAATAATCCAAACAGTGAAGATTTCTTTCCTTCCCTGTCCTTAGTTGCAATAGCACATGGTTTCACCCATAATTTATATAAATAAGCATTCATTTAGTCATAATCACTTGATCGCAGAGTAAAGTATATAAAAAATTCATGTACCTTACTCTAAGGAAAAATTCATGTACCTTACTAAAAGAAAAAAATTCATGTACCTTACTAAAAGGAAAAATTCATGAATCTAACTTCAATAACCAAATTCCCACTATGGGAATTAAGTTTATTGAAGTTAGATAATGACCTTCTTTCATAATACTTTGTTATATTCAGCAGGTCTCTAAAATACCAGATTTTCCTGAACAATGGAAGAGATATTTGGTGAGGCCACTTACAAAATCCAATAGTAACAAAAGATTTCAGGCATTTCTTCCATTCTTATTAATATTAGCAGTGGTAAATGATGCAAAAAAGCAAGCAAATACAGAGTGAGCCACATATTCAAACAACGTTTCGCCATAATTCCAAGCGGTTCTACTTTGCATGCAACTAGGTTGATTATAACCATCCTGCTCAAACTGCCATAATGCTTTTCAGAATAAATCAGAATTGCCAACAGTCTCACAGTCCACTTGTATCTCTTAGAATATTTTTAGAGG
This sequence comes from Mastigoproctus giganteus, assembly GCF_048544385.1. Classification (NCBI taxonomy): domain Eukaryota; kingdom Metazoa; phylum Arthropoda; class Arachnida; order Uropygi; family Thelyphonidae; genus Mastigoproctus; species Mastigoproctus giganteus. Next base: position 209,098,264 of record NC_143580.1, on the reverse strand, counting down.
ATACAGGGTTACTTACCAATTATTATACTGTTTATGCAGATGAGGTAAAACTACTAACGAAAATTTCCTCAACAGTCAACTCAGCTAATATAACTCCAAACAATAGCAATAAACTCCAGACACTTTTTACCTTCTTGCAAATTTGGGCATCACCTTGACAACAACAAACTAACTATTATGGTATTCTCACTAGAGGAGCAACCAACTATGAATATTACAAGCAACTGGGAAATCAGTGATATCTTCTGTTACCAGTCACAAAGAGTTCAATACATACAATGAATACATACTCACAAAATTTAATCATCTATGACTGACAGCCAAGCAGCATATAATAAATAAACAAATTTATTTTATGAAGAGAAAAATGTAAAACAACTCTTTTATATTGATAATAAAACATTTTATCATCAGCATAACTTTGTATCCTGCAATCTCATACACCACAGAAAGCTGAGCCTCAGTTTTCCCATCACTTCAGAGACCATTTGAGACCTTCAGAAGCCATAAAATGAATAACCCAATAAAATCCTCCCCAGATCAAAACCACAGCAACTAAACATATGAAGGATGCCAAACCCTATCACAATGAAACACACAATGTAAATATTTAAAATGTTATTGGGACGTTTATTTAAAATAAACGTCCCAACAGATTGAATACCAAATGGCATTAAAGCAGAATCAGATCAAACTCTGGAAACACTACAGCTCACAGAAATAAATCTCAAGGATTTTGATAAAGAACACGAAAAACTGATAGCACCTCACAGTGTGCATATGTGCAGTGATTGTTAAATTTAGTGTCCCAGTATATTAATTTGAAAGAGAGGTCCAGAACAAGATTATAGATAGATTTCTAGTCAGTCTAAGGAGGTCATTAATATATAAAAGGAAAAAAAAAAAGAGAAAGAACTGACTGAAACTTCGAGAACACTACCAATGAGGAAGTCAGAAGAAAAACTGCAATACACCACCAAACACAGTTTTTGGAGAAAAAACTAGACTTCCTTCCTTACATACATGAAAGTTTAAAGCATTTAAAAAAAACAGCAGACCAAAAGATGAAAGCTTGTTTAGAAGACCTATACGATAAACAGAATTGAAATCCTCAGAAAATATAAATGTCAGGAACTGCTTGAAGGATAAGTTTGAGTTTCAAACTTAACCGTCAAATTTGTCTAAGGCAATATCCATGGGTCGTAATACATTGGCTTACTTATGTTTATCAGTTTAGAGGATTGATACTGACAAAATCCATGATGGTGGTCACTGAATAAAGGATTGAGATAGCTGGCAGATGAGAAATTTCTCCATCACCATAGAAAGAATAAAGGAAAATGGAATGGAGAGAAAATTGGAAGGAAGAGATATATCAGCCTTCTAGTAAGCAGCTGGAAAAGATAAAATTTTCAAGTGGAAGGAAAATTGCCAGTGGAATAAGAAAGAGGTGCACAGGTTTCAAGAACAAGTGGAGCAATGCCATCAGGACCTGGAGCTATCCTGGCATCAAGATTATTCAATAGTCTTTAAACATCTTCTGACAGAAGACAAAAGAGGCAATGAAGGAAATGATTAAGTATGGCAGGAGGTGGTAAACTCTTGTCATACCTAATGCACTCCTCCTCTTGCTGAAAGAGTTAGACAGTATACAAAATAGTATACAAGAGTTAAGAAGAAAAACAGGATGCTAACAAGTCAGCTTTGTCTTTAACTGAGAATGCATTAGAATAATCAGGATGTAGCAGAGGTCAAAGTACGATGGACAAAAGTTGGGGACAGTAATTTTGGAAAAATGACTAAAATGCTTGTATGAGTTTTCTGTATGAGTTTTCTACACTTAGCTTGTTCAAAAACAAGTTTGAACTGATTAATACTTGTTTTTACAATTATTGTGGCATTAGAAAATGAAAACAGAACATAGACAGAAAATTAAGCTGGGGATTTGCATACAAGCTAATTGGGTATATATATATATATATATATATATATATATATATCACATTATCTCAAAGTTAAGAAAAAGGATTAAATTTTAGGGTAGAATGTGGAGGTAGGATCGATTTCAACCCACCAAGAATAATTTCACTGTCATGATCAGTGCAAACATCGAGTTGAGGATAGAAGATTAAACAATACTCCAATCAAGGAAAGTAAGAACAGAATTCTTGAAGGTCATACTCTTTTACATTTTTGTAATGCTACCCACACAAGGATCTGAGTGGCCATGAGAGGAGCACCAATGCAGAAGAAACCATCACAAACTGTGATATGAAGTATGCATACATACTTTGAAGGGTGGCTGGTGAGAAAAGGAACAAGAGTATTGAAAGCATGTTTATCTGATTTCCAATTGGTAAATGAATAAAATATGCAAGGGCATTAGTAACAGCAGAAGCCTCAGCATGTCAACCAGTAGGGTCATGCATACAAAAAGAAAACTAAAAGCAGCTGGAATTGTGCAAATTAAATTTGCCAATGAAAATTACCTCACCATTAGGAAAGTTTCCAGAAAATCAAATTTCAAACAATGGATGTCAAAGTTCCACGTGATCAGTAGAGATGGGAAACAATGGCAGCAACATAAGATTTTGAAAGAATGGGGTAGAGAGATTTTAAGCTGGATAAGACCAAAAAGAGGAAATTCCACATTAAGTCTTTTACAGGGAATACTAGAGCAGACCTCCATGAGCAGGCCTCTGTAGCCGAGTGATCAGGAGCAAGAGTGCAGTAGCACACGCTCTTTGAGTAGGCTGAGGTTCATGCCCCTGACTGCTAAATATGGTCGATCTGCCAACTCGCACTGGACAGCGTGAAGACAGATTATGGTCCATTTCCCTTAACATAAATTGTTGAGGAGGCTTCCATCCTATAGTGGGTTGACAATGGCTGCAGTTTACCCTTTATTAGACCAGACAAATGCACAATTACCACCTTTGAAGTGAAAAGAATCATAGCATGAATAATTAGGATAACTAAGATGAGCAGTAGTTGAGGCACTGACAACTAGGATTGTGTCATACAAAATAAGTGGAGCTAGGCAGATTGCAGGTGGAAATGGAGATCACGTGCAGGGGAAGACACAAGCTTTTTGATAATGCCCCTTTGTAAGAAAAAGATGATAGGATTTTGGCAGATTGTAAGTAGAAACGGACATCACTGAAATTGGAACTGAGGCCACATATTTGTTAAATAAAGGTGGAATATTTTGGAAAGTTTAAGTCTTTTTGAAGATAATTTTGTTCTATTACTTTGACTATTCATGATGTATTCAGCAGATGTGTGTGTGGGGGGGGGGGAAGGGGATGCTATATGACAATGAAAATTTTGAATTTGATATACACAAAAGCATATACCCAGATCTTTGCTATAACATGGGCTTGTGGTTTGGTTTGATGGACGTCAGGTGCTAACCTGCAAACACCATTTTAGAGCAGTATTCTTGAAATACAGTCAAAGCTGTATATAATGACCCACCAGAAAATGGTTATTAAACTGGAGGGGCATTATACTGATTGTTCATAAAATAGCATTTGTTTCAGCGGAGAATTCAAGGTAGGGGAATGCACCCCCCCCTGAAAAAAAAGCAGGGAATTTTTACAATGTTTACACTGCATTATAAGTTACCTTTCACTAGCAAAGTACATCTTTTATACTAAAATATAGCAATAGAATTGCTTGTACAGTGCAGTATGCTCTTGAACTTTAGCTTACCTAAAGAGTTTCCTGCAGATTTCTAACATTTTTCCACAGATTTCTGTTTGGAAATTTTATTAGTAAACTGGTTTTCACTTCTTCAAGAAAGATTGCTGCAGAATTTGCCCTTTTCAAAAGTGTTGAGTCAAAGATTCGTTCATAAAAATGGTGATGCTGTATAGACTTGGATGTCAGGAGCTTTCCAAAGCTTCAACTAGAAAAGGGAAATCTAGCTGAATATCTCTTACACTCAAGCATGCTAGGAGGAAATATTAAAAGGCCAAGCATGACTTGGAATAATTTTTTATATTTCAAGCTTCTTTCTGCACTTTTCAGTTCCCCATCCACAGACCACTGTAACTAATTCTTTCAGCTTATTATTATTTATCAAAGAAGAACTGATACTACAAAATAACCTTTTTATGAATGATATTAAGAATCACAAATTTTGGACATGAAATGCAAGTTAGTAGTACTATGGATAAAAGGACAGCTGAGTTGGAGAAGACAGAGAAAGGTAATTAACGGGCATTGCTACGCTTCTTATTAAAGGAGTAGCCCAGAACTCAATGTTATGCCCATTATTATTGTTTTTAAAATCTATTAATGATACTGATAGAATATCAGGCTTAATTTCAAAGTGTGCAGAGGATACAAAGGTTACTGTCATTAACCACAGTGGTTAATGACAGTAATCAGAGCATGCAAAAATTGAAATTTAACTTTGTCAAATAAAAGGCATACTGAATGTGGGTGGCAGTAACCAGAGATTAATGTGGTACCAGGCTGAAGGTAGTAAAGAAAGAAAAAAGACCTGTGCAGTCAAATGTGAAGTTCTTTGAGCATTGCAGATGGGCTATTAGGACAACTTATTGGGTTTTGTAAATGATATATAGGAATTTTTCCAGCAAGATAAGGAGGGAGATTATTCCTTTGTATACAGCAATGGTTAAGTCACATCTTGAGCAGGGTGTACAAGTTTAGAAATCTCATTTTAGAAAGGATGTGTATCTGTTGAAACAGGTGTACAGAGAATGATGACATCCTTACTCTAGTTCAGATGCCACACATAAGGAGGGAGGGGCTCAAATTTAAACTGATCAAGGATGGTTGCACAGAAATATGATTTCAGCAAGAGAGTAGATCATTGTCAGAAAAACTTCTATCTACTGGCATGGAAGTGGATAGTTTGCATAAATTTAAAGAAGAATTAGGCATAACACGAATTATAAAATGATACCAGACGTTCTTTAATACAAATTAAAATTAAGTTCGTATGAGTTTTTATTCCAAACTACGTTAAAAATTACATATGGGTTATCAATGACTCAACACTGGGTTGCCTCATCAGTTCGTCTCTGTCTATTGTTGTGTGAAGACAGGCTGCAGCTTGTTATCCTATAAAAGTGTACAGTACTGTATTATATTTTCAATTTTAATAAAACTGCCCTTGCAAACGGAAGAATACTTGTAGTACAAATAACACGTGTAAAAAACAGGAAGCTTGTTATTACATTAGAACAAAAATTGGATGAAATAAAATAACATGCATGTGGCAATAGCAATTCTAAAATAGGCTGAGATATTGGAATGGATGAATAAACAGTAAATAATATTATAAAACATTCTGATGAAATAAAAGAAAAAGGTAAAAGTTTCATCAGCTTATTGTGGCTTCCAAACAACTACTACTAGGAATAAAAGCATTGCAATGACAGAAATGACACATCTCTTATCTGTGTGAGTAGAAGACAGCAAATCAAAAATGTATTACTCTTAGCAAAACGTATTCCCCTTAACAACAGCTTTGAGTCTCTTTACAGCAGTGAAAGAAATGGAGTTCAGCAGGAAATGAAGAAACCTTTATCGCAAGCAATGATTGGTTTCACCATTTTAGAAATCGAATTCAATTGCATAATGTTAAAATTACTGGTGGGTTTGCCAATACAGATAGAGAAGCTGCAGCTAATTATCCCAATGTTTTGAAGAAAATAGTGGAGGAAGGTGGATACACAGACCAACAGATTTTTAATGGTGATGAAACTGGATTATTTTGGAAAAGAATGCCTCCAGATTTAAACCAATGCTTTCATTGAATCCTCGCACTCTTAGGGGCTGCAATCAGCAATCGCTTCCAGTTTTTTGGCATTGAAATAAGAAAACATGGGTACCCAAAGCTTTTTTTGAAGATTGGTTTTCAACATATTTTTGCCCGGATGTTGAAAATTGGAAGAATAATATTGCTTTTAAAGCACTGGAGATTTTAGATAATGCCAACTACACTTAGTAAATTGTGTGAGAATGTAAAAGTCTTATTTTTACCAGCAAACACAACAGCTTTATTGCAGCCCATGGACCAAAGGATAATCCTAACGTTCAAAGTCAAACAGGGAATTACTCAAACAACAGGTGACAATGCAGTTTCTTTAACTGACTTCTGGAAAAAATATAGTATCAAATATGCAATTGAAAATACAGGGTGTCTCAAAAATATTGGTACAAACGTTTAGGGGAGGTAGGTAACATCTAAAGGAATGTGAATCGCATAGGAACCCATAACCAGAAACGTCACCGTAAGTCGGTACACGGCACTGTTCATCAGTTCGCGAGAGGGAAAATTTCTGGTTTACTCATTCAAGCAGTAGTTGCCGCACAAAGAGCATGCATCGATATATGAACTGTGAGCTTGCAGACGTACACCTAGTGTATGGATTAGCAGAGGGCCCACACGGTGTGCGCCCCCATGCGGCACAACATCACTTCGCAATAAATGTGTGGGCAGGTATGGTCGATGACTGCTTAGTCGGCCCATACCTCTTACCATCCCGTATGAACTCCACTAAATATCAGATCTTTCTTGAACAAGTTCTACCAGGGTTACTTGACGATGTTCCAGCAAAAGTGAGATGCAACATTTGGTTTCAACATGACAGGGTGCCTGCCCATTGCGGAAGGTGTGTTTGTGACCATTTGAACAGGCGTTTTGGGCATTGATGGATTGGCCAGGGTGGACCTGTTGCCTGGCCCCCACGTTCACATGACTTATTGAGCCTTGATTTCTTTATGTGGCTGCCCTCAAATCTATCGTGTTTGAATCTCCTGTGGAGACGGAAATGGATCTCCTGGCGAGACTCATCTGTGCTGCTGCTACTGTGAAAAAAAACTCCAGGTGGGTTCAACCGGGTCCGCCAATCCATGCTGCATCAGTGTCACGCATGCATCGCATCTCATGGTGGAACCTTCGAGCATCTGTTGTAACATCATGAAATGAATCCATCTCGTACTCCATTCTTAATATTATGTCAAATAAACCCCAAGGGCTCACATCTGGTGAGCATGGGTTTGGCACACCCAGGGTCCTGAGCTGGATATCATCATTCTTCTCTTTCTTGGTGATTTCCTTCTACATCTCTCTCTCTCTCTCTCTCTCTCTCTCAGGGTAATTCAGAATTTTTTTTTTTGCCTGGTGTAGCATAAGCCTCAGGCTTCCTTGCACCATAAAGCTAATAATAATAATAATAATAAATGTTTGCCACTAATTACTATCTTGTGTCATTTCTGCTTCTTGTGCCTCTGCTACTACTTTCCATGATGTTTCCGATTATGGGTTCATATGCGATTCACATTCCTTTACATGTTACCTACCTCCCCTAAATGTTTGTACCAATATTTTTGAGACACCCCGTATATATATCCCATTCTTTGGAAGAAATAACTGCAAGCAATATTGCAAGCATTGTAGAAGGAAATTTTGCCTCATTGTGCAAATAATTTTGATGAATTTCCCTCTCAAGTGCAAGCTGTTGTTGAAGAAATAACAGATATTCAAAGATGGCTTGGTTTATATGAACTGGGCACTACAAATGTCTGTGACTTGCCTGAATCAAACCCAGAAGAAATGACTGATGGAGACCTTAATTAAGATCAATAGCATGCATTTGAAGAAGCCGACAATGCTGATGAAGAAGTGGAAAATGTGCAAATGAAAGAGTTCACCATCAAAGAATACGAAAAGATATTGCAAACTCTGGAAGCTTTAAGACGAGTTATCGATGCTGACCCCATAGATGGAAGCATGCAAGTCTGCTGAGATATAAAGTTTTCAACAACTACAACTGCATGTATGAAGACTTAAAGAAAGAGAAGTCAGTTCAGTCTAGCCCACTAAAATATTTTAAGAAAAATATATATAAAACACTTTCTTTGCTTAGTTTATAATATACAAACTTGAATCAGAAATACATTTTTATTATCCTTTGGTAATACTGTACAGTATATACTGTTAATAATTAGATAATCACTTCAAGCCAGCAGACTGTTTACTGCTGTAACAATACGTGTTTTATTCTTTATTAAGAAATAGATCTTTATGACAGAAAGGTAGATGAAAGTCAAACTAAGTTCACAAACATACCAGACTTATTCATAAAGTCATACAGCTTCTACTATGATGTTACTAAATATTTAAAATAATAACACTTCCTTAGATTGTATAAGCACACTAATCAAATTGATGGTAGAATGGTAATAGAACCTCACTACACTATTTTTTTCCCTCATCTTTACTGTATGTAAAAAATGTAGTAGTTTTCTGGTAATGATGTGCAGTATTGACCAGTTCATCAGCCATCAACCTGCTTTGATGTTCATGATTCACAGACCTTTTGTGCTCATCTCTCTCATTGGTTGTTTATAATTCTAACTGAGAAGGAAAGTAGCTGATTTTCACTAATAGTAGTAGTAGTAGTAGCAGCAGTGGCATTTGATGCAAGAAAGCAAGTGTATGAGCTTAGGCAGCATCAGCCAAAAAAAAAAAAAAAAAAAATTCACACCATTCCCTCCAAATGCCTGTCCAGTTCCTCCTTACATTTATTCAACCTATCAACTTCCACAACGCCAGATGGAAGTTTGTTTCAGCAATTAACCACCTGCTGGCTAAAGGCAAATTTCCGCATATCTAATCTACATCTGTCTTTTCTTAATTTGAATTTATGCATCCTTAGGTTCATAATCTGAACAAGAGGAAGGATCCCATCAGAATTCAGCGTGCTCAACCCATTCAAGGCCTTATACACCTCAATCAGATCACCGCGCAGGTGCCTAGTCTCCAACCACTGCAATTTGCAGAACTTAAGCCTCTCTTGGTAAGAGGATCCCTTCATTCCCCTCACCAATCTTGTTGCCCTTCTCTGTACACGCTCAAGTAAATCTACATCCTTCCTAAAATGAGGCCTCCAGACCTGTATGCAGTACTCAAGGCGTGGCCTGACCATTGCCTTATACAGAGGGATAATCACCTCCTTTTCCCTGCTAACAAAATTCCTATATATCATTGACAAAACCCCATGACCTGCCCTGGCAGCCTGTCTGCATTGCTCAGAAAACTTCATACCTGACTGCACAATTACTCCCAGGTCTTTTTCATTTTCTACCGCCTTAAGTGTAGTACTACACAGTTGGTATGTTTCTCTGCGGTTACTTCTACCCATATGCAGTACTTTGCATTTGTCAAGGTTAAACTTCAGTTGCCACTTCTTAGCCCATCTGCCCAAATTATCTAGATCCTGTTGCAGTAGCACACTGCCATTACTGTCATTAACAACCCTGCCAACATTTGTATCGTCTGCAAACTTCGACATTAAGCCTGATATACCTTCATCAATATCATTGATAAATATACAAAACAACAGTGGACCTAACACCGAACCCTGTGGGACTCCACTAATAACATTAGTCCAAGAAGAGTAGCACCCGTTGATTACCACCCTCTGCCTTCTCCCACTTAACCGTCCTTTTATACATTGTAGCAACTTACCCTTAATACCATTCTGCTCCAATTTGTACAATAGTCTTCCATGCGCAACAGTGTCAAAAGCTTTCCTGAAATCCAAATATATGATATCAAAATTATTTTTTGCATCCAGTTCCTTTGTAACCACATCATAATATCCTATCAAATTTGTCAGACAAGACTTGCCCTTAACAAACCCATGCTGTGTCTGAATTATTGCTGCAGTCTTGTCTAGATGATCCGGCAATGCATCTTTAACCAGCGACTCTATTATTTTACCCGGAACAGAAGTTAAACTAACTGGTCTGTAATTACTCGTGTCACCCTTCGATCCTCCTTTGTGAATTGGGGATACATTTGCACATCCGTGGGAACCTCCCCTGAGTCCAAGGATGCTCTCATAATTATGGCTAAGGGTTTGCTTAGTTGCTTTTCCGCCTTCTTTAATATAACTGGATAGATCCCATCCACCCCAGGTGCTTTTCTTACATTTAACTTCAACATTTTCTCTTCCACTTTGCTCTCAGTTATTACAAGATCATTAAGCACCCTGCTACAATTTGATAACCTTCTGCCATTTTCAAACCTTAATAACTCCTCATGTGTGAATGTAGATGCAAAATACTCATTCAGTTTGTTTGCTATCTGAGCAGGATCATCAACAGTCGAACCATCGATGTCAAGTGAACCAATCAGATTCATCCTCTTCCTTTTAGAGTTTATATAAGTAAAGAAATCCTTGCTGTTTTTCTTAGCATCTTTTGCCAAGGATTTCTCGTAATCTGCCTTCGCCTGCCGAACCTCCTTTATGACCTGATTACAGATTAACTTATATCTGCCACAGGCTTCTGAGTCGCTTGATAATTTATATGCATCCCATGCATTTTTCTTCTCTGTTACGAGTCTCATTAGTTCATTTGACAACCATTTAGGCCCAAACCTTGAACAATATTTCTTAATAAGTATGAAACTTTTAGTAGCCTCCACGATTAATTCCTTGAATGCTTCCCACTTAGAATTTACTGTTGGTAACATCGTCAGTTGATCCCACTGTACAGAATTTAAAAACTGTCGGAGACCACTATACTCGCCTTTACGGAAGCAAAAACCCTTTCCTTTACCCCTGATGGTAATTAAATCTTTAAGTAAATCCCACGTCAGTACACTGTGATCACTGCCACCTAGTGGTTCTTTTATCTGCAACTTCCTAATACATGAATGATCACTGCTGATAACCAGATCAAGAGTATTACTTTCTCTGGTTGCCTCTCGAACATGCTGCTGCAGAAAACAAGCATCCAATAAATCCACAAAAGTCTGACTAGTGTGTGAGTGCCCAACCCACAAGTTCCAGTCAATATCTGGGAAGTTAAAATCCCCCATTATAAGACATTCCGATTTACTAGCCCACTCTATTTCTCTGTACAATTGTTCGTTGTACTCATTCGAGTCATTAGGCCTATAACACACTCCTACTCTAATTTTTGCTTTCGCAGTGCTTATGTCACACCAAACTGACTCAACAGTGCACTGTTCATCTATATCAACTGGACGCACTTCTTTTGATTTTATGTTTTTCTTTATTAACAGCATAACACCTCCTCCCTTCCTATCCTTTCTGTACACACTGTACTCCCCAAATTCCAGTTCGGCATTCCTTATATCTGTGTGACACCACGTCTCTGATATCCCAACAATATCCGCCTTTGATGTCTTGACTAACACTTCAAATTCATCAAATTTATTTACTATACTTCTAGCATTGGTATACAAGCAAGTATACATGCACCTATTCCTATTCCCAGCCACTCTAACACATCCCATATACCCGCCTGTTTCACAATGACTGACATCCGTCCCTGAAACCCCCAATACCCCTCGCTCCAGGTCGCTACTTATTCTAATAGAAGTTGTGCAAGAATCACCTTCACCTCTGCCTACAGCTACTGTTAAACTATAAGTCCTTGTATCCCCCCAAGCTATCAGTTTTCCGACCCACCTAACACTGCCTCGATAGCATCAGCAAATATTCTTGCACCCTTTCTATTTAAGTGTATCCCGTCCCTGTAGAAGCAATCTCTCCTGTTTACAAGTACAGTCCAGGCTGAAAAAAATCTACCCCTTGAGCCTTGCACAATCTTTCCAGGGCCGAATTGATCGACAAGACTCTCATCATATACTCCCTCCTATCGTGTCTGGGCAGAATTGCAGACACTTTCAAATTCAATCTTAATTCACGGCTTTTTTCATCAGTGACCTGTACTTGTTAAGTAATTCTGCTTCTCCTACTCTTAATATCATTAGTGCCAACGTGTACAACTATATCACCTTTTGTGCCCTTAAAAGATGATATCTGCTCTACAACGTCATCAACCTTTGCCCCTGGCAGACATACCCTGGTCCTGTTCCATCTATCCTTTCTACAAAGGATGTTTCCCGTTTCCCTGACAATAGAGTCACCAACAACTACTAGTTCCTTTGGGACCAGCACAATCTGCCTAGGGGTTTGCCACTGTGTTGCGTGATGACCAAGTGCAAGCTCTGGTGTTGATGTGGGCAGCTGAGAGGCTGATGGGTCCCTCAATTTAGATCTTTTGAGGGCATCCACCCTGTCCTTCAAACTCTCATACAGGCCCATAACAACGCTGAGTTGTCGCCTGATTTCCTTACACTCCTTGCATCGCGCACACACAAAGACATCCCCCATGGCAATATCATGTTCCGTTCCAGATAGTTCGGCAAACATTTCACAAGGTGCACATTTTTTAAGGCTGTGATGCGTTGGAGAATCGCCCCCCTCAGTTCTCCCACGAGTCACAGCACTCCTGCCACTTTGTGCCCGTTGCTTTGCTGCTCTAGTTTGGGGCATGATATTTTAAATTAATAAGATCAATAAATTAAATTTAATTAATTAAATGTCAATACTACGCTATCTAATAGAAACAGTGAAGCGTATTACTGTTTCTATAATTATACGTTAGAGCTACCTAACTACCTCAATTAAAAATTTGAATTCCTGATCACTATATACAAAACAATGCCTGCAATATTCGAATGAAATAACGGTTTTATAAAGTATTACGTATATCTACAAAAACTGTTTATACAAATAAAAATAAAAATAACCAGCGTAATTAGAACTATAAGACAACGTACTAAGTACAATATAAAATAACAATTATGTAAATAATAAGCAAAAACTTATCGTTTTTTTTCGGAGCCTGTAACTCGCAGCTGTATTTTCTAAAGAGAGTCAGCGCCCTGGAGCTCTTTTAGAATCAAGATTCAACAAAATGCTTTTGACGGAAGACCACAGGAGACAATGAATGGAGCGTGTTGGGAATGGTGAGAAGTAATTTACCAAGATCATTGATAAGGAGTTGGAAGGAAAATGGGATGCTAGCAGGTCAGCTTTATCCTTGGCTGAAGTGACAATAGAACCACCTGGTTTTGCCAGAGGTGGGAGCAGAGATGGGCAAAAGTTATAGCCAATAGCTTTGGCAAGAGACCAGAATGCTCAGCTACCATTCAGGCAAGAAGCAAGTTTTCTACCCTTAGCCTGTTCACAATCTAGTTTGTGACTGATTAATAAATGCTTTACAATTGTTACAAGCTTCGGTGTAGGCAGAAAATGAAACTGAACAGTTAGAAACAAGGCAATTACAATATGCAACATTCTTCTCTTGAATAGCCTTAGCACATTTACTGGAAAACCAAGGTTTAGATAAGGGATGAGTTTTTAAAGTGGAGTGCGGGATAAAGGATTTCATTCCTACCAGAATAATTTAACTGACACAACTTGAGGAAAGGTTGACATCAGAAGTTTTGAAACAGTAACCCGACCAAGGAAAAGAAATCTCGCAAGTCATACCATTTTGCAATCTTGTAATGCCAAACAACATGAAGTTGAGAATAGTCATGAGATAAAGGCTCCATTGGACAAGACACAATCACCAAGTTGTGATCTCAGGTGCCTAAAGAACCACTCAATTCGACTATGTACTTAGAAGGGTTATTTGTCACGTAAAGATGAAGCCTGTTGGCTGTATGGTTAGAATTGTCCGATATTCTGGTAGGTAAATGAACAATCTGTGCAAGACCATTAGTAATTGCAAAAGCCTCAGCATCTTGACCAGCTAGGGCTGTGTGACTAGATAACGGAAGTCAGCTGGAGTTCTGATCATTAACATTACCAAGGAAAATTACCTCACTGTTAGGAAATTTGGACTGGAGAAAGTCAAGTTGCAAAGAGAGTAAGTCAAAGAGTTCCAAGTGATTAGTGGAGTTGGGAGAACGGTACAGACAATAGATGAATTTGATAGAATGACGTAGAGATTTTAAGTCAGTGAAGATTGAAAGGAGGAGATTCCAAATTACCAAGTCTCTGATAGGGAATATCAGAACGGACATATGCACAAGTACCACCTTTGAGGCAAAAGGAATCATACTGCGAATAATTTTGGGCAACTGATATGAGCAGTGGTTGAATCAACCAATAACTGAGATTCTGTCAGAAAAAGTACATGGAGTTTGGCAGACTCCATGGTGAAAATGGACATCACTGAGATTAGAATTGAGACAATGTATATTTCTGAAATGAAACAGGGAGTTTAGATCTTTTTGCAGATAAGTTTGCTCTACTAGTTTGACAATTCATGGCATATTCACTAGTAAGAAAATGTGTGGGTGTTGGGGAGGGAATGCTATATGAAAGAATGAAATTTTTGGATATGGCATACATATGGTAAGAATATATCAGGATCCGTCACATAACATGGCCGCGACAATGCCCCCCCCCATACACACTATTCGGACCCCCTCCACCAACTATCTGGCAGAATAGAGGTGGCAAGGTTATACACTAGATCATCCGGAAGCCTCCTAGAGAGTTACCAACAGGTTCGGTCCACTGTATTAACTAGCGGCAGGCCTGAGAACATCACGTTAGAGCTGTACCATCGAAATGCAAGGAAGTTTGGAACTCACCATGGTGTTTGTCATAACTTCAAAGACATTAATCATACTGCATGATGGAAGAGATGGAGAAGGTTGACCAAAACTTAGCTCTGGAGAATAAACATGGGTTTCACCATTTCAAGCCTCCAATGGGGGAGGTGGTATTGCACCAGTTGATGACAGCCATCTACCAAGTAGTATTTCCTAGTAACAAAGAGGGGCGGCATTCCTCAGTGTGGTGTGGGTGCCAACACCTCACCCCCTGCTAACATCGGTTCACACCTGGGTGGTCACCCATAATGTGCTTGTGCATGGGGGTTATAACTAGGATTACTAACAGTCCCACCGTTGTGAAGGTGCAAGCAGACAATTTGGCTGATACAGATTGTCCGGACTTCGCCAAAACTGGGTCCACTTGATTTGACCGTCACCCGAACATCAGTTCCATCAGCATTTTAGACTCCCAGGTAGCAAGCACAGCTTGTCTGACATATCTGAGAGAATGTCTGTGACAACCTCAAGGACCAATGATAATTTACAAAATACGAAATTAAAAATATTTTGTAATTAATTGAACCCATCGTTTGATATATGTTATTGAACTGAAAATAACGACAATTACACCATCACAACACATACCTTTTATTCCTGTAGATAACAAACTTATATATAATCTTACATATGCATTTTCTCCACAATTTATTAAAAATCCTTCATATGGATATCCTTTTCCTGGCACCTGAACATAACGTAATTCTAAATTGAAATGATCAAAAATCTTCTTCTTTTGTTTTTGATATTCAAACAGTCTGATTTCTGAAACATTATAAAAATGTGAAACAGCGATTTCTCTGTATTAGAAAGTAACCAATTACCCCATTATTATTCTTTATATTAGATAAATACAGATCACCACACTATTCCCATAGTGTGATGATCTGTAAATTATCAGGTTTCTCCTGAAAATTTACAAAATATATTAGCATTAGCAAGGACACATGATGCAAGAAAGCAAGCTTATATAGCATCAGCCAACCCCCCCCCCCCCTCATTTCACCCATTCTCTCGCTCCAAATGTTTGTCCAGTTCTGTCTTGAATCTGTTTAAGCTATCAACTACAAGATGAAGGTTTGTTCCAGCAATCAACCTCCTTCTGGCTAAAGGCAAACTTCCACACATCTATCCTACAACTGTCTTTCCTCAATTTGAATTTATGCTCTCTCAGGCAATTATTCTGAGCAAGAGAAAGAACCCCATCAGCACTGAGCATGCTCAAACCATTCAAGGCTTTATACACCTCAATCAGATCACATCACAGGTGCCTAGCCTCCAGACACTGAAATTTGCAAAACTTAAGCCTTTCTTCGTAAGACTACCCCTTTTGTTCCATTCACTAATCTTGTTGCCCTTCTTTGTACTCGTTCCAACTCTACATCCTTCTTAAAATGAGGCCTCCAGACCTGTATACAGTACTCAAGGTGTGAATCACCTCTTTATCCCTGCTAGAAAAATTCCTGTATATCATTGACAAGACACAATGAGATACTCTTGCAGACTGTCTGCACTGCTCAAGAAAACTTCATATCTGCCTGCACAATTACCCCCATGTCCTTTTCACTCTTTACCACTCTCAGTGTAGTACCACTCAGTTAATACACACAGTTGATCGAAAATCTTATTCTTTTGTTTTTGTTATTCAAACAGTCTGATTTCTGAAACATTATGAAAAAAATGTGAAATAGTGATATCTCTATATTAGAAAGTAAACAATTACCCCATTATTATTCTTTATATTAGATAAATGCAGATCATCACACTATTCTCGTAGTGTGATGATATATAATGAATACATATATATATATATATGTATTAATTTATAATTAATACATATTTTGTAATTAATTGAACCTGTCATCAATGAGGTTTTAACTTGTAGATGCCATTAAGATTACAATAAATAGACTCTTCAAATAGGCCTCTGGAGTTGGGAATATTCATATTCATAATAACTACACAATCATACACCAACCATTATTAAAAATATAAATAGTGTTATGTTATATTAAAATAATGATGTAGATAAATGAAATAAACAGAATGATAAAATTCCACCGGATAAAACTGATAAAAAGGTAACTCTCTGTACAATAAAATATGAAATTTTAAACTGCAAAGAATTATTTACAATAAAACAATGTGGATAAAACACAGGATGTTAAAAGCACTAATACACCATAGCTTTCAGAGGCATCTGCCTCCTTTTTAAACTATTGTTATAAGATATAAAATCAAGTACAATAGAAAATATAGCTGAAATTTCTAATACTTATTTATAATACAAAATTTCTAATACTTATTTAGGTTTTCAATTTTCAATTTCTAATCTACTATTATTTGCATTATTCAAACACATCAGGAAGTTCAATTAATAATTTAATATTCATTATTCGATTTTCCCAAAATTCAGTTAAATATTTAATTGTTCACATAATAACCAAAAGTGAGAGGGTGCTGCTGTCTTTCTTCATCATATATAAGGGAAGAAACTTGGAATATAACTCCTTTTAGCTTTGTAGTCCACTACAAGAAGGGCGCCTCCGTAGCCAGGTGGGCAGGAGCAGCATGCGTAGCACACGCTTCTTGATTAGACCGAAGTTCAAGCCCGTGACCACCAAATATAGAGGATGCGGAAAGGTCAGGGAATGATCACCGCATATCCCCGGAGCAATATGGCCTTAGTTGCTAATGCTCCTAAAAACCAAATAACAAACAAAACAAACTACAAGAAGATATAGTTATTTTTCTATTTATTTAATTTCTCTTTTTACAGAAAACTAGTTTTGACTAACTAATTGAACTGCTATTTAAGTAAATGAGGATTTATTCTTATGATTTCCCATGGAGCTTCTATATTTTTATCTTATCCATATTTTTTCTAATATATCAGGTATTTTCTATTGTATTTGATTTTATATCTTATTCAAAAGACTTCTAATATATCAGATAATTTTCTAATCATTATTGGATTTATGATAGACTAGGTATTCTCAAATTTCTTCTAATTACATCAAATATCACTACACGCTATAATACCAGGATCCTTACTAAAAGGTCGGGCAATTACCCTCCCGGTAAATCCAAAGTATCTATATAAAATGCTGCTTCTATGCTTTTGCTTGCTAACTCTAATTTTTTATACCTCTAAATCTATTAGAGCAATTCAAGGGAGATTGAGGTCTATTACTATCCTTATTCCTCTTCATTTTCACCTTAATTTTAGGCATACGCCTTCCTTTTCACTACATAAATAAACAGTTGGTACTTGCATATATTATTGATTATTCACTTCCATTATTATTAATTTTCACTGCTATCTGTCAGGCTAGCAGTTATTCTGCCAGTTATCTGCTAAACTTAAGGTATATTAATGTAATTAAGACATTTGATTATATATTCACAGTAAATTGTCAGTATATTTGAACATAGAAAAACTGGCAAATGGCAAACAGAAACAGATATCCTCAGCTAATTATTGATGGGAAATGTTCCATTCAATGTATCCATATATCTATAATTAGCTATATTATCATTTTAATATTTCATTTTATTTTTATTTTATTTTATTATATGTGTTTATTTATAGGGTACAACGAAGAAGTCCAACTTAGGTTATCTAAACTTAGCCCTTTGAACAAATGGGTATAGTTTTCACCCCTAATACTTTTATACTAAATTCTCCAATTTATCTAGTTGGTATTATAATTAACTAAAAAATTGTTATATACAGACAGATGTAATGTACAATCATAAATTTGATGGCAATAATCTGTTCTGCCGCTTTTTCTCTTATATTCTTTTACATAAGTTCATATATAATTCAAAACACATGGGTTCAGCCTGTGTTATAACTTGTCTACCAGGAGATACATATATTTCTTATTTCTTTGTTCTTATCCTTATCCTTATTCAATATATATAATTCAACATTTGTAATCCATAAATTTCTTGTTATATTCATAGATTTTGGTTACCACCATTATATCAGCCTGACATTAAATTGACCATATTATGACTATTAGTAGAATAGCCTATAGTTGGCCTTAGTTGTTTTACTCTATTAGGTTATATTAATTGGCTAATAATAACATTATGAGCTACTATACTACAAATAATAATAAGATACTACATCAGCTGCCTAGGATAAATTGTACCCCGGATTCCACTGAGGCTGGGTGGTCTGATAAGTACCACTATGAGCCATACAGCATTCAATGCTTTAAGTTCTCAGAAAGACTAATAACGAGACACACTCATATACAGATAATTTTGAGACAGGCCACACTACATATACTATGGGTAATTCAAATTCTGTAAGTAGACCATTGCTTCTAGCAGCCCAGCAGCATATAAATCCCAATTTTCTAAAATTTAATTCATGTGGTAAAAAGTTTTGTCAAACATGTCCAGTCATCCACCCTATGCATAAAACATCGAATGTAGATTATCCAGTTTTTTGCCACACTAGTGGGGTAGTTTACCTTATCAAATGTAAGGAATGTGAATCTAAATATATAGGACAAACTGGTGGACAGCTACAGATCAGAATAAATGTGCACAGATCACATATGAAAACTTTCAACAATAAAAAAGATACAGAATTCCAGCATTTTCAAGTTCACAGTTTCAAAAATATAACTATTACTATTTTAGCTATAGAAAATAATACTGTTAAAAGATTGGGTTTAGAAAACCTCAACATTCTAAAAGCAAGTGGCTAATAATCTAATTAAAAGTGATCAAGAAGCAGAATGCTTATGTTATCTCCCCAAATATCAAGCACTTTTAGATGAACACCATAAGCATGTTATAACAAGTAATTTCACAATAGTGATTTAGCTAAATTCCATATGCGGAATTTAGCTTAATTCTGCATATGGAATTAGGAAAAATGTTAGCCTATGGATTCAAATTTAGACCATGTACAAAACGTAGTTTAAAAATAGCTTACAAGTATAATACACCATTGCAGGCCTTCCTAATGCGGATTACATTACTTACAAAGCTTTAAAAAGAAAATATGCCATATGTACAAAAGGATTAAACCAGCCAGTATATTCAATTTAAGATTAATCAAGCAACAGCTACTGGACTTACAATATAAATTTATAATTACAACCATTGATAAAGCAGCCAATAATTAAAGTATTATAGGCAAAAAAATTTTACACCTACACCTTACTGAATGAACTTAACAATGGCTCTATACATATATAATATTGAGACTGCTAAAAGCAGTATTATCATTAAGAAAATAATGGCCATGTGCAAAAAATTAAAATTAAATAACCCAAATACTAAATTTCCTTATATACAATGGACACCAAAATTCCACAAAGCACCCGTACGATTTAGATTCATTACATCGTGCAGAAATAGTTATGCAAAGTTACCACACAAAAAACGGGAATCTCTGCTCAATATCATCTATAGTAACATAGGAGAATCAAAATTTTTTATGAACAATGCAGTAATAGATTATTTAAATGATAACACCCAAAGCATCAAACATATAAGCACATTTTATTTTAAAAACCTATTTACAAGTATATCTCATAATAACTTTAAATACATCTTTAACTGCTATTATAATGAATTTCATAATATATTACCTTGTGACCATATAATAAATTTATATCTATTTAACTGCTACATCTTAAATGGTAGTAAAATATATAAGCAGCATATAGGAATAGCTAAGGGAGCATGCAGTTCTTGCATAGTAGCAAATCTTTACCTACACTATTATGAAAGGAATATAAATAAAAGCATAATACTATATCGTTACATTGACGACCTTACTGTAATAAATGAACCCCACATTCAGATAGATATCGCACCTCAGTATTCTCAGGAATTACAAATGGAAAGTACTAATAAAGATAGTACTTCAGCCGCAACATATCTAGATATATATATACATAAAGCTGATAATAATTGGTAACCAAAGTATATGAGAAACGTAAAGTCTAACTTTGAAGCTATTAGCTTAACGCATTGGTATTCCAATATTGCAAAAAGGATTCATAGTAACATTATTATTTCACAGTTTTAGATTAATAAAAATAAGTAATAACAGCAATAGTATAATAGAGTCATTAAAAGAATTTAAAGCTAAACTGATTAGGAATGAATTCCCAGAAAAGTTCATAGAAAAATATCTTAACAGGACTATAAATATAGCAATTAATAAATGGCACAAATATATTAACCCAAAATTAGTTATAGCTGAATTACATAATTAAAATATAATTAAATCTCACTAAGGTTATTCTTCAGAAATGAAAGAGGTTAAGAAATGAAAGTGGTGAAAGACTTGTGGAAGACCTGTTACGTCACTTAGATGGCAATGAACATGTAGAGTGGTTCTCTTCAAGCCTGGTCAGCGTGAAGAGGAAAAGACCAAACCCTCCGGCATATGACAATAAGACGAAACAAATGGCCCTCGGTCCCCAGACATTTTCACTCCCCATCTTATGGCAGCGAGAGGATCGGAGTGGAAGCAGAGGGTGCTAAGAATCTCTGGGTTTGACCAGGCTGCCATGCATGGAAACTGAACTTGGCCTGTTACAACGTAAGATTGCTCATTGGTGAAGACAGGATATTAGAGCTGGAAAAGGAATTAGAAAATGTGAATTGAAAAATCATCGGTTTGGCTGAAACAAGAAGAAGAAATGAATCACATGAGTTTATCAAGTGGAAATCTGCTGTATACCAATGGAAACAGTGAAAGGAGTGAAGGTGGAGTTGGGTTTCTGTTCCATAAAGATTTAAAAAACAACATTTTGGAATTCAAAAGTACATCACCAAGGGTGTCGAGACTACTACTCAGGATTTCTAAGAGGTATAAGCTAAAGATTATAATGATTTATGTATCAACATCGAGCCATGATGATGAAGAGGTTGAAGAAATGTACACCGAAATTGAGAGTCTTCTAGATGAACAGAAAACTCACTTCACTATCATTATGGGGAACTTCAATGCTAAGGTCGGAAAGAGACAAAACAGCGCAGAAAGGGGAACTATAGGAAATTTTGGAATTAGTGAAAGAAATGAAAGAGGTGAAAGACTTGTGGAATTTGCAGAATCTCAAGGAATGTCAGTAAGGAACTCTTTTTTTCAAGAAAAGAGTGAACAGAAAGTGGACGTGGAAGAGCCCAAAATAGATTATCAACTAATGAAATCGACTTCATCCTCGCTACCAGAAGATTTATCGTGAATTATGTTACTATCCCGAACAAGGTAAATGTTGGAAGTGATCACAGAATGGTAAGATGCAAACGATATAGATGTAAGAATAGAAAGGAAAAAAAAACTGACTCTGACTAGGAGACTGAATACCACTATGATATCGCTCTAGTTACTCAAGGTGTGCACATTGAACTTTACCGATGATTTATGTTCCTTCATAAAGCTTACTGAATTGATCTTTCAGCTGGTATGGGTTTCATGAGTGTAGCTGAAAGTAATTCTGAATAAAAAATATATCAAAATCGGAAACATCATTTACGGACAGCCTGTGTATATATACACTGCCCCACCATTAATATAACCTGCCTTTAGACAAAAAAGAGAGCTTTTATGATGGCCTTCAATCTTCGTGGCATACTCTCATCGAGCTTTTTATAAATGTCAGGTGATATGCTCCTCCACTCAGCCTTTATCGCAGCCACCAGTTCGGCATTATTCCTTGGGTTATCTCGATGTGCAGTTACCTGACGATCCAATACATTCCAAAGATGCTCGATAGGGTTCAGATGAGGACTCTGGGCTCGCCAATCCACCTTTACACACCCATATCCTCAAACCACTCTTTTACAACCCGAGCAGTATGGCAAGGCGCATTGTCTTGCTGATACACGGCCTTCCCTGAAGTATTGCCATAAGTTTGGAAGTGCATAAATGTCCAGGTATTGCACAGCATTCGTGGTTCTGTCGATAATGGCTAGTGGGCCCAAGACAAACCATGAAAGGAGCCCCATGCAATGACACTGCCCCCACCAAACTTCATCGTTGGGTGGATGCAATCAGGAAGGAACTGTTACTCTGGCATTCGCCACACCCAGGAAAACCATCAGAATGGTAGAGTGTGAACCTTGACTCGTCTGTCCATAGGACTGTTTTCCACTGCTCTAAAGTCCAGGATTTGCACTACTCACACCACATAAATCGGCATCTAGCATTTGAAGAGGTGATCAATTCTGTTGAACTGTCAACTTGGGGCAGGGGAACAACGCTCAAAACCAAAGCAAAACTACAGAAAATTCGAATCTGTTACTGAGGATAAAGAGTCTCCCCACCCGATTTAAAATTTCATCATATTATAGGTTCTACTAAGTATTCAGTAAATATCACAAATCCAATGTTTTCTTACTTTGCAGCCAATAGCAGTGGCGAAAGACACTTATCCTTAGAAGATTTCAAATTCACCTGTGCACCAGCTTTAATCTGGGAAACAGAAAACAATCATCATTATGTAATTAAATCAATTATATAAAAGTATTATGTCTCAAAAATAATAACAATTTGTAAATTTAATACCAAAATTTAAATCTGCAGTGAAGTTTAGGCTTGTCATTTCTTGTAGAGTCTCTTTGTAAAAACTAACAGTAAATTATTACAAAACTTAGTAAAGATAATTTATAAAGTAGACAATAGTTTCATAAAAATCTATTCTCCAGTATTGGAGGCAATCAAATCTCCTGGTAATAAGTTTAATGTATAGGTCCTTGTTGACTTCGATAATCTACCTGTATCTCACACATAATAATTTAAAATTGGTATTTGATAATAAATACAAATGATTTTCATAATTATTTAATATATGATAAAACATTTTGGTTTGGGCCTGTTCAAATTGTCTTCAATAATTCCTCTCAATTCTACTTATTCAAATTCAATATAGAAAGCTGAAACTAGGAAAAGAAAGTAAAACTGAGAGATGGGAAAACATCCAAAAGTATAATCACTGTAAAGTGCACATCAAGGAAGATGTATAACCATTGTCAGTTAATAAAAAAATTTGGAGAAGGGACAAATTTTTATCGTCTATTTCATCATCCATTGTCCATCATCATTATCAGCCACTTTATAATGATAAGGATAAACATAGGAAGAACAAGGATTTTTAAAGGCTTGGAGCAGCAATTTGTCTAAGTTCCAGTTTCCAGAAATTGATTAGAGTTATGACTTTCAATATGTATGGGTACCTTAATTTATATTTGGCTATGACCAGAACTTCTGTCCATAATCTATAGTTATGGACAGAATGAAAGCAAGCATGAGAATCACTACTGCCACAGTGATGTGACTGGTGATGGTGCTGTATGCAACTAGGGCATACAGAATGTCTGAATCCAAAGAGCAGAATGTTGGATGGGGCGAAACATGCCAAAGTACTCTCCCTAGCAGAATCAGACACTGCTGGACAGTCAAGATGAGATTTAATTAGGGACCTACAGAAGTGGAGCATGGTATAATGACCTGCACACCACATTATACTGGAACTGACCCAGATTATATTCATGTACTATGCTCTTGGAAGTTTAGCTTGTTATCAAATTAGGCACTGGAGATAAATAATGTTTGCTTATTGGCAAGTGATAACTGGATAAGTGTAGTTGTAGGGTTTTAGGAGCATCAGCGAATAAATGTAAATTCAGTGTGTTCTATGGTTGATTTTCTGTTTGCTGGACAAAAAACCCAAGTTTATGGGAGGAAAAAAACCATGTTACCCTTGCCTGAGACTGACTAAACTCAGCCACATTGTGAAAAAGGCCTTTAAAAATTTCTCACATCAGCGACAGGACTCAAACTCAGATTTTTCCATCCGGTGTGCAGATGATTGGTAATTCTATCAACTGTGCTACCCACGAGGACAGGGTAAGTGTAGCTCAAGATCAGGACTTACCTTGCAATTAGTACATAAATGTATTTAGTAGTCTGAAGTTTCTGGTGAGTCCATTTTGTGTCATTCATAGTTCAAAGTTTCTTACTAAGGGTTGCAGATGCTTCACAATGTAGTTCATATTCTGGGAATAACAGGATATTGTAAGGTCATCAGAGTAGAGGTACGAAGTGGTTGGAATATTGTTTATTTGTATTACAAATAAAGTTGCATTGGGAATATAGTCTTGGGGAACTCCTTGTATGCCGTTTTGAGAAAGGACTTTCTGACAGGTAACTTGGAAAGACATATGTTGAAGAAAGATTTTAATAAAATATGGTAAATGACCCATCAGAACTCTTAGATATCAGTCTATAGTTACAAGGAATAGAAAGATCTTTTCCTCTAATTTGAGGACTGCTATTACATAGGAATGACACCAGGAACTATGGAATATATCTTCAGAGAAGATCCAATTGAAAAAGTTTTTATTGAGGATAATGATTTCTGAACTAGATGTCTGAAAATGATACAGTAAATTCTATTAGGACAAGCAACATTGTTTTTGAGATAGTTATGGATTCTTGTGTTCAAAGAGTGTAATGTTTGGTTAAAGGTAAAGAACACGTAGTAATATTCAGGTTGGATTTCTCACCTACACTTTTTTTGAAATGATGAATTATAAGAGGTTGAGGCATACAATTCAAACAACACAATTCCTACACTATTTGCAATATTTGCTGGGGCAGAGAGATCCTTTTCATTCCATTTATTTATAATGCATATTAACTAAATGTGGTAAGAAATAATATGTTTCCATAAAAAAGCCTACCCCTTCACGTGGGAACAATATTTACTTCATACAAAACAGAATTTTATATACAGGGTATTACTTAGATTCCACTATAGTTCAGAAATGTGCACACTGCATTCCATTGGGAGGTGCAGAAATGGTGAAAAAATGGTGAAATGGTGAAAGTAGGAATTGGTGCAGAAATGGTGAAAGTAGGAAAGACTGCAGCTGCACAGCAATTCCTTAAATGCCCATTTCTTGGTGGGGAGAAAGCTTAGTTAACAGAAATTGCTCTAAAATTTCATCCTTCTGCCTAATCTACGACAGAAGATACTTCTTTACCTACACTGAGTTTAGAAATTTCATCCAAATAACTAGGATTTTCTTTACTCCTGTTAGCACTGTGTTGTTCTGGGCAGTTTCTTACTCCATAAAATGTCAAAACTTGCATTTTGAAGAAATGAATTTTCAAAACTGGGTTGGAGATGCAAACTGCTCAAATTATTTTGGAATCTGTCAGGGAGTGAGGGGTGGGGGAAATAATTGAACATGCAAGACATTACAACTATAGATAGTTAAGCTCAAATTTGCAAGTTAATCAAAGTAAATTATTTCTATATTTTAAAATCCTAAACCTATGATATTGTCAGTCCACACAACGTTTTCTGGTACATACTTTAAAGCCTTTGACTGGTGGGGAGAAAAAAGGTAAAGCTGGAGAGAAACAGAGAAACAAAAATTTTAGAGAGAGAGAGAGAGAGAGAGAAAGAGAAAGAGAAACAAAAATTGCTCACAAGCACCATAATTTAAAGAGAGCAATAGAATTATAGCTGCCTCTGTAAGAAAAGTGCCCACTGAAACAATAAAACACGTGGCAAAAACTGAATACACACCATTTAGAAGAAAAGTCGCATCACAGGTTCCACTTGATCAAATATCGTTCTGCGACAATCAAATCCTCTGCTTAAACCTTCACACAGGTATAATCCTTGCACACCATCCCTCTGTGTTACCAGGCAATATTAGGCAGTTATTAGGCAATATACCACACTTTGCTTATTGGACGCCTGAACTGGTGAAACTCATGCTTAGTCTCCAAGGTGCCTCTGTAGCCAGGTGGGAAGGAGCAGCAGTGCACACGCTTCTTGATTAGACCGGTGTTCGAGCCCGTCACCACCAAATACGGAGGATGCGGAAAGGTCAATTAATGACCACCGCATATTCCCGGAGCAATATGGGCTTAGTTGCCAATGCTCCTAAAAACCAAAATAACAACAAATAACAACTTAGTCTCCAGAGAAGCTCCGACTACCCCTCCCCTTATCTCTACTATGGCAGGAGCCTCCGTAGCCAGGTGAGAAGGAGCAAGCAGTGTGCAGCACACGCTTCTTGATTAGACCGGCGTTCGAGCCCATCACCACCAAATACGGAGGATGCGGAAAGGTCAAGGAATGACCACCGCATATCCCGGAGCAATATGGCCTTAGTTGTAATGCTCCTAAAAACCAACCAAACAAACAAACAAACCCTATCTCTACAATCATACAGAACGATTGATATCTTTCGAGGTATTGATGGGCATTATGGTGAGATCCAGTCTTCCTTACATTTTGAAGGTACAGATATAAAATGGTGTTTGCAGGCTAGATAGTTCATCGGACCGAATCTGTAGCCAAATAATGTATATTTTTTGTATATCGGACCAAATAAGGGAGTCCAAGTAGTGTGAATACAAGGAATACTGTCAAGGTCACATTATGTAAAGAAGCTGGGTATATTCTTGCCATGCGTATGCCATATCCAAAAATTTCATTACTTTACATGTCATCCCCATCTTTTCTTACTACCGAATACATAATGAATAGTCAAACTAACAGAAGAAACTTATCTACAAAAAGATCCAAACTTCCTAAATACTTCTTCAATCATTTCACAAATATACATGGTCTCAGTACCAATCATAACGATGTCCATTTCGACTTACAGTCTGCCAAGTTCCAAATAATTTTTCTAAAGGAAGCTCAATGATAGGCTGATAAAAACTAGGTTTTCTCTTTCGTTCTCAGCATTACTTTTCATCTAAATACCTGAGTGGATTGCTGGGTGGTTGCAGAGTAAGCAAAAGGCAGAGAGTTTTGATTAATGGATATTCTTCAGTTAGTGTAACGTCACAAGTGGGCAACACTCAAGGATCGATTCTTGGACAACTGTTTTTTCTGATTTTCTTATACGACACCAATGAAGGAATAGAAGGCGTGATGTCACAATTTATAAACAGCATAAAGATTAGTAGAAACATTAATTATCAATGTCAAGCAGCACTCCTTCAAGATGATTTAAACAGTGCAAGGTCTTACACCTGGGGAATAGCAACCCCAAAATAAATTATACACTTGGTGGGGCTGAAATAAAAACAGACAGGAAGAAAGTATCTGGGAGGTATGGTATGGGCAAATATGATGTTCTCTAAGAAGTGTAAATGGGCACCAGGAAAGTTCTTGGTGTCTCCCCATTTCTACAGGATAATGGTCAATGATGTCTCAAACATTATCCTGTAGAGATAAAGTCACAATCCCACTGAAAAAGGCAATTATAAGGCCATATTTGGAATACTATGTATGACAAAAAGACATTGATATAGACAAAAAGATATAGAACTTGTATGACAAAAAGACATTGAACTTCTTGAAATAGCCCAGACAGGAAATGCGTCAGGTGAGATCGGTAAAAGGTGATCATATGAGGCCTCATTATATGGACTACAGAGGCTGGCAAACAGGCCCTCAAAGGTAACCTGACTGAGGTATATAAGGGTCTGAGAAAGATTAGTAAAATGAATGAAGGTGGAATTTTGACTGTTAGATATAATTCCAGAATAGTGGCCATAAATTCAAATTACAACGGAAGAGGTTTTTAAAAGAAATCTTCCTACTAGACTGTAGGAAGATTTCTTTTAGACAGGTGAGTCGTTGATTGCTTGAAAAAGTTAACTCGCATGTAGTTGAAGCTGACAGTTTGAATAAATTGAAAAGTCAACTGGATAATTGTGAGGAGGAAAGCACATAATTAATATTTTCTTACAGTTTTTTTTTTTTTTCTAGTCCAGCAAAAGACTGTGCCATGCAGCATGTTTTTGCCATATAGTGAATACTATTACCATTACCTACTTGCTCTGTACAAAACTGAAAGAGAGATGCCCCCAAAACCACTCTCATGCTTCTAGTCATTCAAAAAAAGCCAGTTCGGTTATTAACAACCTGTTACTAATGCCTTTTCCATAGATACACCAGTAGGGATTGATCTTCTGAATTGGCTTCTATAACTCCCACTCTCTCTTCGAAACCAGTCCAAACACATGCCACACCCAATCAGCATCCTTTAACCATTCAACTTCAAATCCAGAGAACAAATTTTTCTTCTAGTTCAGTAATTCGTTCAACTCCTGTTTTTTTGAACAGATTCCCTTTATATGTACTCCCTGAGAATTACAATCTACACGAATTCATCTCTAATATTAAAAAGTATCTTTTTTTCATCTTCTCAACCTTAAACCCATACACAGTACTTAGTATCATAGATTCTAATACTTCTCAAAGTTGGAGTTTTAATTAAAAAAAAAAAAAAAAAAAAAAGTTTTTTCAATGATTTGTCTATAAAGGTTAGTGTTCAGGGTTGAATTACCATAGATCAGCAATTAAGGAATTGATGCTAAATGCTCATTAAATTGAAGCTGCAGTCTCTCAAAGCAGAAAGAGCAATGTAATACTACTGTCAGCTAAACAATAACTTATTTAATAAACTTAAACAGCCAAAAAGCCAATATTAAAAGCCTAATGAATGTAATAATTAATACACAATTTATTAGGTATTAATTATTACAATCATTTAAAAGCAATAATATAAAAAATATACATGAAGATAGTGATTTCAAATAATGATCAAAAAATTTATTAATATGAAAAGAACACATAACAAACATTACATAGTAGTTTGAGAATTCAACACGTGCACAATGAAAAAATATAAACCTGAAAAACTTAAGGAACATAACTTCCAGGGACATAAAAATACATTACCAATGCATCTGCAGCATCTATGTTACTTCTTTGAATGGCTACAATAAGGGCAGTGCAGTCATTACTATCAAATAAATCCAAAGAAACTTTATGAGGCAATAGTATATCTACTGCTTTCCTGCCTTTGCATTCAGATGCAAGATGAAGTGCTGTTGACAAAACTAGAAATTAAAAAGTTAATATTATATATATATGAAGTTTAAAGAGCAAGAACAGAAACAGACAAAGACTTAGATTTTCAAACTAATATTATGTAATATAGTGACAATTTAGCTACATGACATTTCCAATTTAATCTAAAAACAGTATCTAATAAAAAAAAAAAAAAACATAAAAATAATTCAAAAAATGTGAGCATTGCTGGACAACTTTAACATCTGGATTACAAGAATGAAGTGTTACAGCTTTAGTTATTTATTTTATTTTTTGTATGCATAGGAAAAAAAAGTGAGGGATATAAAATTTACCATGTTTCCCATCAATATTTTAACATGAATTAACAGAAGGTGAAAGGAAGGGTATTAAGCAAATGTTTTTATATAAGCATATTTCATTTTGCAAGTGTGATTTTTTAATCCCTTTTAGTAGTAGTAGTAACAGCAAATGATACAAGAAAGCAAATACATATAGCTTCAGCCAGGGAAAAGAAAAAAAAAAAAAAAAACTTGTCCACACCCTCCGAGAATTCTTTTAGTTCTGCCTTGAATTAATTCAACCCATCCACTCCCTTAAAAACAGATAGAAGCCTGTTCCATCAATCAAACACCCACTAACTGAAGGAAAAATTCTGGATATCTATCCAGCAACCATCCTTTCCCAACTTGAATTTATGCCCCTTAATGTGTGTAGTGTCAGTGGAAGAATACCATTAGCGTTCAGCTTACTCAATTCAGTCAAGGCTTTAAACACCTCAATCAGATCTCCCAGCAGGTGCTTGGTCTCAAGACTCTGCAATTTACAGAACTGAATCCTTTCTAGGTAAGAGCACCTTCTGTTCCCTTTACCAATCTGGTTGTCCTTCTCAGCATCCATTCCAGCTGATCTACTTCTTTCATAAAGTGAGGCCTCCAGAACATGTATACAGTACTCCAGATTTGGCCAAACTATGGGGATAATATACAAGGGGATAATCATATGCTTATCCATGCTAGAAAAGTTTCTGTATGTCATTAACAAAAGCTGGCAGCATGTCTGCACTCTCAGAGAATTTTATATCTCCCTGCAAAATTACTCCCAGCTCTTTATCATTCTCCACTACCCAGAGTGTAGTACCATACAGTTGATAAGTTACTCTAGAGTTACTGCTACCCATGTGTAGTATCATGTATTTGTCAATGTTAAACTTCAACTAAACTTCTCAGCCCATTGACTCAATTTTCAAATCTTCTTGTAGTAGCTCACACTGATGATTATTGTTAACCTGCCAACCTTTACATCATCAGCAAACTTACACATTAAGCCTGATATATCTTCATCAATATTATTGATAAATATTGCAAACAACAATGGACACAGCACTGAACCCTAAAGAACTCCACTAATAATATTAGAGAGCAGCAGTGCCCACTGATAACCACTCTCTGTCTTCTTCCACTTAACCATCTCTTTAACCAATAGCAGTAACTTGCCATTAATGCAAAATTTCTCCAGTCTGTACAGTAGTATTTTATGTGCAACAGTATCAAAAGCCTTCCTGAAATCCAAGTATATACGAGGGTGGTTCAAGAAAGAATCGCCCTGACCTAGCTGCAGATGTGCTAAACTGTTGATCCTTGGCACAGGTTTTAGTCTTTCTCCACATAGCCACCGTGCAGATTAGACATTTTTTTCCATCGATGGATGCGGCTACGGATACCATTTTTGTAGAATTGGCGAGTTTGGTCTTTGAATCATGACTCTTTGCATAAATGCCTGTATGCCTGTCCCAATGGTCCTGCATTACTTCAACTAGTCATTCCAATACTTTCCATGGAACAGTCATTACACATATAGGTTTGTAATTACTCGTGTCACTGTTATATACCTCTTCATGAATTGGGGATACATTTGCACATCTTCAGTCTATATGGACCTCCCTAGAATACAAGGATGCTCTGAAAATTATGCCTAATGGTTTACTTACCAACTTTCCTGCCTCCCTTAAGATGATTGCATAGATCCCATCCACCTCAGGTGCCTCTTTTATGTTCAGCTTCAACAATTCATTTTCCACTATCCTTTCAGTTATTACAAAGTCATTTAGCTATCGGGTGGAGTTCGATAAACTTCTGGCATCTCCTCCCCAAAAGAATTCCTCATGTGTGAATGTAAATGCAAAATACCTATTCAATTTGTCAGCAACCTGAGCAAGTTCATCAACAGTTAAACTCATTGATATCAAGTGGCCCAATTTCATACAATCCCTTCATTCTACTGTTAATTTTAAGCAAAGAAGTCTTTGCTGCTTTCCTTTGCATTCTCTGCCAGAGACTTCTCTTAATCTGCGTTGGCTTGTCCTTTGTCACTTGATTACAAACTAATTTATATCTACCATAAGCTTCTGAATCACCTAATAATTTACATACACTCCATGCACTTTTTTTCTCTGCCACTTATCTCAATAGTTCATCTGACAACCATTTAGGTCTATACTTTTTAAATATTAAGTATTTCATCGTTAGTATGAAAAATTTAGTATCTTCCATGATTACTTCCCTGAATGCTTCCAATTTATTATTTGCTGTTGGTAACATCATCAACTGGTCCCACTGCAGTCACCATTACGAAAGAAAAAACCTTTCTCTTTACCCTTGACAGCAGTTGTCTTTAATTAAATTCAACATTAGTGGCTACCCATTGGGTCTTTTATCTGAAGATTCGTAATGCATGTAGAATCACTACTGATAACCAGATCAAGAGTACTGCTTCCTCTTGTTGCCTTTCTAACAAAGCTGCTGTAGAAAACAGTCAACCAAGAAATCTACAAAAGTCTTGCTAATGTGTGAGTGACCAACCCACAAATTCCAGTCAAAATCGGGAAAGATAAAATACCCCATTATCAGACGTTCGGATTTACAGGCCCATTCCATTTCTCTTTATAGTTGTTTGGTATACTCATCACATTCAATAGGTCTACAACATACTCCGACTATTGAATCAGTGCAGTGACTCAACACTGCACTGATCACTCATGTCAACTGTGTGACCCAGTCATCATAGATGATCAGTACTCCCCATCACTTATTTCTGAGTCACACCATGTCTTCGCTATCCCTACGTCTGCATTTGATCTTAATCGTACTTCAAATTCATGAAGGTTATTTACAATGCTCCTGGCATTAGTATACATGCACATGTTCTTACTCTTAGTTACCCTTAGACAGCCCATGTATTCACTTATTCCATGATGACCCAAAGCAGGGCCTGAAATTCTCAACACCTTACTTTCCAGGCTGCTGTATTTTCCAATAGAGACAGTGCAAGAATCACCTTCACCCCTGCCTGCTGCTTTGGTTAATCTATTTGTATGTATCCCGCCAAGCTAGCAGTTTTCTGACCCACCTATCACTGCCTCGATATCATCAGCAAATATTCTCGCACCCTTCTATTTAAGTGTATCCCATCCTTGTAAAAAGTCTTTCCTATTTACAAGTATAGACCATGCCAAGAAAAATTCTATCCCTTGAGCCTTACACATTCGCCTCATAGGTAAATTGATTGACAAAGCTCAACATGTACTCCTTCCTCTCGTGTTTGGACAAAATTGCAGACCCTTTCAAATTCAATCCTAACTCGCAACTTTTTCTCAACGTTGTCTTGTACCAGTTAAGTAAGTCAACTGATGTCCTACTCTTAACATGAATAATACCAATGTGTACAATGGTATCACCTTTTGAAAATATCTGCTCTACGTGAACTACTAGGTGCCTCCGTAGCCAGGTGGGAAGGAGCAGCAGTGTGTAGCACACACTTCTTGATTAGACCGGGGTTCGAGCCTGTCACTACCAAATACGGAGGATGTGGAAAGGTCAAGGGAATGACCACCGCATATTATGGAGCAATATAGCCTTAGTTGCTAATGCTCCTAAAAACCAAATAACAAACAAACAAACGCGAACTACTTTTACTCCCAGGCAGACATACACTGGTCCTATTCCACCTATCCTTCTTGCAATATATTTCCAGTTTCCCTAACAGAGTCACCAACAATAATAACCACCTCATGTGGGACCAGCATGTACTGTCTTGAAGACTGCCACTCTGTTGACTGATGTATAAGTGTGAGCTCTGGTGTCGAGATGGAAATCTGAGAGAGCTTGTTGATGTGCCCTTCATTTTAAATCCTTCGAGGGCATCTATTCTACTCTTCAAACTCTCATGAACACCTATCAGAATGCTGAGTTGGCACCTAATTTTTTCACACTCTCTGCACCAAACACACAAAGACCCCCGTTGACTGTACCGCGTTCCATTCCAGAAAGTTGGCAAACATTGTACAAGTTGCACATTTTATTACGCCACAACTCGTAGGACAATTGTCCCCCTTTGGTTCTTCTGCCCGAGCAACAACACCCCAGCTACTTTGTGCTTGTTGCTGAGCTGCTCTAGTCTGGGGTATGATTTCCATTTAAATACAATTTAACTGATCAACAATGAAAATTAATAAAATTAATCGACAGCATTACACTAAGCCAATAGCTGTCTAAATGCATCAATATGTCTTACTCTATACTATAACAATTTAGTTTTAAATTAACGATATCCTTACTAAATGGAAAATTTATTTACCTAATATATATATATATATAGATATATATATATATGTATGTGTGTTCTAATAATATTAATTTAATTAAGTATGCATAAATGGATGTGAAACTATACGGTGAGGAAAGTAGAAAAAGAAGAGTAGTAGATTAGTGAAAGAATGTTAATGTCCTAGAGGTTATGATGAATTAAGTAAATTATGGGCTGAATTGCCAAGCCAATATAAAGTGGGGGAACTGTAAAGTAAAATTAGTACAACAAAATGGTACAACAATGCAAAAAATGATTGAACTGATGTCAGCTGAAATAAATACTGATACATGATCAGGTATATCATCAGGAGATTACACCTGACCACGTACAGGAACTGCATTTCTATACTTGTCCATAGTAGTAGACGAAAAGTGAAAGACCAAAAAGAAATGAAAAGAAATTAGCATTTTCTAATACAGTATGGACAAAGTAGTTCCAATGCAGTGTAATTTATTTAGGTAAAAATAAGTATCGAGTTGGGATAAAAATGGTTAATATCAATATGTTTAATATAAATATGTCGAATTTAGTGTAGGATTTAATTTTGTGAAAATGAGAAATCAATGTATTTTACAAAACAGATTTGAAACAAGCAAATGATATAAGGGTGAAGTATTAAATTGAGGATGGGGAACGGAAAAAGGATTATTTAAATAAAGACGAAAAATAGCAATAGAAGTAAGATAGTAGAAGCATTCATTTCACCCTCGTATTACACTAATAGTTTAATGAATGGAAACAACTTTAGAATTAGACAAAAGAAAGATAAAAAGTATAGAAAAGTTATTGAATAACACTAAGGGCTCTGGCATTTGAAAGTGTTGGGAAAGTGTTATTGAAAGGGAAAATATGAGTGTCGAGACATGCCAAGAAATGAATCTAAAACGAAACTGAAAGTATGCTAAAACTGTGAAAGTATACGATACCTGGAGTATTTTAAGAAATGCACAGATAAAATGAGCTGGTGGAAAAAATAAACTCCGAGAGCTGAAATGCACAAATTCTGTAGAGTAGATGAATGCAAGCAGGCTTAAACCAAATGAGCAATATATCCATTTTTATCCCAACTCAATACGTACATTAAACCTATTGATATTAATCATTTTGATCCCAACTCAATACTTATTTTTACCTGATTAAATTACACTGCATTGGGGCTACCTCTTTTGCGTTGGGTTTCTTCTCGTTCCTTTTTGGCCTTTCAATTTTCTTCTATTACTATGGACAAGTTTAGAAATGCAGTTCCTGATACATGGTCAGGTGCAGTCCCCTGATGAAATCCTTGATCATATCAATATTTATTTCAGCTGACATAAGATCAATCATTTTTTGCATTACCTATATTAGACCATTAACTAAATATTTTTCCCCTATATCTGATGACAGCCTATATCTGATGACAGCTATTACGTCAATCCCCTACCGTCCATGTGATGTAATACAAAAATGTATAAATTATATTATACTGTTATAAAATAGTATTGATAATTTGACTATTGCTACAGTTTTTCATCAATAAGTGTTATGGAATTTTCTTTAGCAATACGCAACAAGTTGCAAAATCCTAAATGTATAGGCCGCGGGTAATTAAGATAACCGAGAATAGGCTAGCTTAAAGACCAGTAATGTATTAACTATAATATCTTTAGGTAAAAAACACCGGCACGGACAATGTTTAATTAGCCATCATGGCGAAAAACAATGACATTAATGAAGAACAAAGACGAGTTAAACCACAATAGAATGATAATACAAAAGAATAATAATATATATATATATATATAAATGCCTAACAAGTGATTAGAACCTTCAAGAGACTTATTTATCACAACTGAACCCTGCTGCTCCACTGCACTACTAGTTATGTGTTACAATATTCACAGCAAAACACGAACAGTGATATGTTTGGCTTTTCGGAAAGCTTTTGACGTTGTTTTACATGAAAACCTGCTGCACAAATTGGAGCAGTGAAGTATTAGGGGAAAGTTATGCTATGGATAAAGGAAAGGCTGAGTGGGAAAAGACAGAGTGGAACCATCAATAAGCACTCTTCGTGTTATTAGTGGATTCCCAAGAATTCAGTGCTGCTTCGATTATTATTTTCAATATTTATTAATGATACTGATGAAAGCATAAAAAGCTAAAGGTCTAGTTCTGCAGATGATACAAAGGGCTGGCAACTAGAACAAAAACTAGAAAAATTAGACAGATGGGATGAGAAGTGGTAAATTTAAGCTTAACACTGAAATATTCAAAGTACTGCAAATAAACCAACTGTTTGTA
This sequence comes from Mastigoproctus giganteus, assembly GCF_048544385.1. Classification (NCBI taxonomy): domain Eukaryota; kingdom Metazoa; phylum Arthropoda; class Arachnida; order Uropygi; family Thelyphonidae; genus Mastigoproctus; species Mastigoproctus giganteus. Next base: position 209,061,946 of record NC_143580.1, on the reverse strand, counting down.
GACATAGGTTAGACCCAGGAGTAGCTGTCGATTCAGACATAATGTCTTTTTTTTTTTTTTTTTTTTTTTTTTTTTTTATGAGAACCCCAAACACGAGAGGTATTAGAACATATAGTACTTAGTACCGTGCTTGGGTTGGAGGTTGAGAAGACAAAAGAAGATATTTGTTGATATTGGACTTGAACTTCTGTAGATTGTAATTTTCAGGAAATACGTAAGAAGGAAGGTTGTTCCAGTAAACAGCAGTTGAATGAATAAATGAGGAAGATGAAAGGTTGGTTCTGTGGGTTTGAAGTTGGACAGTAAATGGATGTTGGCTGGTGGCGGCACGTGTTCGGACTGTTTTGAAAGAGAGAGCGGGAATTATAGAAGCCAATTTAGAAGAACAGTGCCCATGGCAGTATCTGTAGAAGAGGCATGCAGCAGAAACAGTGCGTCTATGAGAAAGCGAGTGGAGAGACTCTGTTAGAGATGAATCATTAATTAACCTAACTGCCCTCTTCTGAATGGAATCAAGAAGCCTGAGAGAGGTTTTGGGGGCACCACCCCAGATGTGGGAACAATATTCCATGGCAGGGCGGATTTGCGATTTATACAGAGTGAGCAGCTGTTCGGAAGAAAAGTAACGCCGAGAGCGAAAGAGAAAACCAAGTTTTTTAGATGCAGAGGAAGCAATATTTGTAATATGCTTGTGCCAAGAGAGATAAGAAGTCAGGGTAATCCCCAAAAGAGATATATCATTTTGCCTAGAAATCGGAGTGTCACTAAAGATAAGCATAGGAGCAGAAGAATCCTTTTTGCGAGATATAAGACAAGACTGAGTTTTAGAAGGGTTGAAATCAACTAAGTTGTCTTTGCCCCACTGGAGAATTACCTGAAGATCGGCATTTAAGGAACTGGCAGCAGATTGAGCTGGACAAGGTTTCTCAAAATGGAAAGTTGAATGCAATGTGCTATCATCGGCAAAACTATGGATAGGATTTCCAGTCAATGGAAGAAGGTCATTGATATTCAAGAGGAAAAGAGTGGGGGAAAGAACTGAACCTTGGGGGACACCGGCATTAGTGGAGAAGTTAGAAGACAGAGAGCCATCTACCATCACCCTCAGTGAGCGATCAGAGAGAAAACTGGATAACCAATTACTAAAAACAGTTCGCAAACCATAAGATGGAAGCTTGTTTAGAAGACCTTTATGCCAAAGGCCTTTGAGATGTCAAGAGCAACTACTTGTGTTTCACCGAACCTTTCCATTGAATTAGTCCATAAATTGGTAACATAAGCCAGAATATCACCAGTGGATCGACACTGACGGAATCCATACTGGCGATCGTTGATCAGACAGAAGGTTTCTAGGTAGTTTAAGAGTTGGCAGTTAATTGATTTCTCCATTACTTTAGAAAGAGTAGAAGTAATTGCAATGGGACGATAATTGGATGGGAGGGATTTGTCACCCTTTTTAGGAACTGGCTGGATATGAGCAAATTTAAAAGCAGAAGGAAAAACACCTTTGGAATAAGAAAGTGAAAAAAGGCGGCAAAGAATAGGAGTAAGTTCAGGAGCACAGGTTTTGAGAACAAGTGGAGAAATACCATCAGGACCTGGAGCTTTCTTAGCATCAAGATTCATCAAAATCCTTCTGATATCCTTTTGACGGAAGACCACAGGAGGCACTGAAAGGAGCGTGTTAGGAATGGTGGGAGGTGTTTTACCAAGATCATTAATACAGGAGCTCGAAGAAAAATGGGATGCTAGCAGGTCAGCTTTATCCTTGGCTGAAGGGACAACAGAACCATCTGGTTTGGACAGAGGTGGGAGCAGAGATGGGCAAAAGTTGCGGCCAATAGCTTTGGCAAGAGACCAGAATGCTCGGCTACCATTAGGGCAAGACGCAAGTTTTCTACTCTTAACCTGTTCAAACTCTAGTTTGGACTGATTAATAACTGCTTTACAATTGTTGCGAGCTTTGGTGTAGGCAGAAAATGAAACTGAAGAATTAGAAACAAGCCAATTACGATATGCAACATTCTTCTCTTGGACAGCCTTAGCACATTTATTGGAAAACCAAGGTTTAGATAAAGGACGAGATTTTAAAGTGGAGTGTGGGATAAAGGATTCCATTCCTGCAAGAATAATTTCACTGACACGATCTGAGCAAACATTGACATCAGATGTTTTGAAACAGTAATCAGACCAAGGAAAAGAAGAAAAGAAGTCTCGCAGGTCATCCCATTTTGCATTCTTGTAATGCCAAACAATACGAGGTTGGGAATAGCCATGAGATAAAGGCTCCATTGGAGAAGAGACAATCACCAAGTTGTGATCTGAAGTGCCTAAAGGACCTCTCACTTCGACCACGTACTTAGAAGGGTTGTTTGTGAGAAAAAGATCATGTGTGTTGGCTTTTTGATTAGCATTGTCCAGTATTCTTGTAGGTAAATGAACAATCTGTGCTAGGTCATTGGTAATTACAAAAGCCTCAGCATCTCGACCTGCTGGGTCGGTGTGACTAGAAAACGGAAGCTAGCTGGAGTTGTGAACGTTAAAATCACCAAGGAAAATTACCTCACTGTTAGGAAAGTTGGACTGGAGAAAGTCAAGTTGCAAAGAGAGCAAGTCAAAGAGCTCCAAGTGATTAGTGGAGTTGGGAGAACGGTAGAGACAACAGATGATTGTCTGTACAGATACTGAGCAGTACACATGAGCTGCTAAGGTAACTGATGGAATTTTATCAATAGCATATAGTAATTTTTCCAAGAGTTATATAAGGGAAGTAATTATTCTTCTGTGTAAGTCAAGTTTTGCTTATATCTTGAATAATGCATATAGGTCTGGTACCTTCATGTTAAGAAGGATGTGGATCTGCTAGGCAAGTGCAGAGGAGAATAACAATATTAGTGAGGGTGGAAACAAGGGAGCAATCTTATAGCATATAGTAATTTTTCCAGGAGTTATATAAGGAAGTAATTATTCTTCTGTATAAGCCAAGTGTTGCTTATATCTTGAATAATGCATACAGGTCTGGTAACTTCATGTTAAGAAGGATGTGGATCTGCTAGGCAGGTGCAGAAGAGAATAACAATATTAGTGAGGGTGGAAACAAGGGAGCAATCTTATAGCATATAGTAATTTTTCCAGGAGTTATATAAGGAAGTAATTATTCTTCTGTATAAGCCAAGTTTTGCTTATATCTTGAATAATGCATACAGGTCTGGTAACTTCATGTTAAAAAGGATGTGGATCTGCTAGACAGGTGCAGAGGAGAACAACAAAATTAGTGAGGGTGGAAAAAAGGGAGCAATCTTATAGTTTACTAATAAAAGACTCCAATTCTGCACCTGTGAGATCTGATTGAGATGAAAAATCCTGAATGGACTGAATAAGCTATATGTTGATGGCATCTTTACTCTTGCTGGGGCAACACATATAAGGGAGCATAAATTAAAACTGATGAAAGATGGTTGCAGAACAGACATGTGATAATTTTCATTCAGCCATTTTTTTGAAAACCTTCCATCTGGTTTTTGGATGTGGGTGGTTTAAATAAATTCAAGGCTTTGTACTCTGTAAAACTGTTGGTAACCAGACAAAACAAACAGCTTCAGTTATACTGCAACTTACACAACAGCACAGTAGATAGCAGCTCACAAAAATAACTTCTTTACATTTGTTTTGTGCAAGTTGTCTCTATCAATCCCCTGCTATTTAAACAGTCCTAAAACAAACTTTCATAGCTGTCTTGTCCTTTAAAGTGGTCAAGTTTGACAAATACTAGTTTGTTCTGTGTGAGAATTAGGAGAATTGTTAAATCCTATTGGATTAAAAGAGACCTGCACACAGCTTAAAAAAATAAAGACGTATCACCCCTGTTCTAGCTTAATGACTGAAAGTTTCTACCTTTTTAATTCTAGAGCCTGTTTACTTCAGTAGTTTTGAAGAGGATATTTTACAGTTTTCAGAGCATAATTTGTTTAAATTTTAAGCAGATTCAATGTAACCCTTCATTTATCTTCAAATTAACAACGATAGTTTGAAGATAAATGGTCCATTTAATTTTACACAGCTTCAGAGTCAATTCGGTATTAATTAATGAAGAGAAATTTTAATCTGATACTCTTATTAACATTGTGCAGAATTCTTCTAATCTTTAATTAAAATACTAGTAATCTTTTGTATGTAGCACCACAAGATGTTGTGAAACCAGATGTAAGAACAACCCGAAAAAATATTAAATATCTTTATTGCAGGCAGTAATTGGTTACATGATCACCTGATGCAATAATACCCACAGCAGCGACAATGCTAGGGGTTTAATATTAAATAACTTATACAAGAAGAATTACTTAAAACATATAGTAGGACACAAAACGTATAATTACATATTTTACATATAAAATTAATATTAACATGTGAAATGAAGACACGTGAAAGGACGATGACAGTCACTCGGTTGAAGACGAAAGCTGGTCCCTGATGATGTGTCTTCTGTACGATTTGTCCTCTATGAACTTTTTGTAGTCCACATCTATCTCCTGGACGTTGTGGAGCAAGCATCTCTATATTAGCAGTACAGTCAGACCTTGTATAACACGTGTTTACATTACACGAATTCGATCATACACGATTTATAAATAGGGGAACGATATCTTATATAACACGAAAAGAATTCACTTATGCACGATTCGCCTTTGTGTTTACAAGAAATGGCAGTCGAACGCAGAATCACCCCAGCCGAATGCAACACGATAGGAATGAAGAGAAGATTCTGAAAATGTATTTGTGTTTTATATCAGTGAAGGGGAAACACATTTCACCATAATAACGTAAAAACCAACACAATTCCAGCTATCGATATAATCGCAAATGCAATTAGATGGAGCTTACTACCAGTTTATAACAGATTCCACTGGCAGAAACGCAACTGGAAATTGTTTTTATTGATTTATGGTAGTAACCCCTAGAAATGTGCTTTAGTAAAATGTGAGGTGTTAATTAATAGAGTTGTCTCTGTCTTTACGGTGTTGTTTATTCAGCTGCTACATGCACGCAGCTTTGTTTATGTGTATCAAGCGTGCCTCCTCATTTTGTAATTGTGCTTTATTCCCTAAAAATGAGTAAAATACTTAAAAAGAAGCGTTGGTGAAGACACTGAAGATTCAGAGACAAAAAGAAAAGCAATACGGATAAACAGAGGCGGACTGAGTCAAAAATTCTTACCTGGGAAAATTTATAGTGGCCTCACACTAGCGTTTGTGGCCAAAATCACACCGGCCCACCGGGGTTTCCCTGGTAAAGCTTATGGCCAGTCCGCCTCTGTCAATAGAGAAAAAATATGAAATTGTGAAACACTTTGAGCAAAATGAAAGACCATGTGATATTGCACGTGCTACAGGCCTAAATGAGGCAACGCCAAGAATTAGAAAGAATGCAGAGAAAATAAAAAACTTTCATAGCAGGAACAACTCAAAGTGTAAATAAAATCCATTAGATTAAGACACAAGAATTGGAAGAGATGGAACGGCTGTCATCTGTTTGGATCGAAAATCAAGCAAAAAACAAGTTTTCTTATGATAGAAGCAAACATTTTAGCAACATTTTATTACGTAATAGTCGTAAAAACTACTTATATATTTTTTTACAACAATTATTTATTATATTATAATAAAATATAATATAATATAATAATAATAAATTATTTTATTTTTTATTACGTATTTTAATCGTTATAAAATACGTAAGTGTATTATTACGATTATTTATTGTGTCTGGTAATGTGTTTGGTTACCAATGTGTGTTTAATCTTGGGTGGTCGGCACCTAACCCTATTTTTCCCATAGGGCCTGTTGTTTATATTGCACGATTTTGCATTGCACGAGGGTTTTTAGGAACACAACTATCGTGCTATACGAGGACTGACTGTATTAGTAATTAACAGATATGACTAAAGGGAACAGGGTCGTAACAGATGAATAGAATGGGTTCTCATGGCAGATAAAAGATAAAATTCAGTTCCAGTTGGCAATTTCCTAAATGTAGTAATGCCTCAAATTAACAAAACAGAATATCATTTATTGAATAAACATACCAGCCTAACATTACAGGAAAACATAGTAAATTTTCATTATAACTCCTCTGTTTTTGTTATCACAATGTGTGATTCCAGTTAGTTTTGGCAATTTTTTGAATAAGACAAGATATTCACAAGAAACAGGATGCAATTCAGACTACAAACTCACTGTAAACCATATATCACTGGTGGGTGAACAGTATCAACTTTAAAATACTTTTCATTTTGAATAATCTGACATCAAATTACTGAGGATATACTGTACCAATTGAGAATAACATTTCATGTTATTATTTATTGGCGTTATCTATTTTTTTACCTTCAAGTATGGCATATTTTGCTCTGTCTTGCTGAATTTGTTCAAATATGAAAAATCTTTGCAATTATTTTATTTTATTTATTGTTTTTTATTAAATATACAAAATATTCACTGCTACAGTTCAAGCAATTCAGTTTCCGACCACAGCATTCCATGATATCGAGTTCCATTCCTCCACAATGAGCACAAGCACAAAAACCATCACATGCTAACCATATTTGTTGCAACTAAAACATTGCACTGGATTAGAAATGTGGCCACTTCCAAGATTGTTTGGTATAAGGAGATCCTCATATGTTACTATAGGAATGCTCTTCAACCAAAACTCACCCCCAACTTATCCAGTTAATCCATTAGGAAAAAAAGGTTAAAGTTAGTAAGGCAATATTATCCATAAAATTAAGAAGGAGCAGCGGTGCCTAGCACATGCTTCTTGATTAGACCGGGGTTTGAGCCCATCACCACCGAATACGGAGGATGGGGAAAGGTCAGAGAATAACCACCGCATATCCCGGAGCAATATAGCCTTAGTTGCTAATGCTCCTAAAAACCAAAAATAACATAACATAACTGCATTTGCCACGTCTCAGCCCATCTGCTCAACTTTTTTAGATCCTGTTGCAGCAGTGTACTGTCATTAGTGCCATTAACAACCCTGCCAACCTTCGCATTGGCTGCAAACTTGAACATTAAGCCTGAAATACCATCATGAATATCATTTATAAATACAGAAAACAACAATAGACCCAACACTGAACCCTGGGAGACTCCATTAATAACATTAGTCCATGAAGAGCAGTATCCATTGATTACCACTCTGTCTTCTCCCACTCAACCATCGCTTTATCCATAGCAGCAATTTTCCTCTAATGCCACACTGCTCCAATTTGTGCAGCCGTCTTCCATGTGCAACACTTTCAAAAACATTTCTAAGATCCAAATATATGATATCAAAATTATTCTTTGCATCCAGTTCCTTTGTGACTAAATCATAGTATTCAATCAAATTAGTCAGACGAGACATCACCTTAACAAACCCATGCTGTGTCCAAGCTATAACTGAAGTCTTGTCAAGATGATCCTGCAATGCTTCTTTAACAAGTGCCTTCATTAATTTCCCTGGAACAGAAGTTAAACTAACAGGTCTGTAATTACGTGTGTCTCCCTTTGATCTTCCTTTGTGGATTAGGGTCACATTTGCACATCTCCAGTCCATGCCAGCCACTATAATAAATTCTGTATTTTTAAAAATATTAATCCTCTGAGTCCAGGGAAGCTCTCATAATTATAGCTAAGCGTTTGCTTACTTCCTTTGCCGCCTGCTTTAATATAACTGGATAGATTCTATCCACCCTAGGTGCCTTTCTTGTGTTTATCTTGAACAATTTCTCCTGAACTTTACTATCAATTATTACAAGATTATCTAGCTTACTGCCAGAGTTGAGTACACCTTTGGCATTTCTCTCCCTGAATAACTCCTCATGTGTGAATGTCGACGTAAAATATTCATTTAGTTTGTTAGCTACCTGAGCAGGATCATCAACAGTTGAACCATTGATATCAAGTGGACCAATCTGATTCATCCCCTTCCTTTTAGAGTTTACATCAGAAAAAAAAACTCTTTGCTGTTTTTCTTTGCATCCTTTGCCAAAGATTTCTTGTAATCAGCCTTCACCTGCCTGACATCCTTTCTAACTTGGTTACAGACCAGCTTATATTTATCATAGGCTTCCATGTCACCCATTAATTTATATGCATCTCATGCATTTTTCTTCTCTGTCACATGTCTAATTAGTTCATCTGACATCCATTTAGGCCTAAATCTCAAACAATATTTCTTTCTTGGTATGAAAAGCCTAGTGGCTTCCAAGATTAACTCTTTGAATGCTTCCCATTTTGAATTTGCTGTTGGTTGTCTATACGGTGGAACCAATATCATCAGTTGATTCCACCATATAAAATTTAAATACTGTCTCAGACCACCGTAATAACCTTTACGAAAGCAAAAACCCTTCCCTTTACCCTTGATGGTAGTTAGAGTAAATACCACTTCAGCACACTGTGATCGCTAGCAACTAGTGGTTCCTTTATCTGCAATTTGTCATGCATGAAGAATCACTACTGATAATGAGATCAAGAGTATTACTCCCTCTAGTTGCCTCCGGAACAAGCTGCTGTAGAAAACAATCATCCAATAAATCCACAAAAGAGTTGATAGTGTGTGAGTCACCAACCCACAAATTCCAGTCAATATCCGGGAAATTAAAACCCCCATTATGAGACACTCTAATTTACTGGCCCACTCTATTTCTCTGCACAATTGCTCATTATACTCATCACATTCATTAGGCCTATAACACACACCTACTCTCATTTTTCCTTTCCCAGTGCTTATGTCACACCAAACAGATTCAACATTGCATTGTCCACCAGCATCAATTGGATGCACTTGCTTAAATTTTATGTGTTTCTTAACTAACAGCATTACCCCTACTCCCTTCCTGTCCTGTCTATCCTTTCTGCGGCGCCTCCGCGTAGCCAGGCAGGCAGGAGCGGCAGTGTGTAGCACATGCTTCTTGATTAGACCGGGATTCGAGCCCGTGCCCACCAAATATGGAGGATGTGGAAAGGTCAGGAAATGACCACCGCATATGGCCTTAGTTGCTAATGCTACTAAAAAAACCATCCTTTCTGTACACGTTGTACTCCCCAAATTCCAGTTCTGCACTGCTTATGTCTGTGTGACCCCCATTTGTCTGATATCCCAACAATATCTGCCTTTGTTGTCTTGACTAGCACTTAAAGCTCATATTTATTAACTATACTCCTAGCATTGTGGTACATGCAAGTATACATGCACCTGTTTCTACTCTTAGTTACCCTAACACAGCCCATGTATTTACTTGTTCCACTATGACTCCCAGCAGCCCTGGAAATTCCCATTGCCTTACTTTCCAGGCTGCTGCTCAATTGCATTTCAATAGAAGTTATGCAGCGGCTACTGTTAATCTATTAGTCCATGTATCCCCCCAAGCTAGCAGTTTTCTGACCCACCTAACTCTGCCTCAATAATGTAAAAATTTTGAAAACTTGAATAATGTAAAAATTTTCCTGTATTGGTGGGTTTAGGATATATTTTAAAATGTATGCTATAATTGACTATTGCAAGCATAAAATTAAGAAAATTTATAGAATTCTCTCCTACTTTTTCTTCCTCTAAAGTAAATTTAAGTCTTAAATGTATATTATTAAAAGAATCCATACGGTTATTTACAATATTTTCATGTGAAAGAACAAGGATATCATCTAGGTACCTACCATGAAATGTTAAATTAGGAATGAACGAACTTAAATGTAATTGTTCAATATTGTTAAGATATGTTTCATCCACCAGGCCACTCAGGCTATGTCCCATTGGAAAACCAAAATTTTGTCTATAACTGTTCAATTGAAAATCAATATAATTGCCTGAATGAGAAATCTAATTAAATGAAAAATTTCAGTTACTGGAATTCTGTATTTTTAAAAATACAGAATTTAATATTGTGGCACACCATACAAGTAAACTCAACACAATGTATTGAAGATGAAAAACTCCTCAATCTCTAACATGGAACGTACCACATAGTTTATAGCATTGCATGTGGGGAATGTAACTCTTTTTACATTGGTGCTATCCAAAATTACTTTTCAAAGCAAATACAACAGCACCAGGCATCAGTGAGGGCAAAAAGGACAGGTGCTTGTGAACTTTCCTTTCATGCCATCCATGAGAACCATGTTTTTCTTTTTAACGAAGTTAAAGTTATTAATATTCAAAATGAATAAATGAAACTCTTATTAGCTGAAACACTTGAAATGAAGTTAAATTTTCGTTCTATAAATGTTCGTAGACCATACATCATTTCAGATTCACTGACCTTTACGCACATGTGTGAATAGTGGTATTCACATTGGTTAACAAAAATAATCTTGAAACAGGATAGTATTAAATTTGTTTATAAGAGAGTGGATATTGTTCAGTTTGTCATTTTATTTCTTGTGAGCACGGATTTCAACCTAAATAACTTAGTCACTTATAAACAAGTTTAACTAAAAATAACGAGGAAAATTTGACAATTGTCTTCAATTCCCGGTCTGTGATTGCGAGTTGGTTTGGTCATGGGTGGTTCGGGATGCTTTGACTATGCTTCGCTTTTCCTTTCTTAGCAGTTGATAGATAATGTGAATTGATCACAAGAGTTGTTTTTTTAATAAAACTGTATGTATTAATAAGAAATTTTATGGATAATATCACACTGCTAACTTTAACCTTTTTTTCATAATGGATTAACTGGATAAGGTGGGGATGAGTGTTGATTGAAGAGCATTCCTATAGTAAGGTATGAGAATTTCTCTAATATTTAACAATATTATTGAACTAGGAAGTACTGAACTTTATTGTTCTTGTCTTTAGCAATTTAAAGATTGTTTAGATATTCTGATGACTTGATGGAAGTAGGAGTGTTAAATGTGAGGATAAGAATTCTAGTTGAGACTTGCATGAGTATCCTCTTTTTTTTTAGGTGTTTCAAGGAAATTCCATTCAGCAATTATGATATTAAATATTAGGTGTTCTGTGTAGTGTTAATTAGAATACCTCGATGAAATGTTGCTTGGATGAACAGTTCTGAAGGTCATAAAATGAGAAGGGTTCTACTAAGGAGACTCTGATCCAAGTCTTTCACTGATTTTGGAGAATCTTCGAACCCTTCAAGACCCTTCTGAATGAAGAAGGGTAACACTTTACAAACTTTCTTTTCTTCTGTTGAATGCATAACAATACAAAGCACAGGAGACAGTGCAACTTCAGTTCAGTGCTTCTTAGTACTTAGGTTATAGTAGTAATGGATGCAAGAAAGCAATCATATGAGCTTATGTATCTTCAGCCAAAAAAAACCAATTTCATACATCCATTCCCTCTAAAAATTTGTCCAGTTCCTCCTTGAATTTATTTAAACTATCAACTTCCATAACGACAAATGGAAGTTTGTTCCAGCAATTAATCACCTGCTGGCTAAAGGCAAATTTCTGCACATCTATTCTACAACTGTCTTTCATCAATTTGAATTTATGACCCCTCAGTTCCAAACCTGAGAAAGCAAAAGAATCCCATCAGAATTGAGCCTCCTCAACCCATTAAGGCCTTATACACCTCAATCAGATCACCTCGCAGGTGCCTAGTCTCCAGCCACTGCAATTTACAGTTCTTAAACCTTTCTTGGTAAGAAGACCCCTCTGTTCCCCTTAGCAATCTTGTTTCCCTTCTCTGTGAACGCTCAAGTAACTCTACATCCTTCCTAAAATTAGGCCTCCAGACCTGGACGCAGTACTCAAGACGTGGCCTGACCATTGTCTTATACAGAAGGACAATCACCTCCTTTTCCCCTGTTATCAAAATTTCTATATATCTTTGACAAAAACCCCATGACCTGCACTGGCAGCCTGTCTGCATTGCTCAGAAAACTTCATATCTGACTGCACAATTACTCCCATTTCTTCCTTATTCAGGAAGGGACCTGCTAAAGATCCAAAAAGAATTAGGAAACTTTTAAATTATCCATTGGAGTAAGATAAAAAAAAAATTGGATCTTTAAGGTTCTGCACCCACCACAGAAAACTACGAGGCGACACCCACTTACAAACTAACTAGCCAGTACGGTACATGCAAGTAGGACAGAGTTACCTTGATACCATACCCATACATTTCAATAGATCTTGTTCTTGTCCTAGAACCAAAAGGAAGGAGAGCTACTGAAGTGTAGTTGACCCTAACAAGTGGCCTGGCCAGCCATGTGAACCTGAAAAGGCCAACACAGAACAACCTGTTCTGGCTGAAGCAGGGAATTTCTGCAGAGTTATTCTCCATCCTGCTTCCCTAATAGGGTTATCATTAGATTAATTCATATTATCTGACAATAATTCTGACTTCACCTCCCCTCCACACCTTTCTGGGTGTGCTAACCTTTATAGTAACAAAACTCTTTTGCAGACAACTCTTTTGTGGAATTCTTTTTCATACTTAATATCCATGGAAGCCTAATATCTTCAAAAGCAGTAATAAACAGTATTTCATGTGTAACATGAACTAAAAAGCAATGAGAAAAAATTTAATGGAACATTTTATGCCCCAAAGGTTCTGCAATATGTATTTCAAAAATCAACCCAATGACAGTGGTACTCAAAGTGTGGTCCATGGACCGGTGCCGGTCCGCGAAGAATTGAAAATAAAAGAAGAAACTGGTCCTTCACCACAGAGAGTTTGAGAAGAACTGCAATAGACTATTCCAAATTTTGGGTATTTCTTAATCCATATTTAGATACTGTCAATAACCTCAAACCTTTATCCCAGAATTTTTTTTTATAGATTTATCCCACCTAAAAAAAAAAAAAAAAAAAAAGTTAAAAAGTTAAGATTTTCCCCTATCCTTTTCTTGTTAAAAATCTCTTTCGGTAAAGAAATCTACAATCTACACTAGTCTAAAACCGTGTTAACTAACTTTAATAATACCGAAAAAAGTTGGACAAATAGTCAAACAGTTGGCTAAAAAATTTAAAAAACCAAACCACTTACAGGTGCCACTAAACAAGAAATCCTGCATCTATAATTAAAATATTCTACTAAACATTCACATCTACAGTAAAGATATAATCCAAAAGGGTTTTATTTCAAAATATAAATTTCCAGAACAAACATATCCCACTGTTAATTCAAATGGACATACATTCAGGTTAAACATCTTATAACTGAATATACGAGGTGCAAGCCAAAAAAGTCTCTAGAGTACTAACTACATGTGGTATAACAGTGTGTCCTTAGATACCAATGAACTAATTCACTGTCAGTTAATGCAGCAAGTTTTACACCAATAGACTACTGTACTTTTGTGCAATTAGCATTTAAATATGTTTTGTGCTGCTGAGTGTGTTTTGCAATTTTTTTAGCAGAATAAGATGGTATACATTAAGAAACAATGAATTTGCATCACATTTTGTCAAAAACTTGTAAAAGAGAGCTTCAGAGTGCTACAAAATGCTGAAACAAGTGTGTAGTGGTGGTAATGATGCTATGGATAGAACAAAAATGTTTCAATGATATTTGTGTTTCCAAATAAAATATGAAAAATTGCACAAGGTCATCTGTGGGGATAGCCAATGTGAAAGTAACGAAATTTATGACATCCTAGGCTTATCATATGGAAAATGCTGAAGTATTTTAATTCTGAAAATTTAAACCTGAGGCAGACTGCTACAAAATTTGTGCCCCATTTGCTGAAAGAGAAAGAGAAACAGAATCATCTTACTGTTTGCAGAGACCTGCAAGAAAAGGTTGGAGAGGACAGAAACTTCATTTCCAAGATACTGCAGAGATTCAAACAGAATTGCAGAAAGTGTTAGAAGGAATTGTGAAACAGGTATATACTTCAGATATACTTCAAAATATGAAACTAAAGTTAAGTTCAGAAACCTTTGGCTACTCAACCAGAAAACTTTTTTTTCTGCAGTGAGTTATATCTGACCTTCCATTTATGCCTTGGCCTAAAGCAAAATCACACAAACTCTGACAGTAGTTATATGAAAGAATAAAACCGAAAATGTAGAAAAATATTTCGCTGATTTTACAAAAAGTGACATTTATGAGGGCAGCCTTGGAAAATAAAATACTCTAAATCCCAACATTATAAATAGGGAGATGAATGCTGTATTTTATAGAGCAAATCATCAACTCAACATAAAAAACAAACAATATTTCTTCTAGAAAATAAAGTTTCCTCTGTCATTTACAGTCAAAGAGGCAACTTTCAAACTTTGAAAATAAAATGACGTGAAAATTCCTGGTGAGCAACAATTATACTAACAAAGATTTTTAAGTGTATTTGCAAATCCAGAAATTCAATTACATAAAGAACTCAAACTTTACCAATTATGATAGATGTTTGTTTTGTTATTTGGTTTTTAGGAGCAATAGCAACTAAGGCCATATTGCTCCGTAAATATGCGGTGGTCATTCCCTGAACTTTCCGCATCTTCCGTATTTGGTGGTTACGGGCTCAAACCACAGTCTAATCAAGAAGCATGTGCTATGCTCTACTACTCCTGCCCACCTGGCTATGGAGGAGCCTTATGATACATGCAATTATAGTTAATTAGATAGTATGAACCAGAGCTGTAGTGCTTAATGCGTTCTACGTTGGCCATACATGTATATAGCATAATAAAACCCTTTATACAGGCAATGCAATTTGGGATTAAGAACTACAATACATTATTTAATAAACTTAAGGACTGTAGACTTGGAGACAATGACAATTTATTCTTACTAGATGTTACCTCATTATATACGAATATAAACGTTGAATACACATATTATTTGGGATATGTTAAATAATAACTCGATACCGATTAATTATACGAAGCTTCCTGTTAAGGAAATTTTTCAATTAATTAACCTCTTAGTTGGGACAACTATATCACTTTTCAAGACAAAGTGTACAAACAAATTTCTGAGCAGATTAATATCGAAGATCAGTCTCTCAACGATTGAGCATATACATTTGACGCCTTTTTGACCCATAGCACATACTATGAAAGGTATTTAGACAATGTTCTAGATATTACCATTAGCATTAGTAGAGGCATGTGATGCAAGAAAGCGAGCTTATTCAGCATCAGCCAAAAAAAAAAAAAAAAAAAAAAAAGCACAACCACTACTCCCATTTTACCCCTCCGTTCGTTCGAAATACCTGTCCAGCTGAGCCTTAAATTTGTTTAAGCGATCAACTTCAACAACAAGTGATGGAAGTCTCTTGCACAAACCAACTGCCCGCAGGCTAAAGGCAAATTTCCGCACATCTATCCGACATCCGTCCTTCCTCAATTTGAATTTATGCCCTCTCAGGTGATTATTCTGAGCAAGAGGAAGAATTCCATCGGCATTGAGCATGCTCAAGCCATTCAAAGCCTATCAGATCACCTCGCCGATGCCTAGTCTCCAGACTCTGTAATTTGCAAAACTTAAGCCTTTCTTCGTAAGAGCAACCCTTTGTTCCGTTAACTAATCTCGTTGCCCTTCCCGGAACTCGTTCCAGCAGCTCTACATCCTTCTTGAAATGAGGCTGCCATACCTGTATACAGTACTCAAGGTGTGGCCTCACCAATGCCTTATACAAGGGAATAATCACATCCCTATCCCTGCTAGAAAAATTCCTGTATATCATTGACAAGACACCATGAGCTATTCTTGCAGCTCGTCTGCACTGCTCAGAGAACTTCATATCTGCCTGCACAATTACCCCCAGGTCCTTTTCATTCTCTACCACTATCAGCGTAGTACCACAGAGTTGATACGTTGATCTGGGGTTACTGTTTCCCATATGTAGTACTTTACATTTGTCAATGTTAAACTTCATTTGCCACCTCTCAGCCCATCTGCTCAACCTTTCCAGGTCCTGTTGCAGCAGCACAGCATCAGTAGTGTCCTTAACAACCCTGCCAACCTTTGTATCGTCTGCAAACTTGGACATTAAGCTTGATATACCATCATCTATATCATTTATAAATACAGAAAAAAAACAATGGACCCAACACTGAACCCAGAGGAACTCCACTAATAACATTAGTCCACGTTGAGCAGTGTCCATGGATTACCACTCTCTGTCTTCTGCCACTCAACCATCCCCTTATCCATAGCAGCAATTTGCCTCCAATGCCACACTGCTCCAATTTGTGCAGCAGTCTTCCATGCGCAACAGTATCAAAAGCCTTTCTAAGATCCAAATATATAATATCAAAGTTATTCCCTGCATCCAGTTCTTTTGTGACTACATCATAGTATCCAATCATACCAGTCAGACAAGACCTGCCCTTAACAAAACCATGCTGTGTCTGAGCTATAACTGAATTCTTGTCCAGATGATCCTGCAGTGCTTCTTTAACCAGTGCCTCCATTAATTTTCCTGGAACCGAAGTTAAACTAACAGGTCTATAATTACTTGTGTCAGCCTTTGATCCTCCTTTGTGAATTGGGGTTACATTTGCACATCCCGAGTCTATGGGTCCCTCCCCTGAGTCCAAAGAAGCTCTCATAATTATGGCTAGGGGTTTGCTTACTTCCTTTGCTGCCTCCTTTAATATAACCGGATAGATCCCATCCACCCATGGTGCCTTTTTTATGTTTATCCTCAACAATTTCTCCTCCACTTTCCTCTCAGTTATTAGAAAATCATCTAGCTCACTGCCAATGTTTACTTCACCTACGACATTCCCCTTCCTGAATAACTCCTCATGTGTGAATGTAGATGCAAAATACTCGTTTAGATTGTTAGCCACCTGAGCAGGATCCTCAACTGTTGAACCATCCACATCCAGTGGACCAATCTGATTCATCCCTTTCCTTCTTGAGTTTAAATAGGTAAAGAACTCTTTTCTATTTTTTCTTTGCATCCTTTGCCAAGGATTTCTCATAATCTGCCTTTGCCTGCCTAATCTCCTTTGTGACTTGGTTACAAACCAACTTATATCTATCATAGACTTCCATGTCACCCATTAATTTGTATGTATCCCATGCATTTTTCTTCTCTACCATATGTCTTATTAGTTCATCTGACAACCATTTAGGCCTGAACCTTGAACAATATTTCTTGGTTGGTATGTAAAGCCTGGTAGCTTCCAAGATTAGTTCCTTGAATGCTTCCCATTTTGAATTTGCTGTTGGTAACATCATCAGTTGGTGCCACTGTATAGAATTTAAATACTGTCTCAGACCATCATAGTCGCCTTTACGAAAGCAAAAACCCTTACCTTTACCTCTGATGGTAGTTACCTCCTTGAGTAATTCCCACTTCAGCACACTGTGATCACTGCCACCTAGTGGTTCCTTTATCTGCAGATTCTTAATGCATAAAGAATCACTACTGATAATCAAATCACGAGTATTACTCCCTCTAGTTGCCTCCGGAACATGCTGGTGTAGAAAACAATCATCCAATAAATCCACAAAAGCCTTGCTAGTGTGTGTGTGAGTGACCAACCCACAAATTCCAGTCAATATCTGGGAAATTAAAATCCCCCATTATAAGACTCTCTGATTTACTAGCCCATTCTATTTCCCTGTACAGTATCTTATTATACTCATCAGAGTCATTAGGCCTATGGCACACTTCTACTCTCAATTTTGATTTACCCATGCTTATGTCACACCAAACTGACTTGACACTGCCCTGTCCATCGATGTCGAATGGCTTCACTTCCTTGGATTTTATGTGTTTTTTATCTAATAGCATAACCCCTCTTCCCTTCCTATCCTGACTATCCTTTCTGTAGACGTTGTACTCCCCAAATTCCAGTTCTGCATTCCTTATATCTGTGTGACACCATGTCTCTTATATCCCAACAATATCTGCCTTTGATGTTTTGAGCAAAACCTCAAATTCATCAAATTTATTTACTAAACTCCTAGCATTGGTGTACACGCAAGTATACATTCACCTGTTTCTATTCTTAGCTACCCTAACACAACCCATGTGTTTACTTGTACCGCAATGACTTCCAGCAGTCTCTGAAATATCCTGCATATTGTTTTTCAGGCTTCTGCTCATTCCAATAGAAGCAGTGCAAGAATCTCTTTCACCTCTGCCAGTGGCTACTGTTAATCTATTTGTCTTTGTCTCCCCCCAAGCTAGCAGTTTTCCGACCCACCTAACACTGCCTCGATAGCATCAGCAAATATTCTTGCACCCTTTTTATTTAAGTGAATCCCATCCCTGTAGAAGCAATCTCTCCTGTTAACAAGTACAGTCCAGGCTGAAAAAAATTCTACCCCTTGAGCCTTGCACAATCTTTCCAGGGCCGAATTGATCGACAAGGCTATCATCATATACTCCCTCCTATCGTGTCTGGGCAGAATTGCAGACACTTTCAAATTCAACCCTACTTCACGGCTTTTTTTCAACAGTGACCTGTACTTGTTAAGTAATTCCGCTGGTCTCCTACTCTTAACCAACTCTCATTAGTGCCAATGTGTACAACTTCACCTTTTGTGCCCTTAAAAGATGATATCTGCTCTACAACTTCATCAACCTTTGCCCCTGGCAGACATACCATATTACTGATAGTAGTACAATCCAAGACATTTTACATTTGTTTAATAATATTCATTCTGGACTCAAATTTACATTGGGAAGGGAGGATACAGATACAAAGTCATTAAATTTTCTAAATTTCACGCTTACTCGGGACTCAAAATCTAATTTAACACCTATCGAAAACCTACAAACACCGGTATGCTTCTACAATATAACAGATATCACCCGTTCACCTAAAAAAGATCGATTATCTTTAATCAATTTTTAAATGCCTATAAAAATTCAACGACGAAATCTGTTTTGGGCTCAGTAATACAAACATTAACCAGCAGAATCTAAAACAGGGGTTATTCCTCTTGCTACAATAAACCAAATTTGGCTGCAAACTAAGGATAGGATACAAAATACTACACAAACCAACAATAGTAATATCAAAAAATACTTTATTTCTGTCCCATATGTGGAGCATAGGCACAAACAGCTTAACAGATTCTTTAAAGATACCGAATTTAAAATTGTGGCCAAGCCAATACAGAAATTACACACTATACTGAACAATCGCTCAGTCCTTTCCTCATTCGCAACACAAATTAATGACCCGGTATACAAAATTTCTTGTGGCGATTGCAACATCTTACCAAGGTTTGACAAGTTTTCCTCTGAATATTTGTGTTAATCAACATGCGGCCTCAGTTGAACGGCTTCTCGTTCAACAGCGTCAGAATTAGCTTTTCACACCTTTAACGAAAAACATAATTTTTTATTTAATGACGCCAAAATACTTAGTGCCCAACATAATTATATGTGACCATTAATTGCAGAAACCGTAGAAATTAAATTACACGAGAATTCTGTTAATGTTTGCCGGCCATATCTGATCTTCGATTCGTGGGCTTTTACACGCATGCACGAAGACAAATAATCCCTATTTAAGTTTCATGCTCACTTCTATCCAGTAATTTTCATTCTTGTGATCATGACATACGGTCGAAAAGCGTTGTCAGCTTCAGGAATGAAAATCGTTTGGCAATTTTTTCGTTAAATTCTTTCAATTAATTTTCTTATTTTTAATTGATTTTTAATTATCTCTTACTTTATGTAAGATTTTCGATTTTTTTTCGTTTTAATTTCTGGAGAGTATCATACGGAAGTGTTCTACATACTATACTGAGGTAAACATCTCTTATAATTTTACAAAGTACAGATAATCTAGCTTACAAAGAAAGAGAAGTGTGCTTAATATAACGTGATATCACCCATCATCATCATCATCATCATCATCAGCCATTTCAATCCAGTGCAGGATGAATGCCTTTCCAGCAACTTCCCAGTTTCTTCTGTTTTGAGTACTGGCCATTCATTTACTACCCAAAAATACACGAATTTCATCTAACCATCTCCGACTTTGTCTATCACGTTTTCTTCTGGCTCCTCTTGGGTACCATTCTGTTATTTTCTTAGTCCATCTGCCATCATGTCTTCGAGCTATGTGTCCTGCCCAAGACCATTTTAGTTCTTTAGTTTTGATAAGAATGTCCTTTACTTGAGTTTGCTGCCTAATCCATGTGTTTCTCTTCTTATCTAACAGTTTGATTCCCAATATAATTCGTTCCATTCTTCGCTGTGTAGTTCTCAGCTTCTCTTCCATTCTTTTGGTGAGTGCACAAGTTTCACTCCCGTAAGTCATGGTGGGGAGTATACATTGATTCATTATTTTAAGTTTCAGACAAACTGGGATATTGCTCTTCAGTATGTGACTATATTTCCTGAATGCTATCCATCTACAATTTATTCTTCTCTTGACTTCCAGCTATTTATCATTATTACAGCTAATAACTTTTCCCAGATAAGTATATGACTCCACCTTTTCAATTACTGATCTTTCAATCAATATTTCCCTTTCTGTGGCATACTTGTTCATCATTACTTTTGTTTTAGCCATATTCATCTTTAGTCCAAAATCCTTACTAACTGTGCATAACTGATTAAGATTTTTCTCTAGTTCTTGGGGATCGTGGCTTATGACCACAATGTCATCTGCAAATCGTAAATGGTTTAGGTACTCTCCGTTCACGTTGACTCCTTTCTGCGACCAGTCTAATCTTCTGAAAGCTTCCTCAAGGGCAACAGTAAACAGCTTCGGAGATATTGTGTCTCCTTGTCGAACTACTTTCTCGATTTTAAATTTGCTACTGTCTTTGTCCAGTCTAATAAAGGAGGTAGCACTCTCATATATTTTCTTCAAAATCATAATTTATGGGGTATCTATGCCTTGTCTTTCCAGTGCCCGAAACATTGCCTTATGCTGTATGGAGTCAAATGCCTTTTCATAATCCACAAATGCCAGGCATAATGGTGTTTTATATTCATTTGCTTTCTCCATTAGCTGTGATATTATGTGAAGGCGATCCATAGTTGAGAATCCTGTCCTAAAGCCAGCTTGCTCTTTCAGTTGATTCTCATCAAGTATTCTTTCTAATCTGTTAGTAATGACCCTTGTGAACAATTTGTAGATGTGGGATAACAAGCTAATTGGTCTATAATTTCCAATTTCTGATTTATCTCCTTTCTTAGGCAGCAAAACTATGATTGCATTATTCCACAGGTTAGGCGTCACACCTTTTCTAATGCACTTTGTGAAGAGCCTTGCCAGTTTTTGTGTTATGTCTCTTCCTTCCAATTTTAACAATTCTGCAGTAATTTTTCATCTTCCCCCGGGGCTTTCAGATTCTTCATTTTCTTCAATGCATGTTCTACCTCATCAGGAAGAATATCAGGTATGTTGCATGTGTTGCTATTTTGCAATCCATCTTCCCCACTGCTGGTATCATTTCCTCGCTCCTTGTATAATTCTCTATAATAGTCTTCTGCTATTTGAATTATGCCTTCTCTGCTGTTTATAAGTACACCATCGCTATTCTTCAGTTTCAGTATCATTTGTCTTTCTGATTTTAAATCGTGGCTGCTGATTTAAAATCCTTTGTTTTCCCTTAATGGTTGTTCTACTTTTCTTGTGTTAAATCTTCTTATGTCCTCTCTGAGTCTCTTTCTAATGGCTTTGCATAACTCAGTATACTCAATTTTCTCCCTGTCAGTGTTTTTCTTGCTCTTCATTTGTCGTCTTTGGTTCATCATGACAAGTGTTTCTTGACTAATTTTTTCTTCTTTGGATTTCTGTTTCCCTATAGGTTTCTTGGGCTTTATCACTTTAAGACAGTTGTAATATTCCTCGTCGATATCTTGGTCCTGAACAGTCTGCAGAAGCTCAAACTTGTTCTTAAGTTCCAGAACATACTGCTTTTTCTCCTCCTCTGTTATTTCAAAGACCTTTGTATTATTTACTCGAGTTAGTTTTTTCCTTTCCTTTCCTACATCTATATCAAGTGTACATCTTACCATTCTGTGATCACTTCCAACACTTACCTTAGTCAGGATGGTAACATCATTCGCAATATATCTTCTGTTAGTGAGGATGAAGGAAGTAGATTTCATTAATTGTTAATCGATTTGGACTCTTCCATGTCCACTTTCTGTTCACCCTTTCCTTGAAAAAAGTGTTCATTACTGACAGTCCTTGAGATTCTGCAAATTGCACAAGTCTTTCACCTCTTTTATTTCTTTTACCAACTCCAAAATTTCCTATAGTTCCTCTTTCTGTGCTGTTTTGCCTTTTTCCAACCTTGGCATTGAAGTCCCCCATAATAATAGTGTAGTGGGTTTTCTGCTCATCTAGAAGACTCTCAATTTCGGTGTACATTTCTTCAACCTCTTCATCATCATAGCTCGATGTTGGTGCATAAATCATTATAATCTTTAGCTTGTACCTCTTAGAAATCTTCAGTATTAGTCTTAACATCCTTGGTGATGTACTTTTGAATTCCAAAATGTTGTTTTTAAAATCTTTATGGACCAGAAACTCAACTCCACCTTCACTCCTTTCACTGTTTCCATTGGTATACAGCAGATTTCCACTTGATAAATTTATAAGTGATTCAGCCAAATCGATGATATTCCAATTCACATTTTCTAATTCCTTTTCCAGCTCTAATACCCTGTCTTCACCGATGAGTGATCGTACGTTATAACAGGCCAAGTTCAGTTTCCGTGCATGGCAGCCTGGTAGTAGTAGTGGCATGTGATGCAAGAAAGCAAGGGAATGAGCTTATGCAGCATTAACCAAAAAAAAAAAAAAAAAAAAAATCACACCATTCCTTCCAAATGCCTGTCCAGTTCCTCCTTAAATTTATTTAACCTATCAACTTCCACAACGACAGATGGAAGTTTGTTCCAGCAATTAACCACCCGCTGGCTATATAGGCAAACTTCTGCACATCTATTCTACATCTGTATTTTCTTAATTTGAATTTTTGTCCCCTTAGGTTTGTAATCTGAACAAGTGGAAGGCCTTATACACTCAATCAGATCACTACACAGGTGCCTAGTCTCCAGCCACTGCAATTTGCAGAACTTAATCCTCTCTTGGTAAGAGGATCCCTTCATTCCCCTCACCAATCTTGTTGCCCTTCTCTGTACACGCTCAAGTAAATCTACATCCTTCCTAAAAATGAGGCTTCCAGACCTGTACGCAGTACTCAAGGCGTGGCCTGACCATTGCCTTATACAGAGGGACAATCACCTCCTTTTCCCTGTTATCAAAATTTCTATATATCATTGACAAAAACCCCATGACCTGCCCTGGCAGCCTGTCTGCATTGCTCTGAAAACTTCATATCTAACTGCACAATTACTCCCAGGTCTTTTTCATTTTCAACCACCTTAAGCGTAGTACCACACAGTTGGTAAGTTTTCTCTGGGGTTACTTATACCCATATGCAGTACTTGGCATTTGGCAAGGTTAAACTTCAGTTGCCAATTCTTAGCCCATCTGCCCAAATTTTCTAGATCCTGTTGCAGTAGCACACTGCCATTACTGTCATTAACAACCCTGCCAACCTTTATATCATCTGCAAACTTCGACATTAAGCCTGATATACCTTCATCAATATCATTGATAAATATACAAACTAACAGAGGACCCAACACCAAACCCGTGGGACTCCACTAATAACATTAGTCCACAAAGAGCAGCACCCATTGATTACCACCCACTGTCTTCTCCCACTCAACCATTCTTTTATCCATTGTAGCAACTTACCCTTAATACCATTCTGCTCCAATCTGTACAATAGTCTTCCATGTGCAACAGTGTCAAAAGCTTTCTTGAAATCCAAATATATTATATCAAAATTATTTTTTGCATCCAGTTCCTTTGTAATTACATCATATACCCGCATATACCCAGAGCAATATGACCTTAGTTGCTAATGCTCCTAAAAATCAAATAACAAACAACAACAAACAAACAGATGTTTCAATACGTTATGTTAGGTTATGTTATTTAATTTTTAGGAGCATTAACAACTAATGTCATATTGCTCCGGGGATATGTGGTGGTCATTCCCTGACCTTTCCACATTCTCCGTATTTGGTGGTCACGGGCTCAAACCCCAGTCTAATCAAGAAACGTGTGCTATGCACTGCTGCTCCTGTCCATCTGGCTACAGCGACGCCGTGTTTCAAGACACTTTGCATTTGCAAATGTAAAAACATCTGACGTTTGATTTACCAGGTGGCAAAAGGAGAGACACAACAGCAATTTCTTGTATGTACTTTACGAATCCACTCGCACAGATAAATAATATTCTTGAAATAGTTGTTAAAAATAAAACTACATACATATAGAGGACCACGGTTAATCCGACCCTATGGATAATTGAGCCCCGGAAAATTGACGTTTTACTGTATTTGTTTTTAGAGTTTAAAAGCATTTTTTTTTTTTTAATATTTATTATTATTATTATAATAATATATGTATATTTTCTTTATCCCAAGCTGTGCTCCATAGCTGAATAATAACAAAAGTAAATGAATAATAACACTAGCCAATGTTCGCACACTGGACATCATAGGATAAATGTTCAAAGCAGGACAAATTAATAAAATTTTCCAAAATTTTATTTTTGGTAGTTTAGGTCAGAACACTCATGAAACTCTGGTGAATATGCAAAAGAACCTTAGTTCTAGATTAAAACTCAATAAGGTGGCTTTATATCCAAAAATTCTTCAAGACTTCTTTTGGTATTTTAGATGAGAACCCACAACCCCTAAAAAAAACACTGGGCTACATTTTCGAATCACACTGCACTGGATAATAAACTGTTACACACCATATGGATTATCAAGACTAAGACACTCAGAAAACTGTACACCATGAAATAATATGAAGAATATCAGAAACCTAATAATTGATTGTAAGCCCATAAACACAGATGTAAATTATTTCCATTGAAATTTCGATTTTATTGTTATTGTGAAAGGGATTGTGGCTTGGTTTTTTTCTCTTTTAATAAACAGCACTCTTTTCAAGAAGTTCATTAAAATCTAAGAAGAGGGGAACTTGTTTAAAAAACTATTTCTAATATTCAAGATAAGCAATATTAACTGCAGTAATGAGAGTGAATATTTTATAACATAAAAGTTTTTTCTTTATATATTTAAGAAAAAATTTAAATCAAAGCATTTTAAATGAAAATTTATTACAAATGCTTACAATTTCCTTTGGCATCCTTTAAAGTATCAGAAATATCAGCCCCAAGCTCATCTACCAGGAACTGTGAAAAAAATTTATCTTATGAAATATTGCATAAAGTACAAGTGGAATATAAAGGAAACAATATTATTTACAAAGATTGCATTTTATTGTTGCATCAGTAATAACTACACTGCACTAAAACTAGCCCATATATAGAGGAGTGGTGTCCAACCTTTTCCCGTACAGGGCCATATTCAAAGTTAGATTTGTTTTACGGGTTGCACTGAGTGATTCAAGAAAAATTAGTGTATTACATTTTCAATGAAGTGTACTATGCATATACTTTTGTGCAGCCACTAAGGTCAAGCAGCAGAAAGCACGGCATAATTGGAGTCCCAGGACATTTTGATAGCACCTCGTATATACGCAGCCTTCTGATCGGGCATGTGGACATGGACATGTTTACATGTGTATAGGTAAGGGCGGCACCAAGAACGTTTGTTCAACTCCGCCTCGTATCTTAGTGAAGAACAGTATCACTACAAATGGGCCAGATACTATATGTAGGTTTGTGTGTATTATGTGTGTGCATTCTGTTGTTATGTTCTGGCCTCTTGGCTACCCAGAAGCATCAGTCACCTGGACAGATGGTTCAGGGTACTTGTCCATACCACGGGAAGGTGGGCCAGTCCTAGAAAAACCAAGTACCATCTCAAAAGAGACTCTAACCACTTGGTGTTGCCAGTAGGTGGGCCAGGATCCCTGGGAGCCCATTCCAGAGGAAAGAGGGGGGGGGGGGAGTTTCCTGTGGTGCCGGTTGTGAAAAAAAAAAAAAATAAATAAATAATAATAAAGCTAGTGCAGTAAAAATAAAATAAAATAAAAATAATATATATAAAAAATAAATAAATAAAATAATAATAACAATCGTGTAAACGAAGTATGGCAAATTTAGCAAAAAAAATAATAAGAATAAAATAAAATAATAAGAATAAATAAAATAAAATCAATAAATATTTAAAAATACAGTCGAACTTTCCTATAATGAATTCAATAAATCCGGCGAAAAAATTCATTACAGAGAAATTTCTTTATACAGAGAATATCTTTTTTATTAGAAATCGTTATCTAATTAGAAAATGAAAATGAATCTACCTTTATTTTTAATGTATTTTATTTCAAAAACATACTTATTTAAATTACGTTTACACAATTTTCACCGGTAATTATCACACATTAAAAAAAATCTGTAATTTTCGTTTCCACAGTAGAATTAAAAAATTGTCTGATTCTCAAAGAAAACCTCACATTTATTCAGAGCATTAAAAACATTATCAGGAACATTTTCATAAAACTGTAGACCCATATGAACCGTTTTAAAAGCATTAATCATTTCTTCGGGAGTTGGCTTTTCTACAGGTTGTTTTGATGCGTCTTCAGCGTCATTGTTAATTTTTTCGTGATCATGGTCGCGTTTAACACTGTTCAGCAGTATTTTATCTTCATTTGGATGTTCTGCTCTGATCTACATAAACATAACTATCCAGTGTTATTTCATTTTCGATGTTTCCAGATATTCTAATAATGTCTAAAAGTTTTTCAGTTGTGAAAGGGGCAATTCATCTTGTTCGTCCAGTCGTTGTTCGACTTCTGTATTCAATGCAAATCCCACTTTCGAAAAACAATTTTGAATAGTGTATTCAGTGACACCGTTTGTCCAAACTTTTGCCAGTTCAGAGATGCAATCTCTATGGTTAATTGTAACCTCCAAGTTTCTATTTTCTGATAACGCACTGACAATCTTCATTATTATTCTCTTCCAATAATGAAATTTAAA
This sequence comes from Mastigoproctus giganteus, assembly GCF_048544385.1. Lineage (NCBI taxonomy): Eukaryota > Metazoa > Arthropoda > Arachnida > Uropygi > Thelyphonidae > Mastigoproctus > Mastigoproctus giganteus. The sequence continues at coordinate 209,035,012 of NC_143580.1, read as the reverse complement.
ATTTTTAATAATGCCTTGGTCCATTGGCTGGAGTTTTGACGTTACATTTGGTGGTAAAAAAAATTCGCACTTTTAAGTTTGGCAGAAATACTGGCAGGATGTGCTGGACAGTTTTCAGTTACCAACACGGTTTTCCTTTTTTCTTTTGTTATACGCTTGTCTAGTTTTAATATCCATTCTTCAAAAATATCACTTGTCATCCATGCTTTTTTAATTAAAGGTGTAGTCAACTTCCAAAGATTTTGCCTCTAAAACATCTTGGGTTTTTTGATATTCCGATGACTAAAAGTCTTAATTTTTCAACTTCCTGTCATATTTGCTCCAACTAGCACAGCGATTCTTTCTTTGCTTTGTTTTCCGTCAAAACATTTATCATCCTTAAAAGCAAGTGTTCTATTCGGTAAACATTTAAAGAAAAAACCCATTTCCTCAGAAAATGGGTTTATTCTTTAATTCGTAATTCGTAAAATCGTAAAAACATCCTTACGCTCATATTCAAGCAAGTGTTCTATTCGGTAAACATTTAAAGAATAAACCCATTTCGTCAGCATTAAAAACATCCTTAGTTTCATATTCATCCAAAATCTTCTTTAAGGTATTGTTCCTCCAACTGTTGCAATCTTCTTCGCTTACATTAACACTTTCTCCACAAATAACCTTTTTCACAATTCTGTAGCACTTCTTAAATTTATCTAGCCACCCAGTGCTCGCATTAAATTCTGTATGTCCAAGGGACTGTGCAAATTTCAGAGCTTGTTGCTTAATTATTATGCCCGATATTGGGATATTCTTTTCACATATCATTTGCACCCATTTTAGAACAGCTTTACCAACATCTTCGTATATACACAACTTAATTCGCTTCTTGTCTGCTCCTCCTCCTTCAATTGCATTTAAAATTGATTTTCGATTTTTTTAAAATTGTAGAAAAACTGCTTGCAGATTGCCATATTTCTCCGCAACATATTTTTTCTTAAAACCCTGTTGAGTATCATAACAATCTTTGCTTTATCATTTATACTTAAACACTTTCTCTTCGACACTGTTTTCGCAATTGTAAAAATTACTGGACTGCAGCTCTTGCCGAAACATACACCGCAAACATCGCTGCGCTGGCCATATAGTGAATTGTTAGTATTCGCTTGCCAAGTCAACAGTATCACTCACTTTGAAGAAATATACGACTTGGTGAATTGTTAGTATTCGCTTGCCAAGTCAACAGTATCACTCACTTTGAAGAAATATACAGCTTGGTGAATTTCTTTTATTCTGCTTTTATTCATAATACATGAAAGAAATTTTATGATTAATGTATGCTATATGTTACTTTTCAGGAAAAAAAAAAAAAAAAAACACAAGAGCATATAGCCTATGTGATTGATGAAGAACGAAATTAAAAAAAAAAAAAATTCATGAAAACCATCTACTGGGAGTCCAATTGGACAAGAAGGCATATCATATAATGATTGACATGAAGGTCACATGGTACAGTTGAGGTGAGAAGCGAATGTCACTAAGTAGGCATTACTAAAAACCGACTATGGTAGCATTCTACGTATTGCCGCCAGAGCATGCTAAAAGTTTACAGCAGCAAATTTCGTTTTCCCCTGAGCCAACATCAATTTACAAATCTACCGTATTTATTGTAAAGTTTACGACCACTTTTAAGAAATCCATCTGGTTTAATAGCTAACAAAAATTAAACAAAGACCCTCACGGGCCACAAGTGTTCACTAAAAAGGATTATTGTTTAATTCCAGATGCTAATGCAAAATTTCTGAAGGAAGGAAGGAGGCAGTATATTTGAGTGGCTGTTTAGCAGTAAATGCTTGAAAATGTTCAAAAATGCTTTTACTAATTTTTTTAAAAATTAGTTAAAGAGAGACTACCACTTCGTTATATGGGGTTAATTTTCCATGTAATTTTGTTTCAAGGTGCAATGTTTTGCAAAAAAATTCGCAATATAGAGAAATTCGTTAAATAGAAGTTCGTAATAGAGAAGTTCCACTGTATATATATTTTTTTTTAATTTATCCTTTCTTTTCACCAGTGAAATCTTGGTTGACATTGGCACAAGGCCTTCAGCTGGATAAAAATGCCAGATGTAAAGGCCTGCAGGGAAGAAAGATTGTCTGGAGTCTGGGTTAGTTGATCCACCTAGTTTGGAGAGAAGTTCGGAAATGCTCTCCGAAGTTGATCTCTGAGATCCTCGTACAAGTCACAATCAGGAAGAAAATGGAACCAGTTTTCTTTGGCTCCACAAAAGCATGGGTCAGTAGCTAGTAGCCCCAGCTGGTATAACTTTTCATTCAGGGAGGTGTGGCCAGTCATCAAGAAGGATGTCTCAAGCCTGAGAGAGAACCAGGATCTTGTGGTTTTGGTTATTGCAAACGTTACCTTGGGAGGAATCTCTTCGTTACTGTGCCTTGTGGCACCTGATTTGCTAGATGTTGACCAATTCGTTGTAACATTGTGCTTTTTCATGCTTTAAATCAGCAGTGAGATTAAACTCAATATCCAGAATACAGGTTGGTATTTTCTTTTTGATTCTGAAGCAGAGCCCGCAGAAAACTGTAAACAATTGAAGCGGTAGAATTCCCACAATTACCTGAATAGCTGCCATGGAGACAGTCCTGCAGATTCGGTGGGTGGCCAGGATCAATCCTCTTTGAATGGAATTGAGTTTGTTTCTCATTGTTATAATAACTGTATCGTGGAACCACACACCTGCAGCATAAGTTACAATGGGTAGGAGTACTGCTTTGTAGTATAGCGATAACGTTCTCTTGGACAAACCCCAATCACTTGGGGAGACTCAGAAAATGGAGGCAGAAAAACCTTTGGTGCTGAGATGTGGGAGGAAGCAGAGTTTCTGGTCAATGGTGACCCCTAAGACCGTTGCCTGTGTAACTAAGGGCAGTTGCACACCCGAGATCTTGACTTGCGGGGGTTTCCACAGGTCAGGTTTGTTCTTGAAGATCATCATTTTGGATTTAGCTGTATTTATGTGGAGCTTGTTTTACCCACTCCAGATGGAGAGATTGGACAAAACATGGTGAGCATTAGCTTCCAGAGCAGAGCGTGAGTTTCTAGATACAATGATGGTGAGATCGTCCGCAAATGCACCAATTTTTGTGTTGTCAAAGGAGTTACTCGATCAATTTTGGAGAACCATGTTCCAGACCAGGGGTTCCAGGACTGAGCCCTAAGGACAACCACAGTAGACAGGCCTTGTGATCTGAAGAAATTTTGATTTTACTATTACGGAGCGCTCTGAAGAGTAGTTCTGGAATAGCTTGTACAAATTGGAAGGGCATCTGGCAGCACAAAGATGTTCAAGGGCACTCCCCCATCAAACAGTGTCAAAAGCTCCCTCAAAGTCAATGAAAATAGCTAATTCATATTTGAAGGTAGGGTTCTCCAGGTGCAGGACCAGATCAAAGAGGTCCTCCTCACAGGAGTGGCCAGGTGTCAAACCATACTGGGATGGGGAGATTAAATCCTGTGAAAAGAACAAAGTGGTAACTCTAAGGGCTATTAGCTGCTCTAATATTTTTCCAAGTTTTGCCAATAGCGCAATAGGTCTGAAGAACCATGGTTCAGCCGAGGGCTTATTTGGTTTTTAACGAGCCAGAGCAGTGCCTCTTCCCAACATTTAGGGAATTGACTGTCTCTTAGACACTTGTTGAACAGAAACAAAAGATGTCATGGCCTTAACTTATAAAGCATGAGGATGAAGACATATTCAATAAGGCCCGGGCATGCACATATTTCATACAAAACATAGATAAAAGAAGCAGAGTTCACATCAACATGTGGATTTGTAACTTCAAACACTCACATATTTGCCACATCGAGCACAACAATCTTTTAAATTCGTTTATTTCCACTTATTTTAGCATCAAATTTTGACGGTTCTTGAAAAAATTAACAAAATTTAAAATGCTGCTTTAGTTCGATTTCTGTGCAGGCCATAGGTTGAATACCACTGATATAGAGGAAAAAAACAGAACAGGGATTTCAGTGACCCACAAGGGGAGATCACCATGATAAAAAGATATAATAGCAATAGAATTAAAGTGAAAAATGATGGAATGAACAAACCTTATACAGCATAAACAAAAAAAAAAAAAAAAACCTTTCCACATCATATGTCAGTTACCTCTAATAATTTGACTAGTCCTTCCTTGAATTTACTCAAACTACCCACGGGGGCAAGATAAAATCTAAAGGTTTTTCAAAACTTTGCATTACTAGATCCGTAATGGAAAATTCGATGGCAGTGCCCTTAATTTGATAAAAGATGCAATCCTCGAATTGTGCAGTGGTACTTACCAATCAAGAATAAAGGGCTCTGCCAGGGGATCACCCATTAGTTCCACAGTAGCAAATCTAATAAAGAAAAGTGAAAACTAAGATTTTCCATGCAATTCTCCATGCGGTGCAATATGGATGACCTGTTTGCCTTAGAGTGAGCACATATATTAAAGGGTTTTAACTTGGCATTCACACTGGAGAGGAAAATTCTTCCCTCCGCATCTCAGATGAAAAGGCAAGCATTTGGGTCTCTGAACTGAAACATCAAGGTACAGGGAGCTAATGTGTACAGGCCAGTTCACACAGTTTGCCAGCAGATGCACATGCACATGCATATAAGGCCTCTAGAGCTTGCACCATGTTACTTCTGGCTGGTTCCAATGGAACCCTGTCCTATGGTTCCATAGGACAGGGGTCAGCAGCCTTTTCGAGTGAAGAGCCATTTTTGATCTAATGGGGAGGAAGAGAATCCGAAGAGACTCATCTCAGCTGAAGCTGGGGGGGGGGGGCAGAGTTTTTTTAAGAAATGGAATAGAGTAGGAAGGTGTTTTATTAAAAAAAGACATACTTTGAAATATTATTTATTAATTATTTATTAATGATTATTTATTAACACTAGTGATACGCAGACAAACTAAATTGAGAAGTGTTTAGTTTGTGCTGAAACTATTCATGTCATGTCACCATCCACTCTCGATGCACGCCGCTTGTCCTACATGTGGACTAAAAGGTAACGAGCCGCATGCGGCTCGCGAGCAGCAGGTTGCCAACCCCTGCCATAGGGCAATATTGCATGTATTCTGTAAGTTGAAGATGTCAAGCGCATCCAACTTCCAGCCTGTACTATCTTGTCAGTGGTATCCCAGATGAAACCATCATGGTCCCTTTCATTATGAGATGAATGTTTTATTATGTGGATTGCCTGAATGCTACATGAGTCAAACTAAGATGTGTCTAGGAGGCTACATAGATAAGCATATAACTTCTATTTGAGGTGGGTTTGCACAAGATTACCTTATGGATGAATATTTTTTGAATACAGAACGTGTTCAATCCGAATAAAGTTTATGTGATAGGTCACCCATGCAAATGCTGTTGGTCAGAGTCATTATAATTTTCCTTACCCAAACATGCTTTAACTGCAACCTAAGCCTTCGCATTAATCCTGTTTCCAAACAGCTAATAACCAGGTGGACTAGCAGAGGCAATCATAAGACATGGTGACCATGTCTTATGATCCCCCATTCTGCATCTTTACTGCTTAAAGTTTATTCAATGTAGCATTACTCCAATGAATTTATCACTGACAAAGACATCCTGGGATGTCTAAAGCTACATTTTTTAAACCCTTTATTTTATAAATATTATAAAGGCAAAAATATATTTCACATATATATAATATTTAGGTGAAAATATACATTTTATTATTATCTTATTTTAATTCTGCATACTCAATCAGTTAAGAGTATTTATAATTTAAAATTATTACTTTTTGCATCTAGTTTCTTTCTTATTACATCACAGCATGCATTCAGAATGGTCAATCAAGGTTGCCATCAATAAAAACATGCAATGACTGCCATAAAATTACATTTCTAACAATGTGCTCTTGCATTATTTCTTTATTCAGTGACTCTCCTATTTTCCAATGGAACAGAAGTAAAACGTACAGGTCTGTAAGTTTTACTTAACTCCTTGTACTAACTTCAAGGAGTGAAGTGCACTCAACTTCACCTTGACCCCCCCCCCCCATTATCAATTGCAGATACATTTGCACGTTAAGAGTCCATTGTTACCTTCCCTTGAATCTAAGGATGCTTTCATAATTATATCTAAAGGTTTACTGAAAACCTTTGATTCATCTCTTAATATAATTGGATAGATCCAACACAGTTTTTACATTTAGTTACAACAATTTATAATCCACTTTCCACTCAAGTTATTACAAAATCATTTAGCTCCCTGGAATTTGATATACAGTATCAAATTCCCCCGCTATTCGCGGTATCTGTATTCGCAATTTTGCGGTCGTTGATTTAATATAAAATGAAACCTATAAAAATGTGAATTTTAAGCACCGTGAACATTTTCCGCCATAAAAAACATGGGCGTGGCTAAAATCATCTTTCCTGGTCAAAACAGTGCTCAGTGGGTGGCGACAAAATCACAAGCGTGGATGTTCCCCGCTAATCCTTGTTCAGTATGTGTTATGTGCTTGTCATGGACGGTTTCGTCGTTTGCTTTTAATTGATATGCTTATAAATTGATATGTTTGCAAAGTGAAACATATACCGTTTTGCAGTGTGTTAGTGTAAACAGACTTTTTCGAGTGTGTTAACAGTTAAAAGAAAGTGACTTTATTGTGGACAAGTTCTTTTCTAACCGCTACAAAAATTTGGCTATGAATAACAAGGGAATTGTGAAAAGATCAAAGGTGATGATGTTAGCAGGTAAAATTGAGTTATTAGACAAAATTTCTAATGGAGAAAGTGTCTCGTCAGTGTCAAAACCTTATAAAATCAATGAGTCAACGGTACGATCACTCAAGAAATCGGAAGAAAAAAATCCCCTGTAGGGTCCATGAAAACATGCCAATTGCTTCAAAAATTTACTCTGTAACTCGTGATGTTAAATTAGAAAAAAATGGAAAAGGCTTTAAATCTGTGGATAGAAGACAGAACTCAAAATAAAATTCTGTTAATTTCATTCATCATTCGTGAAAAGGCAAAACACCTTTATCAACACTTTAGCGAAACTGGTGATAGAACTGGTGCAATGTTTTTTTAGCTAGCAAAGGCACTAGTTTGAAAGATTTGTCTGAAATTTCTAATAAATATTACATTTAATATTAAATGTTATTGTTGTTTGTTATTTCGTTTTTAGGAGCATTAGCAACTAAGGCCATATTGCTCCGTGAATATGCGGTGGTCATTCCTGACCTTTCCGCATCCTCCGTATATGGTGGTGACAGGCTTGAACACCGGTCTAATCACGAAGCGTGTGCTATGCACTGCTGCTCCTTCCCACCTGGCTACGGAGGCGCCTATTTAATATTAAATAGTTTCTTATTTTCATTTCAATGTCTTATGCTTGTATTTCACTAGGTACTATCTATGTTCATAGTCATATTATGAAGGTACATATAATACATACATAGACAAAATTTTAGACTAGTTTTTCTCATACATTTCGTACTTTGGAACAGAACCCTTTTATTACTATGGAAGCCATAACTCAGTATTTGCGACATTTCTTAGGAACGTAACCCCGCAAATAGCGGAGGTTTACTGTACTTGCTTCTGAGTTCCCCCATCCTTGAAAAATTCCTTGCGCAAATGTAGACGGAAACATCTATTCCATTTATCAGCAGCCTGAGAAGGATCTTCAATGGTATATCATTCATATCTAGGTGATTCATACTTCCTTATAATCTTTCCATAGAAAAAGAAGTCTTTGCTATTTTTCTTTGCCAGAAAATTTCCATAATCTTTCTTAATTTGTCTGACACCCTTAGTGGTGTGCAGTGACTGCAGATTAGTTTGTACTTACTGTAGCATTCTGTATCTTTTGATAATTTATACCTGTAACATGCATTTATTTCTCTGCCACTAAGGTCATCAATTCATCTGACATTCATTTAACTCTAAGCTTTGATCACTATTTCTTAGTTAGTGCAAAAAGCCTAGTAATTTATGATTTCTTTCCTGAACCCTTCCCATAAAAATGTATGCAGAAAACATCTATTCAGTTTATCAGCAACCCGAGAAGGATCTTCAACGGGATATTATTATTATTACCCGTATGGTACAAGGAAGCCTGAGGCTTACGCTGCAACAGCCAAAAAAATTTCCTCCGTATTTCGTGGCCAAGGGCTCGAATCCCAGTCTAATCGGGGGGGGGGGATAATAATAATAATATCCAGCTCTGTACCCTGGGTGTGCCAAGCCCATACTCACCTGATGTGAGCCACTGGGGTAAAAAAATCATTCATATCTAGCAGATTCATCCCTTCCTGATAATATTTCCATACATAAAGAAATATTTGCTATTTTTCTTTGCCAGACACTTCCCATAATCAACCTTAGTGACATGGCTGCAGATTAGTTCATACTTACAGTACCATTCCGTATCCCTTGATAATTTATACACTTCACATGCATTTACTTCTCTGCCACTAGTGATACAAATTAATCTGAACTCCTTTTAGCTCTAAGCCTTAATCACTATTTATTTGTTAGTATGAAAAGCCTAGTATTTATGATTCCTTCCAGGAATGCTTCTCATTCAGAATCTGGTAATGGTAACTTCATCAGTTGACCCCAATGAATAGAATTTTAAAACTGAAACGACTGTAGTTAGAGAGCAAAGACTGTTCCCCTTTACTCCTGTCAGTAGTTAATATCATTAAGTAGATCCCATATCAATATATTATGATACCTGCCAACTAGTGTTTTGCTTTTTTGGATATTCTTAATGTATAAAGAGACTACTGATAATCAGATCAGGGGTACTGCTCTCTCTCATTGCCAGTATAGAAAATAGTCATCGAATAAATCATGGTTTTGCTAATGAGTGATTCACCATCCCACAAGTTTCAGTCACTATCTTGAAAGTTAAGATCTCCCATTACGAGATATTCTGATTTACTAGCCTCTTCTATTTGTATCTATAGTCGATCATTATGCTCATTACGATCATTAGACTTATAAAAGATTCCTATCCTCATTTGCTTCCCCAGTATGTCTGTCCTACCAAACAACTCAACATTGTCTACTCATGCACTTCATCTGGAAGCGAAGTTTTAGATTCTACAACCTTCTTAACTAAAAATACAGCCCCCTCCATTTTCACCTCTATCATTTCAACACACAGTGTACTTCCCAGATTCAAATTATGCATGCCTTAGGTCTGAGTGACACCACATCTATGACATCCCTAGAATATGCTTGCTGACTTAACCAGTACTACAAATTCATCAAATTTGTTTACTATACTCCTAGTAATAGAGTATACCAAGTATAATCACACTAATTTTACTCTTTTAAGACTAATGTTTGTTTGTTATTTGGTTTTTAGGAGCATTAGCAACTAAGACCATACTGCTCCGGGATATGCGGTGGTCATTCCCTGATCTTTCCGCACCTCCGTATTTGGTGGTGACGGGCTCAAACCCCCGCCTAATCAAGAAGTGTGTGCTACGCACTGCTGCTCCTTCCCACCTGGCTACAGAGGCGCCTTGTAAGACTAATACCCCTACTAATCCCCACAATCTTACCTGGCAGATTCCTAACTTTCACTTGACAGTAAATATTATTCCACCCTTTCTATTCAAGTATTTACATCCCTATAAAAACACGCTCTCCTGTTAACAAGCACAGATCACACTAAGATATATCCTACCCAAGAAGCTTTCATAGTCTACCAATGGCCAAACTATTTTACAAAGCTCTCATTATGCACTATCTCCTATCATATCTAGGCAGACACTTTCAAATTTAATCCGTACTTTACTTTTTTTTTCTTTTTTTTTCCCTGAAAACCCAAACATAAGCGGTATTAGAACACAGAAACAGAACATAAAAACTGCTAAACTTTTCTATTGAATTTGTCGATAGATGGGTAACATAAGCCAGAATATCGCCAGTGATGGAATCCATACTGGCAATCATTGATCAGATGGTGGGGTTCCTAGTTTAAGAGTTGGCAGTTAATTGATTTCTCCATTACTTTAGAAAGAATAGAAATAAATGCAACAAGATAATAAGTGGAAGTGAGGGATTTTCCATCCTTTTTTTAGGAACTGGCTAGATGTGAGCAAATTTCCAAACAGTAGCTTTTTTCATTTGCTTATTCCTTTGGAATAAGCAAGTGAAAAAAGCTGACACATAACAAGAGTGAGTTCAGGAGCAGAGGTTTTGAGAACAAGTGGAGAAATACCATTAGGACTCGGAGATTTCTTAGCATCAAGCTTAATTAAAATCATTCTGACATCTGACCACAGGAGGGACTGAATAGAGTCTACTGGAAATGGTGGGAGGTAGTTTACCAAGATCATCGATACACAAGTTGGAAGAAAAATAAGATGCTACAGGTCAGCTTTATCATTGGCTGAAGTGGCAATAGAACCCCATTATTGTAACAGAGGTGGGAATAGAGATGGGCAAAAGTTGCAGCTAATAGCTCTGGCAAGAGACCAGAATGTCTGGCTACCAATAGGACAAGAAGCAAGTCTTCTTCAAAATCTAGTTTGGACTGATTAATAACTGCTTTACAATTATTAATTGTGCAGAGATTAAGATAATTACAATTATTAATTGTGCAGAGATTAAGATAATTACAATTATTAATTGTAGCTGAGAGAGAGAGAGAGAGAATTCTCAATCACCAATTTCTATCCTCTCTAAGAGGATGTTTCCTTCAATTTAGTCTTATTTAAATTACCCAATTCAACAACACCAGATGAAGTTAGTTCCAACATTCAACTACCTGCTTGCTGAAGGAAAACTTCTGCACATCTACACTGCAACTATCCTTCTGCAATCTGAATTTATCTTCCCTTGTGTCTAGTGTGAGCAAGGGGAAGGATTCCATTGGCAGAGGTTAATCGATCCATTCAGAGCCTTAAACACTTCAATCAGATCTCCTCTCAGGTAGCTAGTTTCCAAAAGCAACAATTTTCAGACACTTTTCACAGAAACCTAAATAATTATCGTCTCTCATATTTAAATACAAGTTACACACATTGTTGCTAAAATTGAAAAACTACAAATTGCAAAAAAGACTGAGAAAGAAGTCAGGAAAAAAGTAAAAACAACTTGGTGCATAAATTTGTGAGAGTATTAGCTAAAAAGACCTATGTACATTGAAGAGTTGCTGTTATGGTATCAGTAATGCATTTGATATGGTTTTTAATGATCATTAAGAATGTAACAGAATAAATGGTAGCATATGTCCACAAAAAATTGAATCTACTGAATGGAAGATGAACTGTTTGATTATTCAAAAGATGCCTGTGATACACACATTAATTAATTCCCATTTTCTTTCATAAATAATTTATCTACATTTGATCGATCTTATAGATTTTCTATGTACATTTGATCCCCAAATGTAGATAATTTATCTACATTTGGGGATCAACATTTTCCAGCCATCTCCATCTCTCTCTCTCTCTCGCTTTGGGAAATACTTCTTGTATCATAAGAGTGCCCTCCCCATCCATTCTTTGATGTTATCAAGTACATTTTTTCTTTGTTTTCCTTTTGCTCTTTTGCGCTTAATCTTCCCTTGCAGAATCAGTCTCTGCTAGTCATATTGAGGGCCTCTTATAATATGCCCAAGGTAGGCAGTCTTCTTGCTTGCAATTGTAGTTAGTAGTGTTCTTTGGTCCTTGCCCTCTCAAGGACTTATTGGTAACCTAATCAGTCTATGGAGCATTGAGCATTCTTCTGAGTGTCCACATCTCGAAGGCTCCCAGTTTGCTGGTTTCTGCCTTCCACATGACCCCGGTCTCGCATCCACATAGAAAAGTTCTCCATGTGTAGCATTTGGCCATTCGATATCTTTTCTGAAAATCCACTTTAGCATCACAGAGGTAGTTTTTATAATTCTTCAATACCTCTTTGGCCATACTAATTCTGCTTCAATTTTCTGTGCCTTGGTCATTATTATTTATAAAGATTTTCCCTAGATATTTAAAGCTACACACTTGTTCGATGGGGAAGTTGCCGTTCCGTATTTTGATTATAGGTGAGGTTTGTTTGTTTGTTATTTGGTTTTTAGGAGCATTAGCAACTAAGGCCATATTGCTCCGGGATATGCGGTGGTCATTCCTTGACCTTTCCGCATACTCCGTATTTGGTGGTGACGGGCTCGAACCCCGGTCTAATCAAGAAGCATGTGCTACGCACTGCTGCTCCTTCCCACCTGGCTACGGAGGCGCCCTATAGGTGAGGTGTTTTTGCTTATGATACTAGTTTTGGTCTTTTTGGCATTAACTGTTAATACTTATCTGTTTTCTTGTTACAACCTTGTTGAGGAGTACTCGTAGATTTTCCTCTGATGTTGGTAATGAGGGGCACAGTATCATCTGCGTATCACAGGTTCCTGATAACAGAATTATTAACAGTGATTCCTTCTTTAGGCTTTTGTATTAGATCTGTAATGGTTTTGGCATAGAGATTGTACAGCATAGGAGACAACACACATCCTTGCCTCATTCTTTTCTGGATTTGTACTCAGTCTGTGTTTCCTAACTTTATAGTGATTACCGCTCCTTGCTCAATTTATAGTAACTGTAGTATCCTTAGTTTCTTCAAGAGCTGGAATAGGGTATCGGGTCTCAAGCAATCGAATGCCTTGTTAAAGTCAATAAAGCAGATAAATAGGTTCTGCTGGTGTTCAATTACTCTTTCTGGCAATACATTCAGAGCAAATATTGCTTTTCTTGTGCCAACCCACCTTTTAGAGTCCATCTGGTCTTTTCCAATCTCTTGTTCGTAGTCAATTCTGCATAGAATCATCTTCAAGAGAACTTTCATGGAAAGTTATATGAGGCTTATTGTGCAGTGGTCTGCACATTTTGCTGTTCTTGTCTTTTTTCATATGGGAATAAAGATAGATTTCAGAAAGTCAGGGGGGTAGTTTTCCTCCATTGAGGACATCACTACAAATATTGAGGAGCTGTTGTCTTCCTCTTGTTCCGATGTATCTGAACATTCCAGTTACTTTGTTATTGTTCACTACTTTAATCGCTTGGTCCAGTTCTTCCATCAGAAAGTCTTGATGTTCACCATCTGTTTGGGTGTTGCCATTTCTTAGTTGTCTTTCCTTATTGCAGTATAGTTCTCTCAGATATTCTTGTCATCTGTCCTTTTTTTGTTACTTGTCCATAATTTCTCTGTTGTTTTTATCTACAACCATGCAAGAGAATCTGGCATCTTGCATGGTTTTTTTCTGATGTATAGTTTCTTCACTTTTTTGTGGACTAGATGTTCCTTGTGCTCATTTTGCAGAAATTCAATCATTTCACATCTCTTCACCATCCCTATCTGTGTTGCCTTCCTTATTTCCTTTCTAATTAAACTATCATACATGTTATATTTTTCTTCATCTTTGTTCTTAAAAAGTTTTTCCTGCACTCCATTAGATCTAGTATTTCACTTCTGATCCACTGCTGTTTGGCTTTCCTTTGAGCCCATCGAAAAATTGCATTTGCAACATCTGTCATTATCTTCTTGAACTAGGTCCACTCAGATACTGCATCTCTATCTAGTAGATCAAATTTACTCTTCTCCATTCATTCTTCAGTTGTAACTGTGAAATGTCTCCCATATATATATTTGCCCCAGCCTTTCATTAGTTCCTTACTCTTGACAGTCTTTAATTTTATAACCAGCTTCCCTTTAGTGGACAGTGGTCTGAGCTGATAATGGGTCCAGGATAGGTTTTGTTGCTTTTAATTATGTTTCAGAATCTTCAGTTGGTAATAATGTAGTCTATCTGATGTCGATTAATCCTTGATTGGGCATCATTGGGAGCCTTACATATGTATAATCTTCATGGTGGTATCTTGAACTAGATGTTCGTAATGACCATTTTGTTTTCTTGGCAAAAGCAAACCAGAGCATCTCCCTTTTCACTTCTGGTTTCTAGCTTCGATAGGCCAACCGTGATGCCAACTCTGCCTGTTCCAACTTTGGCACTGAAATCTCCCATAACTACATTGATTCCTTTTCTTTTGGCCCAGTTTAGGATGTATTTGAAGTCTTCTAGGAAATCTTAGTATTCTTCATCACTGTAGTATGATGTCATTGGTGCATAAACCTGTATGATGTTAAGTTGTATTAGAAGAGTATTAAATCGGGCTAATACTATTGTGTCTGAAAAAAACCTAGTATCCATTTAGGAATCTGATCTTTTCATTCCTGATAAGAATTCCCACTACTCTGTAATGTTCATTTCCACAAACTATACGAGTTTTAATGGTGGCAGGAACTGTAAAACCAGGAAAGAGAATAGGATGCAATTACCAAAATATTCTTAAGAAAATCGGGAAAAGAGATCACACATTAATTCAGATTCCATTCAATATAAAAACAAAATTTAATAAAATACCAGTTTATAAAGAAAAATCTACAGAAAACAAAAAACTGGGGACAAACAGATATCTGCACGCTTAATACCTTAAATAAAAGCTTTTAAAAAATGCATTAACCTTACCTTTATGAAAGTCAATAGCCTGCTTTCTTCTGCTTCTTTAAGCTTGAAAGAGAAGTAAATGATAAATATAAATTACAAAAATTTTAAACACATAATATAACAACAATGTTACAGAAGGTGAATTAATATGTTACCCATACAGCACAATATCTGTATGACCAAGGATATTATGTTATTTGAATATCAATACATAAACTTGAAAGTAATTTTTCATACTGAATCCTTTAAAGAATACAGACAGGTAGAGCACTCTCTGAAATTGAATTAGATCAATGAAACACTCCATAACACATGTGAAATGATGTCTATTAGTATTAGTAGAGGCATTTGATGCAAGAAAGCAAGCTTATGCAGCATCAGCCAAAAAAAAAAACCACTTCCACTTCACCCTCTGTTCGTTCGAAATACCTGTCCAGCTGAGCCTTAAACTTATTTAGGCTATCAACTTCCACGACGAGGGATGGAAGTCTGTTCCACCAACCAACCACCCGCTGGCTAAAGGCAAATTTCGGCACGCCTATCCTACATTTGTCTTTCCTCAATTTGAATTTATGCCCTCTCAGGTGATTATTTTGAGCAAGAGGAAGAATCCCATCATCATTGAGCATGCTCAAACCATTCAAGGCTTTATACACCTCTATCAGATCACCTCGCTGGTGCCTAGTCAGTTACACAGACAAGAGTTAACTTGCATTAATAAAACACTATAAAAGCAAGGGCAACCAAAGCTCAATATGTCCTATGTCTAAATCAGATTTAAAAATTACATAAGGGATACCTCTATCTTTCTCGATAGGATTACTTCTCTTCTAAACTCTTCAAATTCAACCCCTTATTCTTGTTTACAAGTGGTTCAAAATTTTAAATGATTAAAATATATAATTCATTAAAATCCAATAAATATATTCAATTCTCTAAGCTCGTGAATGGCCAGACACCCCCGAGATCACAGCCGAAGGACCACAACCCGACCCTAAATCTATCCAATACACCACGTAACCTCAAGAAATTGAAAACACTGTTTCAAAGTTTTAAAAAGTAAAAACTGATAAAATTCACAAATATACTAAAATACGATGATGAATATACTTTAAAATTGCTTTCCTTCCTAAAGGGACAAAACTTTGACATACTGTCGCGATCACAGGTAGGAATCAAACTGTCTAATGTGAACTTTCCCCACGTTATTTATTACTGACAGATTACTTGCTAACACGCACACATGCATGAAAAAGTCCACAAATCCGATGTGAGAAAAGGTATTAATAACACACATGCACGCACGCAGCATGCACACACAGGAAAAACAGGCACAAAAAATAGGTAATTAACCTCTTGGTCATGCCAACGCTTTGAACGTGGTGCAATACTGAGGCAGCTCATTGTGAAAGCATATTGGTACAATGTGAGAATTAAGACTGTTGGATTATCTGTATTGCTCAAATCCTGCTGACTATGAAAACTGATTAAAGGAGAATATAGTCCTGGAAGCATTTCATCAAATTTATTTACCAAACTCCTAGCACTGATGTACACGCAAGTATACATGCACCTGTTCCTATTCTTAGCTACCCTAACATAGTCCATGTATTTATTTGTTCCGCAATGGCTCCTAGCAATCTCCCAAATCCCCTGCATCTTGTTTTCCAGGATGCTCATTCTGAGCAATCCAATTTGCTCATTCCAATAGAAGCAGTGCAAGAATCACTTCAGGGAGACAAATGTCGCCCTTTTTTGTATAGATTCTTAAAATTTCAAATGTTGTATTTATTTATTTTATTTTATTTTATATTTATTATTATTTCTTTTAAGTAAAAGGGCCAAAATTTTAGAGAATTCTATATTGTAGAGTCTATTAATTTTAATTTGATTGTAAAAATTATTAATTACATGTGTGCACGTGTA
This sequence comes from Mastigoproctus giganteus, assembly GCF_048544385.1. NCBI lineage: Eukaryota > Metazoa > Arthropoda > Arachnida > Uropygi > Thelyphonidae > Mastigoproctus > Mastigoproctus giganteus. The sequence continues at coordinate 209,018,569 of NC_143580.1, read as the reverse complement.
CACATACGTAAATTAAACTGCCATTGTAGTATTTTCAAAGAGATCATCTGAAAGATATCAATAAAGCAGGACCCCACTAATTTGTAAAGGCTATTTTTTAATAGTTATCAATATTTTCAAAGATAACACCGAAATTTTAGCTGTTTTGTGTTTCTGAAGCAATAGTTTACATATAAGTTGCAAACCTGCATACGTAATGCACTACACTTACTATTATGCCACTTTCAACCTTTTTTGAATGCATTTAAACAGAATAAAAAATTTTTAAAACTAGTTTATAAAATTATAAACAAATCATATCTTAAATCTTACTGTACAAACATGATAATTGTAGTACGAATATAATAACAATGATGTCATGATTAATAAAATTATTTGAAAGCTTTAAATACTGTTACACATAAAAGACTGATCGACAAATTGGAGCAGTGTGGAATTAAGGGAAAGTTACTCATATGGATAAAGGAATGGATGAATGGGAGAAAGCAGAGTGGAGGTGCCTCCATAGCCAGGTGGGAAGGAGCAGCAGTGCGTAGCACACGCTTCTTGATTAGACTGGGGTTCGAGCCCATCACCACCAAATACAGAGGATGTGGAAAGGTCAGGGAATGACCACCGCATATCCCAGAGCAATATGGCCTCAGTTGCTAATGCTCCTTAAAAAAAAAAAAAAAAAAAAAAAACCAAACCAAGCAGAGAGTGGTTATTAATGGACAAAGAGCTCTTAGTGGACTAATGTAATTAGTGAAGTACTCCAGGGTTCAATGCTAGGCACATTGTTTTCTATATATATATTAATGATACTGATGAAAGTACACCAGGCTTAATGTTTAAGTATGCAGATGATACAAAGGTTCACAGGGTGGTTAATGACAGTAATCAAGGTAAGCAACTGCGACAAGATCTAGAAAAATTAGGAAGATAGTCTGAGAATTGGCAGTAATTCCATATTAACATAGCAAATGTGAGAAACTACACTCAGCCCTGGGGGGGGGGGTAATTGTGCAGTTACATATGAAGTTCTCTGAGCAGTGCAGACAGGCCATCAGGAAGCTCATCGGGTTTAGTCAATGATATACAGAATTTTGATAGCAAAGATAAGGAGGTGATTATCCCATTGTACAAGACCATGGTTAGGCCACATCTTGAGTAATGCATACCTGTAGCCTTCATTTTAAAGAGCTGCTGGAATGGGTGAAGAGAAGTACAATGAGATTAGTGAGAGGAATAAAAGGCTGCACTTATCAAGGACCACCTCAATTTTGCAAATTATGTGTTATGTGTTAAAATTAAATCCAATTATGTGTTTTAGCACTGAGAATGTCATTACCACTGAGCTTACTCAGCCCACCATTCAAAGCTCAGTGGTAATGACATTAGTAGTAGTAGTGGCATGTGATGCAAGAAAGCAAGTGTATGAGCTTATAAAGCATCAGCAAAAAAAAAAAAAAAAAATCACACCATTCCCTCCAAATGCCTGTCCAGTTCCTCCTTAAATTTATTTAACCTGTCTCTCTTGGTAAGAGGATTCCCTTCATTCCCCTCACCAATCTTGTTGCCCTTCTCTGTACACTCAAGCAAATCTACATCCTTCCTAAAATGAGGCCTCCAGCCCTGTACGCAGTACTCAAGGCGCGGTCTGACCATTGCCTTATACAGAGGGACAATCACCTCCTTCTTCCTGCTAGCAAAATTCCTATATATCGTTGACAAAACCCAGTGACCTACCCTGGCAGCCTGTCTGCATTGCTCAGAAAACTTCATATCTGACTGCACAATTACTTCCAGGTCTTTTTCATTTTCTACCACTTTAAGTGTAGTACCACACAGTTGATACGTTTCTCTGATGGTTACTTCTACCCATATGCAGTACTTTGCATTTGTCAAGGTTAAACTTCAGTTGCCACTTCTTAGCCCATCTGCCCAAATTATCTAGATCCTGTTGCAGTAGCACACTGCCATTACTGTCATTAACAACACTGCCAACCTTTGTAACATCAGCAAACTTCGACACTAAGCCTGATATACCTTCATCAATATCATTAATAAATATACAAACTAACAGAGGACCCAACACCGAACCCTGTGTTGATAGTTGGTTGTTGTTTTGGTTTTTAGGAGCATTAGCAACTAAGGCCATATTGCTCCGGGAATATGCGGTGGTCATTCCCTGACCTTTCCGCATCCTCCGTATTTGGTGGTGACGGGCTCGAACCCCGGTCTAATCAAGAAGCGTGTGCCACGCACTGCTGCTCCTTCCCACCTGGCTACGGAGGCGCCTCCGAACCCTGTGGGACTCCACTAATAACATTAGTCCACGAAGACCAGCACCCATTGATTACCACCCTTTGTCTTCTCCCACTCAACCATCCTTTTATCCATTGTAGCAACTTACCCTTAATACCATTCTGCTCCAATTTGTACAATAGTCTTCCATGCACAACAGTGTCAAAAGCTTTCCTGAAATCCAAATATATGATATCAAAATTATTTTTTGATATCATACAATCTTCCTAATGCTCAGAATACAGATATGAGGAACAATCATAGATTCAAACTGCAGAAGGATTGTTGTAGTTCAGATTCAGCCAGCATGTGGATGACTGTTGGAATAAACGTGTAACTGTTGTTGTGGAAACAGATAGTTGGAATAAATTCAGAGAAGTATTGGAGTGGGATGAACGGGTCATGTGGGATTTTTTTTTTTTTTGGCTAATGCTTTCATGCATCATTAGTACAAATACTAATAACATTGAAGAATAAAAAAAATTAAAAAAAAAAGAAGCTATACAAGTGCAACAATGAATAGCTAGACATTGAGTTCTAAAGAAGAACATGAACAGTCACAGCTGATAATCAGATCAAGATTATTGGTTTGTGTTGCTGCTTCTCTTCTCTTTAGTAGGGAAAATTGATAATGTTACCAACAGAAAACTGCAAATGGGAAGAATTCAAAGAAGTAATCAAAGAACCTATGAAGTTTTTCATACCAACAATGAGATAACATTCGAAGTTTAGACCTATATGGATTATCTGGACAAAAGAGACTAAGAACAGGGAAGAAAATGCATGGAATGATTTCAAATTATCAGAAGGAAACATACAGCAAGTACAAACAAGTCTGCAATCAAGTCAAAAGCTGGGCATAGGAAGACTAAAGCAAGTTATGAGAACTTTTTGCCTACGAAAGAGATGATGATTAGAAAACTGTTCTTTAAGTTAACAGGAAGAAAGGAATGACCCCCGCTGGCACATTAAATGGTCTCATTTTTAATGATCCTGTTCAGGTTGTTGACAAACTGAATAGGTACTTTGAATGTATTCAAAAAGCCAGTGAAAGTAGCGTCATTGGAAGGGGGGGGGGTAAGAAATTAAACAAACTTTCTGAAGAAAAAATATTGCCAGAATATGAAAATGCATCAAGGCCTTCACGGTGAAGGAAATTTTCCAAAATATAATAGTGTACAGACAATAATAGTAATAATAATAATAATAAAAAATTGCTATGCTTGTACCATGTTTGGCACATAGTCTTAGTTTTGCTGGTGTGCATGCAGCATCAATAACTTCTGGAATATTAAGTTTTTTTGGTATCGTTTATTTAATTTTTTTTCTGGTCTCTGGGAAATTTTAATGAATACTGTAAAGATATTTCATTTAAAGAACATACACACAAAATATGATATTCTAAAGAATGAGCTATAAAATCGTTGTTCTTAGAAATAACAAAAGTTCGAGAAGTCTTAATTAATATTGAAGATACATCTGCAAATTCAGAAACTATCGCTATTGTTCAAAGTCTGCTTGTACAAATAGACTATCCACTTTTATGCAGACTGGCTATACGGAATAAAATTCTTCATAATACTGACTGTGTAAATAAAGCATTGCAAGCTAAAAAGCTATGCATATGTAAAGCTTAACAATTAATAATCAGATTGATAAAAAATCTCCAAGAAATATGGAAAAATGAATTTCAGATATTTTTGGATATGCTGTTACCATAGCAGAAAAAAAACTGATATACCAGCTAATCTTCCAGAAGAAAGAAGAAAAAAAAAAAAAAAAAAAAAAAAAAAAGAATGACACTTTATGAATCGTAAGACAATTTCAATTTATCTGCTAAACAACAATTTTTTTATTGAAATTACATACGTTTTGGATGTTCTTTTCAATGACTTAAGCAGATTTTAAAAACTGAATATTATTTATCCAGATTTTGATTTTCTATTTGGAACTTCACTCGCATTAATTAATAAATCTGATTTGCAGAAGGCTGTTTCTGACCTTGCATTAAAATAAAACAAAGATTTAAATGTGCCAGATATTTCAACAGAAATCAAAAGTTTCAAAAATCATATTTTGTCAATTTTGCAGGATATAAAATCTGTAACCCCTGTTCAACTTCTCAAATTCATTCATGAGTATTGTCTGACAGAAATAGCATTATGAATTTGTCTTACCCTTCCAGTAACAGTAGCTTCTTGTGAAAAGTCCTTCAGTAAACTTAAATTGATTAAAAATCACCTTAGAACAACTGGACAAGAATAACAAATCAACATATCAATTATATCCATTCAAAACCACGTCGCAAAAAAGATAAATTATGATAATAAAATTATTGATGGCAAAATCAAGAAAATTCAATTAAAATAATAAAATTTCATTGCATATTTTTAGTTCATGTCATAATGTTGAAAGTACTTCATACTATATTTCATGATCTAGTACTTTATACTATATATAAACCTTTGGTCCTTGAGGTTGTCACAGACATTCTCTCAGTTATGCCAGACAAGCTGTACTTGCTACCTGGGAGTCTAAAATGCTGATGGAACTGATATTCGGGTGACACTCAAGTCAAGTGGACCCAATTTCGGCGAAGTCCGGACAGTCTGTGACAGCCAAATCCTCTGCTTGCACCTTCACGATGGTGGGACTGTTAGTAATCCTGGGTATAACCCCCATGCACAAGTACATGGCGGGTGACCACCCAGGTGTGAACCAACGTAAGCAGGGGTCGAGGTGTGGCGCCCACACCACATGGAGGAATGCCGCCCCTCTATGTTACCAGGCAGTACTAGGTGGAAGATGACTCTCATCAACCGGTGCAATACCACCACTTTGCTTATTGGAGGCTTGAAGTGGTGGAACCCATGTTTAGTCTCTAGAGCTAAGTTCCGGTCAACCCTTCCCTATCTCTTCCATCATGCAGTATGATTGTTGACTTTTGAGGTTATGATGAACGTTGTGGCGAGATCCAATATTCCTTACATTTCGAGGGTACAGCTCTAAAATGGTTTTCGCAGGCCGGCCGCTAGTTAGTACACCGGACCGGACCTATTGGTAACTCTCTAGGAGGCTTCCGGATCAGCTAGTGTATAATCTTGCTACCTCTACTCTACCAGATAGTGACTGGAGGGAGTCCGAGTAGTGTGTATGCGGGGAGCATTGTCGAAGCCACGTTATGTCAAGGATCTGGGTATATTCTTACCACATGTACGCCATATCCAAAAATTTCATTACTTCATACAGCATGTCCCACCCACTTTTCTTACTACTGAATACACCATGAACTGTCAAACTAATAGAGCAAGCTTATCTGCGAAAAGATCTAAACCTCCCAAGGACTTCCTAATTCATTTCACAAATATACGTGGTCTCAATTCTAATCTCGACGATGTCCATTTCCACTTGCAGTCTGCCAAACCTCATGTACTTTTTCTGACAGAATCTCAGTTATCGGTTGATTCAACTACTGCTCATCTCAGATGCCCAAATTATTCGCTGTATGATTCCTTTCGCCTCAAAGGTGGTACTTGTGCATATGTCCGTTCTGATATTCCCTGTCAGAGACTTGGCAATTTGGAATCTCCTCTCTTTGATCTTCTCTGGCTTAAAATCTCTCTACCTCATTGTGTCAAATTCATCTGTTGTCTCTACCGTTCTCCCAACTCGACTAATCACTTGGAGCTCTTTGACTTCCTCTCGTTGCAACTTGACTTTCTCCAGTCCAACTCTCCTAACAGGGAGGTAATTTTCCTTGGTGATTTTAATGTTCACAACCCCAGCTGGCTTCCGTTTTCTAGTCACACCGACCCAGCAGGTAGAGATGCTGAGGCTTTTGCAATTACTAATGACCTAGCACAGATTGTTCATTTACCTACAAGAATACCGGACAATCCTAATCATACAGCCAATACGCTTGATCTCTTTCTCACAAACAACCCTTCTAAGTACACGGTCGAAGTGAGAGCTCCTTTAGGCACTTCAGATCACAACTTGGTGATTGTCTCTTCTCCAATGGAACCTTTATCTCATGGCTATTCCCAACCTCGTGTTGTTTGGCATTACAAGAATGCAAAATGGGATGACCTGCGAGATTTCTTTTCTTCTTTTCCTTGGTCGGATTACTGTTTTAAAAGTTCTGATGTCAACGTTTGCTCAGATCGTGTCAGTGAAATTATTCTTGCAGGAATGGAATCCTTTATCCCACACTCCACTTTAAAATCTCGTCCTTTATCTAAACCTTGGTTTTCCAATAAATGTGCTAAGGCTGTTCAAGAAAAGAATGTTGCATATCGTAATTGGCTTGTTTCTAATTCTTCAGTTTCATTTTCTGCTTACACCAAAGCTCGCAACAATTGTAAAGCAGTTATTAATCAGTCCAAACTAGAGTTTGAACAGGCTAAGAGTAGAAAACTTGCTTCTTGCCCTAATGGTAGCCGAGCATTCTGGTCTCTTGCCAAAGCTATTGGCCGCAACTTTTGCCCATCTCTGCTCCCACCTCTGTCCAAATCAGATGGTTCTGTTGTCACTTCAGCCAAGGATAAAGCTGACCTGCTAGCATCCCATTTTTCTTCCAGCTCATGTATTAATGATCTTGGTAAAACACCTCCCACCATTCCCAACACACCCCATTCAATGCCTCCTGTGGTCTTCCATCAAAAGGATATCAGAAGGATTTTGATGAATCTCGATGCTAAGAAAGCTCCAGGTCCTGATGGTATTTCTCCACTTGTTCTCAAAACCTGTGCTCCTGAACTTACTCCTATTCTTTGCCGCCTTTTTTTACTTTCTTATTCTAAAGGTGTTTTTCCTTCTGCTTGGAAATTTGCTCATATCCAGCCAGTTCCTAAAAAGGGTGACAAATCCCTCCCATCCAATTATCGTCCCATTGCGATTACTTCTACTCTTTCTAAAGTAATGGAGAAATCAATTAACCGCCAACTCTTAAACTACCTAGAAACCTTCCGTCTGATCAACGATCACCAGTATGGATTCCGTCAGTGTCGATCCACTGGTGATATTCTGGCTTATGTTACCCATTTATGGACTAATTCAATGGAAAGGTTCGGTGAATCACAAGTAGTTGCTCTTGACATCTCAAAGGCTTTTGATCGTGTTTGGCATAAAGGTCTTCTAAACAAGCTTCCATCTTATGGTTTGCCAACTGTTTTTAGTAATTGGTTATCCAGTTTTCTCTCTGATCGCTCACTGAGGGTGATGGTTGATGGCTCTCTGTCTTCTAACTTCTCCACTAATGCCGGTGTCCCCCAAGGTTCAGTTCTTTCCCCCACTCTTTTCCTCTTGTATATCAATGACCTTCTTCCATTGACTGGAAATCCTATCCATAGTTTTGCCGATGATAGCACACTGCATTCAACTTTCCATTTTGAGAAACCTTGTCCTGCTCAATCAGCTTCAACTTCTCGAAAATCTGCTACCAATTCCTTAAATGCCGATCTTCAGGTAATTCTCCAGTGGGGCAAAGACAACTTAGTTGATTTCAACCTTCTAAAACTCAGTCTTGTCTTATATCTCGCAAAAAGGATTCTTCTGCTCCTATGCTTATCTTTAGTGACACTCCAATTTCTAGGCAAAATGATATATCTCTTTTGGGGATTACCCTGACTTCTAATCTCTCTTGGCACAAGCACATTACAAATATTGCTTCCTCTGCATCTAAAAAACTTGGTTTTCTCTTTCGCTCTCGGCGTTACTTTTCTTCCAAACAGCTGCTCACTCTGTATAAATCGCAAATCCGCCCTGCCATGGAATATTGTTCCCACATCTGGGGTGGTGCCCCCAAAACCTCTCTCAGGCTTCTTGATTCCATTCAGAAGAGGGCAGTTAGGTTAATTAATGATTCATCTCTAACAGAGTCTCTCCACTCGCTGTCTCATAGACGCACTGTTTCTTCTGCATGCCTCTTCTACAGATACTTCCATGGGCACTGTTCTTCTGAATTAGCTTCTATAATTCCCGCTCTCTCTTTCAAAACAGTCCAAACACGTGCCGCCACCAGCCAACATCCATTTACTGTCCAACTTCAAACCCACAGAACCAACTTTTCATCTTCCTCATTTATTCATTCAACTGCCGTCTTCTGGAACAACCTTCCTTCATACGTATTTCCTGAAAATTACAATCTACAGAAGTTCAAGTCCAGTGTCAACAAATATCTTCTTTCGTCTTCTCAATCTCCAACCCAAGCACGGTACTAAGTACTATAGGTTCTAATACCTCTCGTGTTTGGGGTTCACATAAAAAAAAAAAAAAAAAACAATTTGTGATGTTTTTTATTTCTTTACATTTTTGTTTTGTTATATTTATTGTATTATTTAAATTATTTTATTAATAAATATATGCAAATCATAGATTGCTGCAATAATAATTTTTATAAATACATAAAGATTGACTACCAGGATATAATGAGGGCTTACTTATATTACCTTTCCCCCAGATGTAGGATTGCCTATTCAAACAGATAGTACTGTGAAATGTCACTCAGCATACTGTGTTTCATGTAACATATCTGATCGGTTGCCGAAAGCCATATGGCAGGGATAAGTGAGCAAGTGAGATAGGCCAATTTGTGTAGGTGTGATAAAAAAAAGTAAACAGTTGAGTTTCTGCACAATGGAGAAGTGTATTCTGTATTGCCCATTATCAAGTATTTATTAAAATCTGTGCATATAATTTTTAAAGTGTTTATTTAAATTTATTAGCCACAAAAAAGTTTTTCTAATTATCAAATTTCGGCAATCCTATAAGGAGTAGCAGCCACTGAAAACATCTAGCAAATAGAGAGGGAAAGGATGTTGTATATAAGTTATTCCAAGATCTTGTTGACTAAGTTTACCAAGATGACCACACCACCATGCACAGCATCCAATGTATTCCAATCTCATCATTAGAATAGTTTTTATGGAGGTGGAAATTTCAGAAATTAAATAAACTTCATAAAGACAGAAACCAACTAGTGAGTAGCAATTAATTAAGTCTTGAATATCATCAATTTAAGTCTTGAATATCATCAAATTAAGTCTTGAATATCATCAAATTAAGTCTTGAATATCATTTCACGTTGCCAGGAAAGCTTCTGCAATTCCACTGTAAAATAAAAGGCATTACTTGAATTTAGTGAAAGAAGCTGTATCTGACTCCTTTTTTTTTTAGTGTGCTGGATTAACACATTCAGACTTTGGTTTGTTTGTTTTTGCAAAGAAAGGCTGAATGGTGTTCATATCGCTATACATACATATATATTTATAGAATCAGATCTTCCTGTTCGGATGAGTCACTTGCATCCACAGATACATCTTGAATACTCCTTGTTGAATTTGAACTTGGACTATATGATGTAATAGCAATCACTGGAGGAAGCAGAGATATTACAATACCAGTGACATCTCTGGAGGAAGCAGAGATGTTACAACACGAGTGACATCTCTGGAGGAAGCAGAGATGTCACTGGTATTGTAAGGAATATACTTACCTGGTCAAGTGATTAAGAAATTGGACTTTTGTTGAGACAGGACAGGCAGATTCCATTCACAGATGATATTTTTGAGGGAGATTGTAACATCAGCTTGAGTGACCAGTGTTTGATGTTTCTGTGCAACATTGACAGATTTGTTAGGCAAACTGAATACAATTAGTTTCCTTGCTTCTAGATAACTTTGATTACAAACTTATAGTTTCTAATTTTTTCCTCAGTTTTCCCTTCACTTCTCTTAGAATACACAGGGTGGTTGCCATTACAAGTTAGGGTAGATCATTTCTATCATCAAATGATCACTTTGAATATGATCAAAGAATTCGCTGTTGGGATAGGTGAAGGATTGCTTTGCATGTTGTTTAAGAGTGGCTATACTTTTGGCACGTATAACATTTCAAGGGATTGGGAATATAGGGATGAATGCACCAAAGTACATAACCAACTTTTATCAGTGAGGTTAGGTTTCAGGTATGAATTCCTGGTAGGTGTAAGTTTACTATCTTTTTTAATCATAATTTGTTTCATTCAAATTGCATTTTGTCCCAGAACCTCTGGGAATTATTTCTTTGTCTGTGACATTGAAGATATGCTGGCATATAACACCCTTAGATGTATTTAGAGTTGCACTGGAAGATACTTTCACTGGAATTCCAGCAAAATTTGTAAGTTGTAGGAGATTCTCCAAATACTTGTGGTTTATGGAAAATGCCACTAGTACAAGGAGGCATTCAATAAGTTATCTACCTAAGCTAAGGTACTTCCCAAAGTTATATTTTAATGATTCATGATTTATCATGTTCCTACATATCTCATCTTAAATCAGATTACTACTTTTGATCCCACCATGTTTTTAGTTTGTGCAACTGTAACAGAAAGAAGGAAGACATCTGTATAAATTTATGGATTTGATGAAATTGGAACATCATTCAGTCATCGAGTTTCTCACTGAAGAAGAAATTGGTTCAAAGGCCATTCATGAAAGGATGGTGGCTATGTATGGCAACAGTGCACATTCAGAGTACTAGGTGAAATTCTGGTCAAAACAATTCAAGTGGGGTGGACAGTCCATCGAAGATAGTAATCATGGCATGTGATGCAAGAAAGCAATTGTATGAGCTTATGTAGCATCAGGGGAAAAAAAAAAAAAAAAAAAAAAATCAAACAACCATTCCCTCTAAATATTTGCCCAGTTCCTCCTTAAATTTATTTAACCTATCAACTTCCACAACAACATATGGAAGCTTTCTCCAGCAATTAACCACCCGCTGGGTAAAGGCAAATTTCCGCACATCTATTCTACAGCTATCTTTCCTCAATTTGAATTTATGCCCCCTTAGATTCGTAATCTGAACAAGTGGAAGAATCCCGTCAGAATTCAGCAAGCTCAACCCATTCAAGGCCTTATACACCTCAATCAGATCACCTTGAAGGTGCCTAGTCTTCAGCCACTGCAATTTTCAGAATTTAAGCCTCTCTTGGTAAGAGGATCCCTTCATTCCCCTCATAATACTCTTATAACTTCAGATTACGGCACAGTTTAACTAATGTACAAGTTAGTGCATTTGCATCATTTCTGTACATAGCCAACTACATAAGTAGCTATAAATAAGCATCATTAAGTATATCTCATATTGTGAATACCTTCACAACAAGTTGCCATGACATTGCACTACCTCAAATAAGTAACGCTCCGTAGGAGAAGACTATTGTTACTTATTCTCAGCGGATACCATCACCCATATGACACTGTTTCGGAGCTTACTGGTTCCTCATCATAGGGTGAGCAGATGACAAGACAAGTATTTACAATATGAGATATACTTAATGATGCCAATCTATAGCTACTTATATAGTTGGCTATGTACAGAAGTGATGCAAATGCACTAACTTGTACGTTACTTAAACTATTTACATAACCTGAGGCTTTAGCCCTAAACTATACCGTAATCTAAATTACTCTGCGTCATCAGGCATTTCTCATATTGTGGATTCATATTTCACAACTCGGTTGTCATCATTGCAACACCAGGATACCTGCCCACCCACCATGAGAAGCCAATAAGCTCCGAAACGGTGCCGTATGGGTGATGGTATCCGCTGAGAATAAGTAACAATAGTCTTCTCCTATGGTGAAGCATTACTTATTTGAGGTAGTGCAATATCATGGCAACTCACTGTATTCACAATATGAGATATACTTAATGATGCCAATTTATAGCTAGTTATGTAGTTGGCTATGTACAGAAATGATGCAAATGCACTAACTTGTACATTAGTCTTATAATTCTTATACGAACAGTCAGGTTGCATCATAAGACAAAACAATACACTAACAATCTCTATGAAATATACATCCAATGAAATATGCATGTATGTACATATGGAAATGTGTACACCTTTCAACTGAAGTGTATTAGTCATTTCATTACTGGTTTTAAGTATATATTCACTTTTAAGTTAAGATTACCAGGCCATTCTTGAACTGTGCTGCAAAGACAGAGTATGAAGCAGGTTCATTCATCTTTATTTATAAGTTTTCTCTAAATATTGAGTTCATTAAAAGCAAATTTTGGTGGGTTCAACCTACAACCAGCATCACATAAGTTCCACAATTGCATATTCCTTATTGTTTCACCTCACATAGGAATGTAAGGACTGTGAATGGGAGAAGTGATCTGTATTTGTGATACTTTGAAAATTTATATTTTACCCTGCATAATGACTATGTAAAAGTTTTTTTTTTTGGATTAACTGTAAAACAGTGACTTACACAATTACGCAGTGTATCCAGGGCTCGAAGAAGAGGAGTCTGTCCATTCTTATTATACATTTTTGCCATCTGACAAAGCAAATCTTTTGGGGTCATCTCGGCATTTGCACATTTCTGAAAATTGAAAATAGTAAACTATGAAATGCCAGAGGAAATATTTGATTCTCAGCTAAAAAAAAAAAAAATAGTTGATTAAAATAAAGAAAAACAATAGCTGAATGTAAGAAAATAATATGGAACTGAAAAATTATTCTAAAAAGTAAAATTAAATATTATTTACAGCAATAACAGTGACAGGATTTTTAGCAGAAATTGCAAATATCAGAGAAATAATAAATTCCCAGGACTGCATACTGATTGCCGCTGAGTCTCCAAAACGAGTTCTGGTTTATAAAAGTAAATTCTTCTAAACCCAGTTCTCTTTTAATAATGATCAGTTTAAGTAATGTATTATAAATTGGTTTTTCAACTATTCTTTAAATTTAATTTCTGTTTGTAAATTTAATCTTGAATGTTTCTTAACTATAACTAACACCAAGGCAAGGCTACCAAAAAAAGCCATGGCACAGAATAACATGATTTAGACCTAAAATGCAGCAGTCAATTCCATTGCAAATTAGTCCTTACTGCTTGTTCAAGCTGTTTATGTATTCAAAGGAAATGCATCCAAGCATAAAACAACTGATTACTCAAAACTTGGTGAATTAAACAAGGGACAAGGTATTCTTGTATTGACTGTGGCCTCCAGGGTTACCCCTATATACCGCTGTAGCAACAGTAGGTTATTTTTAGCTGGCAAGTGTGTGTAAGTGCGTGTATGTAAGTATATATGTGTGTTGTGATGGTTGTTGTTTGCCGGCCCTGGAGTTATAGCAGCCGGGAGGCAGGGAGCAAGCTACCTGCGTCCCGACTCCCGTCCCTAGCCACATGGAGGCGCTCAAGGAACTATCTAAATTACACTAAGTGGGATTCCAACAAGTGGAATCCCGGTTATAATAAATAAGGAATAGGGAGGAGAAAGTAGGAGAAAAGAAAGTAGAAGAAGAAAAGAGAGCAAAACACTCTCTCAGGAAAAAGAAGAAATAGTAAAGAGGAAAACACTAGTTGGAAAATCTAACAAGCGAGAGAGCTTGAAGAGGTAAAATTTTGAAGCCCGAAGGCTTGTAATTTTGAAAGAAAGATTCTCCTAGCTGGGAAGGAAGCCCAACCTGCACCGACAAGGGGAAAAAGAAAAGTCTCAAGGAAAGAACATAGGTAATGTACAAGTGGCTATTAGACAGCCACGTAAAAGAATAAATTAAGATAAATAATAAATACTTATGTCACCAATATGAAAAATAGCAGTAAACATATTAACAAATTTCACTGCATAAGCAGAGAGTAAAATATACAATATTTACAAAATAAGTAATTAAAATCTTAGCTGAACAACCAGTCAACCAAGAAATTAACAGAAATAGTCAACCAGAAGAAATGCAGAAACATATATGCAAAACACAAAGAGACAAACAGAACTCACCCAAGGCAAAGATATGCCAAAGGCAAAACCAATAAATTCTGTACAAATAAATTAGTTAACCAAATCAAAAGCAATTCTAAATTTAAATCTAAGTATAACAAATTAAATCAAAATAATAAGTTAAATTTTAAACAATAATTAATGAATATGCAGAGAAAATGTCTCTGCACAAGTAATCTAATCTATATACATATGTACATAACCAGCAAGTGCAAAGCTGCTACCACAAGCTGCGAAAAACAAAACTTGTTTCAAATAACAAGACATGTAACAATAATGCATAGGTAAGCATTTAAAAAAAAAAAAAAAAAAAAACCCTCAACCTGCAGGCATGAACAAAAGCTAAAACTATACATTTTCACTGCAACTGGCAGTAGAAAAGAAAATAATAGCAAGACTGGAGGAGGAGAACAACGCCTCCAACTTGGATCTGAGAGGGCGGAGAGAGGTCCATCCCACCCCTCAGAACCAAAACTCATTTACAACTAAAAATGCTAGACCAAGAACTATATGGTACTAGCAAAAACCCAACTGATTGCAGCTGCAATCAGGCAGGAAAGAAAAATACAACAAATAATCAGCCCCGCAGGAAAACAAAATTAAATCAAAATACAAGCAGCAAGAGAAGCAGCTAGCAGTAAAACAGTCTAGAGAGGAAAATCATCTCATTCAACCAGAACAGCCAACTGAAAGTTGGATCTGAGGGAGCAGGGAGAAGTCCATCCCACTCCTCAGAGCCAAACAGACAATGCAAGAAGAGAAAACTGTCTCTTCAACAAAATAATGAGCTAACCACACAAGTAATGTACAATATAAACATTTAAGATTAAACTGCTGATTCATAGAGTATACCAAGTATATACACACTAATTTTACTCTTGTAAGACTAATGTTTGTTTGTTATTTGGTTTTTAGGAGCATTAGCAACTAAGGCCATATTGCTCCGGGATACGCAATGGTCATTCCCTGACCTTTCCGCATCCTCCATATTTGGTGGTGATGGGCTCAAACCCCGGTCTAATCAAGAAGCGTGTACTACGCACTGCTGCTCCTTCCCACCTGGCTACGGAGGCGCCTGGTAGAAAGGATTTTGTAATATCAACACTCACTAATGAATAACTTTCTTTTCTTTTCTTTTTTATTGGTAGAAGCAATTTATTTTTTCAGTATTGAATGTGTTTCAAAGTATAAAGTGTGTAACGGGACAAAATAGCATCACTGAAGGGGTTTTCAGGACTCAGAGTTTGTGTTTTATATGTAAACTGCCGCTAAGATGACTAAAAATACACTGATATGTGCAACTGATTATTAGGAGGGTTCAAGGTATCAGATTATTATTATTAGTAGTAGTAGTAATACTGGCAATTGAAACAAGAAAGTGTAAGATTTTATTATTCATTGGGGGGGGGGGGAAACCACCATTTCATCTGTCCATTCTTCCAACAATGAATTATCCATGGGAGAAATCAAATCAAATCATCTATCCTGACGCCATCCTTTTTCAATTAATGTCCCACTTTATGCGTGTGTGTTAATGTGTTGTCCAAGAAAAAGTTATAAACCCTTAATCATTAAGTTTACTCAATCGATTTAGGCCTTACACACTTCAATGGGCTTGGCACACCCAGGATCCTGAGCTGGATATCATCATTCTTCTCTTTCTTGGTGATTCCCTTCTACTTCTCTCTCTTAGGGTAACTCGGGATTTTTTTTTTTTTTTTTTTGGCTGGTGCAGCATAAGCCTCAGGCTTCCTTGCACCATATAGCTAATAATAATAATAATAATAATAATAATAATAATCCAGACTCCTTGAAAGTACCTAGTTTCCATTACTGCAATTTGCAGAAATGAAGTAACCCTACACTGCTCAGAGAAGTTCATGTCGGACTGTATGTAATACCCAGGTCAATTTCAATCTCCATCACCTTGAGTGTAGTACGACCAAGCTGGTATGTTATTCTGAGATTACTGCTACCTACACGTAATTACAAAGCAGTAGCAATTAAACTTCAACTGCTACTTCTTAGTCACCTCTGCCTAATTTTTCTAGGTCTTGCTGCAATCATATGCCTTGAAGCATGACATTAACACCTTTTCACTCTTTCTATCATCTGCCAACTTAGACAATAAGCTTGATATTTCTCTTCAATATCTTTGATAAATACAGTAGACAGTAAGGAGGTAGATAGCAGCCTGAGGGATTCCACTAAAAACATTATTGGAAGAAGAGTAGCCATTCATAAACATTGTCTTCTGCAACTGAACCATCCCTTTACCCAACGCAGTAATTTGCTCCTAGAGCAGAGGTGCCAAACACGTAGCCCACAATGCTCCTGAGTGCGACCCGAACCAGATTAAAATTTACTGTGCAATTCTCAACAAAATAATTCTGTCTAACACAGTGCTTAAAGAGAGGTGCAGTGAAGTTGGCATTCCTGACTTTAATTCTTACTTCCCAAAACATTTTGTTCAAATGCATATTTGCTACAAGAATCCATGTTTGGTAGTACATACCTTTGTGACCAGTTATTTTCACTCTTGAAGACAACGAAAAATTCAAACAGAGTGAGACTGACAAGTGAGCATTTATCATCCATATTGAAAACTGCATTAACACAAAAGCTTATAGCCGACCGGGCTAGCCGAGTGGGTAAAGTACCTGCCCGGCAACCCAAAGGTCGCGGGTTCGATTCCCGCCTCGGGCTTGGATCAAAGTACTGCAAAAACCTTGGGAGGTGCAATATGGCCACAGAAGCCGATGCGCCAACAACTACCAAATCAAAAAAAAAAAAAAAAAAAAAAACAAAAGCTTATACCCGATATTGATAAAATAGTTTCTTGCAAAAGATGCCAAGTTTCTAGCAAACAATATTAAATTAATTTTGAATCTTTTTGTTGTGATATCTTTTGTAGTGACTTTGAAGCTATTCGATATTAAAACTAAAAATTATATATTTCTCTTTATCTCAAGTTCCTATCTGATTTGTATGCGTGTATGTGTTAATAAATAAACATAAATACATATATATATATTGAAAAGCAATGCGTTTTCAAGTCAATATGCGGCTCGCATTGATCCTCATATTCGGTTTAGTGGACCCCCATTCCTAATTGAGTTTGACAAGTATGCCCTAGAGCCAAATTGTTCCAATTTGTACCATAGTCTTCATTGTGGAACAGTGTCAAAATCCTCACCGAAATTTAAATATATGATGAATAATTATTATTAAATCCATTTATTTGTCAGTACATCTTATTAGCATTAGACTCCAAAAGTTTATATAGTTCAACCAATTCAACCAATCTGCCCTTGAATTTATTTAAGCTGTCAACTTCCACGATATGTGGAAATTTATTCCAGTAATCAACCACCGGCTGGCTAAAGGTAATTTCCACACATCTAATCTACACCTGTCATTCCTCAATTTGAGTTTATGCCCCATCAGGTGTTGAATCTGAGCAAAAAAAGAACAATCTCATCAGCGTTGATCATGCTCAAATGATTCAAGGCCTTATACACCTCAATCAGATTACCTCACAGGTGCCTAGTCTCCAGACTCAGCAATTTGCAGAAGTTAAGCCTTTCTTGGTATGCTTCACTCACTATTCTCACTGCCCTTCTCTGCACTCATTCCACCAGCTGTACATCTTTCCTAAAATGCAGCCTCCAGACCTGTATGCACTACTCAACGTGTGGCCTCACCACTCGCTTATACAAGGGAACAATCACCTCCTCATCCCTGCTAGCAAAATTCCTATATATCATTGACAAGACTGCACGAGCTACTCTTACAGATTTTTTGCGCAGTTCATAAAACTTCATATCAGACTACACAATTACCCCCAAGATATTTTTCATTCTCCACTACCCTGAGTGTAGTACCACACAGTTGGTATGTTACTCTGGGGTTACTGCTACCCATAATGCAGCACTATGCATTTGTCATAGTTAAACTTTAGTTGCCATTTCTCAGTCCATTGCTCAACATTTCCAGATCCTGCTGCAGTAGAATACTGTTCTTACTGTCATTAACAACACTGCCAATCTTCACATATCGTATGGAAACTTGGACATTAAGTCTGATATACATTTATCAATATCATTGATAAATAAGAACTTAATGTCCAAGTTTTTTATCAATATCACTGATAAATGTATATTAGCCAATGAAGAGCAGTGTCAATTTAATACCACTCTCTGTCTTTTCCCACTCAATTACTGTTGTAAATGTATTCAAATTTATTAGATTCAAAGGATATCGATCACTCCCTTCATGAATTATCCCGAGATATCTCATTTTTAGCTTTAAAAGTTATTTGGAACTACACAAAAAAATCTAAGGATGCAATAATACCTGAAGTAAACAATAATACCGCCAAATTTAGGATTGAAACGTATTTTCTCAGACATTTATCTGGCTAATTTTGCATTAGCAAAAAGAAAAAAAAAAAAAAAAGATTTCTCTTGATTTTCTTGCATCTAACTGGCTTTCATTTTACTTAATATTTACTTATTATACAGCAATGCCAAAACAGTGGCGTGCATTCCTGTCACCAGTAAGCAAAATAAAATTTGTCATCCTAAAGGCTGAATACTGATAAGCATTAACCAATTAGAAAACTATATCAAAAAATATTTTGGCACCCTCTTGAACTGCCGCCCGTAAGCGACGCTTACCTCGCCTATCCACTTGCGGTGGCCGTGTGTCAGAATGTAGTTAGATCATGATTATTGCTTGTGGTGGGAGGTTACTGCTTGTGTGTCCCACATGATTTTTAAAATTTATTTATATAATGAATAGTGAAGAGTGTTTTTCTGTTCCTTTCTTTTAGCTCATGCACTAATTTATTTTAAAAAAATCTGTATTATCTGCAGACTTTTTGGGATACAAAAGATAACTCGGGATAGCACAAATGGGTTAATTAATTATTCCCATGTATTTTCTACTAAAAAATTGATAAAAAACACAAAAACTATACAATGAGTATCGCATGATGCATACTTTTAATCTGTAAAATAAAAAAATTTAAAAAAAGTCGATCTGTTATGGCACATTTTCAGGAAAAACATGTTCTGGGAAGGGGTTTAAAATTCCCTTTTCTTCTTCTTCTTCTTTTCTTTTCTTTTTTTTTTTTTAGATTAGGTTTATATTATATGACAATGTAGTCATTTCCTAATCAAGTCTGAAACAGTTCTATTTAACAGATTGCAAAATAAGTACTTCAATTCCAAACAGAATTTTCAAAGTATAACTATGTGCCCAATACAAAAGTGCATCTGTATATCTCCTGCTCAGATAGTTTGTATGACTGAATATGTGTTGGTCTTATCGCCTTAAGAAAGTTTCAAAATCTCAACACACTGCACTGCCAACCTTTGTAAAAACTGCAGTCTTGGACATTAAGTCTGATATGCCTCCTTCATCAATATAATTCATAGCTTTAGAAAACAACAATGGGCCCAACACCTTACCGTTTTTTTTTTTTTTTTTTTTTCCTGTAGTTGTTGGCGCATCGGCTTCTGTAGCCATAATGCACCTCTCAAGGTTTTTTCAGTACTTTGATCCAAGTCCAAGGCGGAATTCGAACCCGCGACCTTTGGGTTGCCAGGCACAGGCACTTTACCCACCTGGCTAGCCTGGTCGGCACACCTAACCGGGGGGGGGGGACTCCAATAATAATATTAGTGCATGAAGCACAATGTCTGCAAACGGGGGGGGGGGGGGGGGGGGGGGGGGAGAAAAGAGAAGAAAGAAAAAAAACCTCCCATTTCACTATTTATTCTCTCCAATAGTTTGTCTAGTTCGTCCTTCAATTTATTAAAGTGATCAACTTCTACAACAACATATGTAAGTTTGTTCCAGCAATCAACCACCTGCTGGCCAAAGGCCAGCAGGTGGTTGATTGTGCACCTATATTCTACAACCATGATTTGAATTTTTTCCTCCTCGAGTCTTGCACAATCTCCCCAATGCCGTACTGACTGACAAGGCTCAGTCGGTTCATATATCATATACTTTCAACTATTGTGCCTGTGCCTAATTGTAGACACTTTCAAACTAAACTCTGGGTGTAACTCGTGACTTTTTTTTTCAACATTACCCTATAATTTAAGTAAGTCTGAAAATCTCCTAATCTTAATGTCACATGGTTACCCCCCTCCCATCTGGTTTGTACAGAAAAACAAAACTCACTAATTAAATGTGGTTTTAAAACAGCATTGTTAGCTTTGGAGAGACCATGCATGTTAGGCCTTAGATCTGTGATAGGGAATCTAAAGCCAGCGGGTGGTTGATTGGTGGAACAGACTGCCATCCCTTGTGGTGGAGGTTGATAGCCTAAATAAGTTTAAGGCTCAGCTGGACAGGTATTTTGAACGAACAGAGGGGTGAAGTGGAAGTGGGTTTTTTTTTTTTTTTTTTGGCTGATGCTGCATAAGCTTGCTTTCTTGCATCAAATGCCTCTACTAATGCTAATGCTAAACACGAGATCTGTTGATTCACATAATCTCTGTATGTCCGATGGGATTAACATCTGATAAATCCATTGTGAATGATCTGGTACACCCCCCTTCACGGTGATTATCCTTCCAGAGGACACCTTGCCATGTTGTCGGTATTGTTCCTGAACAGTTTGCTGAACACATCATATATGAATCCCACAGAGGCCATCTAGAGGTTATGTGGATCAACTGATCTGAACTTTAGATCTCCTAGTACAGAGTGACATGGATCTAAGCCATAGTATAGATTTATCGAAAGCTAACAATACTACATTAACACCACACTTAATAAGTAATTTTCAGCATTCAGAGTGCAGTCTAGGGGTGAAAAGACTACAAAATGTGCAAAATACAAAATATTCCCAGAAAAACATCCTCCATACCAAAACACTTCTGCAACATTTCAATGTACCAGGAAATCAGAATGATCCCTCTCTGCAGTCAGTTTCTGTACCCTCCATTTACATCTAAATGCCACAGCTGCATATGCAATTCTCCAGAAAACACAACTTTTTTCCACTTCTCAATGGTCCAATGATAACCATTCAGATGCAAACTTTAAGCACTGTTGGGTTAAATGGCCTTAAGGAGGTATACCCTGTCTTGGTGCCTACTCTGGTGGTCCACATATAGGAGTGTTCACGGGATTGTGGTTTTGGAAATATTGCTGTCATCCCATAGTCCTTGGTCCTAATTCCATGGTCAATCATTTCACCGTTTTCCAACTGTCAGTTCACATAAGGCTCAAGCACAACCTTCAATGAGGCATGGGTGCTTCATTTTAACTGGTGCTCAAAATCGTCCGTTCAATTCAGGCAGGCCACGTTCCTTTTAAATATCCACCAAACACTTCATATGGGCTGTACCCCATGAACCTACAGTATCACATTATCTTTGCCACAAGGTGAGGAGGACTGTTCAAGATCTAAAACATAGCACTGGTCATAATGTTTTCAATGGATACAATGTGTGCGCATGTGAAGAAACTCATTACAGAGAGCATTAGAAGTGGCATATGATGCAAGAAAGAAAGCTTACATAGCATCAGCAAAAAAAAAAAAAAAAAACCTTCCCGTTTCACTCCAAACCATCCATTCATTCCAAATGTTTGTCCAGGTCAACCATTATTTTTTTAAATGTCAATACCCACATTGACAGATGGAAGTTTGTTACACCAATCACTAAGGTGCTCAATAAAGGAAAATTTCCACATAGCTATTCTAGAACTGTCTTTCCTCAATTTGAATATATGGTCCTTCAGATGAGGAATCTGAGCAAGATGAAGAATCCTGTCAGAACTGAGGTTGCTGAAACCATTCAAGGCATTATACACTTCAATCAGATCATGCAGGTGTCTAGTCTCCAGATGCTTAAATTTGCAGAAGATAAGCCTATCTCGGTAACATCAATCCTTTTTTTTTCGTTAACTAATCTCATTGCCTTTTTCTGTACTCATTTTAAAAGCTCAATATCTTTCCTAAAACGAGGAATCCACACTTGTATGCAGTGCTCAAGGTGTGGTCTGCCACTGTTTTGTATAGTAGGGGATAATCACCTACTTATCCCTGCTAGCAAAATTCCTATATATCATTGACAAGACCCCACAAGCTATTCTTGCAGCCTGTAGGCACTGTTCAGAAAACTTCATATCCGACTGCACAATTACCCCCAGGTGTTTTTTTATTGTACTACCTATATGCAGTACTTTGCATTTGTCAATGTTAAACTTCAGTTGCCACCTCTCAGCCCATCTGATCAACTTTTCTAGATCCTGTTGCAGTAGTGTACCATCCTTACTGTCATTACCAACCTTCATATTTAACCCCGGGGGCTCACATCTGGTGAGTATGGGCTTGGCAAACCCAGGGTCCTGAGCTGGATATCATCATTCTTCTCTTTCTTGGTGATTCCTTTGTAATTCTCTCTCTCTCCCTTTCTCTCTCCTCCTCTCTCTTCTTTCTTTCTCAGGGGGTAACTCGGGATTTTTTTTTTTTTTTTTTTTTTTTTTTTTTTTTGGCTGGTGCAGCATAAGCCTCAGGCTTCCTTGTACCATATGGCTAATAATAATAATAATAATAATAATATCGTCTGCAAACTTGAACATTAAGGTTCATATACCATCACCAATATCATTTTCATAATAATTGCACAATCATACACCAACCGTTATTAAAAATATAAATAGTGCTATGTTATATTAAAATAATGATGTAGATAAATGAAATAAATAGAATGATAAAATTCCATTGGATAAAACTGATAAAAAAGTAGTCCTATTGCTTAGGGTGTCATCCTTCTCCAATGCCATGCATGCACATTGCACCCCATGGTCAATAGGAATGCACGTGAACAAGGATATCACATCGAACGATACCATGGCCTTGCCCTCTTCTATAGCCTGATACCTTATGAATCGCAAGGTCTCCACTATCCCTGATGGTAAAATCGGAACGTCCAACAATAGGAGAAATCAGTCTGACTAGAAACCTGGACAAAGCTTGTGTACGACTGCCTATAAATGATACAATCGGCCTAAGCGGAACCCCCGCGTTATGAATCTTTGGAGGTCCGTAGAACCTAGGTAATTGGAATCCTGTTGCATGCAATGTCCAATACACATCTTTGGAAATCTTTTCAGTCTTCAGCCAAACTTCTAGAGTCTTGTTTACCTGCCGTTCCAAACCCACCAATGGATTCCTAGGAGTAACCCTGTATGTCGCTCTTATCATTCATAAGTTCCAAGGCTTTACAACAATATTCTTCTTTGTCAAGGATCACCATTGACCTACCTATTGAGGAGCTTGAAGCCAGGATTTTTGATGGGTCGGTTCTCCCCATGTGCGCATGGAAACGATACGTTTACAATTATTCGGAGGGGGAAGAGAGGATGAGGTGCTTAGTTTCCTTAATAGCTTCTTCCCGTTTGTTCAGTTTACCTCAGAGGTGGAAGTAGAGGGTACCCTCCCTTTCCTTAATGTGTTGGTACATAGGGAAGGCCCTAGGCTAAAAACCAGTGTATAAAGGAAACCCATGTGCCGGAGCCAATATACACATAACAATACAGCACAAACCAACCATCATAAGAATAGTGTTATTAGGGCATTGTTGGATAGAGCTGGGTCCCATTGCAGCACCCCCAAGTTTAGAAAAGAAGAAATTAAACGGGTCACAGCGGATCTCAGAAAATGTGGCTACCCCCAGATCACAGATAAATATATCCGAGGAGTGGAGCACGGACGAAGAGAACCATTTACACCAGTTGTCACCGCATACATTCCCTACTATCTGGGCCTAACTGAGCATATAAGTCGGGTATTGCGCGACTGTCAGACATGCTGTGTGCAGCTTCCAGGTGGAGGTTGCACACAGTTGTGTCACAGATCAAAGACCTCATACCAAGGGAATTTACAAGGGGGGTTGTGTATGAGATGAAGTGCCCGGATTGTAGGGAATGTTATGCTGGTGAAACGAAACATCGGTTCAAAGATCGTCTGGGGATCGTCTGTCTTTAACACATGAATGTGTTAAAGACAGCAGATTATGGGAAGTCTGCTCTGGCAGAACATTTTTGGGAGGAGCACCATCAAATCTCCCCAAGACGAAGCTGTTATTGTCGACCGGGCACATAGATTTTGGGACTGCAAATGGCTCGAGAGCTTGCAGATTTGTTCCTCTGAGACCAATACCATTAATAGAGACAGGGGAATCCGCGTCCATCCCCTCTTCGAGGCAGTGGTTCTTGGACGGGATGAGCGGTTCCACCTGGCACCCCCCCCCAGTCATTTCTGGTTCCATTGCACATGAGGAGAATGCTGCCCATGCTCCTGTAGAACCACGTGCTGAGAACCGCGAGCCTGCTGATATTTAAGGATGTGCCGTATGATAAACCTCACTGTTGAAAAAGGGGACGATTGCCTCTGAAAGCTACGGCGTTTTAGCGCTTTTATCATCCTGCGTTTTATCTACATTGTTTTATTGTAAATTATTCTTTGCAGTTTAAAATTTCTTATTTCATTGTACAAACAGTTACCTTTTTATCAATTTTATCTGGTGGAATTTTATCATTCTATTTATTTCCTCCTTTATCTACATCATTATTTTAATATAACATAACACTATTTGTATTTTTAATAACGGTTGATGTATGATTGTGCAATTATTATGAATATGAATATTCCCAACCGCAGAGGCCTATTTGAAGACCAATATCATTGATAAATACAGAAAACAACATGGGCAAAACACAGACCCCTGGGGAACTCAACCATCCCTTTATCCATTGCAGAAATTTCCTTTAATGCCATACTACTCCAATTTATAAAGCAGTCTTCCATGCACAACAGTATCGAAAGTTTTCTAAAATCAAAGTATTTCATATCAAAATTAATTTTTGCATTCAATTACATTGTGATCACATTGTAGTATCCAATCAAACCGGTTAGACAAGACTTTCCCTTAACAAACCCATGATGTGTTCAAACGATAACTGCAGACTTCTTGTCCAAACGTCTTGTCCTACAGTGCTTCTTTAACCAGTGACTCCATTATTTCCCCCAGAACAGAAGTTAAACTAACAGGCCTGTAATTACTCGTGTAATCTTTCGATTCCCCTTTGTGAATTGGGGATGCATTTGCACATCTCCAGAAATGGGGTCTGCCTCTGAGTCCAAGGATGCCCTCATAATCATAGCTAAGAGCCTGCTTACTTCTTTTACTGCCTCCTTAAATATAACTGGATAGACCCCACCATCCCAGATGATTTCCTTAGTATAATTTCAGCAATTTCTCCTCCACTTTGCACCCAGTTATTACAAAATCATTTAACTCCCTGTTAGAATTTGATAAGCTTCTGGCCTCCGCTTCCCTACAGAATTCCTAACATGTGAATGTATATGCAAAATACTCATTCAGATTGGGAGCTACTTGAGCAGAATCATCAAAAATCGAACCATCAATATCAAGTGGATCAAACTGATTTATACTCTTCCTTCTGGCGTTTACAAAATTAAAGTCTGTACTGTTTTTCTTTGCATCCTTTGCAAATGATTTCTCACAATCTACCTTTGCTTCCTAACATCCTTTGTACCTTGTTTACAGACTATCGTATCTACCATAGGCATCTGTGCCTCCTGATAATTTATGTGCATCCCATGCATTTTTCTTCTCTGCTATGAGTATCATTAATACATCTGAAATCCATTTAGGCCTAAACCATGAGCAGAATTTCTTAGTTGGTATGAAAAGCCTAGTAGTTTCCAAGATTAATTCCTTGAACACTTCACATTTACAATTTGCTGTTAAAAACACCATCAGTTGGCACTTTATAAAATTTAAAAATTCTCTGTGATCACTGTAGCTTGTCTGAGCTTGCATATAAAAAAAAAAATAAATATATAAAATAAAATAACACACCCTTGGCCTGCAACATGCTTGGCCCATTAATAAATAAACAAAAATGTAAATTTATTAAGGTGAGGCAGCCTTCTAGACTAATCCATGTCAAAACAATTCTAATTTAATTTAAATATGTCATATAAAATATCATATAAAAGATAAACTTTAATTAAAGAAGTATATCCATATTTTCATTACATACAGCATTCAGAATTGCTTGAAGCATAGGATCAAATTCCCTTTCACAAGCATGACCCACTAAGTAATGAAGAATAGTATCTCCTGTCTGGCTAACATCGATGGAAAGCTGACTGCCTGCATTAAGGAATATCTTTACAAGAAGTAAGCAACCCTAAAATTAAAAAAAAAACTTTTTCAGTTAAATGTTTCATTTTAAAATTAAATATACAATAAAGAATATATACTGTGTCACCCACATAAAACTGAGCTACTAATAAGCCAAGCTTCGAAACTAATGAAACTAACTTGTAAAAAAAAGTATTTCATTCATAACTTAGCAAGGTCTGTCAACAACTGACTTTGTCCAGTAAGTATAGAAAACTGCAAGTGCACTGTCTATTGTAACAATATTAACAAGGTGCTGCACTTTTATTTCCTTATAATCAATTGGAAAACTAAGTAACCATAAAGCGCATCCTTAAGACATCCAATATTTTCACACTTCCAATTCCAGAAAGCCACCAGCTTTCCAGTAAACTTTGAGTTAAAAGCTTTACAGATCTATCACACCATCCAAAATATTAAAATATTAATGGTCCTCTCAAAAAATACTTCGACACCTATAAAGTAATGCACTAGAAAAACACTTTTCGTTTGTTAAAGCAGTCAAAAAGATATGCCTCAAATGGTTTATCCCTCTTATTAAACTCATTCACAATGGACTGATATTTGCAATGTCTTCTGATTGAATTCATCCCCAACAGAAACATTAATTTCTTAAAAGATATACTAATAATTGCAAATGATGCAAGAAAGCAAGCTTATGTAGCAGCAGAAAAAAAAAAAAAAAAAACGAGAGTTCACCGATCTGTACCCTCCAAGAATTTGTCTAGTTCTTCCTTGAATTTATTCAACCTATCCACTTCCACAACAGATGGAAAACTCTTCCCACAATCAACCTGTGCCTCATCTTGAGGACTGATAAGTTTGAGATGATACACAGGTTGTCAAGGTGGTTAGTGACAGACAACAGATTCAGCCTGCTGGTTGAAGCTGGTATACTGCAACCATCCATCCAAAACTTGAATTTATGACCCCACCCCCAGGTGTGTTGTCTCAGCAATTGGGATAATGCCATTAATGATCAGCTTACTCAATCCACCCAAGGCTATAAACACCTAAATCAGATTTCCCCACAAGTGCCTCGAGTTAAGATGCTGCAATTTGTAGAACTGAAACCTTTCTAGGTAAGAGTAGCCTTTTGTTTCCTTTACCAATCTGGTCATCCTTCTCTACACCTGTTCCAGCAGATCTACATCCTTCCTAAAGTTAGGCCTGCAGATCTGTATTCATCCCTGGCAGAATCTGTTGTCTGCCACTAACCACCTTGACAACCTGTGTATCATCTCAAACTTATCAGTCCTCAAGATGAGGCAACCAGGAGGGATAATCATATACTTATCCCTGCTAAAAAAAGTTTCTGTGTATCACTGACAAAAGCCGATGAGCTGTCCTGGCAACGTGTCTGTACTGCTCAGAGAATTTCATATTTGACTGCAGAATTACCTGCAAGTCATTTTAATTCTCTAATACCCTGAGTGTAGTAGTACTACTTAGGTGATTAGTTACTCTGGGATTATTGCTACCCATATGCAGTACGTTGCATTTGTGGATGTTAAACTTCAACTGTCATTTTTCAGCACATCGACCCAATTTTCCAAGATCGTGTTACAGTCGCTCGCCCTGTTGACTGTCATTAACAATGCTCACAACCTTTGTATCACCTGCAAAATAAGACATTAAGCCTGATACACCGTCTTCAAATCATTGATAAATATTGAAAACAACAATGGACCCAGCACCGAACCCTGAGGAACTGCACTAATCACATTAGTGCAGTTCCTCCACTAATCACTAAGAGCAGTGCCCATTCTCTGTCTTCTTCCACTCAACCATCCCTTTATCCATAGCAGTTAGTTTTCCCTTAATCCCACACCGCTCCACTTATTATAGCAGTCTTTTATGTGCAACAGTATCAAAAGCCTTCCTGAAATCCTAAGTATATGATGTCAAAATTATTTCTGACATACAGTTTCTTGATTACCGCATCAAACTAACGTATCAGATATGTTAGACAAGACTGCACCTCAACAAATCCATGCTGTAATTGCAGTGTCATTGCATGCTTGTCCAGATGGTTCTGCATTATCCCTTTAAACAGTGATTCCATTATTTTCCCTAGAACAGATATCAAGCTAATAGGTCTGTAATTACTAAAGTCACCCTTTAATCTCCCTTTATGAATTCGAGATATATTCACACATCTACAGTCCATAGGGAATCCAAGGATGCTCTCATAATTATGGCCAAGGGTTTGCTATTCCCTTTTGCTGCCTCTCTTAATACAATCAGATAGATTCCATCAAACCAAGGTCTCTTTTTTATGTTCATTTTCAACAATTTCTCTTCCACTTTCCTTTCAGTTAATACAGAGTCATTTAGCTCACAGTTAAAAGTTTGATAACTTTCTGACATCCCCTTCCCAAAAGAATTCCCTATGTGTGAACGTAGATGCAAAATATCTAGTCAATTTGTCAGCAAACTGAATAAGACCATCAACAGTTAAACCATAGCATCAAGGGGCCCAATGTGATTCAACCCCTTCCTTCTATTGTTAATATAAGCATAGCAGTCTTTGCTGTTTTTCTTTGCATTCTTTACCAGATAATTCTCAAAAACTGCTTTTCCTTCCTAAATCTCCTTTATGACCTGATTACAGACTAATTTATATCTGCCACAGGTTCCTGTATCACCTGATAATTTATATGCAACCCATGCAATTTTTCTCTGCCACATGTCAAGAGTTCATCTGACATCCATTTAGATCTAACCCTTAAACGGCATTCCTTCATTGGTATGAAAAGGCTAGTACCTTCTTTGATTAGTTCCTTCAATAATTCCCATTTATAAATTGCTGTTGATGACATCATAAGTTGTTTCCACTCCTCAGAATTTTAAAACTGTCTGAGACCACTGTAGTCACTCTTACGAAAGCAAAAGCCTATACTGATATGAACGTACGTACGTGTGTGCGTGTGTGTGTGTGTGTGTGTGTGTGTGTGTGTGTGTGTGTGTGTGTGTGTGTGTGTGTGTGTGTGTGTGTGCGTGTGTGTGCGTGTGTGTGCGTGCGTGTGTGTGTGTGTGTAGGAGCAGGATAGACAACATATGTTAATGAGAACTGAAAATTTACTGAGAATAACTGCCAAAAGCAGTTTTAATAATTCATATTATTGTTCATGTTAAAGTGTCTGTTCCTAACTCATTTAGAAGCTCAGTATAAATGTTTAACTATAAGGGCTGTTCAATAGTGTTCATAATTTTTTTTTCCCAATGCACCTTTAATTAATAATCCATATTTTGATCGTCCTTTTCAGATGAGAGTAGTCCACATTTGATGAAATGCACTTACTCCAAGGTTTCTGCCATTCTTCAAAAACACATTGGAAGTCATTTCTTTGGCATGCATTTGAAAATTGTCTCGGATATCTTTCCAACTTCTAACGACGGGAATCGTTTTCCTCGCAGCTCCTTCTTTAACTGGGGGGGGGGATTGCAGGATTCAAGGTCATTCTTGAAGGGCAGATGAGGAACACATTTAACATTAATGCTGGCTAAGTACTTGATGACAGTATGAGTAATGAGAGGTCTTGCATCGTCATGAGGATGCATGCACCAATCTGCATGCACTTGTGGTCGTTTGCAGCAAAGTGTGCAGTACAGTTCTGTAGTAAGATCCTGTAACAGTTATATGATACAGCACAACATGCTGGTAAACCATTCCTTGAATGTCAGAAAACCAGATGACCATAACATTTCTTGCAGAAGCCACAATGTTTGCTTTTTTTGTTTTTTCCAGTTTTGACGATGACATAGACTTCCAACCTGGCTTTCTTGCTAACTGTCCGGGTCAAAGTGACGAAGCAAGTCTCACCTGCCATTATCATCTTATGCAGATCTCACCATCTTCAGTAACTGTCTGTTGAAGATCATGTTGAAGATTCAGGACAGTAACATCATTCACGATATATCTTCTGTTAGTGAGGATGAAGTCGATTTCATTAGTTGTTAATCCATTTGGACTCCTCCATGTCCACTTTCTGTTCACCCTTTTCTTGAAAAAAGTGTTCATTACTGACATTCCTCTAGATTCTGCAAATTCCACGAGTCTTTCACCTCTTTCATTTCTTTCACCAATTCCAACATTTCCTATAGTTCCCCTTTCTGTGCTGTTTTGTCTTTTTCCAACCTTAGAATTGAAGTCCCCCATAATAATAGTGAAGTAGGTTTTCTGGTCATCTAGAAGTCTCTCAATTTCAGTGTACATTTCTTCAACCTCTTCATCATCATGGCTCCATGTTGTATCTCTTAATAAATTTTTAAAAAAATCATTGGGGCTTGTAAAAACATATTTCAGGAATTATGGTAGATGATTCTTCTCCAAATATAATCACAATATTTTGGGCATATTCTCCAACAGATTATTCTCAAGCATTATTTATCATTAAACATATTTCAATCCTCCCAGGAATTGTACCTAATCAATGTATAAGTGTATTGTAATGCAAATCAATGAGTTAAATAAATCAGCACTGAAAATTATTATACCTCTTTCACTGCTAGTGTAAATGGAGATTCACCTCCTTTATTCTTTACATCAGCACTACAGTGATTGTCAAGAAGTAATTTAACTATTTCTTGGAGTAGCAAGTCATGTTCTTTTTGCCTCTGAAACAACAAAAAAAAAAAAAAAAGAGGAAGAAATTAAAATACAAATTGAACTATTTAACATCTGTAATCCATTTAGTATTGGTCTATAATAGAAGATTTTTGGTAATATAATACTATATAAGTTTAATGAGAAGAAAATGGACTTAAATTCAATAAAATTATGTGTAATTCTACAGGTATTATAAGCACTGTGGCACAATTTCTATAGAGATTCGTGACAGGCCAGATGGGATTACAATATGTTCAAGAACACATACAAAGAAATCACAAAAGTTAATTTACACTAATGACATGCCATTTTTTTTTTTAATGAAAACTCTAAAACACAAAAGGTATTAGAACCTTTATTACTTTGTATTGTGCATAGGCTGAAGGTTGAGAAGATGAAAGAAGATATTTTTTGACATTAGACTTAAATTTGCTGAAAATTATAATCTCTAAATTGTAATTTTCAGGAAATGTATAAAGGGAGACTGTTTCAGAAAACTGAAGTTAAAGGAACAAATGAGCAATAAAAAATAAAATGGTTACAGTAAAAAGATGCTGACTGGTTATGATGTGTTCAGACTAATTTGGAATCGAGAAAGTGAATTTCAAAAGCCAACTCAGAAGAACAGTGCCCATGGAAGTATCTGTAGAAAAGTATGCAGCAAAAACAAATCGTCTATGAAACAGAGAATGGAGGGACTTTGCAAGAGATGGGTCATTAATTTACCTAACTATTCTCTTTCAAATGGCATCTAGAAACCTCAGAGGTGACACTGCCCCAGTTGTGGGAAAATTATTCCATGGTAAGCCAGATTTGAGATTTGTACAGAGCGAGTAGCTGTTTAGGGAAAAAAAAGTAACACTGAGAGCAAAAAAGAAAACCCAGATTTTTAGATGTAGAGGACGCAACATTTGTGATGAGCTTATGCCAAGAGAAATCAGAAGTCAGGGTAATCTCTAATGGAGATTACCCTGACTTCTGATTTGAAGATAAGCATAGGATCATTTTTGTGAGATATAGGACAGGGCTGAATTTTAGAAGAACTGATATTAAGTAAGTTATCTTTATCTCTCAGTGTCCCTTAGGTTACCTTTATAAATACCACACTGAGCATTTTATCATTAGTTCAGATTACTAGGCTACTTCAGATTACTACAACTACACATCCAATAACAGGCACTATAGCCACAGCAGCTTGTTCACATTAAACCCCCCCCCCCCCACACACAAATACGACCTAGTGTATGTGTCAAACTCTTTCAAATGGAGTCTAGAAGCCTGAGAGGCATTATGGAGGGCTCCAGGTGTGGGAACAATATTCCATGGCAAGGCAATTTGATATTTGTACAGAGTGAGTAGCTGTTTAGAAAAAAAGTAACACTGACAGCACAATAGAAAACCCAGGTTTTTAGGTGCAGAAAAAGAAATATTTGTGATGTGCTTATGCCAAAAGAAATTAGAAGCCATGGTAATCAATAATGGAGATATAGGTTCTTCTCTGTAAATCTGAGTATCATTGAAGATAAGTGTAGGATCCTTTTTGTGAGATATAAGAAAGGACTGAATTTTAGAAGGATTGAAATTACTAGTGAACTACATATCCAATACAACCTTCTAGTATAAGGGTGCCAAACTCAGAAGTGTACAGAGGGTGCAGAAACATTGGGAAGAGAGGGCAATAAACATCTTACAAAATTTTGACTCTCTAGTCTGGACTAACAAGCATAATCTTAGATGGAGTGAAACACATTTTTAGTGAGCAAAGTTATTTATTTAAATAAATATTACAATATTTCTTTAAAAAGTAATTATAGATTTTATTATTCAGAAATAAAAACAAATAATTGTGACCGCACATCTGACCCCAATAAATTTAACACAGCAGTGGCATTACTGAGAGAAATTACATATTTTACTTATTTCCACTTGCACAAAATTTCGTTATCTTGTGGTATTTATGAAGGTTCACATCAACTAAGAATTTTATTTTAAATCTTGTATTAGGGTATTTCCTTTAAGTAACACCATCTATTATTATTTTCACATAGGTGGAAAAATCATAAATGAAAGCTGACAACACATGACGGAGAGGGAAAAAAATGTAAGAGGGCTGCCAGTTTGACATGCCTCTTCTAGTCTCTTTAATGACTGAAGAATTTTAATCCTGTTTATTCACTTTCTTTATAAGCCATTGGCTAGAAATTAACTTTGTTGCTGAAGAAGAAGAGAGTTGGACAACCAGGTGTATGCTACAGGTGAATCTGGACTCAGAACTTGCTAAAAAGGAGATGTGTTGGATGGCATGTCCACATTATTTATAAAATTAATGAATAATAAGAGGAAATTCTGTAAACATTTCAGAATGTGTAGGTGTCGATTCAATATTCTGTGGTTTAAAACTGAAAATGATATAATGTGAGAAAATACACAATTTAGAAAAGCAGTAAAGCTGCATGAAAAATCTGCTTTATGATTAAGATAAAATACTTTCGTTAACATCTTTACATAACACATAAGTAGTTCCTTTTTTTTTTTTTTTTTCATTTTATTTATAAAATTAACAATCAATTTCTTTAATTTTTTAAATATATATCAAAAAATTAATCGTTATTTATGAACCTGTTCATAATTTAAATTAATTGAACTTGAAGAGGCAAGGTCGGAAAATTAAAATACCAAACATTATTTGCTGTTGGGTCTAATAAGTTGTTGGGCAGAGTAGAGAAACTAACTAGCGAAGGCGCACAGACATTTGTTTTAGATGATTGATGCTGGGTTGATTCCAGCATCAATCATCCGGTGCCTCCGTAGCCAGGTGGGAAGGAGCAGCAGTGCGTAACACACACTTCTTGATTAGACCGGGGTTCGAACCCTTCACCACCAAATACGGAGGATGCGGAAAGGTCAGGGAATGACCACTGCATATTCCCGAGCAATATGGCCTTAGTTGCTAATGCTCCTAAAAGCCGACTAACAAACAAGCATCAATCATCTATTGTAAAAGTTTTCTGATACTAATGAAAATATTTTTGATTTGGCTGTTGTAATGGTAAGGTGATAGTTTTTTTTATTTTCTTATGTTTTCTTTTATTTTATTTTCTTACCCCAAAATACCTATATCCTGGTTTGCCAAGGCACATTGCATAAGAAAAGATGCAGCGATTCTTGATCTTTTTTGTCTCCCATATAGTTGTATGACTCCTATGAGTGTATGACTTTTTCAAAAGCAAACTCATTATCTGGAAACAATATGATTTTATTATTATCTTGCTGAGGTAATACTTCTGTTCTTACATGGATGTTCTACATCAGCGGTTCACAAACTGGGGTCCGTAGACCAGATCCAGGGGAGCTGCGAAACAATCCTTTGGGAACTGGTCAAATTATTAGTTCTATGTATAGCAAATTGATGATAGATAAAGTTATTATTATATATTTATGTAAAAATAAGAATAAAGTTGAGTTGTTTTAAAAATAAAACTTTGAATTTTCTTTTCAGAAAACCTAGTGTCCATACATATAGGGGACTCCCCCCCCCCCAAATCATTTACTCCGATCTTCATATGACTGGGAATCCAGCACAAGTGGATATCGAATCCCCTTGCATAGAGTGTATATTATCTGCTGAATTTGGGATAGGGTTGGATGATTACTATGTGTCATCACTGATAAAACCTGTAGCGCACACACTGAACCCGAATATTTAACACACCGTTAGAAACAGTGATTTCTTATGTGATCTGCAGTGTATATGCTGCAGTCAAGGGCTATCTGCTCTGATAGAGTATTATCTGGTAAAACAGCAGCAGATCCCACATACAATCCTGACTTTGAGCCATCATCTGTGTAAACTAGCAAGAAGTCAAAATGTTCTGCACAGTGTTGTGAATAGAGCTGAATGTAGACAGAAGGTGGGGTATTAGACTTTGTTGCATACTTGAGAGAGAAGTCACATGCTGGTACTTGAGCACACCAGGGTAGAAGTGACTGCTTTGGTGATCAAGCAACTTTGTCTACCATGATGCTAAGCTCATTGAGTAGCTCTTGAACATGAATGCTGCTGAATGGGCAATTGGCAGTCCGACGTGCAGTGTAAATATTTTCCCATCGTGGCTGAAAATGGATGTCCACATGGAGTGATCTGGCAGGGACTTCAGCTTGAAGACATATTGTAGAGACAACTGCATTCATCGAAGCGACAAGCCTGGTTAATTTGCTTCGAGACACAGATTTTGGACATTTTTTTTGTTTTTTTACAGTTGATGAAATTGTTGAGTGTGTGAAAATTTCAAATAGCACATGTATTTATATTGCTGTTGGTGGTGGTGGTGGTGGGGGGGGACACGTTACAATTATAAAATAGAAATATGACACTTTTCAGATTAGAGGTGATAAAATCATTAAGCAGGCAAAAAATTCAAAATTATGCACCAGCATAATTTTGAATTAGCTTTTCTGCTTATTCTGCTTGGTATGCTGCAAACAGAAGTCAATGGACTCCAATATTTGAATATTTTGAATTAAGCAGTATTGCTTAATTCAGGGGCTTAGAGGGGAACAGGTATCCTGTGTGATATCAGACACTCAGACTAAAACACTGACGGATCCAATATCTCTCTATTACAGAAGATTTAGGAGAAGTCCGGTTGGCCTGCCTCCCTAAAATCAACTCGTGCACACCTTCTCGATGGTAAGCCCTGTTATGTCACTTAGGTGGCAACGAACATGTAGAGTGGTTCTCTTCAAGACGCCTGGTCAGCGTGAAGTGGAACAGACCAAACCCACCAGCATATGACAGAACGACAAAACAAATGGCCCTCAGTCCCCAGCAGCTTTCACTCTCCCTCTTACGGCAGCGAGAGGATCAGACTGAAAGCAGATCAGACTGAAAGGTGCTAAGAATCTCTGTGTACGACCAGGCTGCCATGCATGGAAACTGAACTTGGCCTGTTATAACGTAAGATCACTCATCGGTGAAGACAGGATATTAGAGCTGGAAAAGGAATTAGAAAATGTGAATTGGAATATCATCGGTTTGGCTGAAACAAGAAGAAGAAATGAATCAATTATAAGTTTATCAAGTGGAAATGTGCTGTACACCAATGGAAACAGTGAAAGGAGTG
The DNA here is from genome assembly GCF_048544385.1 of Mastigoproctus giganteus. NCBI lineage: Eukaryota > Metazoa > Arthropoda > Arachnida > Uropygi > Thelyphonidae > Mastigoproctus > Mastigoproctus giganteus. Next base: position 208,982,519 of record NC_143580.1, on the reverse strand, counting down.
AAGGTGGAGTTGGGTTTCTGGTCCATAAAGATTTTAAAAACAACATTTTGGAATTCAAAAGTACATCACCAAGGGTGTCAAGACTAATACTGAAGATTTCTAAGAGGTACAAGCTAAAGATTATAATGATTTATGCACCAACATCGAGCCACGATGATGAAGAGGTTGAAGAAATGTACACCGAAATTGAGAATCTTCTAGATGAGCAGAAAACCCACACTATTATTATGGGGGCTTCAATGCTAAGGTTGGAAAAAGGCAAAACAGCGCAGAAAGAGGAACTATAGTAAATTTTGTAAGGCCATATTGCTCCGGGATATGCGGTGGTCATTCCCTGACATTTCCACATCCACCGCATTTGATGGTGATGGGCTCGAACCCCGGTCTAATCAAGAAGCGTGTGCTACGCACTGCTGCTCCTTCACACCTGGCTACAGAGACGCCTGTTGGAATTGGTGAAAGAAATAAAAGAGGTGAAAGACTTGTAGAATTTGCAGACTTGTAGAGATAAATCAGTAATTAACACTTTTTTCAAGAAAAGGGTGAACAGAAAGTGGACATGGAAGAGTCCAAATGAATTAACAACTAATGAAATCGACCTCATCCTCACTAACAGAAGATATATTGTGAATGATGTTACCGTCCTGAATAAGGTAAATGTTGGAAGTGATCACAGAATGGTAAGATGTACACTTGATATAGATGTAGGAAAGGAAAAAACAGACTCGAGTAAATAATACAAAGGTCTTTAAGATAACTGGTTTTCCTCCTCCTCAAAGGTCTTTGAGGAGGAGAAAAACTAGTATGTACTGGAAATTAAGAACAAGTTTGAGCTTCTGCAGAATACTCAGGACCAAGATATCGACGAGGAATATTACAACTTTCTGAAAGTGATAAAGCCAGAGAAACCTATAGGGAAAAAGAAATCCAAAGAAGAAAAAATTAGTCAAGAAATCCTTGTCATGATGAACCGAAGACGACAAATGAAGAGCAAGAAAAACACTGTCAGGGAGAAAATTGAATATACTGAGTTATGCAAAGCCATTAGAAAGAGACTCAGAGAGGATATAAGAAGATTTAACACAAGAAAAGTAGAACAAGCATTAAGGGAAAACAAAGGATTTAAATCAGCAGCCACGAGCAGTAATACAGAAAAACAACTGATACTGAAACTGAAGAATAGCGATGGTATACTTATAAGCAGCAGAGAAGGCATAATTCAAATAGCAGAAGACTACTATAGGGAATTATACAAGGAGCGAGGGAATGATGCCAGCAGTGGGGAAGCTGGATTGCAAAGTAGCAACACATACGACAACCCGATATTCAGGAGGTCGAACATGCATTGAAGAAAATGAAGAATCAGAAACCCTGGGGGAAGATGAAATTGCTGTAGAGTTGTTAAAATTGGGAGGAAGAGACATAACACAAAAAATGGCAAGGCTCTTCACAAAGTGCAGTAGAAAAGATGTGATGCCTAAGCTGTGGAATAATGCAATCATAGTTTTGCTGCATAAGAAAGGAGATAAATCAGAAATTGGAAATTATAGACCAATTAGCTTGTTATCCCACATCTACAAGTTGTTCACAAGGGTTATTACTAACAGATTAGAAAGAATACTTGATGAGAATCAACCGAAAGAGCAAGCTGGCTTTAGGACAGGATTCTCAACTACGGATCACCTTCACGTAATAGCACAGCTAATGGAGAAAGCAAATGAATATAAAACACCATTATGTCTGGCATTTGTGGATTACGAAAAGGCATTTGACTTCATACAGCATAAGGCAATTTTAGGGCACTGGAAAGACAAGGCATGATACCCCATATATTATGATTTTGAAGAAAATATATGAGAGTGCTACATCCTTCATTAGACTAGATAAAGACAATAATAAATTTAAAATTAAGAATGGAGTTCAACAAGGAGACACAATATCTCCGAAGCTGTTTACTGCTGCCCTTGAGGAAGCTTTCAGAAGATTAGACTGGTCGCAGAAAGGAGTCAATGTGAACGGAGAGTACCTAAACCATTTACGATTGGCAGATGACATTGTGGTCATGAGCCACGATCCCGAAGAATTTGAGGAAAATCTTAATCAGTTATGCACAGTTAGTAAGGATTTTGGACTAAAGATGAGTATGGCAAAAACAAAAGTAATGATGAACAAGTATGCCACAGAAAGGGAAATAATGATTGAAGGAGCAGTAATTGAAAAGGTGGAGTCATATACTTATCTGGGACAGGTTATTAGCTGTAATAATGATAAATGGCTGGAAGTCAAGAGAAGAATAAATTTTGGATGGATAGCATTCAGGAAATATAGTCACATACTGAAGAGCAATATCCCAGTTTGTCTGAAATGTAAAATAATGAACCAAAGTATACTACCCACCATGACTTATGGAAGTGAAACTTGGGCACTCACCAAAAGAATGGAAGAGAAGCTGAGAACTACACAACGAAGAATGGAAACGAATTATACTGGGAATCAGACTGTTAGATAAGAAGAGAAACACATGGATTAGGCAGCAATCTCAAGTAAAGGACATTCTTATTAAAACTAAAGAACTAAAATGGTCTTGAGCAGGACACATAGATTGAAGACATGATGACAGATGGACTAAGAAAATAACAGAATGGTACCTAAGAGGAGCTAGAAGAAAACCTTCAAGACAAAGGCGGAGATGGATAGATGAAATTCATGAGTTTTGGGCAGTAAATGGATGGCCAGTGATCAAAATAGAAGGAACTGGAAAGTTGCTGGAGAGGCCTTCATCCTGCAGTGGATTCAAAATGGCTGATAATGATGATGATACTTAAATCAAAATATTCAAATTCAACAACAGAATTTAAAAATTTTCAATTCTCTGAGCAATAGATTCGGCAGTCCTGTATTAAAAAAAAACCTGCAAAACTGGACATATTATTTACCATCAAGTGGTGAAGCCTTTTTCAGAAAGAATTACAAGAATGATTGCAATCAAAGAACACCTCTTTCCAGAGTTTATGTTTTTCCAAATGGGTTATCAGGGAATTATTCTGGGAAAGACCTAACTGCCCCAAGGATTAGATTATGTTTTATTTAGCAAGTACATTGGAAAGTTTAGATGTGAACCTAACTAGTGCATTTCCTTTCATTAAAACTTGGACGTTCATTTAATTAATATGATTTTATTTGTTGCAACTTCTAGGAAACGGATTAAAATAACACTGCCTCTTTCCCTCTAGTAAAAGGATGAAGAGAGACAGTAATCATTAGACTCAACTGGGAAAAAAAAAAAAAAAAAAAAAAAGAGGAAGTATCTGTGAGATGCCTGAGCTGGGAAAAGTGCTGCATTTCTTCTTTGTGGTTCTTCCGAGCAACCATTCTATCACAACCATAAAATATTGTGGTAAAACTTTGTCTATATTTAGAAAAACAATTTTAGTAAAACTATGTCTATATTTAAAGTTTCAGGCATGAATCTTTGATTTAAAAAAAAACTTTTGTTGTTGTGAATCATCTGACAGATCCTGCATCAACATTGCCAGGTTAACAAAAAGTTTTCTTTAGCAATCACATCTTTACAATCATCAGGGAAAAGAAAATAGGCTTCAAAAATCTAGTGATTACAGAACCATCACTTGTTATTGTTATTTGGTTTTTAGGAGCATTAGCAACTAAGGCCATATTGCTCCGGGGATAAGTGGTTGTCATTCCCTGACCTTTCCGCATCCTCCATATTTGGTGGTCACGGGCAACCATCACTTAATTGATTGTATAATTTTAGGGCCATTTATGGAAATTTCATCCTTGTTATTCAAAACAATTTCATTTAACAATCCCTTGAAATATTCAACTCTATAGTGCAGTTTCAAGGATGATGTTTCAGCAAATTCAAAAATGATACTATTGCCACGAAAAAAGGACTGACAAAGATATGGGTGGGGTAGTGGGTTTGAAGGACACAAACAACATAAAAGCACTGCTGCCAAACAAATAAAACTGATGGCTATTATGATATATCACTTTGTACTGTCAATTAATAAAATAAATACAATTATGTCATGATATTAGCCAAATATAAGACATTCTTAATTAATAAAATAAATACAATTATGTCATGATATAAGCTAAAAATAAGACATTCTTCAAACATTAATTTTAATGTGACAATGGGATGATAAAGTAAACTGGCCACAGCTAAATCCTCTCATAAACCTTATGTAAGCAACCAAGAGTGATGGTTTTTTGAGGAGAGTGTAAGTTCGTAAAAATTGGAAAAGTATGAACACAATCCTCTGAAATATCATTTTCTTCTTATTTTAACTTAATAGCTGAACAGCAAGAATAACATGAAAAACAGAAGAAATCATCAAAAAAAAAATATATATATATAGAAATATTTCAAAGATAAAATGCAATACAATCAAACCCAAATCTTTTGTTGTGGTTATTATTTTTGGCGCAAGGGATGCCAGGCCATATTGCACCTAGTGCAAACAGTCAGAAACGACCGTAAAAGTTTATCCGTTTAAGAAAGGAGAAAAATTCTATGAGGCTGGCTTGCTACCTATGATATGACAGAGGTTCAAAGATTTTTTAAGATTAGGAAGTAAAACTGAATGAGAGTTGCCGGGCATGCAAGTGCAAGGTGCATTCAACAAGTATGTGCTTCATGTGAGCTGAGAATTGCAGTGTGAACACTGTGGAGGATCACTGCCTGTGAAGAGAAATAGTTAAGAAATGCGACTTGGACCAATTCTTGCTCAGACTAGGAGACTGTGACCAATTCTTGCTCTGGCTAGGATTACTTCTTTCTTTCTGTTTTCCCAGAAGCTAAAGGCCCATAACTGTGTGTGTTTTATTTGAAAGAGTTTATTATCTGTTTTAGATTGCCATATAAGTCTACATTGTTCCTTTGATATTCTTCGTAAATTAGATTTGCAGTCAACATATGGAATGAGAGATGATAATGAAGCTGAATTAGATGGATGTTTGGTGGCATGGTCTGCACATTCATTTCCAGATATCCCAGTGTGGCCTGGGATCCAGCAAAAGATCACTACTAGCTAGCATTCATGAGTATGTATCAACATATTTCTTATAGTTTTCATTAAAGGATTGATTGGTGAGCAGGTGTTTTGTAAAGCTAAAAGTGTATATATATGATACTTTTTTTGATGGACAGATGGAGAATATTTTCTAGGGCAAACTTGACAACAAATAACTCATCTGTATAATTGCTGCATTCAGTTGGAAAGTGATACAAAGATGGTATTAAAAGGGAAAACTGCTGCAACACCTACTCCACTATCAGACTTTGATCCATCAGTATATATTTTTGTAAAAAGAGGATAATTCTCTGTGTGAGCAGTATCGAGTAGTTGTATGTTGATATTTGCAAGGGAACATTTTCCCCAATTTAGGAAGTAATTGTTGCAGGATGGTTTAATATAGGGGAAACTGAACAGTTTGGATCTTAGTTTTTAGAGGTGTACATTCCAAGTTTCTGATAGTGCCTGTAATCCGACACCACTAGGCTGAACTGTGCTGGGTTTATTTCTATAGAACATTTTAAATGTAAACTGTGGATCACTAAGTATAGGCCAAATGGGATGGGTGGGCATGCCTCGAATTTTTTTTAGCTGCATAATTCAGAAGTAACACCTTTCTTTTCTGACAGAGTGGAACAACACGGGTTTCAACATAAAGGCTTTGTACTGGCGACGTTCTATACGCGCCTGTTGCAATCCTGAGGGCAGAATGTTGAATAGGAGCAAGGTATGTTAGCACGCTCGTCCTGGAAGAGTCATACATCAGGGCTCCATAAACAAGACGGGACCTAATTAGAGTTCAATACAATTGAAGCAAGGTGTAGCAGTCTATGAGTATATTAATTTTTTTCTGGGAAGTAGTCTGCAGATATTTGACATGTTCTAAGAAATTAAGCTTACTATCAAAAATCAGGCCGAGGATGAAGATCTTTGCCAAAACATCAAGTGGTATCAAAAGCCTTCTCTCTGTCAAGGCATACCATAACTCGATGCTTGTTTCGGATAAACGCATTCCTGATGTTAGTTTCAGCTTTGACCATGAGATCCAGGGATGATCGATTTTTTCTGAAACCAAATTGGTTATCAGAGATTAGATATTTGGAATCAAGATACCAGGTCAGTCGCCAGTGTATCATTTTTTCCAGGGTTTTACTCAAGCAGCTATAAAGAGAAATAGATCTATAGTTGTGAGTAGGGCTTACAATACCGAGATTCCAGGATCCCGAATACCGGTCATTTTTTTCTGGTATTCAAATCCCAATATTGATACAAAAATACCGGTTTTTCAGTACTAATTTAAAAAAATAATTATCCATGATTTATTCACATAAAGGTTATAAAATCGACAACAACAAATCATTAATACTGCTGAATTTGCAAATGAGGGAATATTATACACAGTACAAATGCAACGGAAATCTGAAAACATAATGAAACTGTAAGACAAAAATCTTACAAATATATTTCTCTTAGTAAGTAGAGGGCACGTGTATGGAAGTAAAGCACATAAGGAATAACGAAAACATCATTACGGAAACGTTTCCATTAGTGGCTGTAGGCCTGGTAGTGCAATTAAGGAATAGGGTGAACAATGGTGAATAGAAGCTACTCAACAATAGTTTAATCCCTCAATTACACCTCTACTTGAGGATGCAACATGTGACATTTAGTGCATTTTTGGAAAGGGTATCGGTATGGAGCAGTTCAAAGGTATTGTGAACAGGTGATCTAGAGGTAAAAGATGAAAGTGTTTCGTTGTGTGGGAAAAATATTCTGTTTTTCCCACTAAAGGAAGAAGAGTGAGTTTAAAGAATAACACCGTGATTGGGTCAGGTTTAAATTAGATAGGGGGAGATATGTAAATGCATGCAAACCCTTCTGGGGTTTGCACGCATTTACGTATTAGCCTTCTGGGTAAATGCGTATTACCCTTCTGGGGTTTTGCACATAAACTTGCATATGAAAAAGCGTCCCTTGTACCGTAAGCTTGGACGATTGTATTACAATCATACCGTAACAACCCAGTTGTTACGGTATGAACGGTACAAGGGACAATTGTAACTTGCAATCAGTTCAATAAATATATAAATGAGGAGTAAATAAATAAAATAAATAACAACCACAAACCACCAAAAGGGTGGTTTGTGGTTGTTATTCGGAAGAGTTACAGACTTCCAGTGGTAGTTCTGGGTTCAATTCGGGGAGTGTCGAGCCCCTGGGGTCAAATATTATATATCGTGTGGGGGGGGGGATATCCCACAGCTCCTGGAAATTCTCATTTTTTAACGCAGTCAGGTAGCTTGTGGGGCTTAACTGTTTGTTGTACAAAAATCATAACAATGGCCACTGACAGGGATACTAAGGTACAGGGAAATAAAAATTAAAAAATAAATAAATACCCCCCCCCCCCACAACATACACAATTTAGATTTGGTTTCCCCACCAAGCTTAACCGCCAGTCCCTTTCTTTCAATAATACGGATACGGATATAGTGTCATAATAAGTCAAGAAGGAAAGATTTATTATTTTTAATAAAAAGGAAATAAGATTTTTTGAAGACGAGGGAATGAGGGGGGGGAGGAGGGGTTAAACTGTAATTGTCTACGACTATCTCAGTACAAAGTACCAAACAGCATAGAATCCAAAAGGGCGTTCTCTGCCACTAATTAAATATGTACCATAATTAGATCCAGTTTAAATGATAACACTATTGAGTTTCTTAAAAGCTCCCTTTATTCGGACAGGTAGTGTGGATGCTTAGACATAACTAAATTTACAGTTTCAATATACATATATATATTTTTTGTTTTTAGAATAACTGTATGTTAAATAATTTTTTGTTATAATATTTATTATTGTAATAAAAGTTTGATTTAAAACGTGAATTCAAGTAATTACTTGTTTTTTCCTTACTTAATCGCACCTAATTTTCATCAAAATGTATTGCGAAAAAAAATTTTTTTTTTTTTTTTTGGAATACCAGTATTAATACGGGTATCCCTATACTGGTTTCATAAATTAAAAATACTGAAATACCGGTATTGTAAGCCCTAGTTGTGAGGAATAGAGTGATCTTTCCCTGGTTTTGGAATTGCCAGTATATAGAAGTGATGCCAGCATGTGGGAAATGAATACTCAATGAAAATACGATTGTAGAAAGTCAGCAGCAAGGATAGTGATTTCTTATCTAAGTGTTTAAGTATTCCATCCAGACCAGCAGCACTGTTCTTTGAGGTATATATGGCTTCTTGAAGTTCAAGCATAGTAAGTGGCCGATTGTATGATAAACAAGATGTGGTGTTGAAGTTAAATTGAGATTTCAGCTGAAGCTTGAATCTTCTAAAATGATTGGTCGTATGCAGTGCAGGCAGACAACTGCGAGAATAAAGAACCTAAGGCATTTGAAATTTCTGCAGGAGTCCAGAGCTCCTGTTCATTCCAGTTGAAAATTAGAGAGGATAGGGGTGGAAATTTGTCATTTAGTTGTTTTATTTTTCTCAATATTATTCTAGAATCTGTATTTTTATTAACTGAATTTGCAAATCGGACCCAGGAGTCTCTTTTTTTGCTTTCTTTCTGATATGGCAAGCCTTAGGTCTGAGTTTCTTATAATTTATAAGATTATTGGTAGTGGGATGTTTGCTGAATATATTCCACACTCAGTTTTTTAGCTTTTTGGCACTCTTACAATCCTCATTCCACCAATAATTTATGGGTCTATGGGAGCTTGACTGTGACTGTGGAATGGCAATAGACGCAGTTTCTGGATTTGTTTGGTAATACAGTTGGTGATTATGTCAACTGGATGAGTTTCGATGATCTGGTTGTCAAAGGATGCATAATAAGTGTACTATGCCCAATCTGCCTTGAAAAATTTCCATTTTATGCGGTTTTCTAAAGATACAGAGCTTGAAGTTTGAATTTTACAGATTACTGGATAGTGGTCACTGATGGCTCAATAGAAGATCCACTCAATACAAGGAAAGAGGATCAGAGAGCAGATAGATAGATCTATTGATGAGACTATTCCTGTTGGGAGATGGATGTAAGTTGGTGAACCAATATTTAGGATGGTAAGATTTTGCCTGTCAATGAGTATTTCAATGAGAGGTCCTTGTCCATCTGCACTGGAAGGGCCCCACAATGAATGGTGTCCATTGAAGTCACCCAATAAACAGAAAGGGGTTGGCAACTCCAGAAATAAAATTTCAAGTTCATGGATAGTACAAGGCTGATGGGCAGCAGATAGATTGAAACAAGTGTTATACTGATGCCAATTCCTATTCATGTAGCAACAGCTTCAATAGAGATTTGCAAAAGGAATACAACTGCAAGGGAATTGTGAACCTATGACAATAGCAACCCCACCATGAGCATTATTTGTAACTAGTCTATCTTCTCGGAAAAAAAAGAATAAATTCTGATCAAAAGAGAGAGATACCTGAGGAGTTAAATATGTCTCCTGTAAACAGATTGCAACTAGATTATGACATTTAATTATTTCCTACATGTCATCAATATTGCTACAAAAGCCTCTGCAATTCCAAAGGACCAAGCTGTTTATTGTTTAGATTTAGATGAAGGAGCCGAGTCTGTGTTTTTTAAAAGTCTGTTTAATGTGGTCAATTTTAATTTTATCACTTTTTGGGGAAATTGATCTAGTGTCTATTTAATCCTCGGAATGGATCTCCAGAATGATTTCTATTTCATCTTGTCTGGGAATTTCATTGGTTGTTGTTGTTGTTGTTATTTGGTTTTTAGGGGCATTAGCAACTAAGGCCATATTGCTCCGGGGATATGCCGTGATCATTCCCTGACCTTTCCGCATCCTCCATATTTGGTGGCTCACGGGCTCGAACCCCGGTCTAATCAAGAAGCGTGTGCTACGCAATGCTGCTCCTGCCCACCTGGCTACGGAGGCGCCAATTTCATTGGTATCCATAAGGATGTAGTCAACTGGCTGTTTACTATCAGTTTCACTTCACTGCTTGAATGGGTCATACAGGAGCTGCATGGACAGAACGTGGTATGGTGACTGGTGTGTTGTTAGCATTGCTTGAAATAAGTAGTAGTGGCATGTGATGCAAGAAAGCAAGTGTATGAGCTTATACAGCATCAGCCAAAAAAAAAAAAAAAAAAATCACACCATTCCCTCCAAATGCCTGTCCAGTTCCTCCTTAAATTTATTCAACCTATCAACTTCCACAACGAGAGATGGAAGTTTGTTCCAGCAATTAACCACTCGCTGGCCAAAGGCAAATTTCTGCACATCTATTCTACATCTGTCTTTTCTTAATTTGAATTTATGCCCCCTTAGGTTCGTACTTTGAACAAGTGGAAGGATCCCATCAGAATTCAGCTTGCTCAACCCATTCAAGGCCTTATACACCTCAATCACCATGCAGGTGCCTAGTCTCCAGCCACTTCAATTTGCAGAACTTAAGCCTCTCTTAGTAAAAGGATCCCTTCATTCCCCTCAACAATCTTGTTGCTCTTCTCTGTACACGCTCAAGCAAAGCTACATCCTTCATAAAATGAGGCCTCCAGACCTGTACGCAGTACTCAAGGCATGGCCTGACCATTGCCTTATATAGAGGGACAATCACCTCCTTTTCCCTGTTAGCAAAATTCCTACGTATCATTGACAAAACCCCATGACCTGCCCTGTCTGCATTGCTCAGAAAAATGTTCATTTGACTATTGTGGTAAAGAAGAGACCAAGGATCGAGTCCATTCAGAGATGAAGGTGTTTGGTGGAACTAATGTATTGGTCTGGACTGATAATTATTATTATTATTAGCCATATGGTGCAAGGAAGCCTGAGGCTTATGCTGCACTGGCCAAAAAAAAACCCTGAGAGACAGAGAGGGGAATCACCAAGAAGGGGAAGAATGATGATATCCAGCTCAGGACCCTGGGTGTGCCAAGCCCATACTCACCAGATGTGAGCCCCTGGGAATGAATGAAATTTTTTAGAGGCTTTGGCATGCATATGTCTAGACATTTGTAGTTGTAATTGGTTTTGTGCAATTTGTGTAAATGGTTCTGGGAACAAGACTTTCTTTTCTATTTTATATTTCTGGATTTTTTTTTGTTGTATTTCCACAGCTCACAATTTTTAGAGAAGGCTGGGTAGTTGCCTTTACAATTCGGACAAAGAAAAGACTGTGCATTACAGTCAGCTTGGATATGCTCTTTCGATCCACAGTTTGGTCACACCGAGTCATCTCGAAAGATTGTTTGTGAGTGTCCAAATTTCAGACACTTATAACATCTTCTTGTGTTCAGAATATATGGGCAAATGCGACAATGAAAATAACCTGCTTTCAGTAATGAAGGTAGGTTGGGTGAGCTGAATGTTAGTATGATGCTCTGATTCGGAATGGGCTTGCCATCTTTTTTCATCATAATTCTTTTGGCCTGTGTGACTTTCTGATCCTGAAGTTCCTGAACAATACTTCCTCTGAGACTTTCATTACATCACATTCTGAAATTACGTCTTTGGATGTATCAAGTGTGACAAGTGGGGACACCTTAACTGGAACTCCAACAAAAGAATGAGTCTAAGAAGTGAATCAGAGTGTTTAGAGCTGGTGGTCTTTACAATAAAGTCACCAGATTTTAGTCATCTCACCATTTTCAGGGAATCAGCTATGTTCTCAAAACATTCTTGTATGAGAAATGGCAATAGATTGCCAAAGGGATGGTTTGTTAGTGAATGTAGAAGGTAGAAAAAATTCGGTGTTCAATTCAAGGAGCATCCATCCTCAGTCTCTCTGGATTGGACAAGTCACTATCGGGTTGATGCAAATCCATATAATTCGGAATTCCAGTCTTAATCAGTGGAAAATTGTCACATTCCATGTTTTCCTCCTTTTGGCCCTCACTTTACCACAGAGATTTCCAGCCCTGCCACAAGGAGGCAGGAGCAATGCCAATAGTGACTAAGCAGCTGAGTTATATAGATAGTATTGTTAAATATAGAAACAGAAAGATGGCCTTCCTTCCTGGGCCTACTCCTTGCAGTGCGAAAGTGCTACACTAAAATATAAACAAAGAAAACGGTATACGCAATAAATTATAATCTATTCAGAGGCACATTCGATATATAACTTTTTGGAAAAGAATAAAAGAAGTTTACCTCAATATGATACGTAAAACACTTAAGTATGATACTCTCCAGAAATTAAAACGAAAACAATTATAAACTAGAAAATCTTATATTACAGTAAGAAATAATTAACAATAATTAAAAATCAAATGAACACAATTAAAAATTAAAGTCAAAAGTCAATTTAATAGAAAAAAATTGCAAAACAATTTTCCTTCCTTACCGAATAGGGGTGAACATGGAACTTAAATAGAGATTATCTGTCTTCATACATGCACATAAAGGACCATAAGTTGGAGATTAGATATGGCCGGTGAACATTAACAGAATTCTCATTTAATTTAATTTCAACAGTTTCTGCAATTAATAGTCTTATAATAGATTCCGTCATTGAATATAAAAATTCAACGATGGAATCTACCTTGGGCTCAGAAATACAAATATTAACTAGCAGATTCTTAAACAGGAGTTACCCACTTGCTACAATAGACAGAACTAGGGTACAAGCTAAGGATATAATACAAAAAAATACACCAGTCAACAATAGTAATATCAAAAAAATACTTTATTTCTGTCCCACACGTTGAACAGTGGCACAAACAACTTAAAAGATTCTTTAAAGATATTGAATTTAAAATTATAGCCAGGCCAATACGGAAATTACATACTATACTGAACAATAGTTCAATACTCTCCTCGTTCGCAACACAAATAAATGACCTAGTATAAAACATTTCTTGCGGTCATTGCAACTCGCCTTATCAGGGTTCTAAGCAATTTCCTCTGAATTTTCGTGTTAATCAACATGCGGCCTTGGTTTGGGCTGCTCGTTCAACAGCGCCAGAATTAGCTTTACATGCCGTTAATGAAAAACATACTTTTTTTTATTTAACTAGGAAAAATTTCTTAGCGTCCAATGTGAGACTATTATTATTATAAGCCATATGGTGCAAGGAAGCCTGAAGCTTATGCTACACCAGCCAAAAAAAAATTTGAGTACCCAGAGAGAGAGAGAGAGAGAGAGAGAGAGAGAGAGAGAGAGAGAGAGAAGTAGGAGGGAATAACCAAATAAACAGAAGAATGATGACATCCAGCTCAGGACCCTGGGTGTGCCAAGCCCATACTCACCAGATGTCAGCCCCTGGGTTTTTTTCATTGCATAAACCGTCGAAATTAAATGACATGAGAATTCTTTTAATATACACTGCCCTTATCTAATCTCTGACTCATGGTCCTTTACACACATGCGCGAAGACAAATAATCCCTATTCGGTAAGGAAGGAAAATCATTTTGCAATTTTTTTCGTTAAATTAATTTTTGACTCAATTTTTAATTGTGTTAAATTGATTTTTAATTATTGTTAATTATTTCTTACTGTAACGCAAGATTTTTGATTTTTTAATTGTTTTCGTTTACATTTCTGGAGAATATATCACAAAGAAGTGTTCTTCTTTATATCATATCGAGGTAAACTTCTCTTATTCTTTTACAAATATTGTTATCAACGTAATCCATATTGAGCATTGTAGTTCTGGTTCATACTATATAACTTTTTGGAATGCACAATAATCGCTTGGTCACGGAATGCTTGGCAACTGGGGGTCCACAAAATCTTTTTAAAAACAAATCAATAAAATTCAAGATAAAAACAATAAAAATATAACTCAGTGAAGGACATTACAGCATTATTCTGAAATTACACTAAAAGTTTCTATCTTGAACATTTAAGTATATTATTTGATTCATCAAAGTACCTGATTATCAGAAAATTTTTTTTCAATTTCACCTTATGTAATTCTGAATTTTCTAGAATTTTGTTAAAAAAAAAACCCCATGCCACTTTTTGAAAAATTATATTAACACAGCAATAAAGATTTTTCCCTCACTGAGGCAGTGAAAAAATATTTAAGCATGGTGATCAATGCTCAACCCAGTGAGTCACTGGGTTGAGCATTGATAGCCGATTCTTCTTGAACCTTTCAAATAATGTCTTGTATGTGATTTTTCTTTTTCTTTTTTTTAAATCAGGTTATATGGTTTTTTACTTCAAGAAAGATGAGTGACTCCAAGAGAGGGAGAGTAGATCGTATCACTTACTTTATTCCACTTCGTGTGGGCAAGTACAGTCGTCATCTATAAGGAAACCACAAGATTTTCTGCACCGGCCAAAAAAGAAGAGTAGATAAGAAAATACAAACTAACTATCATGCTGGCATTTTACTTTCTTCATGCTGTTAGCCTCAAATACACGTGGAAGTAATTTCTTAAAAAAACCAATTCGCTGGCCAAAAGAAAACATAAATACATTTTGATGCATTGAAACTGCTAGCTTTTGACTAAAAGGTTAATAGTAGCCACAGCCAGAGTTGAAAGTGATTCTGGTACTATTTCTATTAGAATGGGCAGTGGCCTGCAGGGCACGGTACTTGGGTTTCAGAGACTGGAAGCAGCTGTCATGAAACAAATAAATACATGCACTGTGTTAGGGTAACAATGAATAAGAATAGGTGTATGTATACTTGCATGTACATGAATGCTAGAAGTATAGTAAATAAATTTCAGAAATTTGAAGTGCTGGTCAAGATATCATAAGCAGATATTGTTGGGATATCAGAGACATGGTGTCACACAGACATAATTGGGGCAGAATTAGAGTTTGGGGAGTATAGTGTGTACAGAAAGGATAGACAGGATTGGAAGGGAGGAGGGGTTCTGCTGTTAATTAAGAAAAACATAAAATCTAAGGAAGTGTATTCAGTTGACATTGATGGACAGTGCAATGTTGAGTCAGTTTGGTGTGACATAAACAGGAAAAGCAAAAATGGGAGTAAGAGTGTGTTATAGGCATAATGCCTCTAATGAGTACAATGAAAAATTGTACAGAAAAAAAGAATGAGCGAGTAAATCAGATTATGTCATAATGGGAGAATTTTAACTTCCCAGATACTGACGGGAACTTGTGGGTTGGCAAGCCTTTTCTGGATTTATTGGATGACTGTTTTCTGCAGCAGCAATTTCAAGAGGCACCCACAGAGGGTAATACTCTTGATCTGGTTATCAGCGATGATTATTTGTGTATAAAGAATTAGCAGATAAAGGAACCACTAGGTGACAGTGATCACATTTACTTAGAGATATAATTACCAATAGGAGTAAAGGGAAGGAGTTTTGCTTCCATAAAGGTGACTACAGTGGTCTCAAAGAGTTTTTAAATTCAGTACAGTGGGACCAACTGATGTTGTCACCAATAGCAAATTCTAATTGGGAAGAATTCAAGGAACCTACTAGGCTTTTCTACTGATTAAGAAATATTGCTCAAGGTTTAGGCCTAATGGAAGTCAGATAAACTATTGAGATTCATGGCAGAGAAGAAAAATGCATGGGATACATATAAATTATAAGGTGATGCGGAAGCCAATGGCAGATATAAGGAATCAAGTAACAAAGAAGATTAGGCAAAAAAAGGCAGATTATGATAAATCTTTTGGAAAGGATGCTAAGAAGAATAGCAAGGATTTCTTTACTTATATAAATTCTAGAGGGAAGAGGATAAATCAGATTTCCCGACATGATATCAATGGTTTCACTGTTGATAATCCTGCTCAGAGAGCTGTGAATCTGAATGAGTATATTGCATCTACATTCACACTTGAGGAATTCTTAATGGAGGAAAATGCCAGAAGTTTATCAAACCGTAACAGAGTGCTTAATGATTTTGTAATAACTAAAAGCAAAGGCAGCTGGGGTGGATGCGATCTATCCAGTTATATTAAAGGAGGTGGGAAAGGAAATAAACAAACCATTAGCCATAATTATGAGAGTATCCTTGGACTCAGGGGATGTCCCCACGGACTGGAGATGTCTAATTTTATCCTGAATTCACAAAGGGGGGGAATCACAGGGTGAAAGAAGTAATTACAGACCAGTTAGTTTAACTTCTGTTTTGGGTAAAATAATGGAGTCATTGGTAAATGATGCATTTCAGGATCATCTAGAGAAGTTTGCAGTAATAATTCAGACAGAGCATGGGTCTGTTAAAAGAAAGGCTTATCTGACAAATTTCATTGGATACTATGATGGGGTTACAAAGAAGCTGGATGCAAAACATAATTTTGATATCATATACGGTACTTGGATTTCAAGAAAGCTTTTGACCCTGTTCGGCATGGAAGACTACTGTACAAATTGGAGTCATAAGGTATTAAGGCTAAGTTGCTACAGTGGATAACAGGGTGGTAGAGTGAGAGAAGACAGAAAGTGGTAATCAATGAATGCTGCTCTTCGTGGATTAATGTTATTAGTGGAGTCCTCCAGGGTACAGTGTTAGGCCCACTGTTGTTTTGAATATTTATCAATGATACCGATGAAGCTTAATGTAAAAGTTTATCATGCTTAATGTCAAAGTTTGCAGATGATACAAAGGTTGGTAGGGTTGCTAATGACAGTAAAGGTACAGTACTGCAACTGGATCTAGACAAGTTGGGCAAATGGGCTGAGAAGTGGCAACTGAAGTTTAATGTTGACAAAGTTCTGCAAATGGGTAGAAGTAACCCCAGAGAAATGTAGCAACTGTGTGGTACTACACTTAGGATGGTAGAAAACGAAAAAGATATGGGAGTAATTGTGCAGTCAGATATGAAGTTCGCTGAGCCAGAGCAGGTCATGGGTTATTTTTAATAATAAACAGTAAAATTGCTAGTAGGGAAAAGGAGGTGTTTATTCCTTTGTATAAGGCAATGGTCAGGCCATGAATTGAGTGCTGCATACATCTCGAGTACTCATTTTAGGAAGGATGTTGAGTTGCTTGAGCGTGTACAGAGAAGGGCAACAAGATTAACGAGAGGAACAAAGGGGTCCTCTTCCAAGAAAAAAGTTCAGCAAATTGCAGAAGCTGGACACTAGTCACATGCAAGGTGATCTGATTGAGATGTATAAGGCCATGAATGAGTTGAGCGCACTCAACATTGATGGGATTCTTTTTCTTTCTCGGGTTATGGAACTGAGGGGCCATAAATTCAAATTGAGGAAAGACAGTTGTAGAATAAATGTGCAGAAATTTGCCTCTAGTCAGCGAGTGGTTAATTGCTGGAACAAACTTCCATCTGTTGTTGTGGAAGTTGATAATTTCAATAAATTCAAAGAGGAACTGGACAAACCTTTAGAGGGAATGGACGTGTGAAATTGGTTTTTTTTTTTTTTTTTTTGGCTGATGCTACATAAGCTCATATGCTTGCTTTCTTGCATCACATGCCTCTACTACTGCTACTACTGAAACACAGCCTGCTTTTCTAACCATTCATGAAACCAGCCAAAGTCATCCTAGTACTACTTGGCACTGACCACTAACAACTCTCTCAACCTGTCAACGAGTTGGTTAGCTGTTGGGTAAACTGTTGTTGTTGTTGTTATTTGGTTTTTAGGAGCATTAGCAACTAAGGCCATATTGCTCCGGTGCGGTGGTCATTCCCTGACCTTTCCGCATGCTCCGTATTTGGTGGTGACGGGCTCGAACCCCGGTCTAATCAAGAAGCGTGTGCTACGCACTGCTGTGGGTAAACTGTGAGTGTGTTAAAATAACCACTGGCGATCTGGCAAACTCACTAATTCGGTACCCCACAGGTCTCAACGCTGCCGGATTACTGATGGTCGACCTGTACTAACATTATAATACACTGATCAAAATCTAATCACGAAATGACCATTGTAATTATTTACCTGCGCATTTGTAATGAAGTAATTGCCCCACCCTATCTTCTCCCACTGGCTTGAATAAGTGACGTAATTGCCCCAACCTCTTCTCTCAATTATCTTCAATAAATATCACTAGGATGAAAGCTTCTTTGATGTATATAGAGAGATATGCACTCATGGATTCCATAATTATTGCTTTGAAGGTATTCGGTGATTCTAATGTATTACTGTCCCTATGCAATCTGCCACATAATAGATGCCACATGGCACATTAATCTATCATAATGCCCTTTCCTGAAATAAAAACTCATGTGTTTTACTTTAAATACTGCATCTTTCTTCATTTTTCAAATAATAACTGATCATTACCTGCCAATGGTTCCTGTACTTTAAGCCCTGTGGTGTCTGATCTGTGCATAATGATAAGGTCAAGAATATCCTTACCCCAAATATTTTCTCCAATATGCTGGTACAAATAATAATAATCTAGTTTATTTAAAAATTCTGTTCCCCATACCACATTTTCCAGCCCACACTTATTCCAATCAATTAGGGGAAGATTGAAGTCTCTCACAATAACATATTAAAACTTGCTTGCCCTTTCCATCTGCATATAGAGACTCTTGTTATATTCTTCACAATCTTCCGGTCTGCACATTACGACCACTTTCATTATATCTTTGCCTCAAACTAACTCACAACAGAGAGACTCTATACTGGCAGAAGGAAATGACTCAACAAAAGCTCTTTTACAGTAATCTCAGGCTGCTTTTGATAAGAGGAATAACCCCACCACTCCTATCTTCTCCATCTTTTCTAAATACATTTTATGTACCATAGTGGAACTTATCATCCCCAATTTCCGGGAGGCACACTGCTTCGGTTAGCTCTATTATCTCAGTGTTAGTTGTCCTAACTGGGAGTTTGAATTCACCAATTTTATTGGCAACACTACTGACATTACTGTAAACAGAATTAAGACTAAGTCTTCTTCTACAGTTTAATACCCTGACACACTCTTTGAAGTAATTTAGGCTTGTTTCCTCAGCTTTATCTACCCACTCATTAAGATACTGCCACCCTCATAACATCTTGCCACCATTGCCTGTTGGGGCAACAAATAAGAATTCTTAAGTTACGTGCAGGCATTACTTTGACCAATATTATTATTATTAGCCATATGGTACAAGGAAGTATGAGGCTTATGCTGCACCAGCCAAAAAAATTTCCCATGTTACCCTGAGAAAGAGGAGGGGGGAGAGAGAGAGAGAGAGAGAGAGAGAGAGAGAGAGAGAGAGAGAGAGAGAGAGAGAGAGAGAGAGAGAGAGAGAGAGAGTCAGAAGTAGCAGAGAATCACCAAGAAGGCAAGAAAGAAAAGAATGATGATATCCAGCTCAGGACCCTAGGTTTGCCAAGCCCATACTCACCAGATGTGAGCCCCTGAGGTCGAATATATCTTATAGAAAAACTCAGGTCTATATTATCCTTCTGCCGCTGCCCCTAACTAGCAGTTCCTTGAAATCTTAAAATTCTTAAGCACCAGCTTTGTTCAAACGAATACCGTCTCTACAAAATATATTCCTTTTAATACAAATGCAGGTCATGCTAATAAGAATTTCACCCATAGAACCTTGCAGACTCCCTCAAGTCTTCAGTTAATGTACAAGACTTTCAGCATATAATCCTCCTATGATGTCTGGGTAGAACTGCAGACATGTATACTGACTTGCATCATTTTTATAGAATGGTCCCTTTTTTACCTAACATATCTTTACACCATATTTTGTCAATGTAATTAGTCACCACAAGAATAATAATGATCTCTTTAACTCATTTAAAATTTGCTATTATGTTGATAACGTCATCAACTGTTCTTCAGGCAAATACAGCTTGGTTCTGGTCTACACATCTTTATTAAAAAATGTTACCCATTTCCCTGACAATAGTCACCCAATAAAACAAAATCTCCCTCAACCAGTATGCACTTATACTATTCCACACAGGAATCGAAATTTGGAGAAAATCACTTGCAGGTCACGAAATACTGAATTCCCAGACAAGCCCCCAGTTACATTTGTTTCTAGGGCCAGCACTTATTTCTTTTGTGAAATTATACTAATAATGCATTGAATATTCATACGAGATGAGCACTCTCCTTACATCGGGTCTAAGAACATCATTACTCAGGCATAAATGCCTAAAGGCATTTCCTGGGTGAGCCATGACTTTGTTGTTTGAATATCTGTGGAATGTATTCTAAGGTCAGTCAAGTAGGTCAAGGGTATGTCTGCCAGGGGCAAAAGTTGATGACGTAGAGCAGATATCATCTTTTAAGGGCACAAAAGGTGATATTGTACACGGTGGCACTAATGACCTTAAGAGTAAGAGATCTACAGATTCACTTAACAAGTACAGGTCAATGCTGAAAAAAAAAAGTAGTCAGTTAGGGTTAAATTTGAAAGTGTCTGCAATTCTGACCAGACACGATAGGAGGGAGTATACGATGAGAGCCTTGTCAATCAATTCGGCTCTAGAGAGATTGTGAAAGACTCACAGGGTAGAATTTTTTTCAGTGCAGTCTGTGCTTGCTAACAGGAGAGATTGCTTCTACAGGGATGGGATACAGTTAAATAGAAAGGGTGCTAGAATATTTGCTGATTTTACCGAGGCAGTGTTAGGTGTGTCAGAAAACTGCTGGTTTGGGGGGGGGGGAAATTCATAGACTAAAAGATCAACAGTAGCAAATAGAAGCAAAAGTGATTTTTGCACTGCTTCTATTGTAATGTTCAGCAACATGGAACAAGTAAATACATGGGCTGTGCTCGGGTAACTACGAGTAAGAACAAGTGCATGTATACTTGCATGTACACTAATGCTAGAAGTATAGTAAATAAAATTGGTCAAATTGAAGTGTTGATGTGTGTGAGGGTGCCACACAAATAAAACCAGTGCAGAATTGGAATTTGGGGAGCACAATGTGTACAGAAAGGATAGAAAGGGTAAGCAGGGAGGAGGGGTTATGCTGTTAGTTAAGAAATACATAAAATCTAACGAAGTTCATCCAGTTGACATGGCCGGACAGTACAATGTTGAGTCAGTTTGGTGTGACATAAACAGTGAGAAAGGGAAAATGAGAGTAGCAGAGTGTTATAAGCCTGATGACACTGATGAGTACAATGAACAGTTTTGCAGAGAAGCAGAATGGGCAAGTAGATCAGAATGTCTTGTAATGGGGGATTTTAACCGGAACTTGTGGGTTGGTCAATTACATGCTAGCAAGACCTTTATTCATTTATTGGAGGGTTGTTTTCTACAGTAACATGTTCGAGGGGCAACACCAGGGGGAGTAATACCTTTGATCTGATTATCAGCAGTGATGATGCGTATATTAGGAATTAGCAGATAAAGGAATAACTAGGTGACAGTGATCACATTGTACTGATGTGGGATTTACTTAAAGATGTAACTACAATCGAGGGAAAGGTTTTTGTTTTCGTAAAGGTGACTACAGAGGTGCCAGACAGTTTTTAAATTCTATAGAGTTGGATCAACTGATGATGTTACCAATGGTGAATTCTAAATGGGAGGCTTTCAGGGACTTAATCTTGGAGGCTACTAGTCTTTTCATACCAACTAAGTAATACTGTTCAAGGTTCAGGCCTAGATGGATGTCAGATGAATTAATGAGACCAGTTCCAGAGAAGAAAAATAAGTGGGATGCATATAATTATAAGGAGACACATAAGCCTACAACAGATATTACGCATGTAATCAATTCACAAAGGAGGCAACGGAAGATTACGAGAAATATTTGGCAAGGGACGCAGAGAGTTCTTTACTTATGTAAACTCTAGAAGAAAGGGGATGAATCAGATTGGTCCACTTAACACAGATGGCTCGATTATTGATGATTCTGCTCAAGTAGCTGATAAACGGAATGAGTATATTGCATCTACATTCACACATGAGGAGTTATTAATGGATGAAAATGCCAAAAGTTTATCAAACCCTAGCAGGGAGCTAAATGATTTTGTAATAATTGAGACCAAAGAGGACAAGAAATTGTTGAAGTTAAACAATAAAAAAAGGCACCTGAGGCAGATGGAATCTATCAAGTTATAATGAAGGCGGTAGCAAGGGAAGTAGGCATACCCTTAGCCATAATTATGAGAGCATCCTTAGAGTCACGGGAAGTCCCCCCACCACCAAATACGGAGGATGCGGAAAGGTCAGGTAATGACCACCGCATATCCCGGAGCAATATGGCCTTAGTTGCTAATGCTCCTAAAAACCAAAACAACAACAACGAGGTCCCCCCCATGAACTGAAGATTTGCAAATGTATCTCCAATTCATAAAGGGGGTTCAAAAGGTGACACAAATAATTATAGACCTGTTAGTTTAACTTCTGTTCTGGGGAAAATAATGGAGTCACTGGTTAAAGAGGTGATACAGGATCACCTAGACAAGACAGCAGCAATAGTTCAGATACAGCATGAGTTTCTTAAGGGAAAATCTTGTCTGACCAATCTGATTGGATACTATGATGTGGTCACAAAGAAATTGGATGATAAAAATAATTTTGATAACATATACAGCAGACTCTCGATTTTCTGGGATAGATGGTACAAAAAAAAAAAAAATTCCCAGATAATCGATTTCCGGGTTATTCCAAAAATACAGTATATCCCTGACATACGTTCCAGGAATTCTTACGTAGTTTTACGTAACTCGGGCATGACAAATAAAATACTGCTTCTATATCTGTGATATGCCAAAATTTTAAACCCACAAAATATCTTCAGAAGAAAAATAGTTATATATTTTTAATTAGTTCAATTAAAAACTTTATCTGGGGACAGCAGTGAAGTAGCCAGAGTGGCACATAAGAAAAGAAACCATAAAAGGGAAAAAAATGCATGATTTTGTACTGTCTTTTGTCTATGATGTTTTTACACCAAAGTTATAAAGTTTTTGTACTGTAAAAACCGATTTGTATTTTGTAGCCTTAGTTATTAGAGTTGACTTCATTGGTCAAATAAAGTTGACTTTATTTAGTACCCCTATATAATTTTATTCTTTATATAGAAGTACTAAATACAAAATTAATAAATTAATTTTATATAAATTAATATAATTAAATAAATTAATTAATAAAGGTTTTCGATAGTGTTGCTCAAAAAGAAGTTATATTTTAGATAAAATAAGTGTGGGTGAGTGATAGGTTAAGATTTGAGACCTAAAGCTGGTTTTATTTTTCGGACTGTGAACTTTTTTAAAATGGCTATCATTATTATGATCGGACATAGGAAAACAGGAAATTTCAAGGTCATTAAATTTTTAAGGAACTATAATCAGTCACTGGAAATTCTTAGTAGAATAGTTGTGCTACCTGATAGCTTTGATGTAGAAGTTTTCAGGATACCAAATTGTATTTAAAAATACTCACGTGTTCCTGAGTTATACATTATTGGTATTTTCAAGGTCACAGTAATTCTACCGAGTCAGCCATTTGGATGTTTCCAGGAGATAAAAGAACTACAGCAGTGCCACCTGCTTGTTCAGTGGTGACTAGAAATTTGGCATAAATTGTGTAAAATTATTAAATTGTGACATCACGAGGAAGCTTTATCACTGAATAAGAGCTACTCCATTTATATGGCTGTGGCAGGTTTAGTAGATCGGCAGCTTAATTCCCAAGCCCGGATAAATGGTGAGGGTTGACATCAGGAAGGGCATCCGGTCATAAAAACTATGCCAAAACCAATAGATGTGTTCCAGTTAAGAAGTTAATCCAACTAGAGGAGAAGAAGAGGACGTAAAGAGGGAACATTGAATGCCGACCCTGTATAACGTGGGAAAAGGCAAAGACAAAGAAGAAGAAGATATACAGGTACTAAATAAACATCATAAACAAAATCAAATAAACAAAATTATAATTCATCATACAAATTATATACAGTAATACCCCGAAGTTACGCGATAGGTGGGTCCGACGAAAATCGCGTGTCGAATTCGCGTAAGTCGGGGTACAACTTTGCATATAAATACATATAAATTTTGCTTAATTGGGACCAAGGACTAACAAAAACACTAGTTTAGAAGAAAAATATTAATAAAATTGCAGTTCTTTATACATATTAATACAAAATATGTATTAAAAAAAAAAAATGACTTACGTAAAAAAGTTATTTCGATGTCGATGGCTTCATAAAATCTAACAAATTCGTCTGACGACACAGCGCGTGATTTTTTTTCACGCAGAATTTCTTCGTAGCAAGCTAATAATTTTTTTATTCCTTGCTTTGTAGCTATACTGCGTCCTTTGTTGGAGTCTATGTTTTCTAAAATTTTTAAGCCCTTTACAATTGAGCCCTTTTCAATTTTCAACCTGTCAAGTTTGCAATTGTCATGTGCTTTTCGCCGTTGCTTCATTTAGGCCTGTAGCACGTGCAATATCACATGGTCTTTCATTTCGCTCAAAGCGTTTCACAATTTCATATTTTTTCTCTATCGACAGAGGTGGACTGGCCATAAGCCTTACCGGGGAAACCCCGGTGGGCCAGTGTGATTTTGGCCATAAACCACTATAAATTTTCCTGGGTAAGAATTTTTGACCCAGTCCGCCTCTGTTTATCGATAATTGCTTTTCTTTTTCTCTCTGAAACTGCAGTGTCTTCACCAGGACGCTTCCTTTTCACACCTTTTAATTAAGTATTTTACTCATTTTTAGGGAATAAAGCACAATTACAAAACGAGGAGGCACGCTTGATACGCATAAACAAAGCTGCACGCATGTAGCAACTGAATAAACAACACCATAAAGGCAGAGCTACACTATTAACACCTCACATTTCTAGGGGTTACTACCATAAAACAATAAAAATCCAGTTGCGTTTCTGCTAGTGAAATCTGTTATAAACTGGTAGTAAACTCGATCTAATTGCTTTTGCGATTATACCGATAGCTGGAATTGTGTTGGTTTTTACGTTATTATGTGTGAAATGTGTTTCCCCTTCACTGATATAAAAAACATAAAAGCAGCAAAGTTGAATTTTGTTCATCTTTCGCTCTCATTCTCCGCCGGCGCACCGTATATCGATAACATATGAAAAACGACCTTGAAGATAGTGGGCGGCAGCGTTGCCAAACGAAAAAAATCAAGAACCGCGTAACTCCGAGTTCGCGTAAGTCAGGGTAGCGTAAATCGGGGTATTACTGTATATATATATATAATTTGCATTATGAATTTTCATTTTGTTTATAGTTATATTATTGTAATAACTATCATATAACATATTTTTTAATATTATATATATATATATATATATGAGTAATATGGGAAGAAAGTTAAAAAATTGTAAAAAGCTGTAACTAATACTTAAGGCCAATGCAGTTGCTAGAGCAATTATGTTTTATGTGTATATATATATATATATATATATATTTTTTTTTTTTTTATATATATTTATATCCCTTGCATTTCTTTAAATCCAGCTTGGTATTGTCTGCTTGTATTACCTTCCATATTATTAACTTCAATATTATACAAAATATTTTATATATATATATATATATATAGAGAGAGAGAGAGAGAGAGAGAGAGAGAGAGAGAGAGAGAGAGAGAGAGAGAGTCAGGTCTAACAGGCAGAATATTGAGTAGCGGTGCTACAAAGTGAAATTAATTACTTAGGGGTGCCGTTATTAAAAAAAGGTTGAAAACAACTGCATTAGATCAAGGCATTATATCTACCATTAAACCTCATTACATCAAAAAATTTACAATAGATTTTGAAAAAAAATTTCTTCCGAATCTATCGAAATGATGGAGGCATGGAAACATTTCTCAATAGTGGACTGTATCGGAATCATAACTTTATAGCTCAAAGAAATAAAACCATCAATATTAAAATAGTGTTGGAAAAATGTATGGCCAGAGTC
This sequence comes from Mastigoproctus giganteus, assembly GCF_048544385.1. Taxonomy (NCBI): domain Eukaryota; kingdom Metazoa; phylum Arthropoda; class Arachnida; order Uropygi; family Thelyphonidae; genus Mastigoproctus; species Mastigoproctus giganteus. Next base: position 208,956,733 of record NC_143580.1, on the reverse strand, counting down.
AGTTCATTCAGGAAATATTGTTGAATTGGCAGAAAAAGGAATCTGTGCGATAGTACATAGTGCTAATTCAATAGGAGTAAGGTTTGATGATATCACTATTGAAGACTTTCAAGAATTACTGGTAGAAAAGAGGCTGGCAAAGCAGATTTGGTGGAAATGGCATCAGAGGTAAACCAAATCAATTCAGAAGATGATAGTATAGATTAAAATTCTGAAGTTCAAAATTTTTCACTAAAAAGAATATGGGAAGGCATAAACTTAGCCAAGCAATTAGAATCTTATTTTCTAAAAGAAGATCCTTCAACTGAGAGGAACAACACAAATTTCAAAAGGGAGCTTCAAAAATGCTTAGCTCCATAACATGCAATATGCAAAGATCTATCAAGAAAATGCAAACAAGCCTAGATTACTGATTTTTTTATAGAAAGCAGCAGATACACGAAATCTAGATGCTGCAAAGAAAGTTCAGAAGGTAAAGATATTCTGCAACAGAATATCTTTATTTAGCAGCAGTGAACAGACAGAAAATTAAATGAACGTATGAATGAATATACTGAAATGAATATATCTGACCTATATGAATCACAGTTTGTAAGATGTTTGTTCAGTTATTACTATTGTTAATAAAAATTGATGTATTTCTGTTAAGCTTTTGGAAAGTAATCCCCCCCCCCCTTTTGTACTGGTTCTTAGTCCGGTATAACAGTTTCTCACTACCCGAGATTTTATGAGAACCTAACTACCATGTTATACAGAGATTACCTGTACACAAAAATCAAAACGCAGCTAACAATTCATTTCTTTGAACCCAATGTAAGAAGTGCACAGATTGAAAGTTAATCTAGAAGTAACCATTATTTAGATAAAATATGAACTTAAGATTACAAAATTTAAATGAAAGTATTACAGAAATTAAATTGTTAACAAAACTTTATCCGGTAGTAAAGTTAATATCAAGCTACTGAAGTTCTGTGAAATGTTAACGATTAAATTTACAAAATTACTGAAATAAGATTTAAAAATTACATAAATTAACTTTAAATAAATATTTTATATCCCGAACACTTGATTTTAATCCCCTTTAGTTAAGTTGCTGGAGTCAACTTAAAACACTCTGATCTCTTCAACTCACGCAGCAAAACACTGTTTTTCATAACAACGGCATGTTTTTACTACACAAAACCTCTCAAAGTTCATTACTTCCCCGTGTGAAACTTATGGGAAATAAGGGAACTTCTAGAAATAGTTTCTGGACACTAACAGCAAATCAACTAACACCAGTGAATTTACATTCCAGGAAGATGTCACAAAAGTCACCTATCACCAAACAAAGGCCTGTATGATAGCAATTGATTGATTTTCACTTTTACGGCAGATGAGCAACTAAGGCCATCATTCACCAAGTCCAGTCCGTATGATTTTCTAACAGGCGGTGTGCACCATGTCAGTAAAAGTGATGCTTTGACCAGAGAGATGCTGGCATAATTACACAAGTTGTAGGTTATGTCAGATATCAGCCGGAATACTATATGCTGGTCCAAGGTGATTGTTTATTCACCAATGAATTTAGAAGGTACAATTATGCAAGCATCAGGTAAGTGGTAATGTGCAAAAAAGAGTTTCTTAAAAAAAAAATGAACACACTATGTGAAATGAGATATTATTATTCTTTTACTATTTCAGCCATACAGAATTTTCATGCAGAGAATGTCACAAGAACATCAGAAATATGGATATGAATGATTTCATGTCAATATTTAAAGTTTATAATACGTGTAAGGAAATCAGAACACACCTTGAGTACTGCATACAGATCTCGATACCTCATTTTAGGAAGGATGTGGAGTTGCTCGAACAGGAACAGAGAAGGGCACCGAGACTGGCGAGTTTGGTTTGGTTTGGTTTGGATTTTATTGGTGCATTACAGCTAAGGCTATAATGCATCAAGACCAAGTAATATACAAAAATTTAAGCTACAGTGACCTAATTAGTTAGGTCACCCTGTCAAGATATATAATACCAAAAGTATTAAATGTATAAAAGATAAATCAATAAAGAAATAACAATAACATGTAAATTTTAAATACGAGTAAAAACGTTTATTGATTTTAAATAGCTAAAACAGCAGACACGTTGTGATTGTTGGATAAAATCTGACTGAGTGTATATTAGCATTAGCATTAGTAGAGGCATATGTGCAAGAAAGCAAGCTTATTCAGCATCAGCCAAAAAAAAAAAAAAAAAAAAAAAAAACACACCACTCCCATTTCACCCCTCCGTTCGCTCGAAATACCTGTCCAGATGAGACTTAAATTTGTTTAGGCTAGCAACTTCAACAACAAGTGATGGAAGTCGGTTCCACCAACCAACCACCCGCTGGCCAAAGGCAAATTTCCGCACATCTATCCGACATCCGTCCTTCCTCAATTTGAATTTATGCCCTCTGAGCTGATTATTCTGAGCAAGATGAAGAATCCCATTGGCATTGAGCATGCTCAAACCATTCAAAGCCTTATACACCTCTATCAGATCACCTCGCCGGTGCCTAGTCTCCAGACTCTGTAATTTGCAAAACTTAAGCCTTTCTTCGTAAGAGCAACCCTTTGTTCCATTCACTAATCTTGTTGCCCTTCTCTGTACCCGTTCCAGCAGCTCTACATCCTTCTTGAAATGAGGCCTCCAGACCTGTATACAGTACTCAAGATGTGGCCTAACCATTGCCTTATACAAGGGAATAATCACCTCCTTATCCCTGCTAGAAAAATTCCTGTATATCATTGACAAGACACCATGAGCTACTCTTGCAGCTCGTCTGCACTGCTCAGAGAACTTCATATCTGCCTGTACAATTACCCCCAGGTCCATTTCATTCTCCACCACTGTTAGTGTAGTACCGCAGAGTTCATACGTTGCTCTGGGGTTACTGTTTCCCATATGTAGTACTTTACATTTGTCAATGTTAAACTTCATTTGCCACCTCTCAGCCCATCTGTTCAACCTTTCCAGATCCTGTTGCAGCAGCATAGCGTCAGTGGTGTCCTTAACAACCCTGCCAACCTTTGTATCATCTGCAAATTTGGACATTAAATTTGATATCCCATCATCAATATCATTCATAAACACCGAAAACAACAACGGACCCAACACTGAACCCTGAGGAACTCTACTAATAACATTAGTCCACGTTGAGCAGTGTCCATTGATTACCACTCTCTGTCTTCTGCCACTCAACCATCCCCTTATCCATAGCAGCAATTTGCCTCCAATGCCACACTGCTCCAATTTGTGCAGCAGTCTTCCATGTGCAACAGTATCAAAAGCCTTTCTAAGATCCAAATATATAATATCAAAGTTATTCCCTGCATCTAGTTCTTTTGTGACTACATCATAGTATCCAATCAAATTGGTCAGGCAAGACCTGCCCTTAACAAAACCATGCTGCGTCTGAGCTATAACTGAATTCTTGTCTAGGTGATCCTGCAGTGCTTCTTTAACCAGTGCCTCCATTAATTTACCTGGAACAGAAGTTAAACTAACACGTCTATAATTACTTGTGTCAGCCTTTGATCCTCCTTTGTGAATTGGGGTTACATTTGACATCTCCAGTCTATGGGTACCTCCCTTGAGTCCAAAGAAGCTCTCATAATTATGGCTAGGGGTTTGCTTACTTCCTTTGCTGCCTCCTTTAATATAACTGGATAGATCCCATCCACCCCAGGTGCCTTTTTTATGTTTATCCTCAACAATCTCTCCTCCACTTTCCTCTCAGTTATTACAAAATCATCCAGCTCACTGCTAATGTTTACTTTACCTACATCATTCTCCTTCCTGAATAACTCCTCATGCGTGAATGTAGATGCAAAATACTCGTTTAGATTATTAGCCACCTGAGCAGGATCCTCAATTGTTGAACCATCCACATCCAGTGGGCCAATCTGATTCATCCCTTTCCTTCTTGAGTTTAAATAGGTAAAGAACTCTTTTCTGTTTTTCTTTGCATCCTTTGCCAAGGATTTTTCGTAGTCTGCCTTTGCCTGCATAATCTCCTTTGTGACTTGGTTACAGACCAACCTATATCTATCATAGGCTTCCATGTCACCCATTAATTTGTATGTATCCCATGCATTTTTCTTCTCTGCCACATGTCTCATTAGTTCATCTGACAACCATTTAGGCCTAAACCTTGAACAATATTTCTTAGTTGGTATGTAAAGCCTGGTAGCCTCCAAGATTAGTTCCTTGAATGCTTCCCATTTTGAGTTTGCTGTTGGTAACATCATCAGTTGATCCCACCGTACAGAATTTAAATACTGTCTCAGACCATCATAGTCGCCTTTACGAAAACAAAAACCCTTCCCTTTACCTCTGATGGTAGTTACCTCCTTGAGTAAATCCCACTTCAACACACTGTGATCACTGCCACCTAGTGGTTCATTTATCTGCAGATTCTTAATGCATGAAGAATCACTACTGATAATCAGATCAAGAGTATTGCTCCCTCTTGTTGCCTCACGAACATGCTGATGTAGAAAACAATCATCCAATAAATCCACAAAAGCCTTGCTAGTGTGCGAGTGAGCAACCCACAAATTCCAGTCAATATCTGGGAAAATAAAATCCCCCATTATAAGACTCTCTGATTTACTGGCCCACTCTGTTTCCCTGTACAGTATCTTATTATACTCATCAGAGTCATTAGGCCTATAGCACACTCCTACTATCAATTTTGATTTCCCTATGCTTATGTCACACCAAACTGACTCGACACTGCCCTGTCCATCGATGTCGACTGACTTCACTTCCTTGGATTTTATGTGTTTCTTAACTAATAGCACATAACCCCTCCTCCCCTCCTGTCCTGTCTATCCTTTCTATACACATTGTATTCCCCAAATTCCAGTTCCACATTCCTTATATCTGTGTGACACCACGTCTCTACCCAACAATATCTGCCTTTGATGTTTTGAGCAATACCTCAAATTCATCAAATTTATTTACCAAACTCCTAGCATTGGTGTACACGCAGATATACATGCACCTGTTTCTATTCTTGGCTACCCTAACACAACCCATGTGTTTACTTGTACCGCAATGACTCCCAGCAGTCTCTGAAATATCCTGCATCTTGTTTTTCAGGCTTCTGCTCATTTCGATAGAAGCAGTGCAAGAATCACTTCCACCTCTGCCAGTGGCTACTGTTAATCTATTAGTCCTTGTATCCCCCCCGACTAGCAGTTTTCCGACCCACCTAACTCTGCCTCGACAGCAACAACAAAAATTCTTGCACCCTTTCTATTTAAGTGTATCCCATTCCTGTAGAAGCAATCTCTCCTGTTAACAAGTACAGTCCAGGCTGAAAAAAATTCTACCCCTTGAGCCTTGCACAATCCCTCCAGGGCCGAATTGATCGACAAGGTTCTCATCATATACTCCCTCCTATCGTGTCTGGGAAGAATTGCAGACACTTTCAAATTCAACCCTAATTCATGGCTTTTTTTCAATAGTGACCTGTACTTGCTAAGTAATTCCGCCGGTCTCCTACTCTTAATATCATTTGTGCCAACGTGTACAACTATATCACCTTTTGTGCCCTTAAAAGAAGATATCCGCTCTACAACTTCATCAACCTTTGCCCCTGGAAGACATACCCTGGTCCTATTCCACCTATCCTTTTTACAAAGCATGTTCCCCGCTTCCCTGACAATAGAGTCACCAACAACTACTAGTTCCTGTGGGACCAGCGCATTCTGCCTAGGGGGGGCTGCCTCTGTGTTGCCTGATGACCAAGTGCAAGCTCTGGCGTTGATGTGGGCGGCTGAGAGCTTGATGGGCCCCTCAATTTATTTCCTTCGAGGGCATCCACCCAACCCAGGCCCATAACAATGCTGAGTTGTCGCCTGATTTCCTTGCACTCCTTGCATCGTGCACACACAAAGACATCCCCCTTGGCAGTATCATGTCCCGTACCCGACTGCTCCGCAAACATTTTAAACCGACTGCATTTTAAAAGACTGTGATTCAGAGGGCAACTGCCCCCCTCAGTTCTCCCCTGAACCACAGCACTCCCATTAGCTTGAGCCTTTTGCTTTGCTGCTCTGGTCTGTGTCATGATTCCGATTTGATAAGATGATTAAAAGCGATAAAACGGATATTGCTAAAATCTGGACAGTCAATTAAAATTTGTCTGATTGATAAAATTGTGTCACAGGACTCACACATAGGAGGTTCATCAGCTCTCAGCAAATACGAATGTGTCAAATGACTATGTCCTATACGAGTCTGGGAAGGAACAACTTCCTCCTTACGATTCCTGCGCAGACTAGACTGCCGTGGTTCAATTACAGACTTTATATGACATAACTTGTTCTTATTGTGCCTATTCCACGAATCCTGCCATTGGGAATATATCTTTTGGTGTATTATTTGCCTCTAGTCTGCATAGGGGCCTGACAAGCAGTGATTATTATTGGGAATTGCTGATTTGGCTGCAGTGTCAGCCAAATCATTTCCCCTAATCCCAATGTGGCTAGGAATCCAGCAGAAGCAGATATCATATTCACGTTCATGGGGAGAGTAAATCTTCTGCTGAATGCAAGACAGAACTGGATGAGAATTATATCTCACAGTTATTAAAGTCTGTAACATGCTGAGAGAGTCAGAGTATAATATGAACAGTTGGTATTGGCATTTACTAATGCGATCCACGGCGTGCAGTTCTGCAGTAAATATGCTGCATTCGGGGAGAATCTGCTATGATATGGTGGTGTCCGAAAAGACAGCAGCAGATCCTACATAGGATTCCAACTTCGAGCCGTCTGTGTAAACAGCTGCGAAGTTAGAATTTTCAGCTTGGTGTGCTGAATAAAGCTGCAGGTCAACAGATGATGGGGTGTCCAACTTTCCCCAATTTTTAAGGGACAAGTTACATGCTGGAACGTGAGCATGCCAGGGAGGAAGGGGTTGCTTTGGTATTTGGGAAACCTTGTCTACCTTGATTTTAAGTTCTTAGAGTAGCTCTTGGAGATGAATACCAAAAGGACGATTGGCAGTCTTATGGGAGTTGAACAAATTTTCCCATCATGGCTCAAAAATGAATGGCCATGTAGGATGGTCTGGCAGGGATTTCAGTTTTAAAGCATACTTTAGATACAACTGCTTACATTGAAGAGATAACGGTGGTTCCTTTTCTTCACTGTATCCAATAGCGATATGGAGAGCCTAATAAAGGACGGGATCCAGCCATCGAAGTACACTGTCTCCGGCCGAATTGTATATCACAGATCCGTAATCTAGTCTGGATTGTACAAACGCAAGGTAAATGCGTAGTAGGGTGCATTGGTCCGCACCCCAAGATATAGAGGACAAAGAGTGAAGCGAAGGCAGATTACGAGAAATCTTTGGCAAGGGATGCAAAGAAAAACAGCAAAGAGTTCTTTACTTATGTAAACTATAGAAGGAAGGGGATGAATTAGATTGGTCCTCTTGATATAGATGGGTCAACTGTTGATGATCCTGTTCAGGTAGCTAACAAATTAAATGAATATTTTGCATAGACATTCACACATGAGGAGTTATTCAGCGAGGGGAATGCCAGAAGTGTATTCAACTCTGGCAGTAAGCTAGAGAATCTTGTAATAACTGAGAGTAAAGTGGAGGAGAAATTGTTGAAGATAAATACAAGAAAGGCACCTGGGGTGGATGGGATCTATCCAGTTATATTAAAGCAGGCAGTAAAGGAAGTAAGCAAACCCTTAGCCATAATTATGAGAGCTTCCATGGACTTAGGGGAAGTACCCATGGACTGGAGATGTGCAAATGTGACCCCAATTCACAAAGGAGGATCAAAGGGCGACACAAGTAATTATAGACCTGTTAGTTTAACTTCTGTTCCCGGAAAATTAATGGAGGCACTGGTTAAAGAAGCACAGCAGGATCATCTAGACAAGACTTCAGTTATAGCTCAGATACAGCATGGTTTTGTTAAGGGGAAGTCTTGCCTGAACAATTTGATTGGATACTATGATGCAGTCACAAAAGAACTGGATGCAGGGAATAACTTTGATATTATATACTTGGATCTTAGGCTTTTGATACTGTTGCACATGGAAGACTGCTGCACAAATTGGAGCAGGTGGCATTGTAGGCAAATTGCTGCTATGGATAAAGGGGTGGTTGAGGGGGAGAAGACAGAGAGTGGTAATCAATGGACACGTTGTCCCCCCTCCGTCTCCACTAATAACATTAGTCTGCTCATCGTGGACTAATGTTATTAGTGGAGTCCCTCAGGGTTCAGTATTGGGTCCATGATTGTTTTCTGTATTTATAAATGATATTGATGATGGTATATCAAGCTTAATGTCCAAGTTTGCAGACGATACGAAGGTTGGCAGGGTTGTCAAGGACACTACTGACACTATTGTGTCAGTAGTGTCCTTGACTGCAACAGGATCTGGAAAGGTTGAGCAGATGGGCTGAGAGGTGGCAAATGAAGTTTAACATTGACAAATGTAAAGTACTACATATGGGAAACAGCAAACCCAGAGCAACGTATCAACTCTGTGGTACTATACTGACAGTGGTAGAGAATGAAAGGGACTTGGGGGTGGTTGTGCAGGCAGATATGAAGTTTTCTGAGCAGTGCAGATGGGCTGCAAGAGTAGCTCATGGTGTATTGTCGATGATATATAGGAATTTTTCTAGCAGGGATAAGGAGGTGATTATTCCCGTGTATAAGACAATGGTCAGGCCACACCTAGAGTACTGTATACAGGTCTGGAGGCCTCATTTCAAGAAGGATGTAGAGATGCTGGAACGAGTACAGAGAAGGGCAACAAGATTGGTGAATGGAACAAATGGGTGCTCTTACAAAGAAAGGCTTAAGTTTTGCAACTTACAGTATCTGGAGACTAGGCACCAGCGAGGTGATCTGATAGAGGTGTATAAAGCCTTGAATGGTTTGAGCATGCTCAATGCTGATGGGATTCTTCCTCTTGCTCAGAATAATCACCTGAGAGGGCATAAACTCAAATTGAGGAAAGACAGATGTAGGGTAGGATAGACATGAGGAAATTTGCCTTTAGCCAGCGGGTGGTTGGTTGGTGGAACAGACTTCCATCCCTTGTCATGGAAGTTGATAGCCTAAATAAGTTTACGGCTCAGCTGGACAGACATTTCGAACGAACAGAGGGGTGAAGTGGAAGTGGTATTTTTTTATTTTATTTATTTTTTATTTATTTATTTATTTATTTTTTTTTTTTGGCTGATGCTGCATAAGCTTGCTTTCTTACATCAAATGCCTCTACTAATGCTAATGCTAATATTCAGGCCTCTTGTGCACTTTGTATGGAGTTGACAGAGGTGATCCAGAAAGGTCGGCTTTTTAACAAATAAGAGTCCCAAGAATTTTGTGTCTGCTGCTACTGGAATAGCATTTTGTCCAAGCCTTAATTCAGGTTCAGGATGAAGATTACAAAATGACAAAAGTGTACACAAACAGTCTTCTGCGGCGAGAATCTGAATCCATTAGACAGTGCCCAGGAGTTTAGGCGATCGATGACTTTTTGCAGTTGTCTTTGATTAACCCTCATGTTGCACGACTGACAAAAAATGCTAAAGTCATCAACATAGAGGGCACTGTTTACAGTTGGAGGAAGTTGTTCTGTGATGGAATTTACTTTGATGGTGAAAAGCATGACACTTAATACTGATCCTTGTAGTACTCCCTCCTCTTGGCAGAAAGGATGAGAGAGTGAGGATTCTACACGAACTTGGAAAGATCGATTGGCTAAAGAGTTTTTAATAAAAATGGGGAGATGCCCTCTAAGTCCAAAGTTATGCAAATTTTTTAAGATGCCAAATCTCCAAGTTGTGTCATACACTTCCTCCATGTCAAAGAATACAGACACCAAATGTTCGCATTTTATGAAAGCATCCCAGATGGATGTTTCCAATCTAATAAGATGGTTCAGAATGGACCGGTTCCTTCGGAAGCTGCACTGGATGTTAGAGAGAAGGTCATTTGATTCTAAATACCACATTAAATGAAAATGAACCATTCTCTCTAGGATTTTGCACAGACAGCTAGTCAGAGCAATAGGACGATAATTAGTAGTGACTTTAGGATCCTTTCTTGGCTTAGCAAAGGCAAGAACGACTGCCTTGCGCCGGGAATCCGGAAACTGCCCTTCAATAAAGATTCTGTTATAAAGAAGGAGCGGGTGATCCATAGATTTTGATGAAAGATGCTTAATCATTTCATAATGGATGCCATCTGGTCCAACAGCACTTCCCTTGGAAAGAATGAGAGCTCTTTCCAGTTCCTGTATAGTGATTGGCCTGTTGTAGGCATAAAAGCTCTTAGACTTAAAATTAAGTGCCTGTTTTTCGATTTTATGTTTCAGGACCAGGAACTCTGGGGAATACGAAGATGTTGCAGAGATGTTAGAGAATGTTTCCCCAAGAGAATTGCTATTGCAGTTGGATCTGCAATAATGCATCCATTATAATCTAGGATTGAAGAAGTGTGGGATGTATATTTTCCTTTCATTTTCCAGATTTTCACCCAGACCAACTTACTAAAAGTGGACTGAGTAATTGATGAAGTAAAATGGATCCACTATTCCTTTTGACTCTGACGGCAGATTTAACGTGCTTTGGCTTGTGCATGTTTAAAGGCTATAAGGTTTGTCATGATAGGATATTGTCAGAATATCCCCCATGCTTTGTTTTGGGCCTTTTTTGCTGCTGTGCATTGTGAATTCCACCATGGTTTTGGAAATGGTGGAAACCAGGCAGATGTTTTTGGAACGGTATTCGAAGCTGCTTGGACGATATTTTCTGTGATGTACGTGACTGCAACATGGATAGGCTCCTGACTGACGGCACTGAAGTCAAAATTTGCCTGATGTTGGAAGGCAGTCCAGTCAGCCTGATCAGTCTTCCACCGTGGTAACCTGAAAGGAAGACAGTCTCCCAGTATGCAACAAGGTTATCACAGGGAAGTGATCACTTCCATGTGGGTTCTGCTCCACTTACCAGTTGAGTAAATGGAGAAGAGAAGGGGAGCAGATGGATAGATCAATGGCAGAAAAGGTACAGGTAAGCATGTGGAAGAAGGTGTTTGTTCCAATATTTAGAAGGGGGAGGTCACTGTCATTTAGCATATGCTCAATGACTCGTCCCCTTACACTGATGCTAGCACTACCCCACAGGGTATTATGTCCATTGAAATCCCCAAGAAGTAACAAAGGGGAAGGCAACTGGCATTACAACATTATCAATGTCTTCCTGGGAGATGTCCGTACCAGGAGGCAAATAAATAGAGCAGACGGTTCATAAAAATCCTACTGTAAGGCGAATTGCAACAGCCTCTATGCTGGTTGTAATTAGCAAAGGCTGAACTGGGGTCTGGTTACCCACAAAGATAGCGACTCCTCCATGATAAAGACCATCCACAATTCTATCCTTACAAAAAATTGAGATGTTATGCATGTTGGAATCATCATTTGCCTTTAGATAAGACTCCTGCAAGCAAAAGCAAACCGGCTAATGCTTTTGCAGGAGGGCTTGATGCCATCAGTATTTTGCCGGAATCCATGACAATTCCATTGTAGGAATTTGGCATTATTTTGGCTTGTCCATCAGGTGGCTTCCGGGGTGCTGAGGGCTTACTTTTGTCAGTCTTGGGTTTATCTCTTTTGGGGAAGTATGGACGCTGTCCGATGTCCATTTCTTCCTCCGCAAAGAGTTCCAAGACATTCGTCCAGTACCTTCTTGTCCTCTACATCCATTGTTTCTGTTATTACTGGTGGCTCTTCTTTACCACTTGGTTTTGGTAGGAGGTGGAGCACTAGGAAGTATGAATATAGGAGTGGCAGCTGACTGTGTTTTTTTGGTGGGCTTTTGTGAACTCAATAAATAGCGTGCAATCAGAGTGAATGACTCTCTTGGTGGTACAGTCATCTCGGTTTGTGTACCGATAGTACACTTCTCAGAAACCTTCTGAGCATATGAAGGCTTTCCACTATTTATTGGTTTTATGCGTTTTCTAGCCTCTGGGTAGGAGATATTCAGCTCTGTTTTTAGTTTTTGGATCTCTTTTTCGTCCTTCCACCGTTGGCATGCCCTACAGTAGGCAGGGTGCTCTTCTTGGCAATTTACACAGATCGGTTTGGAAGCTGAACATTCCATGCTCTCGTTGTCTTTCGCAACACATTGAGCACAGGCAGGGTTACCAAGACAAGCTGTTTGTGAGTGGCCATATTTTTGGCATTTAAAACACCTCAGTGGGTTTGTAATGTAAATCCTCACTGGGCAATTTAAGTACCCTGCCTTGATGGAACTTGGAGGCCATGGGGTGTTAATTGTTAGGATAAGAACTCTGGTAGGGACGAGATTCCCATCCTTTCGCATTGATATTCTTTTGACAGCCGTCACTCCTTGTTCTTTCAATTCAGAGCAGATCTCTTCTTCAGAGACATGAAGAAGGTCCCACTCAGAAATAGCACCTCGTGAAGAGTTCAAAGTTTTGTGGGGGGTTACGGTGATAGGTATTCCCCCTATTGATGTGGCTTTCAGGATTTTTTCTGCCTGTTTCTTATTTGTAGCTTCGACCAAACATTTGCCAGAACGCAGTCGTTTTACAGATTTAGGTGACCCTGCCAACCTTCTAATCCTTTCTGGATAAAGAAGGGTGACATTTTCCCAACTGACTGCTCTCGGGTGGAATACAGAATGAGGAAGAGAGGTGTCACTAATGGTGGTGTATCCTCAGTTCTGGATCTTTTTACAGAGGTGTTTTCTGTGTTTTCATCTCAATTAGGAAGGGGCCTTGTTAGGGCCCCCAGAAGAAATAGAATTTAAATTACTCATATGAGTAAGATAAAAATTTCCGATGCCCTAAGTACCTCACCCACCACGGAGCCCTACGAGGGGACGCCTACTCGTGAACTAGCAGGTACTGCGTACATCAATGGGATTCCAAGTTTGCTTAGGAGCACCATACCCACGATTCCAATAAGCCTTGATCCCATCCCAGGACCAAAGGGAGGGAGACTTATTGGAACGAAGTTGACCCTAGCAGTGAAGGACCACCCATCGATTGATCCCAGTCATACCAGTCCGGGACCACCCATCTTGTCAAAGCAGGGGCCAAAGTGATGTATCAAGGCTGGGCCCCTCAACCACCAGGATCTCCCTTTCCGAGTTTCCACGGGTCACGGCGCATGGCTGAACACGCCAGATTCCAATGATGTAACCCTGGAACCAAGGTATGGGCGTTGGATCCTAGTGATGCTAATCTGGAAGACCATCAGCATCACTGGGAGGTCCACTCACCACATACAGGTGCCCACGTCGAGGGGAGATTGGCGAGGGGAACAAAGGGTGCTCTTACCAAGAAAGGTTAGGTTAGCATTCCATCCTGCATGGGAGAAGCCATTAACAATATTGTTAAAAAATATTGAAAAAGTTAATGGGCCCAGAACTGAACTCTGAGGAACTATACTAATAACGCTAGTCCAAGAAGAGCAGTGACCATTAATAGCTACTCTCTTATATTCTGTCACTAAACTATCTCTTCATCCATAGCAGTAACTTGTCCCTAATGCCACACTATTCCAATCTATCCAACAGTCTTTCATGTGAAATTGCATCAAAAACATTACTGTAATCTAAGTTTCTATATATATGATATGAAAATTCATCTTTTTGTATCCAGTTCCATTATTACTAGATCACAACAGCTAATCGGATTAGTCAGACAAGATCTACCCTTAAAAAAATCCATGCTTTGCTTCCCATATAAGTGCATTCCTGTCAAGATGATTGTGTTACATATTTAACTACTAACTCCAATACTTTTCCTGGAGAGAATTGAAGCTTACAGATCAGTAATTTCTCACTTCAACACTTTGATTTCCTTTTAGTGATTACGAAAGGTATTTGCACATCACCAATCTATAGAGATCTCCGCTGAATTCGACAATTCTCCCATAATTATGGCCAAATGATTTTAGCTCCCAGTTATAACTTAGTTTACTTACGGTATTTCCGTTCCTAAAAATTTCTTTGCACATGTGCAAAGAAGTAGCATCTACATTTGTAGATGCAAAATATATTTATTTAATTTATCAGTACCATGAACAGGATCATCAATAGTTATTCCATTCATATTAAGTAGACCAATGTGGTTCATCCCATTTCTTTTACTGTCAGCTGAAGAAAATAATTATTCAAAACTTTTCATCGCATTCTTAGCCAAAGATGTCTCCTAAATTGCCTTAGTTCAGCTAATCCCCTTAGTGATTAGTTGACAGATTAGTTTGTAATTTCGATAGGAGTTACTTGAGTGGCATGGGGCATAGGCAATGTAAAACTTCTGAAAAGGGGAGGAATAAAGCAATTCAATCTATGTTACAATATCTGTTTTATTTTCAGTTGGAAACTGTATGTTGCAGATGGAAATTAGACATATCATGTGTACCTTCTTTCCACTTCATAAATGATTGCAAGGACAGCAAATGAAAGACTATAAGTTACAATAATACAATAAAATAACACAATTTAATAATGTAAGATTATCAATTACAATAACGTTTTTAAAAAAACATGTCTGCAATAAATTTTTAATGACTATATATTAGGATTGATTTGCATTAAATTTTACTAATCATGTAAAAGATAAGAATTAAACGTCGAAAAATGTATATGCACTTCCTGTTTTTGCCAGTCCACCATTATATAAATCAGAAAGGCCACCAAAGATTTGACTAATGAACTCAAATACTTGTGGAAAGGACAAACGTGCACGTATGCACACACACAATCTCATTAACACATTGCTTTTTGGCATAATCTGGTTACCAGAGATTTGTTAATGAATTTAAAGATTTAAAGGATTATCTTTATTCTACATAGAATAGACAGCAAAGGATGAGCCATTTTTAATCTTCTATTCAGTAGATTAGCCATATTAGTCTATTAGAGTGGACTAGTAACATCTGGTCACCTTTACTCTCATTTATCAGAAGTTTGTAATACTGTAGAGGAGTATTAAGAAGTAATGACTGTTGATCTCTTAACAAGGATTGGTCTGATATATTACAACATTTGGGTGGTTTGTAGACAACATATGTCTTTAGGATCTTCTTAATTGGAGGGGGTGGGAGGAACAGCTCTGGTGTATAAGTTTACCCATATTATTAATCTGAATGAAGACTATTTTTAAAAATGTCCATGTGGATTTCAAACTGTATTCCCTTGTTGCAGTTAATGTTTTCCATGACAGCTATTAAAAGTGCTTCTTTAAAAAGTCAGTGGTTGTGGTATTTGTTTGCAGACAAAAGTGATGTTTAGTTAAAGGCCCACTTTATGGTCGTCATTCAATGTGTCGAAGACTGGATCTGATTTTATTACATGGCATATCTCAATGTCTTTCTTATGTTTTCTCACTCTGATAGTCTTATTTTGCTTTTAGAACAAGAGAGTAACCTGCTGTTCCTGCACTTATTCCTTACCAGAGCAAAGAACACCATAAGACACAGAGTCAATTCTCCAGTTCTCAACCAACCATTCTATAAGTGCAAAATAGGTATCATGAAGGGTTTCGTCATGAGAGCTTTCCAACTCTGTGAATTCCAGACTCTCGGGGATGATATCCATCAGATATCGCACATTTTTTAAAACTTTTGATATCCCCAAAACGAAGGCCTGACACAGCCAAAGTGGTCAGGAGCGTGTGTGCAGTAGCACATGCTCTTTGAGTAGCGGGGGGATCCAAGCTCATGACTGCTAAATACGATTATTGTTTGAATTTATTGTAACTATTGTAAAAATGATTTATTGTAAACTCTACTAACCTATTGGTCATGCCGCAGTATAAACAAGAACTTTTTTTTAAAATTATTATTTATTTATTTAATTTATTTTTATTTTTAGAATAATAATAATAATAATAATAATAATAATAATAATAATAATAAAGGGGGGGGTTCCAATTAGAATCTAACAATCTCCAAGAACAAGAAAACCGGTTCATCACTAGTCTCCACACAACACATATTTAGAGAAGAAGTAACAGAAATCTTTAAAAAAAAAAAATCAAATGGTCAGATTTAAAAAAAAAAAAACAATAAAAGATACACTAAGAAATCCTTCCACCCGTTTTATTAAATGTATTCCATTCGTGTAAAAGCAGATTTGCCTGTTAATAAGAACAGACCACGTTTTTCTCTGTTCTTATTAACTTTTCGTTAATAAGAACAGAGAAAAATTCTACCCAATGAGCCTTACAAAGTCTCTCCAGGGTTGAAATGATCGAAGGCTCACTTTGCATATGTACCCCTCCCTATTGTGTCTAGGAAGAATTTCAGTCAGTTTAAAATTTAATGATAATTAATGACTTTTTATCAGCATTGTTATATATCTGTTAAATAAATCCTCGGATCTTCTGTTCTTAATATCACTGGTGTCAATGTGTATAACAATTATCACATTTTGTTACCTCAGAATGATAACTGCTCTATAGCATCATTAACTCTGGTAGACGTACATTGACTCACAAAAAAAAAAAAAAAAATTCTAATTTCATGAAGCATTCATCATAAGATAGTTCAATGAAATCATTTAAATCCCGGAAACAGCATGTTTACATGATTTTCAAAATTGTGTCACTGTGCCATATCTATTATAATTGTTCTAACCCTCCCACCCCTTTACTTTTACTTTATATTTAAATTTGGATATACTGACATTACTCCTTGCAGGCAGATTTAATCAATTTAAACAGTTAAAAATATCAGCTAAATTTCCAACAAAAGCTAATCAAGAAAAAATCATTCAAATACTCACTCAGTTCCATCTTATGGTTTGCCGACTGTTTTTTCTGATTGGTTATCCAGTTTTATTTCTGACCACTCATTGAGGGCAATGGTAGATGGCTCTCTGTCTTCTAATTTCTCCACTAATGCTGGTGTCCCCCAAGATTCAGTTCTTTCCACCACTCTTTTCCTCTTGTATATTAATGACCTTCTACCACTGACTGGAAATCCTATCCATAGTTTTTCTGATGATAGCACATTGCATTCCACTTTCCAATTTGAGAAACCTCA
This sequence comes from Mastigoproctus giganteus, assembly GCF_048544385.1. Classification (NCBI taxonomy): domain Eukaryota; kingdom Metazoa; phylum Arthropoda; class Arachnida; order Uropygi; family Thelyphonidae; genus Mastigoproctus; species Mastigoproctus giganteus. Next base: position 208,939,625 of record NC_143580.1, on the reverse strand, counting down.
CCCTGCTCAATCAGCTTCAACTTCTCGAATATCCTCTAACAATTCCTTAAATACTGATCTCCAGTTAATTCTCCACTGGGGCAAAGGCTTGGCACACCCAGGGTCTTCTAATTTCTCTCTCAGGGTAACTTGGATTTTTTTTTTTTTTTGGCTGCTGCAGCATAAGACTCAGGCTTCCTTGCACTATATGTCTAATAATAACAATAATAATAATAATAATAATAATAATAACAATAATAATAATAAGACAACTTAGTTGATTTCAATCCTTCTAAAACTCAGCCCTGTCATATATCACAAAAAGGATTCTTCTGTTCCTATGCTTATCTTAGGTGACACTTCGATTTCTAGGCAAAATGATATATCTCTTTTGAGCATTACCTGACTTCTAATCTCTATTGGCACAAGCACATTACAAATATTGCTTCATCTGCATCTAAAAAACTTAGTTTTCTCTTTCACTCTTGGCGTTACTTTTCTTCCAAACAGCTGATCACTCTATATAAATCTTAAACCTGCTCTACCATGGAATATTTTCCCCACATCTGGGGTGGTGCCCCCAAAACCTCTCTCAGCCTTCTAGATTCCACTCAGAAGAGGGCAGTTAGGTTAATTAATGACTCATCTCTAACAGAGTCTCTCCACTTGCTGTCTCATAGATGTACTGTTTCTTCTGCATGCCTTTTCCACAGATACTTCCATGGGCATTGTTCTTCTGAACTGGCTTCTATAATTCCCGTTCTCTCTCTCTTTCAAAAACGTCCGAACACGTGCCACCACCAGCCAACATCCATTTAATGTCCAACTTCAAACTCGCAAAACCAACTTTTCATCTTTCTTGTTTATTCATTCAACTGCCATTTTCTGGAACAACCTTTCTTCATACGTATTTCCTGAAAATTACAGTCTGTAGACTGTAATTTTCAGGAAATACGTATTCAAGTCTAATGTCAACATATATCGTCTCTCATCTTCTCAACCTTAAGCCCGGTACTAAATACTATAGGTTCTAATACCTCTAGTGTTTGGGGTTTTCATTAAAAAAAAAAAAAAAAATTTAAATGTATTATCTCTTTAAAATATTCTTATCATGCCATATTATTCAAAAAAACTGTGAACATAATTCTCTACAGCAGGGGTGGCTAATGAGTCGATTGTGGCTTTAATTTCAGTTGGTCGTGACAAATTTTAAATATGCAGCCTCAATTTGCACAGTCAGGTATACTACCAAAATTTTATATTGTGCAGCGGGTTTCGCTACCTGCGCATTATTTTTTTTTTTATTTTCAGTGATGGTACGGAGTACCACCACCTTTATTAACAGTGACGTGTGACAATTGAATGCAGTGCACTTCAAAATTTGTAATATTCCGTAAATTTTTTTCACGTTTGCCTACTATTCAAATAAGCTTAAAATTATTTAACTAAATTTGCATTTTTTACTGTCTATTTTTAAGATATTTTCTTTATAATACTGTATAATCATTTTTATAATTCTAAATTACTCAGTCGGACCTCTGTTTAACGAAGTCCTTTTATAGCGAATTATTTTGAATTCCCCTTGGAAGTTACATTTAAAATAGTTTCTGTTGAGCAAAGTAAATTTTCATATAGCGAACGGATTAGAAGAGATTAGAAGATTAACTCAGTACGCATTATTCGCATTTCTGGCCTTCAGGCAATTAGTCCTGCTGTGCGAATTAAGACAGCTAAAGAATTCTACAACTTAGTGGTACTTGTAAAACCTATCCGACTACCTGTCCCACATATGGAGGAGTCACGCTAGTAAGAGTGAGCAGATCAAGGTGAATGTATTCCCAATGGGCTTCGGCCCACCTTCCACTGCAGTGGTGTCCAACCTTTTCCCATACAGGGGCCACATTAAAAAAAATTCTAAGTCAGATTTCTTTAGTGTGTTACATTTTCCTTATCTTGTTGCATGTAAAAGTAAAATTGAGAATATTCAAAAATTCTATTAAGTACAATACGCAATTACATTTACTGAACAAAACATCTAATGAGAAAATTTTTTTGATAATTAACAAAATTTAAAATGCTGTTTTAGTTCACTTTCCTCGCAGGCCATAGGTCGGACACCTTTGTGAATCAACTGTAAGCGCTCCGTTCGAGAATTAGAAAACTGATTTTCTTTTACCCCAACAAATAATCATCTGTTGTTTCGCAGAAGTGCATTATCCACGTTTTTCCGTAAATTTTCCCTATCTCCGTTTACATGGTCACAGTACCTGAATATCCGAATGACACCGACATTTTGGACAGTTTTAAAAAAAAAGAAAAGAAAAAAAAATTCAAATTTAAGAACTAGTGACAATACCGATGATGAGAGAAGGAAAACAAGGACAACGAAGGTATTAATCCTTCTAAAAATGAATTGTTGGCATTTGGTGAAAGTGAAGTTAGAAAATTGTCAATTAGGTTACAGTAAAATTACAGAGATGCAATTCTTGGATACCTAATTGGTAAGAAGGTTTGAGAAGAATTGAAACATTTGATGAACGCTCTGAGTACGATACCAATATCATCAAGTGAATGTGAATGAGGATTTTCACAAATGAATCTGTTCACCAGCCCAACCAGCACTTCGTCGATGACAAAAACAGTTTCTTCACTAGTGTTTCTTAAAATTGTATGCCCACCGCTTACTCGCTTCGATCCAGCAAAATATGTCGATTCGTGATTGCTTTGCAAACATCATTCAGCAACTGACACACAAAGTAGAAGAAAATAAGTCGGCATAGGACAGGGGTCGGCAACCTGCGTCTCACCAGCCACATGCAGCTCTTTTAACATGTAACTACGGCTCTTTAACTTTACAGCTCACATGAAGCACAATTCAAAATGAAGTCAGAGGACTTAAAAATCAAGGACATGTTGAGTACAAGACTAAAATGCCGTAAAACTGAAACTGAGGATTTGGAGAGGCAAAAGGCTGCCCTTGCAATTCTACACAAATGGACAGCGATAGATGAGTTTAAAATGCAGACCAAATTGTGTTCGATGTGTGGAGTAGCTTACCAGACCCATATATAAATTTGAAAATTCTGAATTGTATTGAATTTTAAAATTTATAAACAACAATTTTCAATATGTGTTGATTAACTTTTTTAACCTTGTGCAATGAAATTTTTGAGATGGTAGATCACGACACGTTTTGAAGGAAAAAAGTATATCGCATCACAAATTAAGTTGGCCACCCCAGCTCTACAGGATACCAGCAGATTTTGGAATATAAAAGACGTTCACTATGTGCATGTCATAGGAAATCTATTAACTATTTCTTCACAATGAGCAGTAAATGATTGAGAACTGAATGGGCAGACTTTAAATAAACTAACATTTTAAATTATCATTGAGCATAACATCCAATTTTCTAGCATTTTGTACCAACTCATTAATCGCTGGTAAAACACTGGTGATTAAATTTACATTGGCAACACAATGATAACTGATTAATTATATATTAAGAAAAAGAAAATGGTGTATCATGGCCTTGGTTGCTCATGCAACATAAAAACAAAAACAAATCACTTACTCAGAGAATAAAACTTTATTAAAATATTATTTTATAATAGTACATCAGCAATAAGTAATGTATATTGACAACAACTCATGGAATAGCAACCATGAAAACTTTTGCTCGCAGATTCATAACAAATTAATGCAAGTAAACTACTATGATTCAATACATATGTGTTTTCAATTTCACAAACAGCATTGGCTTCTGCTTACTTTGGAAATTACCTGACCTTTTACATTTATGGGAAGATCTTCAATCCTACACTCAACCATCTAATTTAATAATAAGTAATATTACTCATTGTTAAATTATTTGTTAAGCTACTCACTGCTACCAACAAAATAATGCTTTTTTGCCAATGCAAAATCATTAGATTTTGTATGCATGTGCAATTCTCAAAGTTCATCTGGTGAGGGAGAACAGATAATTTTTTAACAAGTTCTTTGTGTTTTGTTTCAAGTTTGTTGGATTTGAAACATTAATTTGACAACAGTTTATAACAAAGTATATCATCTTGGCTACCGATTATCTTCAGAAACTTCATATATGAATCTGTATTACAGTAATTTATCACAGTATTTATGATTCACATGTATTTTAGTCAATTCTTTCAAAGCATGACACTATCAATTAAGTAAGTGGTTTCCAACAAGTGTGTCCTGACCCTTTTCAAGTGTGCCACAATATTAGGAAAAACTCCTTTAATTCAATGATATTCACTATTTAGATGTGCCATGAATTTGCACCTTTTAATTTAAAGTGTGACAAGTGATCAAAGGGTGAGAGAAACAAATTTCAGTCACTGTCATTATCAGAACCATCAGTTTTCCAATTTACAATAAATCTTGATACACAGCACCACTCACTATAGTCTCAAAGAAAATCAGGCCCAACACAGAGAAATGATACTATATTCTGATTTTTTTTTCAGACTGCAAGGGCTTTTATAGAATACACATGGGTTTCCAATGGATGAAATTCTGAAGTTCTGGCTATTTACAAACCTGCTGAGATGAAACCAAACTTTATCAGTGAAGAATACTGTATCAAAGTTATCTACTCTGGAATGTCCAAAACAATCTATAGATTATGTGTTTTGCTTGGTCTGTCTTCTTTAGCTCCAGGACTAAATGTATATGATATGAACATGGTGAACTATTACATAACATAGTCTTGTGGGAAGTTCTACAAATTTCCTTGACACTTTCTGCAGGAGACTACTGAACCTTTTCCACAGCATCATCCACTTAAGTATGGGACAAAATGGGCAGCCTTCCAATTGTTCTTTGTTGCAAACAGATCCAATTCACAAAAACTCTGCCATGTATTGTTTTATGAGGCACTGTAATATTCAAATATTTCCTGTTTAACATGAATTAGTTGCAAAAATACTGTTCACTTATGGACTGCACCTGAGAAAATGGGACCTTGCTCCTGCAGTATATGAAGTTAATGGTACTGAACCTAGGTATATGACAATACTACACATAAAATACTACACAATTTTCAAACAATTTGGAGCCACCTAACCTTGAATTGCATTACCAATCACCCTGAAGAAGAAATATGTAATCATATTGTGTCTCTTTTTACACACCCTCAAGATAATTCAGAATAAAGTATTTTATAATATTTATGTTTTTTTAAGAATTTTAAGTTTTTCTTATTTATACTGTAGGTCAAAAAAATGTTCTTGTACTTTGATTTTTTTTTTTTTTTTTTTTACACTTATGTTTCACTGATTTCATTCCCTAACATTTCAGTGTTTCTTAATACTCAAACATCATCCATTAAATCATTCACATTGAATTATTTTATATTCTCTCCAATTTAAAATGTAAAATGACATATTTTTGTCTTTTTAAAGAGGGGAATTTAAATATGCAATTACAATCAGGTGAAGGTATTTTAATTGCTGCATTACCATTCATAATTGTTATAACAAACTGTCATTTACCCGAGTTATAAAACTATACAAATTTTGCAAAAGCTGGATCAATAGAAATTTATACACTGGACTTCGGAGTAATTTCTAGCTTATTATAATTTATTATATTCTTTAATAGTAAATATTCACATTTCAAGAAATATCAATATTTGGATCCAGCATTTTAAAAAAATCTAGATTTTTGATTACTTTTGGGGTTCCCTGAGGATTGGATCTTGGACCAATGTTGTTTCTGATATTCACAAACAACATTATTATCAAAGGGATAAAGGGTGGGATGTCGAAATTTGCAAATGACATAAGATGGGAGAGTCATTAGTGATTTCCAAGCAGCACTCCTTAAGGATGACTTGAAAAGGATTCAAAAATGATCAGTAAAGTAGCAGCTATGTTTTAATGCAGAAAACTGCAAGGTCTTACAGTTGGGAATAAGCAACCCTAAAATAACATAGACACTTGATGGGATTAAATTGAAAACAATAGAGAAAGAAAGGATATGGCAGTTATGATATGAGCAGATATGAAGTTTTCTAAACAGTGTAAACAGGAAAGCTCCTAATAAAGCAATGATGATGTATCGACAATATCTTTTGGTTTAGGGAGTCATAATCCACTGTACAAAGCAATTTTATGACTACATTTGGAATAATGTGTTTAAGTATGGAGACTTCATCTGAAAAAAGCAGAGCTTCCTGAAAGGATCCAAAGATTGGCAACTTGCATGGTGAGATCAGCAAAATGGCAACAATTCAAGAAAAGATAGTGTGTGGGCTTCAATTGTAAGGGCTAGTGACCTTTACAACCAGGCACCTTAGAAGGGGACATGATTGAGGTTTATAAAGCTCTGAGAGGGGTTAGTAAAATGAATGAAGGCAAAAGTTTCACTATTATAAACAATTTCAGAACTAGGGGACACAAATTAAAATTACAAGGAAAGGGTTTAGATAGACTATAGGAAGAGTCACTGATTATTGGAACAAGCTGCCTCCACAGGCAGTTCAGGATAACAGTTTAAAGAAATTCAAAGGTCAACTTGGATAGTTACCTATAAACTGGAAGGAAGTACATTATTTTCTTATCTACTTTTTTTTTTTTTTTTTTTTTTTTGTAGCAAAGCCTGTGGCTTTCTTGCACTATATGACTAACATTAATATTAAATCCAGATTTATTCACATAATTATAATTATGTGAATAAAACACATAATTCACATAATTATAAAGCAATTCCTTCATGTATTAATTAAACAATTTAAAAGCTCTGCGCTTGCAACAAAGTGAAGTACTGCTAATCGAGAAATTGGTTATTGCAACGCTTGATACACCACAATAGATATTTAATAAATAAGCATCATATTACAAACCTTTTACGAGGCCCATTTTCAAATGCATGAGTGAGAACAAGGATTGCAAATTTGCCTTCTATGCCATCATGTAGTAGCAGCAGCAGCAAATGATACAAGAAACAAAGCTTAGATAGCATCAGCAAAAAAAAAAAAAAAAACACTACACACAACTCCAATCCACATCCTCCAAGAATTTGTTTAGTTCTTCCTTGAATATATTCAAACCATCCACATCCACAAATAAAGATGAAAACCTGTTCCAATGATCAACCACCCACTGGCCGAAAGCAAACTTCCACACATTTATTCTTCGATTTAAAACTATGACCCTCCCCGTCATGCTTAGACTCAGCAAGAGGAAGAATGCCATTCACATTCAGCATGCTCAATCCACTCAAGGCCTTAAACACTTCAAACAGACCACCCTGCAGGTGCCTAGTCTCCAGAAGCTGCAATTTGCAGAACTAAAGTCTTTCTAGGTAACAGCACCCTTTTGTTCCCTTCACCAATCTGGTTGCCCATCTGTGCACCCATTACAGCAGATCCATACCCTTCCTAAAGTGAGGCCTACAGACCTGTATACAATACTCAAGATGCAGCCTAACAATGACCTTGTACAAAGCAAAAATCACCTCCTTGTCCCTACCAGCAAAGTTTCTGTACATTATTGACATAACCTCATTGGCTGTCCTGGCATAGTGATGGCACTGTTCAGAGAATTTCATGTCAGACTGCACATCATGTAATAAAGGAATCTGTAATGTAGTGCTTTCAGTTCCCACACATTAAGGTTTTTAATACGATGGATATAAAGGAAAAAGATTTTATAATGGATTTAAAGTTCATAATGTGATGGATATTTATTAAAACACCATTATAGTGAGCAAGGTGCCTCATTTAAGGATATGATTATAGTACTGTTTTAGTTTTAAACTAGAGAGGACAGTTAGGTAAGAATATAGGAACAATACAGAAGTTTTCAAAAATCTTGGGATATCAAATTTTGGACAACTGCTTGATTTGTGTGAATTTTCTGACTTTGCTTTTCTTTAGAGAAAAACAAACTCGGAAAAAAATTTAGAGTCTACTTTTAACAAAGGTTAAAAACAGACTACAGTTTCAGTTAGCTACATAAGAAAATACCCAATAAACACAACAGCATTTAACAAAAACTTCTAGTTATAATAATATCAGAGGAAACCACATTTGTGGACTAAAGACTCTTTCAATTATTAGCGCTAGAAAAACCAATTATAAATATAAGCAATATAATTGTACACACAAATACTCATACATACATACATGCACACACACAAATCAACAAAACATGCATTGAAATGAAAAGGGTTAACCCAAGACATTAAAATGAAGTGTAATGAGAGCAGGCAGAGGGATGAAAATCCACCTCAACAACAAAATTCACCTACTTCTTCCTTAAATAATTCTTCCTCCTCCTCCTCCTTCTCCTCCTGTACATAACTGCTCCCTGACTCATGATCATCGTCATCATCCTCAGAGCTGACATGTTCATATCTGGAATGTTCCACATTTTCTTCTCTCTTGCAGAAGAGATTACAAACCATAGCAGATGGTGAAATGATAGTGCAAAAGAAGGGTCATGAAGGGTTATGAACACAAGTGCCAAGAATGATGTATGATTTTGAATGGATTGAAAGGTTCAGCATTAAAGTCCTTAAACTTAAACGAAAAATAGATACAATTTCTTAATATGCCGATAATCCAATTACTAAACAGAATAACCAGATTTTAAAGCATTAGCAAACAAACATTTACAATTAAAACAAAATTTTCTTTACACATATCAAAATAATTAGCAGTAAATATTACATTGGCCTTTCTAAATTCAATAAATCAACCACGTCTCTCATTCAGGTAGGAATAAAATATCAGAGAAAAACTAAAACCTAGGACATTCCATACAAGTATGCTACCTTGATGACCATAGCTGTGTAAGTGAACAATCCCTTCTTGGAATAGTTTCCATAAAGTTCCAATACCATCTGTCCTATATCATTAGAATGCAACGTTTACAAATTTCAAATAATGAAGAATAATTATCACAATCAAAATTTGAAAAATATATAAAACAAAACAGAAAAAAATTTACTACATGTTCATTTTAATTATATAAAGAAAAGTTATAAAAATTAAGACTTTTTATAAGGAGTCCAACTTTAGCTGGGACCCTCAAGATATATATTCCTGCACAATCTGAATAGGCTTTCCTTTCACATTACTGTTAGCTGAATAGTACACACCATACACTGTTTTGGGTAAAATCAACTGCATCAATAAATGCAAAAAACTCTACTTTAAAGATCTTTGCTTCATTTCTTATTTTCATTCTGTTCCGTACGGTATTAGATAATAAATAAAAAAGCTTTATGAAGCACAACCTGGTTGAAGTTCTCTAGAACAGCCACATAACCACTCTTTTAAGTCCCATCAACCCAAAAACAGCATCACACACAAATTAACCTTCATTTATACTACTACAACACAGAACTACCCAATATCCAGCAACATCAATAATACACTGCACTAAACTAGACCTGTTGTTAATGTGATTTAAAAAAAAAAAAAAAAAACTGAACACTGAAATTAAGATATTAAAAAAATATAAAATTTAAATACACACATGCATACTTGTCAAAATATATGATACAGATAAGCATGTAAGGGATTTTTTTTTTTTACCTTATGCAGTAAATGTACTGGTGCATGGCTGATTTAGCCAAGCATGAGCAAAAAAAACAACTTAATGTTAACTATTATGCAAATGTTGTTAAATTTGCAAACTCCATAATTTAAAAAAAAACATTTTGCATAAAGGAACAATAACATAAAGTTAACTAAAAATTGGAGGAAACCTAAACTTATCTTAAATCTGAAAGTCACACCTGATTATTGAGAAACTTCCAAAGAAATCTTTAATGGATCAAGAGCTTGTTAAAGATGGCAGAGAGTCACCTTTTAATAAATGATCATACTCAGGCGGCCTAGTAGCAAACCAAATCCCTCGAGGATCAGTGTTGGGGCCACCTGATTTTGCCTTCTTTGATGACATTTATAAGTGTGGGGAAGTTGTCAAAGTTTGCTGATGATTTAAAGAAGGGTAGTTAATGACCAGAACCAGGAAATTTGGCTTCAAAATGACTTAGACTGGTTGCACATATGAAAATGATGAAAACGAAATTTAATACTTAAAAATATAAGATTTTGCACTGGAGAACAGAAATCCAGGAATTACATGCTCATGGGTGTGGAAGGTTAAAGTGGTAGAGGATGAAACAGACTTAGGAATTATGATTCAGTCAGACATGAAATCTTTTACACACAGCGTAAACATGTGGCTAGGTAGGCACATGGTGTCTTCTCCCTATAATATACAGGACCTTTCACAAGTAGGGAAAAGGATGTAATTGTCCATTTGATGGTGAGATAATAGTGGTGAAGAAGGTGAGATCACATTTAGAATATTCTGTTCTTGCGGTGGTAGTAGTAGTAGAGGCATGTGATGCAAGAAAGCAAGCTTATGTAGCATCAGGTCTGAAAGTTACACTTGAAGAAAAACACAGAACTAAAAAGTGTCCATAGGAAGAATGGCTTAGAAAGCTTGCCATCATGGGGTGGGGGGGCACACTAATATAAGGACTTGAAGGCAATCAGTAAAATAACTGAGGAAGGTATATTTTCGCTCGCAAAAGAAAGAAGAATCAGGGGACAAAATTTGGGGGAGTAATAGAAGGATAGATCATGAAGTTTACCTTTGAGAAGCATGTTGTAGATCATCACTGGAATGATTTTCCTGTAATGGTGATCAAGATGGAAAGCCTAAAAAAGTTCAAAGCAGATTTCCATGAGCAGTTTTTTGGCCAAGGTACAGATGAGGTTTCTCTCTCTCTCTCTCTCTCTCTCTCTCTCTCTCTCTCTCTCTCCCTCCCTCCCTCCCTGTGTGTGTGTGTGTGTGTGTGTGTGTGTGTGTGTGTGTGTGTGTGTGTGTGTGTGTGTGTGTGTGTGTGTGTGTGTGTGTGTGTGTGTGTGTGTGTGTGTGTGTGTGTGCGCTTCAGAAAACACAGACTTCCACTTCCTTGTAGCATACAGCCACCATAATACTAAATCAGAAGAGTTGGCAGACATGATGTAATGCATTTTATAGTTAAATCTATGTTTAATTTCTACATTAGCTTTATACTTTTTGTAAACGAATAAGAGAAGTTTACCTCAATATGGTACGTAGAACACTTCATATGATACTCTCCAGAAATTAAAACGAAAACAATTTTTAAAAAAAATCGAAAATCTTACATTACAGTAAGAAATAATAAAGAATAATTAAAAACCAAATGAACACAATTAAAAATCAATTTTAACACAATTAAAATTTAAGTAAAAAATTCAAAACGATTTTCTTCCTTGATTTTTTACTTAATTTTTAATTACGTTAAAATTGATTTTTAATTGTGTTAATTTGTTTTTAATTAGTGTTAATTATTTCTTACTGTAATGTAAGATTTTCGATTTTTTTTAAAAATTGTTCGTTTTAATTTCTGGAGAGTATCATATTGGGGTAAACTTCTCTTATTCTTTTACAAATACTGATATCGATGTAGAACATATTGAGCATTATAGCTCTGTTTCATACTATCAAACAAATAAATTATAACCACAATTACAGTTTGTCTAATTCTGACAAGCAGAGTTATTTTTTTACTGGTTAAAATTATTTGACATAAAAAAAAAATTTGAAAATTAAAAATTACAAAAATCACAATTTGAAACTTTTGTTACAATTAGAATTTAGAAACTTGCTCAACAGTTGTATTGCTAGGAAGGATATCTAACAAAGCACAATAATAAGTGCTTTCTCTTAACCAATTTCCTTTTTGTTTTTAAGTTACTCAAGGCAAAGAGAGAAAATCTGGAATACTGGGGGATAAAATTAAGAGTATGAAAAATAGTTAATGGCTTTGAAGGAATCAAACAGCAGATTTATCAAGAACTCAGTGGTCCAACTGAATGCAAACCCTCATTTATCAAACTACAAGGCAGGATTTGCAAGGACATAAGAACCTAATCTCTGAGAAGTAATCATTCTTGATAACTAATGTAAGTGAAATGAAGAACTTTTATGCCAGCATATATCTATCACAGATCCAAGTTCATATTGTGATACAGGCAGGAACTAATGATATTAAGCATATGTAATTTCAGGATTTACTTTACAACTCTTATGCAAAATCAAAGAAACAGAGTTGGGGATGAATTTGAAAGTGTCTAAAATTCTTTCCCAATGTAAAAGGAGAAAAGACAAGGCATTGAAATTTAAAATTTTGATCAAAGCAGTGTTATATAAGTAAGAACGCAACTTGATTTGGTGGGGTAGAATAATTTAAAAACAGGCCATAAACAGATCTGTGGGCTATGTTAGAGTAATTAAGAGTAAGAACATATGCATGTATATTTGCATGTACACTAATGCTAGGAGGATTGAATATAAATTTGAAATACTGATTAAGTCATCAAATGCAGATATTATGGTAAAAGAGAAACACTCAGAAATAAGTGATGCTGAATTTGAATAGGGGGAGTATGATGTATACAGAAAGGGCAGGCAGGAAAGAAGAGGTATTATGCTTTTAGTTAAGAAGAACATTAAATATGGAACCAGTTGACTTGGTTGACAAGTGTAATGTTGAGTCAGTTTGGTGTGATATAAGCATGGGGAAAACAAAATTGAGTAGGGGTGTGCAATAGGCCCAATGACTGTGATGAGTATACCAAACAGCTATACAGGTAAATAGTGTGGGCTAGAAAATCAGAATGTCTCATAATGGGGGATTTAACTTCCTAGATGTTGACTAGAATTTGTTGGTTTGTCACTCACACACTAGCAAGAGGTTTCTGGATTTTTGGATGACTATTTTCTACAGCAACATGTTAGAGAGTTAACAAGAGGAAGCAATACTCATGATCTGATTATCAGCAGTGATTTTTTAATGCATTAAGAATCTGCAGGTCAAAGACTCAATAGTTGGCAGCGATCACAGCGCACTAATATGGAATTTAATCAAAGACATAACTGATGTCACGGGTAAAGGGAAAGGCTCTTGCTTTTGTAATGTTGACTACAGTGGTCTCAGACAGTTTTTAAATCCTGTGCAGTGGAATTCTAAATGGAAAACATTCAGGGAAGTAATCAAAGATATTAGATTTTTATACCAACAAAGAAATACTGTTCAAGACTTAGAACTAAATGCATGTCAGATGAACAAGTGAAACAGGGCAGACAAGAAAAGTGAATGGCATGCATATAAATTTTCAGGTGATACACAAGCCTATGGTAGATATAAACTGGTCTGTAATCAAGTCGCAAAGGAGGTTAGGAAAGCTAAGGCAGATTATGAGAAGTCTCTGGCAAAAAAATGCAAAGAAAAACAGCAAAGACTTCTATGTTTATATTAAAAGTAGAAGGAAAGGGATGAATCACATTGGGCCATATGATATCTATGGGTCAACAACTAATAAACATACTAAGGTTGCTGACAAATTGAATAGGTATTTTGCATCTACAATCACACATGAGAAAAATCTTTAGAGAAGGTAATACCAAAAGTTCATCAAACTCAAACAAGTAGCAAAACAACTGTGAAAACTGAAAGTGGAAAATGAATTGTTGAAGATGAACATTAAAAAAAAGACACCTAGGCTGGATGGAATCTATCCAATTATATTAAGGGAGGCAGCTAAGGAGGTAAGAAACCCTTGGCGATAATTAAGAGAGCATCCGTGGATACAGAGGAGGTCCCTATGGACTGCAGATGTGCAAATGTATCCCCAATTCATAAAGGGGAATCAAAAGGCGATATGAGTAATTACAGACCAGTTAGCTTAACATCTGTCCCAGAAAAAAAATAATGGAATTACTAGTTGAAGAGGTAATGCAGGACTATATGGACAGGCATGCAATGACACTGCAATCACAGCATGGATTTGTTAAGGGGCAGTCTTGTCAAACCAATCTGATAAGTTACTATGATCCAGTGACGAAGAAAATGGAAGCAAAAAATTATTTTGACACCATATACTTGGATTTCAGGAAGGCTTTTGATACTCTTACACATAAACGACTGCTATACAAAGTGGAGCAATGTGGCATTAAAGCAAGTTATGCTATGGATAAAGGGATGGTTGAGTGGAAGAAGACAGAGAGTGGTTATCAATGGGCACTGCACTTCGTGGACTAATGTTATTAGTGGAGATCCCCAGGGTTCAGTGCTGGGCCATTGTCATTTTAAATATTTATTAATAATGATCATAATAATTAAGGTATAACATGCTTAACGTTAAAGTTTGCAGATGATACACAGGTTGACAGGGTGGTTAATGACAGTTATCAGGATGAGCTACTACAACAAGGTCTAGGAAAATTGAGTAAATGGGCTGAGAAGTGGCAGTTGAAGTTTAACATTGACAAATGAAAGGGGCTGCATATGCGTAGTCCCAGAGTAACTTATCAAGTGGTACTATACTCGGGGTAATGAAGAATGTAAAAGACGGGGGAAGGGTTACTGGGCAGTCAGTCATGAAATTCTCTGAGGAGTGCAGACACGCTGCCAGGACAGCTCATGGGGTGTTTTCAATGATATACAGAAACTTTTCTAGCAGGGATGAGGAAGTGTTTATCCCTTTATACAAGGCCAGCATTAGGCCTATCTTCAGTACTGTATACAGGTCTGGAGGCACCTCCGTAGCCAGGTGGGCAGGAGCAGCAGTGTGTAGCACACGCTTCTTGATTAGACTGGGGTTCGAGCCCATGCCCATCAAATGCGGAGGATGCGGAAAGGTCAGGGAATGACCACCGCATATCCCCGGAGCAATATGGCCTTAGTTGCTAATGCTCCTAAAAACCATATAACAAACAAACAACAAACAAAACAGGTCTGGTCTGGTCTGGATCCCTCACTTTAGGAAGGATTTAGATCTGCTGGAACAGGTGCAGAGAAAGGCAACCAGATTGGTTAAGGGAACAAAAACATGTTCTTACCTAGAAAGGCTTCAGTTCTGCAAATTGCAGCATCTCAAGACTAGGCACCTGCAGGGAGATCTGACTGACGTGTTTAAAGCCTTGAATGGATTGAGTAAGCTGAATGTTAATGGTATTCTTCCACTTGCTGCCTACACAAATTTGAGACTACACAAATGAGGGGCCATAAATTCAAGTTGAGGAAGAATGGTTATAGGATTGATGTGCAGATGTGTTTTCCGTCAGCCAGTGGGTGGTTGATTGCTGGAACAGGCTTCCATCCGTTGTTGTGAGAGTAGTGGGGTAAATAAATTCTTGAAGGGTAGACATGAGTGAACTTTTTTTTTCCCCTCTGGTATGCTGAAGCTATATAAGCTTGCTTTCTTGCATCATTTCCAATACTACTACTACTGTTACTACTAAATGCGCTCAGGAGTGGGATGCCAGGGCTACACAGATGCTATACTCACAACGCCAGCAGCCTGAATCCTGATCTTTCAATTACGACGGTAGTGACATGGCTGACCCTTGCAGGTGAATCCACTAATCAATTGATCCAAGCCGAGCTATCCAGGACCATCTGTCTTGATGAAGCAGGGGCCAAAGTGGTGTGTTGAAGATTGGCCCCTCAACCACCAGGATCCCCTTTTCAGATTTCCACGTGTCGCAGCACACTGCAATCATAATGCATTTTTATGGTGACCAAGATCCCAGTTATGTTACTCTGGAATCCCAGCAGCATCACTGTTGAGTCCCCTCATCATGTACAGGTACCCATGTCAAAGGGCAATGGCTAGGAAACATCTTGAGTATTCTACACAGGTTTCATTGCCTTATTTAAGGAAAGATGTGGATCTATTGGAAAGGAATGCAGAGAGGAGTAATGCAATTAGTGAAGGGAATAAAAGTAAAAGGGTGCTATGACAAGGAGAGGCTTCAGTTTTGCAAACAGCAGTCTGGAAACTAAGTAGATCAGACCAAGGTATTTAATGGCTTGAATAAGCTCAATGGTGTTTTCATTCTTTCTCCTGCCCAGATTTTTTTTTTAAATGAAAACCCCAAACACGAGAGGTATTAGACGAATAGTACTTGGTACCGTGCTTGGGGTGGAGGTTGAGAAGATGAGAGAAGATATTTGTTGACACTGGACTTGAACTTCTGTAGACTGTAATTTTAAGGAAATACATAAGAAGGAAGGTTGTTCCAGAAAACAGCAGTTGAATGAATAAACGAGGAAGATGAAAAGTTGGATATGTGAGTTTGAAGTTGGGCAGTAAATGGATGTTGATTGGTGGTGGAATGTGTTCAGACTGTTTTGAAAGAGAGAGCATGAATTATAGAAGCCAATTCAGAAGAACAGTGCCCATGGAAGTATCTGTAGAAAAGGCATGCAGCAGAAACAGTACATCTATGAGACAGTGAGTGGAGAGACTCTGTTAGAGATGAGTCATTAATTAAACTAACTGCCCTCTTTTGAATAGAATCTAAAAGCCTGAGAGAGGTTTGGAGGCTTGTCTGTTTGCTGTTTGGTTTTTAGGAGCATTAGCAACTAAGGCCATATTGCTCCGGGGATCAAGCGGTGGTCATTCCCTGGCCTTTCCACATCCTCCGTATTTGGTGGTGATGGGCTCGAACCCCAGTCTAATCAAGAAGTGTGTGCTACGCACTGCTGCTCCTTCCCACCTGCTACGCTGTTGCCGGTTTTGGGGGCACTGCCCGAGAATACTGTGGAAACAATATTCCATGGTAGGGTGGATTTGCGATTTGTACAGAGTGAACAGCTCTTTGGAAGAACAGTAAAGGCGAGAGCGAAAGAGAAAATCAAGTTTTTTAGATGCAGAGGAAGCAGTATTTGTAATGTGCTTGTGCCAAGAGAGATCAGAAGTCAGGGTAATCCCCAAAAGAGATACAGTGAAACTTCTCCAAACGGACACCTCTCGTTAACGGACATCTCTCTACAACGGACATTTTCAAATTCCCCAACTCACCTCTATTGGTTTTAACGTGTTTGCAGCTTCTGTCTAGCGGACATTCTCTGTAACGGAAGCGGACAGGCAATCTGCACTGTTTCGTTTAGATTAGCACTTAATTTGATCTCCCCATAACGGACTGTGGGAGAGCTCACGGTCCTTTTTCTAGGAACTTTTCTTCCACGTATTGCCTCAATCGTGTGTTTATTTTCTATTTCCGATTCTCTGAATTTCATCAAGGTTTACGTCGCGGTTCTAAACCCTTTTTCAAGAATTTTAAGGCACGTGTAAAACTTCTGATGAATTCGGTGTGTGCGGGAGAGGGGGGGGGAATATGGTTGGCCTTTCGTCTTTTAAGTTTCAGTTTTCAGTTTTGTTCAGTGTCGTGTGAAGTGCACAATGTCTTCTCGTAAACATTTAACTTTAAAAGACAAAGTCTGAAGTGCACAATGCCTTCTCGTAAACATTTAACTTTAAAAGACAAAGTCAAACTCATTAATGTGTATGATCGGCAAAAAAATAGTGTTCGCAATCTCGCTGCAAAATTCAAAATTCAAAATAACTGCTCAAATAATTTTGGCAACACGGAAATGATCAGGTTCAAAAATCATTCCAGAAAGCTGTTGGACTTCAAATTGACAATGTTACGTATGAGTGGTTTTGTCGCGAATGTGCTAAAAAAAATTCCCATTAATGGGCCTATTATTAGGGAAAAGGCTTTGGCGGTTGCGAAATCTATGGGAGTAAATGAGTTCAAAGCTCCTGTGGGATGGCTAGACAAGTTCAAAACTCAGTATAAAATTTCTTGGAAAACCGTAAGTGGTGAAGGTGGGTCTGTTGATACTTGGGATGTAACAGAGTGGACCGTCAAATTGGAAGATTTATGTCGTGATTTAGAAGCTAAGGATATTTACAACTGTGACGAAACAGGATTGTTTTTTAAAGCTCTTCCTGAAAAAACAATGAGTCTAAAAAACGAAAAGTGCCAGGGCGGAAATATTTCTAAGGAACGCTTGACTACTATTGTGCACAAATATGCTGGGAGAATTTGAACAACCTCTTATTATAGGAAAACAACAAAATCCTCGTTTTTTTCAAGGGCATAAAGTTGAATCTTTTGAATGTTGACTGGAAGTCTAATAAAAAAGCGTGGATGACACGAGATATCATGAGCGACTGGATAAGTCACTTTAACCAAAACATGATTCATCAAAACAGAAAAATTATTCTTTTCATGGATAATTCTGCATCTCACCCGCACATTGAATTGTCCAACATTCAAATCGTTTTTCTGCCACCAAACACATCTGCAGAGTGTCAGCCCTTGGATCAAGGGATAATAAAAAATTTTTAACTTCACTACAGAAAACGTGTTTTAAGACATCTCATTGCAAACATGAACGATGTAACATGTGCAAGTGACCTTGCAAAGAAAATCAGCATCCTAGATGCGATTCAATGGATTTCCTCTTCAGTAAACGCAATTAGAAAACAAACTGTCGTGAACTGTTTTGTAAAGTCTAGCTTCTCAAACGCAAAAATTGAAGTTGTGAACAGCAATGTGGAGCACCAAGAAGAACAAGAACTTCAACATCTACTGATAATGTACGATACTTCAGCTACAAGTGACCCTGGCTACAAAGATATAGACTCGAACCTCACTACAGAAGATGGTGCTCTAGATATCAACGACATTATCATCGATATTTTTCGAGAAGTTCCTCATGAGGATGAAGAAATGGAAGGAGGTCATTCTGTCGAAGAACATATTAACGACGAACCACCGATGAAAATAGAAGAAGCGCTCATACAAATCAATTGTTTAAAAAAGTTTTTCGCCACTGAAGAAGATACTGAAGGACTTTCGATGATTTCTTCACTCCAAACAAATGTTGAAAACAAAATTATCAGCCGGAAGAAGGTGCAGAAGAAAATAAGTGATTACTGTATGTATTTTTCTTAAGATAAAGTTATAATATGCATAGCACAATTGTATGTATATTATTTACAAAAATATTGTGCAAAATCTGTATATAATTTAATTTAATTTTACATTAAACGTTTAACGATTTTTCTTTATCTCTTGTATATGTAATTGTATATTATTTACAAAAATATTGTTCAAAATCTGTATATATTTTAATTTAATTTTACATTAAACGTTTAACGATTTTTCTTTCTTTTTTTTTTTCCTCCCTCAGACTTCTTGTTAGCGGACACTTCTCTCTAACGGACACATTTTTGTTCTCCATGGCTGTCCGTTAAAGGGAAGTTTCACTGCATATCATTTTTCCTAGAAATAGCAGTGTCACCAAAGATAAGCATAGGAGCAGAAGAATCCTTTTTGTGAGATATAAGACAAGACTGAGTTTTAGAAGGATTGAAATCAACTAAGTTGTCTTTGCCCCACTAAAGAATTACCTGGAGATCGGCATTTAAGGAATGGGTAGCAGATATTTGAGAAGTTGAAGCTGATTGAGAAGGACAAGGTTTCTCAAAATGGAAAGTGGAATGCAATGTGCTATCATCAGCAAAACTATGGATAGGATTTCCAGTCAATGGAAGAAGGTTATTAATATACAAGAGAAAAAGAGTGGGGGAAAGAACTGAACCTTGGGGTACACCAGCATTAGTGGAGAAGTTAGAAGACAGAGAGCCATCTACTATCACCCTCAGTGAGCGATAGAAGAAAACTGGATAACCAATTA
This sequence comes from Mastigoproctus giganteus, assembly GCF_048544385.1. Lineage (NCBI taxonomy): Eukaryota > Metazoa > Arthropoda > Arachnida > Uropygi > Thelyphonidae > Mastigoproctus > Mastigoproctus giganteus. The sequence goes on along the minus strand of NC_143580.1, from coordinate 208,920,071 downwards.
CAAAAACAGTTTACAAACCATAAGATGAAAGCTTGTTTAGAATACCTTTATGCCAAACACAATCGAAAGCCTTTGAGATGTCAAGAGTAACTGCTTGTTTCACTGAACTTTCACATTTCACGAGATAACACACATGAGAGAGTGTAAATTCAAACTGAGGAAGGAACAAGGATTTCAGAATAAATGTATGGAAATTTGCCTTTAGCCAGTGGGTAGTTGATTGCTAGAAGAAACTTCCATATCACCTTGTAGAAGTGATTAGTTTGAGTCAATTCATCAAGTCAAAGAATGACTATACAAACTATTACAACAGAAGGACAGATGGGAGTTGGGTTTTTTTTTTTTTTTAAGGGGTGGGATTTTTTATATGCTCTGTTTTTGCATCATTCGTCATTACTTCTATTAAATATGTACAAAACCACCCGTAATTTCCCTAAAATACCCATACCTGCCACCACCACAAGACCTCTATATTTTCATTTATGATATATCCGGGCTCAGTGAGCATACATTCATACCACCAGAAAATTTGCCATGAAAAGCTTTTTCATTACTACCCAATACTATAAATATTGATTATTCTCCAAGGATTATTCATTATCAGGCTGAAATATCACCATTATTACAAAATTAAAACAGTTCACAAAAACTCTCAACTTCTGCTTCTGACAGAATAATCTAGATTTATATACCTCAATTCCAATTCTAGAAATTTTATGAAGTGTAAAAGCTACAGTTATCTGGCACTTCGCATAAGAAAGCATCAGGAAAATCAGAAATACACCCATATCGGCAGAATGCCCCCATGAATGTGTCATGTGGCATTCTGCTTAAAGAAGAGGCCCATGTCTCCATACTCTTTTGAAACAAATATCAATACTGACATAATTTAAGAAACACTTTTATATTAGACCTCTCCTAGAATTTATCCAGAAAGAACTACAAACATGTTAATTTTTTTCAAAGATAAATCATTCATGCAAACATTCTCAATAAAGACAATACCATCATAAATTCAAATTAAATCCCTTGATTTTATAAGTTACCAGTTCCTTTCAAAAAAGTATTTTTAACCATGTTATCTTTTATTATATTAAGTTTAACACCTACATCTTATTAGTGTCTAATTTTGAAAATTTGTAAAAATGAAAACTTTATACATAATTACTTTTAGATATTAATCATAGTATGAGTATCGGATGAAAAATGACACACACACACGCACACGCACGCACACACACACACACACACACACCCTATCGAATACTTCTATTGGTTAGTCAAATTCTTCCTTGAATTTCTTCAAACTACTCATTTTCCTCCTGCATTTAATATTAATGCAGGAGGATATGCCATCAACACTACCCTTATTCAATCCATCCAAAGCACTAAACGTCCCAATCAGAATGATTCATGGGTATCTAGATACTCCAATTTGCAGAATTAAAGTCTTTCCTGGTGAGAGTATCCTTCTGTTCTCCTCACTACTCTTCTTTGCACCCATTCCAACAACAGATTCACATCCTAGCAGCCAGCACTGTTTGGAAAACTTTGTGCCTGACTGCACATAATTTCCACCAGGTGTTTTTCTTTCTCTATCACCTTCAGTGTTGTACCAAAATACAGTCTATGTTATTTGTTAAATTTCAATTTCCCCTTTTGAGCCCATCTGCCTAGTTTTTCTAGATCTCTGTAGTAGTATACCTTGATATAAGCTGCACTAATATTAAAAAACAACAATGGGTCAAGGAACATAACTCTGGGGGACTACTAATTTGTTAAATTTCAGTTTCCACTTCTGAGCCCATTTGCCTAGTTTTTCTAGCTCTCTGTAGTAGTATACCTTGAGTAGTGTCATGACCACCATTCCAACCTTTGTATAATCTGCATTAATATTAAAAAAACAAGAATGGATCAAGGAACATAACTCGGGGGGGGGGGGGGGATTCTACTAATAATATTAGACAAAGATGAGCAGCACCCATTTAATTTTCTCACACACAACTGCCCTTTATCCAGAGCATGATCTTGCTGTTGATGCCATATTACTCCAATCTGAATAGCAGTCTTTTGTAAGGACTGGCATAAACAGTTTTTTTTTTTTTTTTTTTTTCCCTAATCAGTGCAGTGATTGCTACATAACTACATTCCTGTCAAGATAATCATGCAATTCTTCTCAAACCAGGGACTATTTTCATTGGAACAGAAGTCAAGCTAACAGGTCAATAATTATCCGCTTTATTTGCTTGATTGCCCATTGTCAATTGGGGTTAAGTTCGCACGTCTACAATGAATAAGGACCACCCTCTGAATCAAAGGCTACAATCATTTTACGAAAGATGTAGATCTTTCCTAAAATCATCTTCCATAAGGCAGGCAATGGCAGACTAAGAGAAATCTTTGGCAAAGGATGCAAAGAAAACAGCAAAGACTTCTTTACTACGTAAACTCTAAAAAGGAAAGGGATGAATCAGACTGGTCCACTTAACAGATGGTTTGTTTACAGATGATAATGCTCAGGTAACTGATAAACTGAATGAGTATTTTGCAGCTACATTCACATATGAGAAGTTATTCAAGAATGCCAGAAGTTAATCAAACTCTAACGGGGAGCTAAGTGATTTTGTAATAACTGACAGTGAACATAACTGGGGGAAGGGGATTCTGGAGGCGAAATTGTTGAAGTTAAATACAAGAAAGGCACCTGCAGTGGAAAGGATCTATCCAATTATATTAAAGGAGGCAGCAAAGGAAGTAAGAAAACCGTTAGCCTTAATTATGAGTGTTTCCTTGGACTCAGCAGAGGTCCCCATGGACTCAAGGTGTACAAATGTATCCCCAATTCACAATGGGGGGGGGGGGGTTCAAGAGGTGACAGAAGTAACTATAGACCTGTTAGTTTCACTTGTGTTCCAGTGAAAATAGTGGAGTCAATGGTTAAAGAAGCATTGCAGGATCATCTAGACAAGACTGCAGTAATAGTTAGGACACAGCATGGGTTTGTTAAAGGGAGGACTTGTCTGACCAATCTGATTGGATACTAAGATGTGGTCACAAAGGAACTGGATGCAAAAAATAAATTTTGATATCACATACCTGGATTTCAGGAAAGGTTTTAATACTGTTGCACATGGAAGACTGCTGTACAAACTGGAGTGGTATGGCATTAATGGCCAGTTGCTACAATAGATAAAGGGTTGTTCAGTGGGAGACGACAGAGAGTGGTAATCAATGGACACTGCTCTTCATGGACTAATGTTATTAGCGGAGTTCTGTGAGATTCGGGGGTGGGCCCACTGTTTTGTAAATTAATCAATGATACTGATGAAGGTATATCAGGCATAATGTCCAAGTTTGCAGATGATACAAAGGCTGGCAGGGTTGATAATGACAGTTAGGTACTGTCATTATCATACTATGGTAATGCAACTGGATCTAGATAATTTGAGCAAATGGGCTGAGAAGTGGCAACTGAAGTTTAACGTTGACAAAGGCATGAAGTACTGCATATTGGTAGCAGTAACCCAAGAGAAACGTACCAACTGTGTGGTACTACACTCAGGAAAGTGGGGAGGAAAAACAACCAGGGGTAATTGTGCAGTCAAATATGAAATTCGCTAAGCAGTGCAAATGGGCTGCCAGAGCAGGTCATGGAGTCTTCTCAAATTTTCAGAGCAGGTACTCTCAAAATTCGAGGAGGAATTTTGACGAGGAGGTGATAATCCCATTGTACAAGGCTATGTTCAGGCCAAACCTTGAATACTGTGTACAGGTCAGGAGGCCTCATTTTAGGAAGGATGTAGAGTTGCTAGAAAGAGTACAAAGAAAGGCAACAAGATTGGTGAGGGGAACAAAGGGGTGTTCTTACCAAGATAGGCTTAAGTTATGCAAATTGCAGCACCTGGAGACTAGTCACATGTGAGGTGATCTGATTGAGGTGTATAAGGCCTTGAACAGGTTTAATCAAGCTCAATGCTGATGGGATTCTTCTTCTTGCACAGATCAAGAATCTGAGGGCGAATACATTCAAGTTGAGGAAAGACAGTTGTAGAATAGATGTGTGGAAATTTGCCTTTAGCCAGCAAGTAGCTGATTGCTGGAACAGACTTTCATCTCATCTCTTGTTGTGGAAGTTGATAGCTTAAATAAATTTAAGGCTGAGCTACATGGGTGAAATGGGAGGTGTTTTTTTTTTGGCTGATGCTGTATAAAAGGTTGCATTCTTGCATCGTATGCCTCAACTAATGCTAATCTGTTGAAATGGGTGCAAAGAAGAGCAGTGAGAGGAACAAAAGGTGCTCTTACCAGAAAAGAGCTTTATATCTGCAAACTGCAGCATCTGGAAACAGGGTACATGTGAAGAGATCTCACTGAAATATTATGGCTTTGATGCACTGAGTAAGCTCAATGCTAATTGAATCCTCTTTCTTGCTCAGACTACACATATATGTGGGGGGGGGGGGAACAAATTCAAATTGAGAATAAATGTGCAGCATTTTGTTTTAGCCAGTGGGTAGTTGATTGTTGGAATAAACTTTCATCTGGTGTTTAAGTGGGCAGTTTAAACAAATGTAAGGAAGAATTTGACAAACTGCACACACATTGGCCAAAAATACAAACCTCTGTCTGCCTGGCAACCCAAAGGTTGCAGGTTTGAATCCTGCCTTGGGCTTGGATCAGAGTAAATTGCAAAAACTTTGGGAAGTGCATTATGGCCACAGAATCCGATGCGCCAACTAACAAAAAAAAACACCTCTGTATTAAGACAGTCAGTCACAGACACAAGAAATGCATATAGATGCAAAGAAACCTGTTATGTAGGGTGATGACATGTTGCCTCATTGAGTATAAAGACTTCACAGGATGTTCAACTGCAGTAATATGAATCCAGAATAGGGAAAATGCCTGATCTATCAGACTTTGAAAAAGGTCTTACATGGGTAAGTTAGCAGGAGCCATGATTCAAAAAACAAACAAAAGACATGACTGATTTCTCAAAAGCATCCATTTCAAAGGATTTTAACAACTGGAAAGAAAGTAATTCTTCCACATCTTAAAGGTGTAAATAGGGCAAAAAAAAAAATTCTTCAAGAGTGAAGCCACTCTAAGAATGACTGCGTGGAAAAAATGGACAGTGTGCAGCAAATAATGTCTAAATTTAACCAAGCCCAAAACTGTCCTATTTCAAACTATATCATGCACAGGGAATTGAACAAATTGGGTACTGGCAGTCACCTGCCTATTTCGAAGACACTTGTTTCAGAGAAAATCAGAAAAATTCACTTGCAGTGGTGTCAAGAACATTGTGTAATCAGACCAATCAAAATACACTTTATTTTACACTGACAGCAGGCAGATAATGTGGTGAGAACCTTATGAAGTGATGGACCCTGTTTGCCTTGTGAAGACAACCCAAGCATCTGGAGGTGGTATCATGGTACAGGGAAGACTTCGTTGGCACAGATTGGGTCTGCTGATAGCAGTGAAAGGTCAAATGTCATCTAGGGAATACATGAATTTTGTATCAAATCTACTGTACTCTGTGTTACACTTTTTTTCCGAAGGTGATGGTCACTTTATGGATGACAATGCAACAGTGCATGGTGCCAGAATGATTCGGAGAACATGACGTGGAGTTCCACCATCTTCCCTGGTGTCCACATTCACTGAATCCTATTGAGAATTTGTGGGATATGCTGGAGACAGCTATTTGGAAACATAAAGCCCTCTTCCTTCAACTTTGTTGCAGCTGTGCAATGTTTTGCTGGAAGAACAGTTACAATTAGATCAACACCCAAGAAAAACCTTATAAAATGCCACACTGCACACCTGCTGTTAATCAAAACAAAGGCGGACTTATTCAATACTGAATAACAGGGTTTTTTTTTTTTTTTTTTTAAATCTCACTGCCTCTCTAACATGAGGGGAATGAATGGAAGAGCAAATTTGGTTGACCGAGATTGAGAATAACTTACATTACTTTATAAATTCTAACAAACATTTACTAACCACACAAACACTGCATTCCCCCCCCCCCCCTGGCCTGCACCACAACTGAAGAATTACAATAAGCTGAGGTGCCTAGAGATTGCAATGCAGAAAGCAAGAGTCAAATAAATGATATGAAAGCTAGAAGAATGAATGAAAGTGTAAGTTTGTGAGGAAAAAGAACACAAACCGTAAATTCTACAGTTAAGTATACACTAACCCTAGTTTTAATTAGTATTTAAATTTACATTACACATCATTGCATCCTCCCCTAGTGTGTGGGAAAAATATGAGGGGGGGAAATATATATATATATATATATATATATATATATATACAGGGTGTTTCAGTTAAACGTTTCAGAACTTCTAAGAGGGGTAGGGTACATCCTGACAACTCGAAATCATATAGCAATGTGGGGTCGGAAATGCTTTCCTGAAGCGGTGTTGTAGTGGGCCAGCCGCACAGCATTTGTACGCGGAACGATATCCGACGAGGCGTATTCCCAGTCATAATTTCTTTGCAAGACTGCACCAGAGGTTAGCTGAGAGAGGTTCATTTGAAAGAGCTGACAGGGACAGGGTAAGAACAGCACGGACTCCAGCCGTCGAACAGAATGTGCTGCAGCATGTACAGGGGAATCCAAGAACGAGTACACGAAGTCTAGCAAACGCAGTCGGGGTTTCCCATTGCAGCGTCTGGAGGATTCTCCGAGAACAAGACATGCATCCGTTTCACGTGCAGCGTGTCCAGACACAGCAACCGTTCCCCTACTCTATCGTCCCTATTCGTAATTATGCACCTAGTATTGCTTTCGCACAGTGGTACCTTGGAAAATGTGCTACAAATCCCCTTTTTCCTGCTGAAGTGCTGTTTTCCGATGAGGCATCCTTCACAAGGGAAGGAATTTTCAACACGCATAACGACCATATCTGGGCGGTCGAGAACCCGCATGCAATACGATGTCGTGCAGCACAGATTCGATTTTCGGTCAATGTATGGGCCGGTATTATGGGAGATCACCTCATCGGACCTTACCTGTTACCGTGTCGTCTAACCGGACCTATCTACTTGATCTTTCTGCAGCAAGTATTGCCACAACTTTTGAGAGATGAACAGATTTCTGCATCGACGCAACAGACAATGTGGTTCCAACACGATGGAGCCCCTGCCCATTATAGCGGAGATGTTCGTAACTACCTGGATGTCACATTTGGTCAACAGTGGATCGGACGTGGTGGTCCCGTGCGTTGGCCTGCTCGATCACCCGACCTATCATGTCTTGATTTTTATTTCTGGGGTCATATGAAATCGCTAGTTTATGACACCCCTGTTGACAATGCTGAGGAGCTGGTTGCAAGAATCGCAGTAGCTGCCGAAGAAATTCGAAATTCGCCTGGAGTATTCCAGAATGTTCAGATGTCCATGCCTCGGAGATGTGAGGCGTGCATTGTAGCCCGTGGAAGAAACTTCGAACACTTACTTTAATCCATGTACCTTTTGCTTCTTTTCATGTATTATTAAAACGATTTCTCACTTACGGTCTCTTTTCTTTATGGTGCTTCTGTGTACAACACCGCTTCAGGAAAGCATTTCCGACCCCACATTGCTATATGATTTCGAGTTGTCAGGATGTACCCTACCCCTCTTAGAAGTTCTGAAACGTTTAACTGAAACACCCTGTATATATATATATACACACAGTAAACCCCCACTATTCGCGGGGATTATGTTCCTGAGAAATGCCGTGAATACTGTGTTATGGCTCCCGTGGTAATAAATGGGTTCCGTTCCAAAGTATGAAATATATAAGAAAAACTAGTCGGGATACCTACTCTATCGTCCCTATTCTTCTATCTATCGTTAGAGTTCCCCTACTCTAACGATAGATAGAAGAATAGGGACGATAGAGTAGGTATCCCGAAGATAGGGACGATAGAGTTCCCCTACTCTATCGTCCCTATTCTTCTATCTGTTCCCCTACCCAGTCTTGTCTCCCCCCCCTCACTAAACCGACCGAGTACACCCCCTTAACAATGCCACCAAATTCTAATCAACATCTAAATTGTACTGTTTTCATGTATATCTCTTTCGGCCAAATTCTAGTGCAACCCCCCCCCTTTTATTTAATCTACTGGTTGCCTGACTTGCCTCCTTTTGGCAAAGAGTGGGCAACGATTGGTCCCAATAAGTGACAACTAACACTATTATCTTTCATCTAGCGTATGGTCCTAGAGGTTGTCACAGACATTCTCTTAGATATGCCAGACAAGCTGTACTTGCTACCTGGGAGTCTAAAACACTGATGCGTTGATGGAACTGATATTCAGGTGACACTCATGTCAAGTGGACCCAATTTTGGGGAAGTCCGGAGGGGTCTGTGACAGCCAAATCCTTAGCTTGCACCTTCACGATGGTGAGACTGTTAGTAATCTTGGGTATAACCTCCATGCACAAGTACATGGTGGGTGACCACCCAGGTGTGAACCAGGTATAAGCAGGGGTCGAGGTGTGGGCGCCGGTTGATGAGAGCCATCTACATGGCTCTCATCAACCGGTGAAATACCATCACTTTGCTTATTGTAGGCTTGGAGTGGTGGAACCCATGTTTAGTCTCTAGAGCTAAGTTCCGGTCAACCATTCCCTATCTATTCCATCATGCAGTATGATTGATGACTTTTGAGGTTATGATGAACGTCGTGGCGAGGTCCAATATTCCTTACATTTCGAGGGTACAGCTCTAAAACGGTGTTCGCAGGCCGGCCGCTAGTTAGTACGCTGGACCGAACCTATTGGTAACTCTCTAGGAGGCTTCCGGATCAGCTAGTGTATAATCTTGCTACGTCTACTCTGCCAGATAGTGACTTGAGGGAGTCCGAGTAGTGTGTATGTGGGGAGCATTATCGAGGCCACGTTAAGTCAAGGATCTGGGTATATTCTTACCATGTGTACGCCGTATCCAAAAATTTCATTACTTCATACAGCATGTCCCACCCACTTTTTCTTACATTTGAATACACCATGAATTGTCAAACTAATAGAGCAAGCTCATCTGCGAAAAAGATCTAAACCTCCAAAACACTTCCTAATTCATTTCATAAATATACGTGGTCTCAATTCTAATCTCAACGATATCCATTTCCACTTGCAGTCTGCCAAACCCCATGTACTTTTTCTGACAGAATCTCAGCTATCAGTTGATTCAACTACTGCTCATCTCAAATGCCCAAATTATTTGCTGTATGATTCCTTTCACCTCAAAGGTGGTACTTGTGCATTTGTCTGTTCAGATATTCCCTGTCAGAGACTTGGCAATTTGGAATCTCCTCTCTTCAATCTTCTCTGGCTTAAAATCTCTCTACCTCATTGTGTCAAATTCATCTGTTGTCTCTATTACTAACAATAGTTACATAACACTGTGTGTGTGTGTGTGTGTGTGTGTGTGTGTGTGTGTGTGTGTGTGTGTGTGTGTGTGTGTGTGTGTGTGTGTGTGTGTGTGTGTGTGTGTGAGAGAGATTCAACTATAAATAACATTGAAATGAAAACTAATAAAAAATACATAAGCACCTCTCCTTTGCTGGATATTGTGTCACTATTTATTTGAACAAAGAGAGTGAAGTGAAAAGACAATTCTGCTTCTCTCTCTCTCTCTCTCTCTCTCTCTCTCTCTCTCTCTCTCTCTCTCTCTCTCTCCTGCCATTCTGAATTGATTTTTTTTTTCCCTTTACAATTCCAAATCTACTGTTTTGTAGCACCCATAAAAATTTCATTTGTAAGGGACTGAGAAAATCATCAAATATTTGTGCTAATCAATCAGCATACAAAGAAAGTTAATCAAGAGCTACATAATTATTTAAAAAAAAAAACGACAATACTTTTATGCATTATGACCAGAAAAGGTTTAATTTGCCTCCTGCGAAATTTTCCCACACTCAGAGAATTTTTCTTCAGTGCTAATTTACTTGCAGTACAGTGGCTTGTTACGTAGTTCCAAGATCAATATTTTAATAAATGATCAAGCATACTGCTGGTAATATCTGCATGTCATATGCATTTATCTGAAGTCTAGTCATCACTCAGTACAGTGTTAGGTAAGGGACAGTTTACTCAAACGTATAATAATTAATGCAATGCAGTTACATTTTTGAAGATGAATAATGGTGGATAAGAATTAAAAAGCAACAACATCTAGATGCGGTACGAAGCCTACTAAGGTAAGAAAAAGACTGGATTTGAAATTTAAATTATAAGTTTTGAAGCGAATCAATTCTGTTCAACGACAAGTGGATGTGTGCAATCATTTAGGACTGGCAGAACAATTATAAAAAATAAAGAATTAATGTTAGCAGTGGGAAAGACAGCTGTTCCACTGACTGTAAGCAACTAAATTGGTTATGGCTAGGCTGGCTTTTATACTTGAAATGGAGAGACTTCTAAATAATTTTATTGAAGATAATATCCAACACACAATTCCATTAAGTTAAATATTATGAAATAAAAAGTGATTAGCCTATGAAGTTCTGAAGAAAGTTCACCTTAAAAAAAAAAAAAAAAAAAAGATGTAGACCCATTTAAAGTTAGTAAGAGCTGGTTCAATAGATGAAAAATTCAGGGAGAAGCCGTTACTGCAGATCAAGATAGAGCTGAAACTTTCAAAAGAGAAACTTCTTAAAATTATTCAAGGGTGATGTTATACTTCTCAAGTTTTCAACCTTATTTTAAAGATATAGAACGTCACCAATACTAATTATCAATAACTACAAATGCTCAATAAATTCAAATTTATAATTCATATCATGGAACATATACTTTGTGTTGGGGCTATCGATTAACATAATGGGATGCCATTCCATGCTTTCCCATATAAACATGAGAGAGAGAGAGAGAGAGAGAGAGAGAGAGAGAGAGAGAGAGAGAGAGAGAGAGAGAGAGAGAGAGAGACCAGTGTAGTTTAATCCAGCAGGTCAACTGCAGAAATCAGCAATGACTAAACAAAAAATTCCTGAGATTTAGTCCATTAATTTTATCTAAAGATTTGTAATTATGACTAATGGTTTTCATGCCTCATTCCAAGTTGAAAATTATGACTGCCTGCTCCTCTCCACTCCAACTCCCAGTTGTTTTTTGCATCTTATTCATATTACCACCCCACATACCTAGTTTATCTAGATCTCCACTAGTTTCCAAGCTACATAACCCGCATTCATAGTATCCCTGTGCATGGATGTCCCTTTGCTATAATAACCAGAAAAGTAGCCTCTCAATGGATGGTTTTAAGAAGCTCACTGTTCAGATTTTTGATGCAAGCACAATAATCCAAACTGAACACAATATTTCAAAAGCAGCCTCTCCTTTTTTTTTTTTTTTTCACTTGTGTAATAGGACTAAAATTTAAGATGACAAGCTGTGATAATTTTATAAGACCATATCCATTCTTGACTACCTGCTCACATTGCATACTAAACTATATGCCTGACTGTATCATAACACCCCAGTCCGCCCCCCCCCCCTATTTACAACCTTCCATTTCACTACACCTAGTGTAAAAGTTATTCTGGAATTATTTCTCAAATGCAAAACTTGCATAAGAAACATTAATTTGGGAAATAGCAACCTCAATATAACTTACATACTTGGAGGCATTAAATTTGAAAAAAAAAAAAAAAAAAAAAAAAAAAAAGTGGATGAAGAAAGGAATTCAAGGATAACAAATTTGGAAAACATGGAATTCTATATGCAGTTCATGGAGGTGGAAAAGAAGTGCCTCATTGATATACCGTTGATAAGACATCAACGATATACTGAAAATTTGCTTTTAGATATCAGTGGTCACAATTGCATTGTAGACTGCAATTGTAAAACTGGATTCAGAATACAGTGTACAGTGTCTGTGAGATCACAGCTTAAAAAAAAAGGGGAAAAAAGACATTGAGCCCTATGAGATCAGCAAAAGAGCATTTATGAGATTCAAAATATACTGGCCACTACATGGCTTCATCAGTAATAGTGCTGCTTTGAGAGGAGAAACTATAATGTATGAGACCAAAATTTTCACTGTTATAAATTATTTTAGAACTAGGAACCATAAATTTAAATTACGAGGGAAGTGATTTAGACTGTATTGTAGACAGTGAGTTAATTAAAATAATTTCTCTTTCTCTGGGCAGTTGAAGGCTACATTGGGCTGAGGCCAACAGTTTTGGGATATTCAAATTTCAACTGGATAAGTAGCTACATAAGGATGAAATCACACAGGTAATTTTGATTTTCCTTTTACTAGTTTCGTTGATACTGTGATCCATTAAAATTTTACATTCCAACATGATCCTATAATGCATCCTTAACTATAGACTAAAAGAATCTCACATCTGCAAAGAGATATGATTCCTCTGGTTTGGAGAAATTCCAAAGTATTACCAATACAAAAAAAGCATTTTAGAAGAGTAAATGCAGGTAACCACAGACTGGTCAGTCTGACTTTGCTGGTAAGGAAAACCATGGTGGCTACGATAAAGGGTGCAACAGAACATTTAAAAGATATGGAATTCTGAAGGCTCTGATTCATTTATCCCAAATTCGAAAAACAGAAAATTTGCCTTAAAAAAAAAAAAAATAATAATAATAATAATAATTCTATTTTGTGCAAGCCTTATCTAATCTGCTACAGCACTAATTCAAGTGTATGGCAGCCTAAATGGTTTAATAAAAGATTGATTTTTCCAGATCTAAGGTTTTTACACTCATTATTTCTGTAGATATCAATGATTTTAGCATAACTTATAACAGTTATAAGGAAATATTTAAGTAAACCCAGAAAGGTGCTTTATGGAATTTTGGTAAAGGAAAATAATTTTTACCCATAATATTCTCCAGAAAATGCTTATAAAGCATTTTCTGGAGAATTTCCGCCAATTAAAGTAGTAGCGATAAATAAAACATTTAATATACTAACAAAGCACAAGGAAAATTGGAATACTTTATTTAAAGGAACTTACCTCCTAACTGCTTGCATTAGGTTGTGATGGGATAAAAGAGTTGTGAGCATTTAAAACTTATTAAAACTTTTTAAAATGGGATCCCATAGTGGAAAGGGCACTTTTCTCTAGTGTCAGCCATAAAAATTTTCTTGATATTGATAATAAGCTGAACGAAGAGTTTACATGTGAACTTTCAAATAATGTCTTCAGTTGGTTCTTCAATAAGAAGAGAACAAGTGTCATAAATAGATGTGTTTCAATTACCGTGGCGCAACTCAGACATGCCCGTTGAAAATTTTATATTGTTCAAGTTCCGTATTTGATGAAAGATGTATGTAGTTTAGTATTAAGGACTGAAAATTGAATATTACGTTTGAACCATTCTGTTGCTGTTTGTTGTTATTTGGTTTTTAGGAGCATTAGCAACTAAGGCCATATTGCTCCGGGATATGCGGTGGTCATTCCCTGAATGACCTTTCCGCATCCTCCGTATTTGGTGGTGACGGGCTCGAACCCCGGTCTAATCAAGAAGCGTGTGCTACGCACTGCTGCTCCTTCCCACCTGGCTACGGAGGCGCCCATTCTGTTGCTAATGCTTCCTAAGTGGTGAATTCATAGTTAGAAGGTAATTTAACTAACATTATAGCACAATCGATCTGAGGTTGGTGGAAAGTTGATCAGATTTGTTAGATATGTTCGGTGCCGTAGTATTATGTGCATAAACTGGCTTGATGACAGTAAGCTCTACTATTGAATATGATGGAGGTGCCATTTTTTGAAAAAAAGGCATTACTTAAATATTGCAATTCTGTTTGTAAATCATTCTCCTGACAGCAATATTTTACTTCATATACAGAACAGATTTTTTAACACTATATGGATGGCAAAAATAATTACTGCTATCATGATAATGATTTACAGGCAGAACTACAATAACTAATGCTTTCTCAAAAAGAAAATATCCTTCTAATTTAATCCAAGAAACCATAAACAAAGCAAAAATAAAGATTAATGAGTCCTCCAGAAATAAAACAATTATTAAACAATTAAAACTATTACTAAACGAATATTCTGCCATGTGTCAATTTGCTAGACAAATTAAAACACCTCGTTTTCTAACACAGATCTCAATTTTTTCTCATCTTAGAATAAAATTAGCACATACTATAAAGATGCCTTCAAACACAGTACACAAGACACTAACAACAGTGTATTTAATTACTTGTCAATAAAAAAGTAACACATGCTACACAGGCAGTGGCCACTATTAAATATGGCACCTCCAATAACCAATAGGAGAGCTTACTGTCATCAAGCCAGTTTAAGTATACAATACCACAGTGCTGAACTTAACCAACAACCCTTCAATCAACTTCCCACTAACCTCAGATCAACTCTGCTATAACAATAATTAAATACCTTCTAACCTGACCATTTGGAAACATTAGCAATAGAATGATTCAAATACAATATACACAATATTCAGTCCTTAATACTAAACTACCTACAAACTTTGCTCAAATATGGAACTTGAACAATATAAAATTCTCAACAGGCATTTTTAAGCTGCACCATGGGAATTGGGATGCATATATTTACAATGCTTCTCTTTGTTAACATTCAAGAACCAACTGAAGACTATTTGAAAGTCCACATTCGAACTGTTGGTTTCAAGGCATGCACATTTTAAATTTATCACGCAAAATTTTTATAATGCTACAGAAAATTGCACTTGCCTCTATGGGACCTCATTTTAAAACGTTTTAATAAGTTTCTAATGATCACAACTCTTTATTCCATCACAACCTAATGCAAGCGGTAAGGAAGGCATGTTCTGTAAATAAAGTATTCCAATTCTCCTTGTCAATTCGATCCCAGAACTTAAGGTTATCCACAAAATAATTATTAAACTACCACAGTACTTAAAATATCATTTAAATCTTTCACTTAAGCTAACTCAAATATAATTGCTCTAAACTACACTGGGGAAACTTAATATAATAAAAATATACACGACCATGGCACGATCACAAATAATATTAAAGGAAATAAGACACTGAAAATAAATCAATTAATAAAAAGAAAAAAATCAGTTAATGAAAACGTTCAAAGTACATACTCATTCATTAGCTTCAGATGAACTAAAATGCATACAAAAATTATATAAAACAGCAACCTAATACTACAGGCATGTCAAAAACAAGTTCTCAGAATTTTTCAAGAAAACAATATACAAAACAATTTTATAATAATAATTAATTTTTTTTGTAGAAAGTAATAATGAAGTAATAATTAAAAATGTTTTTATATGGCATTTCTATTGATGCATTATTCTGCTGGTGCAGAATTATGTATCAACAAATCATACTCATAAATAAAAATTATGAATTTAGCCACTAAAGACAACTTTTTTTATTTTAAACTGAATACTGAACCTTCCAATACCACAAAATGATGACATTTTAATGAAGGACATGGGAACAGTGAATCTCACACGTTTAAATGATATAAATGAGTATTTTATTACCATTTTCTTGTTTTTATAGCTTTTATGAATTTCTTCTACTTCCGATAATACCAAGTAATGCAACTATAAGAGAGAAAAAAAAAATAGAAATAAAATTAGGAATTCTAAATCATTTCACATTTCTATTTTTACTGACATAAAAAAAAAAAAAAAAACTGAGATTTGATATGTCTCAGAAATAGAAATACTTCTTAGTATCTCCCATCACATTCAAAAAGGAAAACTGATGGATTCTAATACACTACATAAACAATGACAAAACAGATCAATGCAATAATTCCTGAACACTAGTCTCAGGACAGTTAAATCATTCCATGTAGAAACATCACAAGAAAAATACTGTACTCATATCTGAAAATTGGATGCAGTATTTCCCACGTAGAAAATTTAAAACTTAACATTTACTCTGAGTAGTTCTGAAAATGTTAAGTAATAAATTTTTATTATTTTAATATAAAAAAAGCTATATGGCCTGAGAAATTCTGCTTGTAGTGGATTCTGTGGATATTAAGTATTTTAAAAATGAAAGCTTTGTACGCAAATATTTCAAAATACTAATTTGTTCTTACTTTGACTTGACTGTCTAAGAATAGAATAAAATTGTCAAAAATCAAATTAGAATTGAGAGAAAATAGTGGGCGGAAAAAAACCCTCATTGTTACTTTTTTTTTGCCCCTCTGAGAATTCTATGAACTTTTCTTAGATTTTCAAAGCTATTTTTCAACTCTGTTATAAATTTTGTCAACAATTAAATGTAAACTCAGATTCAAGCATATACTTGAATATTTCTTGACAGTTTGTAAATAAATGGATACTACATACAGGCATAGATACAGTAAACCCTCGCTAATCTAGTTACAGATAATCCTGATCGAAATACAAAAATTTATTTTACAGTTGAGTACGGTTCTTTGAAAGACACATGAAACTTAGGAAGGTAGATGAGTCACTCTGACTGTGCAGAGAGAGAGAGAGAGAGAGAGAAGGAACATACATCACATTGTCTTGCATGGTGTTTTTGCTTATATCGCTTTATATGCGTACTTCTTTATACGTATATATGTTCATAAGTTAACATATTTTTTATATTATGGGTTTATATAATTGTTGGCTTATCAAAACACCATTGCCTTGTCGACGTCTTTGTATGTAGACTGTTTCATCGTTTTTCTGATAGTAATGTCTTTAATGCAATCAGATGTGCCAGCAAAATCTAATAGCTTCCCTTTATTTTTTTATGATGTTGCGTATTATTTTTATTTCGTTACCAACATTATAATGGTTCGTTAAAGATTTAATGGCCAACTTCTGGAATACTGCAATTTCAAGTTTTTGTTCAATGAAGCACAAGTCTTATTAATTTACCCATCATTTTTGCAATTTCTAAAAAAATGCCACTCCTGACATAAATAACGAAACAAAATTTGTCTTTTTGCAGTGCGATGGAACACAACAATCTATCCATGCAATACACTAAAACGAACCAAAACATTCATTCTTTTTCCCTTTTTTTTTTTTTTTTTTTTTTTTTTTGGGCAGCTGAAGTTAGTGGGAGTTGCAGGATAATAGGTACATTTATCTCCCAATCATGACTTATAATGCTGCTTCTTGTTGCTTATTTATGACTTGCAAAACATCTATTTATACCTATTCTATTTTTTTCATGATTTCCAGTGGATTTTTTATTTATTTTATTTTATTTTATTTTTTTACCTTGGAGTCTTGAAGTGACCCAGTTAATCTGATATTAGTAAATCAAGGGTCTCCTGTACAACTTCTGAGCCTTCTATCGATGGATAAATGCATTGCCTTTTTATAGTTTTTAAATAAAGGCTTTTCATTGATTTTTTTTTTATTTTTTTTTATTTATTTTCATCAGCGCACTGCAAATCATGATGCAACTTTTTAATCTATATGATTATACAAATTTTAATCTATATGATTAAAATTTGTATTTGTTTGTGTTCTAAGTTTTTTTTTTGTCTTTTACAGCTATCTTTCGCTTCACCAATCCAGATTATCGCTCACCCCCCCACCCCCCCACCCCCAATTAATCCGGATTAGCAAGAGTTTATTCACACACACACACACACTTGGACAACAGGGTAGTTGTGAAAATTTTAGAAATACATGCATACATACAAAAGAAAAAGGTTAAAAAAAATATATAGAATTGCAATTAAGTGTATCCCTCAAAAAGAGTGATATATGGCACCCCAGAAGAAGTAAGCATTTCAATTAAGGAAATACTTCCAAAATTGTGTTTTTCCAGTTTTCTAATATATCATTTTCAGGGTCACTTTAAAGAAAATACTACTACACAGTACAGATCCACCATGATTTATCTTAATTTTAAAGTTGCATCATTGATTAATTTAAGTATCTATGCATCACTTTATAGAACAACACTTTCTCCAGCTCTTCTGCAGATGTCAACTGAATTTTTTTTTTTTTTTTGCAAAACAATGTTTTCTCTGTAATGCCGTAATCTTCAGCATGGGGAACATTCCACATTCACAAACTGGCTAAGGGTTGAACTACTCCAGAGAACTAAACAAAGGTTTGTAAAGCATTGGGGGGAGGGGGGGTGTCTGTAACAGCACAATCTGTATAATAACAAGATGTATGATATTGCACTTAGAAAAATAAATAACACTTTTCCTGATAAGATAGAAACTGCTCTTGCTTTTTTAATACAGCACCCTTTCCATGTTTGTAACACATCTCCATATTATGGTATTTAAAACAGCATTACTGCATTTATCAGTCATATGGACTAGAAACAAAGTGACCACGAACACCTATATTACTACACTCGTGTGCTAATTTTTTTATAAACTTTGATGAAATTCTTTCCTACAAAGAACCATTTTCCTTTGTGACAATACACAAAGGAAAGGGATAAGGAGGTGATTATTCCCTTGTATAAGGCAATGGTTAGGCCACATCTTGAGTACTGTATACAGGTCTGGAGGCCTCATTTCAAGAAGGATGTAGAGCTGCTGGAACGGGTACAGAGAAGGGCAACAAGATTAGTGAATGGAACAAAGGGTTGCTCTTACGAAGAAAGGCTTAAGTTTTGCAAATTACAGAGTCTGGAGACTAGGCACCGGCGAGGTGATCTGATAGAGGTGTATAAGGCTTTGAATGGTTTGAGCATGCTCAATGCCAATGGGATTCTTCATCTTGCTCAGAATAATCAGCTCAGAGGGCATAAATTCAAATTGAGGAAGGACGGATGTCGGATAGATGTGCGGAAATTTGCCTTTGGCCAGCGGGTGGTTGGTTGGTGGAACCGACTTCCATCACTTGTTGTTGAAGTTAATAGCCTAAACAAATTTAAGGCTCAACTGGACAGGTATTTCGAGCGAATGGAGGGGTGAAATGGGAGTGGTGTGTGTGTTTTTTTTTTTTTTTTGGCTGATGCTGAATAAGCTTGCTTTCTTGCATCATATGCCTCTACTAATGCTAATGCTAGTACACTAATTTCAACACTTGGCCAAAGAGGTCTTGGTGCATTCTAAGAAGTGCAAAGCTCTCTTATAAAGTATCATAAAAAAATAATAATAATAATATAAAAATAAAAAAAAATTAGAAAAATTTCTAAACTCATCTGTTCAATGGGAATATAGACCTTTTCTATATTAATAAAAAACTAAAGAAATAAGACCTTTTCCACAATGAAAAATAATTCAACATTCAGAAATAAAAGATGGAAAATAAATCAAAAATAAGAGGGAACAAATACATTTTCTATCATTTAAAAACAATTTATTAATACATCACATATTAAGATACAATTTTTTTCATATGCACATGATGTGCACAATATTAAGAATTATTTCGAAAAACATTTGGTTACCTTTTGTTGTACACAGGATTTTAGTTTATTTTGATTATTGAAAAAAATTTTTGTTTCAATATTCAGAAATAAAAATTGGCAAATAAATCAGAAATAAGAGGGAAAAATTAATTTTCTAACATTTCAAAAAACATTTGGGTACCTTTCGTTGCATACTGGATTTTAATGTATTTCAATCATTAAAAAAAATTTTTCTCTTAACATACTTTGTATTTGCAGAAACATTTTCTTCACAATGTAGGCTTCAACAAAGTTTCAAAGGCGCCGACATATCATGTTTAGAAGGTTTAATCCCTTTGTTGTCCTCATTTTCCTTCAATCGTCATCAATATTGTCACTAGTTCTTAGGTTTCAATTTTTCTTCTTTTCTTTCTTTTTTTTTATTGAAATTGTACAAAATGTCAGAGTCATTCGGATATTCAGGTACTGTGACCATGTAAACAGATAGGGAAAATTAAGGAAAGTGTGGATGATGCATTTCCACGACACAACAGATGATTATTTGTTGGAGTAAAAGAAAATCACTCTCTCCTAATTCCCTAATAGGGCGCTGAGAATTTGAGAATACCCCTTGATCTGTCACTGTTCGGATCACCTGTCCCAATACCGAGAAGTTGTGCTATATTGGGACAGTTGATCCAATAAGTTTTACAAGTACCACTAAGTTGTAGAATGCTAATCCCTTAAGCTCTATTAATTTGTGCATAGCAGCAGCAGCAGCACTAAGTGCCTTTTAGTTTCTTTGGTGACACTCCAATTTCTAGGCAAAATGATATATCTCTTTTGGGGATTACCCTGACTTCTAATCTCTCTCTTGGCTCAAGCACATTACAAATATTGCTTCCTCTGCATCTAAAAAACTTGGTTTTCTCTTTCTCTCTCGGTGTTACTTTTCTTCCAAAAAGATGTTCACTCTGTACAAATCGCAAATCCGCCCTACCATGGAATATTGTTCCCACAGCTGGGGCGGTGTCCCCATAACCTCTCTCAGGCTTCTAGATTCCATTCAGAAGAAGGCAGTTAGGTTAATTAATGACTCCTCTCTAACAGAGTCTCTCCACTCGCTGTCTCATAGATGTACCTTTTCTGCTGCATGCCTTTTCCGCAGATACTTCCATGGGCACTGTTCTTCTGAATTGCCTTCTGTAATTCCTGCTCTCTCTTTCAAAACAGTCCAAACACATGCCACCACCAGCCTACATCCATTTACTGTCCAACTTCAAACTCACAGAACCAAATTTTCATCTTCCTCGTTTATTCATTCAATTGCCGTTTGAATACGTGTTTCCTGAAAATTAGTCTACAGAAGTTCACGTCTAATGTCAATAAAAGCTTCTTTCATATTCCCTACCTCCAACCCATGCACGGTACAAAGTACTATAGGTTCTAATATCTCTCATGTTTGGAGTTTTCATTTAAAAAAAAAAAGAAAAAAAAGAAAAAAGCCGTTGGAAATATATTATTGTAAAATTACTAGCCGAGATCATCCCTGCATGTGATGTCACATATGGAAGGAGTGGGAGAAAGGAAGCACAAAGGGTGCTAAAATAAGCGTGCCCCGGCTGGATTTTCCATGTCATACAAGCTTATTGTTCAAATGCTGCTATCTATTGTGGATTGAAGTGCATGCCACTCTACAGTTTAGAGCCATTGTCGGTTTAACAAATGGCACACAAAATTCTTGAAAATTTAACGACCAGCTCGCACGAGCTGTCTCCAGCACACCACTGTGTGTATAGGCCAATACGTTTCAAATACATTAAGAGTTCCTGTATGATTGCATGATCTGTATCACCTGATAATATATCAGGTAATACAGAAGCCAACAGTAGATAAAAGTCAGTCAGCAATCAGATTAATGTTTTGTATATTTATTACAGATAGTGGTGAAGATATATCAGGTTTAAATCTAAGTTTGCAAGGAAATAAGATAGAATTTGAGCTTCATCCATTCTGCCAAATGACTGGAAAGTGCTAGAACAGATGGATGAGTAAAGCAGACAGTCTACCAGGAAGTGACAGACTGAAAACTGAGAGCAACAGGATGTGCACTGAGGTGGAAAAAACAGGTGCATAAGACTCACCTTATGCACCTGTTTTTATTATGGTAAAAAAATACCGTCTCAGTCTTGCCCAATGTGCCCAATTCTCAGTCTTGTCCATACCACTAGAGAGCCACAAGGACCTGGAGAGCCACAACTTTGTAACTTGTTTTATTCGGTAAAGTTCGTTGGTGGCATTACTTTGCCAGGTCTGTGACTAGTTATGTTAATTATCTTGTGAATTATAGGCTTATAATCCATAAAAAGAACATGAACTTGTTGTAAGAATGTGGGAATATGCTGTTTAGCAGCAAGATAAGCGCTCTCATTTCCTGGAATTCCAGAATATCCAACAAAGTGTTACTGATTGATTGAATTCACTGCAGGAGAGTAGCTCATAGCGAATGGTTTCAACGTAGTATGCGAGGAAGAGAAATTATCCTTCGGGACAAAGATGTAAACATAACTTGGTACTAAGTACTATAGGGTTAAATTCTGCATAAGTTATAAACATAACTTAAACATGCAGAATTTATATATGGGAAGAACAATGTGTACAAAAAGAACAAAGCATAAAAAGGTGAGGGTATGCAATTATTTAACAAGCATATTAAATCTAATGCTGTGCATCCAGTCGACATGGGTAGCGGCTATAATGCCAGAAAAAGCCCAGACTTGTATGCACCATATGATTAATACTACTAATACTCAAATAAAAAATGAGCCAGTTTGAAACAGTTTGGTCTGACATAAGTGGGAAACAAGAAACAGAGTAGAAGTGTGCTTGCTATATTCCTGATAACTGTAATGAGAATAGCAAACAACAACTACAGAGAGAAACAGGGTGGGCTAGTATATCAGAATACTTTGTAATGGGAAATATTCGAACTTTCCATATAGTGACTGGAACTTGTGAATTGTTTACTCACACACTAGCAACTTTTGTGGATTCCTTGGATGACTGTTTTCTACAGCAGCATGTTAGAGAGGCAACAAGAGGAAACAATACTCTATCTTATTATCAGAGTGATTCCTCAGTCATTAAGAATCTGCAGGTAAAAGTAGCAGTGATCATAGTTTGCTAATGTGGGATTTACTTATATATGTAACTAACTCTGAGGGTAAAGGAAATGGATTTTTTTTTCATAAAGGTGATTCCAGTGATCTCAGACAGTTTTCATTTCTATACAGTGATACTAACTAATGATGTCACCAACAGCACATTCTAAATAAGAAGAATTCAGAGAAATAATCACAGAAGTTACAAGGGTTTCCATAGTAACTAAGAACTGTGCTAGGCTAAAACCTATATAGATGTGAGATGAACTAATGATACGTGCGGAAGAGAAGAAAAATGTATGAGATGCATATATATTATCAGGTGATACAGAAACCTATAGTAGATAAAAGCCAGTTAGCAATCAGATCAATGTTGTTCTGAATATTTTTTAAAGATATTGATGAAGATATATCAGGCTTAAAGTCTAAGTTTGCAAATGTTACTATGGATTGCAGGTAAGCTACTGCAACAGGCTATCTAAAAATTAGGCAAAGGGGCTGAGAATTAGAACTGCAGTTTAATACAGTAGACTTTCGAAATAACAGCACCTTCAGGGATTCGAGGTGCCGTTATTTCGAATTTTTCATTATCTAGAAAGTTTTATTTTTAATATATTTAATTCAGAAATAATGAGGCCAAATAAGAAATAGAGAGATTAAGAATGCGATTTTATTTACTGCACATAAAAAGTATAAAAACATGTTGATGATCCAATGTTATATTCTGCCATTAATACACTTCTGCTTACCTGTTCTATTTTGTTTATTATAGCAAGTTTAATCTGCACGTGTAGCCCAGTGATATCATCATCATCCTCCCCACACTGGGTGGAAAAGGCCTGGGTTCGAATCCTATCAATGACGTGAGGAACTTATGGGCTTTTTTCACTCCATGGCTGAATTAGTCGGTCTCAGTGTAGTTAGCAAGGTTTTCTCCACAGAAACTGGATGTTTTTGTACAGCAAAACAGGAAAATCAGCCAGAGAACATGCAGAATTTACAGACACAATACACATGGGTATATGAATTAGCATTCCGGTTGACCTAATGTAATAGTTTGGATTATATCGAGTTTGTCGCTAAGCTTTAATGTTATTCTTTTCTTCTCGGTATGAGGTTTTTTTTTTTAATTTAAGGAGCCATAGTGAGGGGTTTTTAATTTAAAATAAAGGTAAAACAGCAGAATAATCTGTGATATCAGTACAGAATTCACTTTTTAAATGGCGAGCGTAAACAAATACAGTAATCATCATGTGACTTGCCGTTTTATTTTTTTGGCATCGCAATATATCCAAGTAAACATTCGATCGCAATGTGCCTTTATTTTGACAGTCCACTGTATTCACAAATGCAAGGTATTGAATATGGAGCAGTAATCTCTGATTTACGTATGTGTGCACGTGTTTTTTTTTTTTTTTTTTTTTTTTTTTAAATCAAAACCCCAAGCACAAGAGATATTAAACCCTATAGGACTTAGTACCTTGGATGGCTTGAGAAGAGAACAGAAGATACTTCTTGACTTGAATTTCTGTAGATTGCAATTATCAGGAAATCCATATGAAGGGAGGATGTTCCAGAAAAACAGAAGGTAAATAAATAAATGAGGAAGAAGAAAAGATGTCACCGTATTCAGAACATAATTCGTTCTTGTGATCGAACATAGTGTACAGTGTACATCACCACATCCATGACATGGTTCATAGACAACACTTGAGAGCACAAATTTTGCTGACATATCAAACAGTGTATGACAAATACATCACTAGTTTTTATGGTTCTTGCCTCCAAACTTGTTCATAAACAACTTTACAGCTCCTTTATTTTTCCCTCTATCATAGCCTGTGCTACATCTATTGTTAATCAAGAAGGCACCTCTAAATGCAAACTACTGTCAAACCAACACTTTTTTATAACTTGGAAAACATCTTCACTTTTGGTGGTGTTTTGCAAGCTTAAAAGGTTTAGCATTTCTTCTGTCACTTGGAAAGAGTCGTTAACTCCATGAATAAATACTGTGAGTTGAGATGTGTCTGAAATATCTGTACTTTCATTGAACGCTGAAAAATAAGCTTTGAATTCTTGAATCTGATCTCTCAGTCACCACTGTTTCAGCTGAAATATCATTAATTCTGAGACATATTGTTTGGCACAACAGATTTATGCTTGAAAATATTTTACTTTTATTGGGCAAAACATCTTTTTTGGTGTTAAGGAGTGCGAAATCCCATTTCGTACTCCTTACCACCAAGATATCTGCACCAGTGTGGTGCTAAGAAGATATACAAATTTATGGATCAAGAAGTTGCATGCTCTGTGTCTGCTGGTGGGAGTATTCTGGCAACAGAACACTCCCTTCAGCAATATCCACAGTGTTTAAATCCAATGTGTACTAGTCTTTAACCTGTAAATGCTTCTGACCATATATGAATTACTCAAGAGTATAAAGCAGAAGGCAATTACCTAATGTTTTATACTGTGGAGTGATGATGAAAATCTAAAGCAACACAATCAATATGATCAGTCTAGTAGCTGTGAAATTGAACTGCCAATTCTCTGTTTTACAATCACTATGGTCTGTATTTCCCAAGAATTGGGAAAGCTTTGACAAAGATATATTATGATGGACTCTTAGTATGGTCTACTAAGCATTCAACTGCATTATTTTATGGATTACTTTACAGACATGTTCCAGTACTTGAGGGAGCAGACTTTATTATTTGAAGAAATGTCACAAAGAATAATAGCTAAACCAATCATATCTAGCTTATGTTAGGAGAGTGCAAAAATTAAAGTTACTGGAGAGCATTTCATATTAGTACCTTATTCATCATCATTATTACAGAAAACTTTTACTCATTTTTAATTGATGGGGGGGGGGGGATAAATAAATATGTGAAGAGTGTTCATTCATAAATTCCATAAATCTTTATTTATGGAGCTTCGTTCGAATATGAAATTATCGCAAGTCTGGCATCTGTAACTTGGAGGCTGGTAACTCACAGTCTTTTGTGCTCTTGATGTGTCGGTTACTTTCGTACACTGCTAGATAATAGTTAACATATCATTTATAATTAATTTCACATATAGATAAAAGTTAATAAAGAACTTAAAATAACTTTTAGTTTTTAGGGTGAGTGATACCATGTGCTTTTTGGTAAATCAGTATTATTATTATTATTATTTCTTCCTGATTGGGGGTTCCACCTCGTGACAGGCATTGCTACCAAGTACACAGGGTGGTTGCTGTTGTGTCTGGTGTTACTATTGGTCGAGGAACTCTCTGACTATCCTTCAGGTGTTGAGGATTGAAACTTTCTGGAGTTCCTTATCCGTGTTCGTTGGAAGACCTATTGCTGCTAGGCTGTTATGTAGGGTCTTTGGCACCATACCTGTGGTTGACACGATGATCAGGATGGTCGTTACTTGTTACACATGCCACATCTCTTTGATCTCCTGTCTTAGGTACGTGTACTTCCTGATTTTTTTCCCCATGGGTTTTCTGCAGGTTGCCAGTGTTGGATACCGCTATGTCAATCAGATAGGTAGCCTGTTCCTTCTTGTCCACAAGGGTTATGTCCGGTTTGTTGTGCGGCATTATCCTATCCATTATTATGGCACAATCCCAGTACAGCTTGTGGGTTGGGGTCTCTAGTACTGCATGAGGTTCGTACTTGTAGTACGGTACACTTTCTTCGACCAACTGGTATTTCCTTGCTAGCTTCTGATGTATTATCCTGTGCACCTGGTTGTATCTATGAGTGTATGCAGTCTGTGTGATCACCTGGCATCCCACAGTGATGTGTTGTATCATTTCTAAGGCCAGGTGGCATCAGCAACATGTTTCATTGGACACTCTGGGCTCCTTGGCGATGTATTTTCTATAGTTCCTGGTGATGATTACCTGGTCTTGGATGGCGAGCATGAATCCTTTAATCTCGGGGAAGAGCGTCCCACTCGTGAGCCATGCATTGGAAGCAATATTATCTATGTGATCTTGATGGAGATCCTTATGGTGCCTGCCATGGAGTGTCTTCTCTGCCCATCTTTCTAGCTTCGTTTGTACCTCCTGGTTGGGGGAAGACTCCTCGCTTAGGTTGAGTGGGGTATACCACTTGTCTATCTTCCTATGGCCTGGAAGTAATCCTTCAGGTTAACTATTGCTGTTTTCTGTTGCTCTACCAGGCCTCTTCCTCCTTCTTCCCGAGCAACTGTCAGTTTCTCCATGGCAGATTTCGGGTGGTGTTGGCGGCTCTTGGTTATCATTGGCCTTGTTTTTCTCATGATATCCTCCAGCTCGATGTTATTCCAATCTATGACCCCGAAGGAGTATGTTAGCAATGGGACTGCATAGGTGTTATTATCAGAAGAAGTCTGGCATCCGTAACCTGGAGCCTGGTAACTGATCTTTTGTGCTCGTGATGTGTGTGTGTTACTTTCGTACACTGCTAGATAATAGTTAATATATCATTTATAATTAATTTAACATATAGGTAAAAGTTAATAAACAACTTAAAATAGCTTTTAGTTTTTAGAGCTTAATTATCAACAAACCATCTTATCACAGCACGAGAATGAGTGATACCATGTGCTTTTTAGTAAATCAGTATTATTATTATTATTATTATTATTATTTCTCCCTGATTGGCGGTTCCACCATGTGATGGTTGTTGTTATGTCTGGTGTTACTGTTGGTCGAGGAACTCTCTGACTATCCTACAGGTGTTCAAGGATTGCAACTTTCTGGAGTTACTTGTAGGTGTTCGCTGGGAGACCTATTGCTGCTAGGCTGTTGCGTAGGGTCTTTGGCACCATATCTGAGGTTGACAGAATGATCGGTATGGTCGTTACTTGTTGCTTATTATTATTATTATAATAAAATGAATTTAATGCTAGAAAGCAAGGTATAAATTAGCATTTGTACTAGTTTATATCATGTAGCTTGAGTTTACTGTGGAATAGCTCATTTAGGAAACTTATATATATATTTGGCAGTGGCAACTAGGATTTCAATAAATTTGTCAAGGCCTGATAACTGTATTATGCACAAGGCAGCGTTTAAATCCAATATGTATGTATATTGCCTCTTCTTTTGTTCCATAATCTCTACAAATGAATCCAATCAATAACCCTTATAATCATTCAGTTATAGAGTTCCCAACTAACAAAGGAAAACCTTAAAAGAAGAATCTATTGCATGAATTGGCTAATATCACAAAAGAGTTAAGTGCTGTAGTCAGCAGAGCCCTGCTATTAACTGTACTAACTAAAATTTGGTAACTTTACTAGAAAATGTATTAATGAAGTGTTTTGATAAAATCTGCATTAAAAAATTATTATATACAATGCTCTTTCCGTCAACTATACAAACCAGTTCCATATTCAGCTTTAATCCAGAGAAATACCTTTTTGTTTTCTCTTAAAAAGAATGAAAAAGAAGTGGCATTCAAGATGACCACAGAAACAAAAACACACGAAAATTTCTATGATATACCATTAAAGATTTGTTTGCACATTCATCAAACATTTACTAAATAGTAATGATAATGACATATGAATTAGCACATGACATTTAAATCAGCTTTGTGGGGGGAAAAAATCACTTACAGCATTATTTCCAGAGAAGTCAGCCTTTGTACAATCTGATTTTTGTTTTCCAACTAAAAACTGTATACGTTCTAACATAGCCTGATTTATTTTTGATTTCAAAGCCTGCATTACTAATGTCATACCTGTAAAATAGATTATGAAGGCATTAAATGAAAATGCAATTTAACTCCATATTGTATTTTTTGGTTAATAACAAAAATGCAATAACAAATCACAATATTATTTATCATTTCCTCCCAAACAGAAAACAAATATCATTAGAGATAAAATTAAATATGGCAATGTTACGTAACTTCATTCAGATTTTAATCCTTCTATAAATTTACAGAAACTACTTACTTTTACTAGATTAGGTGGCCAATTTTTCCAATCGTTAACAATCAATGAAATTAAAATTTTCTTTGATCTGAGAGAGAGAGAGAGAGAGAGAGAGAGAGAGAGAGAGAGAGAGAGATATGCACATCCCCATTATTTAATTTCAGAGCCTTAAATATCCAGATCAACGTGCCATGAAAACATGAGGTATCACAATTTGACACCCCCACCCCAATAATTTCATTGTGCCAAATTTTACAGCAGATTCATATCCTTTCTGAAATGGGGATTCCAAATCTGTACACATTACTAAAGATCTGTTTCTGTTTATACTCCAGGACACAGTATAAATATAATGTTCTTGTACCTTCTATCTTACAAATATTACTGTATTTATCAGCTGTATGATCAAACCAATGTCAACTGAAATGTGTGTACTACTGCACTCTCAGGTTTAGTCATTGGGCTATGCAACAATGACCTCTGTGCGAATTTCTACACCTACACTATGTACAAACAGCCTGACTGCACTGATGGCATTTGCACTGGACTAACACTTTACATTACATACACATCAAATTTTCAAAAAGGTTTATCTGTATTTATTCACGCGTCATTATGAATTTAAAAATGCAAATTCGAAATAAGACTACTTTTTGCACATCATCAATGGTTTGCTCAGAAACAAAAGAAAAGTAAATATGCAGTAATACTACAGACATTTAACTTCTGTACAGATTCAAGTATTAATCTTTGCTACATGTACACAAACTAAAAAAAATCAGAAATTAAGTAGTATCGTGTCACTTCTCAGGCTAATCATAAAAAAAAAATTAATTAATTAAAAAAATAATAAATTAAAAAAATAAATTTAAAAAAAATTCCTTCAATATGCACATTTGAACATCTTTATCTATGATCAGTGTAATTATACATTACCAATAGCCAGACGTGGTCACCCATCATAGTTTCATCCCACATTTCTTGATACCTTTTTGTCCATTGACAGTATGTCCTGGTAGAATCTCTAGCCATGCTTTTCAGTAACACTGCTCAAATTTGGTATGAAAAATCCAGGTGAGAATGCAAGTAGTGAAATTTGATTGACAGTCTACATCTCATTTTTGGAATGCAGATTGTCAATTTTCATGCAACTCATCAAATAGTACTTTTCACTCTTAATATTAACAATACGGATGAGGCAAAAATACTGCCAAGGATTTTATTCAGCATCAAGTCACTTTGTGCCTCTGGTTATCAGAAAGCCAACATCTGATTAATTTTGTGGATCAATAAATATGCCACCTTCCATTACTGAATCAAACAATTTTAGAAACAGAATATATGTTTGAAGGTATCATCTTGAGGAATCAATGCTTTTTCAAATTGTTTGAACAGTCTGAGCTTGATATGCAGTGGACTTTGATTCTTGGAACCAAGAGACCCTTTATTACTCTGTGTGCTTCAGGCTGCAATTCTGGCAAAAACCATTCAATCTGGCAAAAAACATTTTTCTTCTCTTATAATGCAATCTGCTGTCCCAGAGGCCGAGAAATCAAGAGAACTTGAAGAGGTTAGGTGTATCAGTGAGCAGTACTTGATTGTTTTCGAGGAAGGCAGACCCAATAACCCACGTTTGGATTTTTTCAGATTGGCATTTTCCAACATGGACCAGAGGAAAATAAAGTTAAGTATTCATGCCTGCAGTTGAAGAATTACAAATAAGTGTTTTTCTTGTTATAATATTAGCATGTTTTCACATTTTTGACCCATTGACATAGTTCTGCAATCGCAATATCACTAGTGGTAGCAATTGTGCAGTAACCACCTATTATTCTGTCAAAGCTCCGGACTGTGGATATAACAGAAACATTACCATTATAAATAGTGATATAGAACTTAACATATAGAGTACAGTAGTATACTTTATCTGGGGATTTTACATGAATTTAAAAATAGTTTTCTTTGTTATAGAACTAGAAATTCCAGAAACTTCACTCCCCACCCACAACTTGAAATGCTATCTCCAGTTCTGTGAATTTTGGCATAAATTTGGCATCACTAGATAGTTCTCGATGTCTCTTAACATCTTATAAATTAATTAAGATGCAGAAATCCCTAACAAACAAACAAAAAAAAAAAAAAGCACGATAATATGCAAAATGCCGATTTAAAAACTGACACTAAAAATGCACTAGAAACAGATAGTGATTGCGAAAAAAGCACCCCACAGAACTAATGATGAGAGAGAAAACTACCCACCTGTGTCTCTTAATACTAAAGGAAACAGAAAGATAAAAACTCAAGAAGCAATGCATGAAATCCTGGGCAAAGAAGTTGCAGAAGAGCTTCCCTGTGTAGCAAACATAAAGGACCTAGAAAACCAAAGAGTAGCTACCACACTACATTTGGAAGACCTCACGGCTGCTAGCAGAATCAGTTATGGAGCACAGTGAACAAACTAAACGGGGAAAACAAAGTGCTAAAAGCCAGAGTTGAAGCTTTAAACTCTGAAAAGGAAGCATATAAAAGCATAAATATACAAACTTATGCACAGGCTGTTAGAGCTGCCACAAACAAAGATCAGACTCAACCTAAAGAGATAATAACAAGGGCAAAAAAGACTGAACCTCCCAAAAAAGAAGCAAATGTAACAATATTAAAGGCTACAGAGAAATCCTCACTAAAAAGTAGGGAGAAAGTCAAAGAAACAGTATTGAGTAAATTGAAACCTCACCTGAAGGGAAGGAAGTGAAAGTTTATAACCTTAAGAAAATCAGAAACAATGGTGTTCCAATTGTGAAGCAGCCACAAAAAAGGATACAGAAACTATACAGGCACAGCCCGAAATCCAAAAACTATGATTATAAGCTGAAAAGCCAAAGGATAGAAACCAAAAATATCATTATCTTTGACATGCCTAAGACCCTCACAAGAGACGTCATGATGGACTTTTATATTAAAAATTTCAATAAGCAATTAACCTTTAGATGAAATGGCTAAGTAATTCAAAATCAAAGAGGGAACAACAAATAAGAAAAATCGCCAATTAAAAGCCAGTGGGGAACTTTCTCTGAGGGCATGGACAATACTGAAAAATCTGCAGAGAATCTATACTGGCTGGACCAGCCATATATTGTGAATACTTCCCAGTTACAAAATGTTACCATTGACACAGGTTTGGTCACACAACTAGGCAGTGTCAGCAAAAAGATCCTATCTGTGGCGTCTGCACAGTCACCGGCCATGAATATTTAGGTTGTGTTGATCTACTTTTACAGTAGATGAAGGACAATAATTGTCCCAGCTATCAGAAAATGGTAAAACAGATTAGATTGAGAACCAATTTGGACCTTAATTTAAACCAGACTTGTGACAGGGCTCTAAAGTTCATCCCATTAAATGCCCATATACAGTTGTGGATCAAACCAAGCTTAAAGAATAGGAAAATAATATAGATATCCTGGTAATCCAAGGGCCATATACTCATCAGAGTAGGGTTCAAGGATACCCTAGAACATACAGAATAGAATCTATACATGAAACCACACTAAGAGCAAAAGTAATTAGAAATCCTTCTCTTACAGTTAAAGGTTAACTCTTTATGTTCTCCGTTAGCAGTCTGTGCACAAATACTTAGTCAGGAATGATCCTTTTATATTGTATACCTCTACTGCAGGCCAGGAGAGGATATAAATCTCAGCATTTATTATCTACAAAACGTACTGACAGTTCTTCCAAATTCTAAGATAATAGTCTCGATGGATGCCAACTTTCGGTCAACCCTCTAGCATAGCCATACAGATGACAGACCAGGAACACGATGACCAACTAACAGACTACCTTGCCACTACTATCCTACAGATAAGAAATAGACCTCACAACCTGCCTACCTACTTACATACAGTAGGACACTGTTAGAAAGTGATATAGACATAACTTTGGCCACTACTTCTATATCCACGAAAATTACAGATTGGATGGACCAAGAAGATTGCGCCACCTCTGACCATACAACTATAACTTTTACCTTAAAGAGACAAATAGACAGCCAGATACAGTCATCTCAAAATACAATCAGATACAACTTAAATAAATTTCTACTATATTTTTAATGGTTTCTATTTCAATTGAGTCAGATCCATGGCACTTATTGTTTTTGGCTTTTAAGAGTGCTGCTAGCAGGTCTTCCATAGTGAAAGGCGGGTCTATTGACATATTGCTTTAATTTACGTTGCTGGCTATTATATCACTCTGAGCATGGGTTAACACGTGGTTCCCAGCCTGGAATAAATGATCTAATGTATTATTTACAGGTGCCCAAGTGTGAGTGGGGTTCCATCTAGGCAGATTTCTGCCAAGATGTGACGGTGAATTCTACAGGATTGTCACCAGAAATCTGCCAAGATTTGTGGTGAAAATCCACACCCCAAGAGTTGGTGTCATCTGCACCAAGGCCTGGCAAGATTCCTTCTTTTTTGTCCTTATTAGAGCACTAAATGAGTTTTTGAGAGTCCAATAGGAATCTCTCAGAGCATCAACCTCATACTGGGGCCAAGTGGCCCTTGCTCTCAGGAAGTGTGTTTTTCTGGCCTGGTGCACCCTGTGCTGGAGTATATCAAATTCAAGGTAGTACCACTAGGGAACAGCATTTTTCCTTGGTTTTCTTTTGTGTATTGTTAACTTGGATGCTTTTTTTGAAGCATAGTTGTCACAATTAAGTTGTGTTCATCCCGACTATAGTTGTTATGGATCTGAGTCTCCTGCTGTTCTATTTGATTTTGGATTTCATCTGTGAAGGTCTGCCAGACAAATGCACCATAAAATCTATATCAATGTATAAATGCCTATCTTGGTAACAGAAGTGTAACCCAAATGAGGTCTCAAGCACAGAACTCTGGCACTCACCACTGCACCTTGAAATACTTGGCCAAAAAGTCCAAAAATATGTCAGAATTAATGCCAGATTCAGCCAATCCAAATAAGGACTCAAGCACAGAACTCTGGCACTCATCTACAAAGCAGTGTTTATACATGTAATCTCTTTTTAGAGTCGGCATAAGGTTCCACAGTTAAAAATAAGACAAGATTAAATAGGATTCAAAGAATAATCTTATTAACAATAACTAGAGCATGCTGTACAGTTAGTATCCCGGCCCTGAAAGTTTTGGCCGGTACCCTACCACTGCACCTTGAAATTGCAAAATTTCAAGGTTAAAAAAAAAAAAAAAAAAGTGTACACACATACAGGTAGCCCTCAGTTTACGATGGTTTGTTTTACGACTATTCACAATAATAACAATTTTCAAACCAGAAAACCAAAAATATCAAAACACAATGAAAAATTTCAAAAATGCACAACTATAAATATCAGTTATGTTGTAAAGAAACAGCACAGTCAATCAGAGATGAGAGTTATCCCCATCTACTACCTAAGCCAATCAGGGATACGGTGTCCAAAGATAAGAGAAGAGGAACACTCAGTTCGCTCGTTAGTGCAGTATTTTCGGCTATTATTCTATAGACACAATTTGTTAGTTTTAATTTAAAAAGGTTCATTAATTTAATAAAATAAGAGCCACCATGTCTAGTAAGAGAAGCCCACTAAAGCCAAATAAAAGCAAAAATTTCACTAAAATGACGTGTAGATCTACTACATTGGAAGAAAAGATGTATTTTCATACTTCCACATCTCAATGTGTGTGGAAGTATGAAAATACCTCCACCGACTCTGAGCATCATAATGAAAAATGCTGATGGAATAAAACAGTCAATATAACATGCTACTACAGTAAATGCGACGTATGTGAGTTATAGCAGAAGTATAAACTTTAAGGAAAAAAATTGAGAAATTGTCACTGTGGGTGGATGACTTAAATCAGAAAACATTCTAGTGACTTGATATGGCAAATCCAATTTTTGAGGATCTTAAGAAAAAAAGAGGGTGGTGATTAGACATTTTTAGGCAGCAAGGGATGCTTCATGAGATTTAAATCTAGTAGTAAGTGCCGCTGTGTAAATCAATTTGTGAGGCAGTTGCAGCATTTCTTGCAGAGTTTCAAGCCATTGTACAGGAGGGTATTTCTCATCCCGATCTCATTTTTAATGTTGATGAGACCTGGCTTCATTGGAAGAAATTGCCATCACGAACTTTTATTGCCCATGAAGAGCAGTCTGTGCCAGGTTTCAAGTCTGCAAAAAACAGGTTAATGCTTCTCTGGGGAGCAAGTGTATCCAGCAGATTAAAATTAAAACCAATGATGGGCTACCATTCGCAAAAACCACGTGCTCTCAAGGGCCCAAACAAAATCATATCGCCAGTTTACTGGAGATAGAACAGGAAAGCTTGAGTCACAAGAAATCTCCTTGATTTGTATACAAACTATTTTTGCCATACTGTGTTTCATTTTTGTGAAGAGAATGAGTTCCATCCAAGGCTCTTCTTTTCTTGGACGAACACCCTGACCTGCTTGCAAACCTTGCTGAATTAAGAACATCACCTTTGGAAGTCAATGTTGTTTACATGCCACCAAACACCAGTTATGCAATCAATTGACCAGGGGGGATAAAAGCAACCTTTAAAGCCTATTGTCTCTGCCAAACTTTCATGGAAATGGTGAGCATTTTGGACAGGTCAGCGAGAACTATCAAAGATTATTGGCACTCATTTGACATTTTGAAGGGCATTAATAACATCAACACAGCTTAGGATGAAGTATGAGTGAACTGTTTGAATAGACTATGGGGCAAACTTGCCCACTTTTTATACATGACTTCACGGGATTACAGCCAGTGGAGAACACTGTTGAAGACTTTAGCAGGCTGGTGGAAGAGGCATGATTGCATTTGCATTATCAGAGGCATATGATGCAAGAAAACAAGCTAATACAGAATCGCAAAAAAAAAAAAGAGAAAAAGAACCATCCTATATCGCCCATCCGGCCACTCCAAATGTTTACCTAGTTCAGCCCTAAATTTATTTAAGCTATCAAATTCCACAACAACGGATGGAAGTCTGTTCCAGCAATCAACTACCTGCTGACTAAAGGC
Organism: Mastigoproctus giganteus; assembly: GCF_048544385.1. NCBI lineage: Eukaryota > Metazoa > Arthropoda > Arachnida > Uropygi > Thelyphonidae > Mastigoproctus > Mastigoproctus giganteus. The sequence continues at coordinate 208,884,644 of NC_143580.1, read as the reverse complement.
AAACTTCTGCACATCTATTCTACAACTATCTTCCTTCAATCTGAATCTATGCCCCCTCAGGTTTTTAATGTGAGCAAGCAGAAGTATCCCATCAGCACTACAAGGCCTTATACACCTCAATCAGATCACATTGCAGGTGCCCAGTCTTCAGATGGTGCAACTTGCAGGACTTGAGCCTTTCTTTGTAAGCGTACCCACCAGCTCCCTTCACCAGCCTGGCTGCCGTTCTCTGTACTCGTTCTAGCTGCTCTACATCACTCCTAAAATGAGGCCTCCAGACCTGTATGCAGTACTCAAGGTATTGACTGACCATTGCCTTATACAAAGGGATAATCACCTCCTTGTCTCTGCTAGCAAAATTCCTATATATATCATTCAAAACACTCCATCACCTGTTTTGGCAGCCCATCTGCACTGCTCAGAGAACTGCATACCTAACTGCACAATTACTCCCAGGTCTTTTTCATTCTCCCCCTCCCTGAGTGTAGTATCACACAATTGGTATGTTTCTATTCGATTACTGCTATCCATATGCAGCACTTTACATTTATCAATGGTAAACTTCAGTTGCCACCTCTCAGCCCATTTCCCCAACTTTTCTAGATCCTGTTAGTGTCTTTACTATCATTAATAATCCTGCCAATCTTTGTAGAATCTGCAAACTTCGACACTAAGCCTGATATACCTTCATCGATATCATTAATAAATACACAAAACAAAGGACCCAACACCGACCCCTGGGGGTCTCTACTAATTACATTTATTCGTGTAGAGACGTCTCCATTTATTACCACTCTCTGCCGTCTCCCACTCAACCATCCCATACTGCACCAATTTGTACAGTAGTCTTCCATGCGCAACAGTATCAAAAGCTTTCCTGAAATCCAAATATATGATATCAAAATTATTTTTTGCATCCAGTTCCTCTGTGACCATATCGTAGTATCCAATGAAATTGGTCAGACAAGACTTCCCTTTAACAAACCCATGCTGTGTCTGAACTATTAGCGCAGTCTTGTCTAGGTGATCCTGTATCACCTCTTTAACCAGTGACTCCATATTTTCTCCAGAACAGAATATAAACTAACAGGTCTATAATTGTGTCACCCTTTGAACCCCCTTTGTGAATAGGTGACATTTGCACAATTCCAGTCCATGGGGACTTCCCCTGAATCTAAGGATGCTCTCATAATTATAGCTAAGAATTTGCTAACTTCCCTTGCTGCCTCCTTCAATATAACTGGATAGATTCCATACACCCCAGGTACCTTTTTTATGTTTAACTTCAACAATTTCTCCTCTACCTTGCTCTCAGATATTATAAAATCATTTAGCTCCCTGTTAGAGATTGAATAACTTCTAGCATTCCCCTCCTTGAATAACTCCTCATTTGTGAATGTAGATGCAAAATACTCATTCAGTTTATCAGCTACTTGAGCAGGATCATCAACAGTCAAACCACCAATATCAAGTGGACCAATCTGATTCATCCCCTTTCTTTGAGAGTTTATGTAAGTAAAGAACACTTCGCTGTTTCATTTTCAATTCTTTGCCAAAGATTTTACCAAAGAAACAGGACATTCTGTGATACAAAAATACAAGACATTCTGATTTACTTGTCCACTCTACAGTGTTTAAATCACACAAAACAGACTCAACGTTGTACTGTCCACCGATATCAACTGGATGCACTTCCTTGGATTTCATGTGTTTCTTAACTAACAGCATAACCCCTCCTCTCTTCCTAACCCCCTCTCACATTATACTGTCCAAATTTCAATTCGGCACTACTTGTATCTGTGTGACACCATGTCGTTGATACCCAAACAATATCCGCCTTTCTTGGGGTCAATATCCATCTCTGATATTGATCTCAACAATATCAGCACTTCAAATTCATCAAATGTATTTACTATACTTCTAGAATTGGTGTACATGCAAGTATACATGCACCTGTTGTTACTCTTAGTTACCCTAACACAGCCCATGTATTTACTTGTACCATGATGACTCCCAGCAGCTCTTGAAATAGCCAGCAACTTGCTCTCTAGGCTGCTGCTCATTACAATAGAAGCAGTGCAAGAATCACTTAGCTCCCTTGCCTGTGGCTACCGTTAATCTTTTAGTATATGAATCCCCCCCCCCTCCAACTAGCAGTTTTCCGGCTCACCTAACACTGCCTCGATAGGATCAGCAAATATTCTTGCACCCTTTCTATTTAAGGGTGTCCTACCCCTGTAGAAGGACACAGTTGAAGATGATACATAACTGTTGAATAGCAGCTTTCCAATGAAGACTTGGAGTAATTGGCTAAATAACTATGCCAAAAGAAGGAGGAGAAAGAAAAAGAAAAAGAATCTCCTCTAAAATCTATAAATACAAGTGATTATATTTTTCAGCCAAGAAGACCCTCAACTAATGAGCTCCGAAAAACTGACCGCGACTTGAAGCAAAGTGCAAAGGAGCATAACTGTATCCATTGGCACCTATTCTGAGATTCTCAAAGAAAGAAAGAAACTTGATAGTCAGCACTGCATGCTCTCTTCAAAAAAGGGAAGATCCTCAACCAAGGACTTCAGCAAAAGAGTAAAATTTCTGCATTACACCACTGTCAAAATAGATTAGTGTAAGAGCCTTACTGGTGCTTCCAAAAACTTTTGTCGACCAGGCTAGCCAGGTGAGTAAAGTGCCTGCCTGGCAACACAAAAGTCACGGGTTCGAATCCCGCCTCGGGCTTGGATCAAAGTACTGGAAAAACCTTGGGAGGTGATTATGGCTACAGAAGGCGATGCGCTAACTTAAAAAAAAAAAAAAAAAAAAAAAACACTTTCAGACTGGGCTTCGAATACATAAAACAAAATGTACATTTTTTTTTTTTTCCCCTTATTTATTTAAATTTATTTTCATTATTTTATATTTAATTACAGTGAAACTTCTTCTAACGAACACCTCTCTTTAACAAACATCTCTCTACAACGGACATTTTCAAATTCCCCAACTCAGCTCTATTGGTTTTAATGTGTTTTCAGCTTCTGCTAGTGGACATTCTCTGTAACAGACACTGACAGGCAATCTCCACTGTTTCGTTTAGCACTTAATTTGATCTTCCCATAACGGACTTTTTTCTAGGAACTTTTCTTCCATGTATTGCCTCAATTTTGTGTTTATTTTCTATTTCCGATATCTGAATTTTATCAAGGTTTACGTCGCGGTTCTAAACCCTTTTTTCAAGAATTTTAAGGCACGTGTAAAACTTCTGATGAATTCGGTGTGTGCGGGGGGGGGGGGGGGTTTGTACGGCCTTTCGTCTTTTGAGTTTCAGTTTTGTTCAGTGTCGTGTGAAGTGCACAATGTCTTCTCGTAAACATTTAACTTTAAAAGATAAAGTCGAACTCATTAATGCATATGATCGGCAGAAAAATAGTGTTTGCAATCTCGCTTCAAAATTCAAAATCAGGAAGACCCAGGTAAGCGACATCCTAAAGGGAAAAAATGAACTGCTCAAACAATTTTAGCAACACGGAAATGATCAAGTTTAAAAATCATTCCCGAAAACTGTTGGACTTCAAATTGACAATGTTACGTATGAGTGGTTTTGTCGGCAAACGTGCTAAAAAAATTCACCTTAATGGGCCTATTATTAGGGAAAAGGCTTTGGAGGTTGCAAAAGCTATAGGAGTAAATGAGTTCAATCAAAGCTTCTGTGGGATGGCTAGACAAGTTCAAAACTTGGCATAAACTTTCTTGGAAAACCGTAAGTTATGAAGGTGGATCTGTTGATACTGGGGTTGTAACAGAGTGGACCGTTAAATTGGAAGATTTGTGTAGTGATTTTGAAGCTAAGGATATTTACAACTGTGACGAAACAGGGTTGTTTTTTAAAGCGCTTCCTGAAAAAACAATAAGTCTAAAAAACGAAAAGTGCCAGGGCGGAAAAATTTCTAAGGAACGCTTGACTGTACTATTGTGTACAAATATGCTGGGAGACTTTGAACAACCTCTTGTTATAGGAAAACCACAAAATCCTCGTTGTTTCAAGGGCATAAAGTTGAATCTTTTGAATGTTGACTGGAAGTCTAATAAAAAAGCATGAATGACACGAGATATCATGAGCGAATGGATAATCACTTTAACCAAAACATGATTCGTCAAAACAGAAAAATTATTCTTTTCATGGATAATGCTGCATCTCACCCACACATTGAATTGACCAACATTCAAATCGTTTTTCTGCCACCAAACACATCTGCAGAGTGTCAGCCCATGGATGAAGGGATAATAAAAAAACTTAAACTTCACTACAGAAAACGTGTTTTAAGACATCTCATTGCAAATATGAACGATGTAACATGTGCGAGTGACCTTGCAAAGAAAATCAGCATCCTAGAGCGATTCAATGGATTTCCTCTTCAGTAAACGCAATTAGAAAACAAACTGTCGTGAACTGTTTTATAAAGTCTGGCTTCTCAAACGCAAAAATTCAAGTTATGAACAGCAATGTGGAGCACCAAGAAGAATAAGAACTTCAACATCTATTGATGATTCAATGGATTTCCTCTTCAGTAAACGCAATTAGAAAACAAACTGTCGTGAACTGTTTTATAAAGTCTGGCTTCTCAAACGCAAAAATTCAAGTTATGAACAGCAATGTGGAGCACCAAGAAGAATAAGAACTTCAACATCTATTGATAATGTACGATACTTCAGCTATAAGTGACGCTGGCTACAAAGATATAGACTCGAACTTCACTACAGAAGATGGTGCTATAGATATCAATGACATTATCATCAATATTTTTCAAGAAGTTCCTCATGAGGATGAAGAAATGGAAGGAGGTAATTCTTTCGAAGAACATATTAACGACGAACCACCGATGAAAATAGAAGAAGCGCTCATACAAATCAATCGTTTAAAAATGTTTTTCGCTACTGAAGAAGATACTGAAAAACTTCCGATGGTATCTTCACTCCAAACAAGTGCTGAAAACAAAATTATCAGCCGGAAGAAGGTGCAGAAGAAAATAAGTGATTACTGTATGTATTTTTCGTAAGATAAAGTCATAATATGCATAGCACAATTGTATGTATATTATTTACAAAAATATTGTTCAAAATCTGTATATATTTTATATTTCATTTTATATTAAATGTTTCACGATTTTTCTTTCTTTCTTTCTTTTTTTTTTTTTTTTCAGCCTCAGACTTCTTGTTAGCGGACACTTCTCTCTAACGGACAAATTTTCGTTCCCCAAGGCTGTCCATTAAACGGAAGTTTCACTGTATATTTAATTGATTTATATTGATAAAAATACTGTTTTTACATGCACAGCATCATTCAAGAGCTTTAAATATAATATTGTATTACGTATATCAATTTTGAGGGAGGCCTAGAACGTAACTCACTGACTTAGATCATATAATCAGGTTAATTTTCCACTGCCCCCCCCCCTCACCAGTTCCTACAGGAATGGAACCCCATTGTAAACCGAGGGCTACCGGTATTATAGACTTAAATAGAAATCTCCATGAGTTTTCTAGACATAACCCGAAACCTTACGAATGTCATCAAGGCAGAGAGATGAAAACTGTAAGCAACTACATCAGATATGGCAAAGTGAATGGGAGCAAGAGATTAAAGGTGTGACTACCAAAATGTTTTTGCCATAGGTGGCTATGTTAGCCCAAAAGCACCTAAGTGGTATGCTCAAGGACTTTATACCACATTTCTGTTAACAGGTCATAGATCTCTTAAAGCTAAATTCCACTCTTTGCAACTTATCGATGACCCCTAGGGTACCTGCAGAAAAAATGATTGGGCACAAGATCTATATGATGCGTAATTTATGAAAATCAACGTAGACAGTTAATTACCGAAATTGGACCCCTTCCTAAGGGCCAATACACCAATTCATCTTGGAGGAGGCCTTTACAAGGTCTTCAACAAGCATGCTCAAAACACTTCTGAAATCTGCCAAAAATTGCAGTGACAGGCTCTTCAACCAGTTCCTGTACCAAATGAAAAAAACCAAAAGTAGAAGCCTGGAAAACAAAATGGAGGGTATATCAGAGACTGCTGAGAGTCACTGCGGTACAAGAAAACACATGCGTTGTATTAGGGTAGCTAAGAATAGGAACAGGTGCATATATACTTGCATGTACATCAATGCTAGGAGTTTGGTAAATAAATTTGATGAATTTGAGGTATTGCTCAAAACATCGAAGGCAGATATTGTTGGGATACCAGAGACGTGGTGTCACACAGATATAAGGAATGCAGAACTGGAATTTGGGGAGTACAACGTCTACAGAAAGGATACTCTGGATAGGAAGGGAGGAGGGGTTATGCTATTAGTTAAGAAATACATAAAATCCAAGGAAGTGAAGCCAGTGGACATCACTGGACAGTGGAGTGTTGAGTCAGTTTAGTGTGACATAAGCATTGGGAGATCAAAATTGAGAGTAGGAGTGTGTTATAGGCCTAATGACTCTGATGAGTATAATAAGAATCTGTACAGGGAAACAGGGTGGGCCAGTAAATCAGAGAGTATTATAATAGGGGTTTTGAATTTCCCAGACACTGACTGGAATTTGTGTGTTGGTCACTCACACACTCAAGGCTTTTGTGGACTATGATGTGGTCACATATGGCAGAGAAGAAAAATCCATGGGATACATACAAATTAATGGGTGATACGGAAGCCTATGATAGATATAAGCTAGTCTGTAACCAAGTCACAAAGGAGATTAGGCAGCCAAAGGCAGATTATGAGAAATCTTTGGTAAAGGATGCAAAGTAAAACAGAAAAGAGTTCTTTACCTATGTAAACTCTATAAGGAAACTGATGAATCAGATTGGTCCACTGGATATTGATGGTTCAACTGTTGATGATCCTGCTCAGGTGTCTAACAAACTAAATGAGTATTTTGCATCTACACTGACCCATGAGGAGTTATTCAGGGAGGGGAATGCCAGAGGTCAATTAAAATCTGGCAGTGAGCCAGATGATTTTGTAATAACTGAGGAGGCAGTTATTAAAGGAGGCAGCAAAAGAAATAAGCAAACCCTTAGCCATAATTCTGACATAAATATTCTTTGGACTCAGGGGAGGTACCCATAGACTGGAGATGTGCAAATGTGACCCCAATTCACAAAGGAGAATCAAAGGGCGACACAAGTAATTATAGACCTGTTAGTTTAACTTCTGTTCCAGGAAAATTAATGGAGGCAACGGTTAAAGAGGCACTGCAGGATCATCTAGTCAAGACTTCAGTTATAGCTCGGACACAGTTTGGTTTTGTTAAGGGAAAGTCTTGCCTGACCAATTTGATTGGATACTATGATGTGGTCACAAAGGAACTGGATGCAGGGAATAACTTTGATATCATATATTTGGATCTTAGAAAGGCTTTTGATACTGTTGCACAGAAAGACTGCTGAACAAATTACAGAAAAATCATCATCAATATCATTTATAAATATAGAAACAAAATTTCTGTATTTATAAATGATACTGATGATGGTATATCAAGCTTAATGTCCAAGTTTGCAGATGATACAAAGGTTCGCAGGGTTGTTAATGACACTAATGATAGTACGCTGCTGCTGCAACAGGATCTAGAAAAGTTGAGCAGATGGGCTGAGAGGTAGGAAATGAAGTTCAACATTAACAAATGTAAAATACTACATATGGGAAGCAGTAACCGCAGAGTGACATATCAACTCTGTGGTATTGCACTGTCAGTGTGGTACTACAATGACAGTGGTAGAGAACGTAAAGGACCTGGAAGTAATTGTGCAGGCAGATATGAAGTTCTCTGATCAGTGCAAACAGTCTGCAAGAGTAGCTCATAGTGTCTTGTCAATGATATACAGGAATTTTTCAGGGATAAGGAGTTGATTATCCCCATGTATAAAGCAATGGTCAGGCCATACCTTGAGTACTGTATACAGTACTATAGGTCTGGAGGCCTCATTTCAAGAAGGATGTAGAGCTGCTGGAAAGAGTACAGAGAAGGGCAACAAGATCAGTGAATGGAACAAAGGGTTGCTCTTACGAAGAAAGGCTTAAATTTTGCAAATTACAGTGCCTGGAGATTAAGCACCTGCAAGGTGATCTGATTGAGGTGTATAAAGCCTTAAATGGTTTCAGCATGCTCAATGCTGATGGGATTTTCCGTCTTGCTCAGAATAATCACCTGAGAGGGCATAAATTCAAATTAAGGAAAGACAGATGTAGGACAGACGTGCAGAAATTTGCCTTTAGCCAGCGAGTGGTTGGTTGGTAGAACAGACTTCCATCCCTTGTCATGGAAGTTGATAGCCTAAATAAGTTTAAGGCTCAGCTGGACAGGTATTTTGAATGAACAGAGGGGTGAAGTGGTTATTTATTTATTTTTTATTTATTTTATTTATTTTTATTTATTTATTATTTTTTTTTTTTGGCTGATGCTGCATAAGCTTGCTTTCTTGCATCAAATGCCTCTACTAATGCTAATTCAATGTACTGTTCACTTCCAATTATTACAACAGACATGAGTGACGCTTGTAGCTTGTCTTGAATCACCCAAAGCATTTCAAAATAGGCTTACTCTGCACTGCAAAACTTAGTCCCACCAAGAAGCCATCACGATGGGTTGCGGGCTCTCCTCAAATGAGGGATAACAAAATGTGTACATTTGAACTTACCACAAAACTATCAATCTAATGTTCACTTGTAATTATTACAGCAGACATGAGTTGCCCACAACTTGTCTTGATCTCCCACAAGTATTCAAAAATAGTCTTCATCAGCATTATGCTTCACCAGCTTTGGAGCTATACAATATCCACACATTTCAGAATTAGTCTGTAGCTCTAATATATCACAATATTGGTACATGATTAGGTAATGCACACAGTACATATATAATGCATATAAATGTCAAAAAAACATAAAACTTTCAATTGCCAAAATACTGAGCAGAGAAAAACAAATGCCGCTATTTGATTTAGTATACACAATATGCATATAATAAAGAGTTAAAAACAAACTTTTTCTGTTATATGGCATTACCAAATACCTTAAATTAACTACTTAAAAAGTAAAATGATAATCTAGGTTTATTCTTACCCAAATGACCTTTATGTTTATCATCACTGTACTTCACTATAATTTTTTCATACTAATTGCAGTTGTCTATATCTTTTTGAACCTCCTTGCCATCTTTGCGCCACAGGAAACTTTCACCTCAAACTTATAGGTTCAATGCCGTTAAATATATCATAAATAATAAAAATGCAATAATGAATCCTGTGACACCACTCATGAATACAGTCCCGAGAGCAACAGCCATTAAACACAGGCATCCATGAGGGAGAGAAATCTCAAAATCTTGTGAAAATTATTCTTTAAAACCAGGTGGGGGTGGGGGGGTGCATGCGCAAGAGAGAGAGAGAATTACACTATAAATATAAGATAACATTTACACAAATAAAGTAGGTGGTAGAAGAGCAAAAAATTATAGCATCTAACAGGCAGTAATAAAAAATAAGTAAAAGAATACAAAGGGGCCTAAGAAGAGATAAAAATGATTAAAAACTGGTTTATCAAATTAACATTTTATTACAAAACCACTGATAAATTACTATAAAAGCTTGCAACAATTTAAGTTCAAAGTTTATTTTAAATTTTAAATGGTGATTGTACTATTTAAATTTCATCAATATATTTCCACGATGGAAAAACAGTACCAAGGTTGCAGGGATCCTGTAATGATAGGGTTTCTACCGGTTCCTTGTGAGGGAGAGTAAGCAGGAACACAAGAGAAAATTTCTGAGCAGCAAACATTTTTATGGACAATTACAGGTATACTGATTATATATTATTAAAATATAACTATTTTGCAATGAATTATGATATTTTTCCAGAAGTTAAATGAGTTATAGGGAACGTATGATATTTTTTTACACTTGTATTGCAAACTTGAATTACAGGTAGCCCTCGTTTTGCAGCAGTCCAATTTGCGCAGATTTGCAATAGCGCCAGTCACTAAGTACAAGGTCATTTTTATTTTTATTTATTTATTTTTGCAATTTTTTTATAAATTGAAAGTTTAAAATCGTCAGAAAAAATTTATGGGCAGCGTGTTATATTATTTAACATGCACAGTTCACGTGATCGATAACAGTCTGAGCTAATCAGCAATTAGCGCATCCGTATCGGAGACGAGAAAGCTTCTGCCCTCAAAGTAGCCACTCATGGAAGTGGGAGGTAAAGGCCCATGCAGTGAAGCATTGGTTGTTTATACCATGTACATATGTTGAAAATTTATTATGCTAACATTTTGTATTACTTGTGCAATTAATAAATTAAATAATAATTAATAATAGTGATAGCCATGTGGAGTTTTTGGCAATTGTGACAGTGATAGTCATTTACAGTTTTTGCCAATCGTGATAGTGATACTGATAGTCGTGGGTAGTTAGCATTAGCATTAGTAGAGGAATTTGATGCAAGAAAGCAAGCTTATGCAGCATCAGCAAAAAAAAATTTTTTTTTAAAATAATAAATAAATAAATAAAAAATAACCACTTCCACTTCATCCCTCTGTTCGTTCAAAATACCTGTCCAGCTGAGCCTTAAATTTATTTAGGCTATCAACTTCCACGACAAGGGAAGGAAGTCTGTTCCACCAACCAACCACCCGCTGGCTAAAGGCAAATTTCCTCACGTATATCCTACATCTGACTTTCCTCAATTTGAATTTATGCCCTCTCAGGTGATTACTCTGAGCAAGAGGAAGAATCCCATCAGCATTGAGCATGCTCAAACCATTCAAGGCTTTATACACCTCTATCAGATCACCTCGCTGATGCCTAGTCTCCAGACACTGTAATTTGCAAAACTTAAGCCTTTCTTCGTAAGAGCACCCCTTTGTTCCATTCACCATTCTTGTTGCCCTTCTCTGTACTCGTTCCAGCATCTCTACATCCTTCTTGAAATGAGGCCTCCAGAGAGTACTGTATACAGTACTCTAGGTGTGGCTTGACCATTGCCTTATACAAGGGAATAATCACCTCCTTATCCCTGCTAGAAAAATTCCTATATATCATCGACAATACACCATGAGCTACTCTTGCAGCCCGTCTGCACTGCTCAGAAAACTTCATATCTGCCTGCACAACCACCCCCAGGTCCCTTTCATTCTCTACCACTGTCAGTGTAGTACCACAGAGTTGATACGTCGCTCTGGGGTTGCTGTTTCCCATATGTAGTACTTTACATTTGTCAAGGTTAAACTTCATTTGCCACCTCTCAGCCCATCTGCTCAACCTTTCCAGATCCTGTTGCAGTAGCATAGTGTCAGTAGTGTCCTTGACAACCCTGCCAACCTTCATATCGTCTGCAAACTTGGACATTAAACTTCATATACCATCATCAATATCATTTATAAATACAGAAAACAATAATGGACCCAATACTGAACCCTGAGGTACTCCACTAATAACATTAGTCCACGATGAGCAGTGTCCATTGATTACCACTCTCTGTCTTCTCCCCCTCAACCACCCCTTTATCCATAGCAGCAATTTGCCTACAATGCCACACTGCTCCAATTTTTGCAGCAGTCTTCCACGTGCAACAGTATCAAAAGCCTTTCTAAGATCCAAGTATATAATATCAAAGTTATTTCCTGCATCCAGTTCTTTTGTGACTACATCATAGTATCCAATCAAATTGGTCAGGCAAGACTTCCCCTTAACAAAACCATGCTGTGTCTGAGCTATAACTGAAGTCTTGTCTAGATGATCCTGCAGTGCTTCTTCAACCAGTGCCTCCATTAATTTTCCGGGAACAGAAGTAAAACTGACAGATCTATAATTACTTGTGTCGCCCTTTGACCCTCCTTTGTGAATTGGGGTCACATTTGCACATCTTCAGTCGTTGGGTACTTCCCCTGAGTCCAAGGAAGCTCTCATAATTATGGCTAAGGGTTTGCTTACTTCCTTTGCTGCCTCCTTTAATATAACTGGATAGATTCCATCCACCCCAGGTGCCTTTCTTGTATTTATTTTCAACAACTTCTCCTCCAATTTACTCGCAGTTATTACAAGATTCTCTAGCTTACTGCCACAGTTGAATACACCTCTAGCATTCCCCTTGCTGAATAACTCATCATGTGTGAATGTCCATGCAAAATATTCATTTAGTTTGTTAGCTACCTAAGCAGGTTCATCAACAGTTGACCCAACGATATCAAGTCGACCAATCTGATTCATCCCCTTCCTTCTAGAGTTTACATAAGTAAAGAACTCTTTGCTGTTTTTCTTTGCATCGCTTGCCAAAGATTTCTCGTAATCTGCCTTCGCCTGCCTAACCTCCTTTGTAACTTGGTTACAGATCAACTTGTATCTATCATAGGCTTCTGTGTCACATGTTAATTTGTATGTATCCCATGCATTTTTCTTCTCTGCCATAGTTAATTCTGATTAGTTCATCTGACATCCATTTAGGCCTAAACCTTGAACAATATTTCTTAGTTGGTATGTAAAGCCTAGTAGCTTCCAAGATAAGTTCTTTGAATGCTTCCCATTTTGAATTTGCTGTTGGTAACATCATCAGTTGGTCCCACTGTATAGAATTTAAATACTGTCTCAGTCCATCGTAGTCGCCTTTACAAAAGCAAAAACCCTTCCCTTTACCACTGATGGTAGTTACCTCTTTGAGTAAATCCCACTTCAGCACACTGTGATCACTGCCACCTAGTGATTCATTTACCTGCAGATTCTTAATGCATGAAGAATCACTACTGATAATCAAATCAAGAGTATTACTCCCTCTAGTTGCCTCCCGAACATGCTGATGTAGAAAACAATCATCCAATAAATCCACAAAAGCCTTGCTAGTGTGTGAGCGACCAGCCCGCAAATTCCAGTCAATATCTGGGAAATTAAAATCCCCCATTATAAGACTCTCTGATTTACTGGCCCACTCTATTTCCCTGTACAATTTCTTATTATACTCATCAGAATCATTAGGCCTATAGCACACTCCTACTCTCAATTTTGATCTCCCAATGCTTATGTCACACCAAACTGACTCGACACTGCACTGTCCAGCAATGTTGACTGGCTTCACTTCCTTGGATTTTATGTATTTCTTAACTAATAGCATAACCCCTCCTCCCTTCCTATCCTGTCTATCCCTTCTGTAGACATTGTACTCCCCAAATTCCAGTTCTGCATTCTTTATATCTGTGTGACACCACGTCGCTGAAATCCCCACAATATCTGCCTTTGATGTTTTGAGCAATACCTCAAATTCATCAAATTTATTTACTAAACTCCTAGCATTGGTGTACACGCAAGTATACATGCACCTGTTCTTTTTCTTAGCTACCCTAACACAACCCATATGTTTACTTGTACCCCATGATTCCCAGCAATCTCTGAAATATCCTGCATCTTATTTTCCAGGCTGCGGCTCATTCCAATAGAAGCAGTGCTAGAATCACTTTCACCTCTGCCAGTGGCTACTGTTAATCTATTAGTCCTTGTATCCCCCCAATCTAGCAGTTTTCCGACCCACCTAACACTGCCTCGATAGCATCAGCAAACATTCTTGCACCCTTTCTATTTAAGTGTATCCCATCCCTGTAGAAGCAGTCTCTCCTGTTAACAAGTACAGACCTGGCTGAAAAAAATTCTAACCCTTGAGCCTAGCACAATCTTTCCAGGGCCGAATTGATCGACAGGGTTCTCAACATATACTCCCTCCTATCGTGTCTGGGCAGAATTGCAGACACTTTCAAATTCAACCCTAATTCACGGCTTTTTTTCAACAGTGACCTGTACTTGTTAAGTAATTCCGCCGGTTTCCTACTCTTAATATCATTAGTGCCAACGTGTACAACTATATCACCTTTTGTGCCGTTAAAAGATGAAATCCACTCTACAGCGTCATCAACCTTTGCCCCTGGCAGACATACCCATATAACTCAGCAAGAAGTCATCCATATTCACAAGAATGACTACTGATCTCCTGACACATTCAAAAATCTAAAAGGCACTTCTGAATTAATCTACAAACAGGGCACAGTATAATATCTTTTAATTAAATAATAAAATATTAAAGAAAATAAACATGAGCTACCATTTTCATTATGTACATCAACATTTATGTCGATTCCTGGCTGTTCCACAAGAAAGTCAACTAACCCCATGTGTCCTTTCATAAAAGCCAAACTCAGTGGTGTTACCTGGAAGAAATAAAATTTGATTAGAATGCAACTATATATTTCCAAAAATTCATCTATATACTTTCACTAAAAACATTTCATGGCAGAATGGAATTATTTCACATGTATGCTGCCATCTAAAAGCAAGAGACACATTCCATATATCGTAATTTCGGAAATGTTGGGGGAAAAAATTAACATTAAAATACCCCCAGTATTCCAAAAATGTGTACATAATGGTTGAAAATTAAAAGGTTTGGAATTCACTGCTAAAAGCAAACACTTTTATACTAAACTGTAAACCAGAATAAATTTTAAAATTTTATAAAAAGTTTATTCATATACATCAATTATCATTGACACAAGCAAAAAAAACAAATAAAACTATCTGTGAAGCCTATAAACAAAAGCCAAAAATCACTGAAAAGTGATAAATCAGTGTGTGCCAATATCGAGTAGTTGCTACAGTAGAACGTCGAAAATTTGAATGAACCAGCATTTATTATTTTTTGTTATGCTGGTGCCATAAAATAATTACAGTTAGAGCAGGTTATCGTATCCATCACGTTTGTGAATTGAATTTTGATTCTATTAAACGGCAATTCGAATCGAAAATCGGAAGAATATTATCCACAGGCTATAAAAATGAAGATGAAAAGCACAAATTTACACCTTTTTTCCCATTATCAATTAACAACATTCAATGATATGTGAAAATCTGAAGTATATTATGCACAGAGCAGCAAAATAAAAATAAATTTATTCTTATATACATAGCTTAATTAATATACATACAGTACTAACTAAACATAACACTTTGTAATCTGTTATTCAACACACTTTGTAATATAATATATCTGTTCGCTGACTTTTTTTTTTTTTTTTTTTTGTGGTAAAATCTAAAACATTAAAAAAACATAAGTTTCAATCAATAACAAAGAACACGGCAAGAAGAAATTATAACTAACACGATAAGCCCAAGTGAGATACGGAGTAAAAAGATTCTGAACAGTTTTTACACAGTTTTATTTCACCGTACTGCAGTTTTCTTTTTCTTTTAAAAGGAAGCAGACTGAAGTTTTAAACAGTCTTTCAAAGGGAAAAAGCAGTTCTTCTTTAGCAAAATTTTATGAAGTTGGAAAGTCAATCATAACAGACATTAAAAACAAGGAAAAAATTTTATTTTAAAGTTCGCATCGAAACTTGATTCGGATGGGGCAAAAAAAAAAAAAAAAAAAACTAGGAGAACAGCTAATGACCCATCCTCCGGAGATGCTATTTATTTGCGGTTTACAGAGAGACAAAGTTTAGGAGAACCCATATCTGGACCCTTGCTGTGTGAAAATGAGCTGAATTTAAAAAAAAAAAAAAAATAGGCAGTCCCTCAGATTTAAAGTGAGCGTTTTTATTTCTAAACTTACTAAACTTTATTTTTATTAGTCTCCAGAACAGTATTTTTGATAAGTTTGAAAATGTGAACAAATCGATGTTATGGCACAGCACTTTGATGCATTTTGAGCAGAGATATGAATTGCAACATAACTTCTACTGCCATTTTAACCTTATAGGCATAAAGCCGATGAATATAAATTAGCAAAACAACATTCACTAGCATAATTTCTCTGCTAAATATAGATTAAAATAAAATAATGAAATCTTACAAGAACAACCACAAACTTCCATATTCCATTTCAGAGGGAACAATTATTTGGAACTTTTTGATCACAGCTTGTAATATGTATGTATGTATATAAGCTATGATCAAAATCTTCCAAATCCATATATACATATTGCTAAAAGTTACCAGAAAGTTGCATGTTTCAAAGAATCTTCATGATACAATATTGCTTTCTGAAGTAAGTAAGTAAACATATACATTTATCATGAGTGGGTGCCAAGGAGAACATTTGAACACAAGTTGTGATCAACGAGTTTGGATACTAAATTACATCTGGAAATGATGCTTACCAGCATTCGGCTGGATCCCCTTCAAAGTATACGCCTTACACACACATTGATTTGAAGGGGGGGATCCAGGAGACTAAATACAATCAGTACAGCAGACAGATAACCACACTGATGAAGTACAGTGAACCCTCGCCTCACAATTGGCTCACTGTATGGTTATATCTCTTAACGATGGACCCTCCATTCACTATACAATATGTAGTAAGCACTGGTCATTGTGATCACATCTGTGAATTGGATTTTAATTCAATTAAATGGCAATTCTGATAAGCAAAGATAGGAGGAATATTATCCACAGGCTATAAAAGATATAAAGCAAAAATTCATGCTTTAATTACCTTGCCAATTAATAAAATTGAACGATAAGTGAAAATCGGAAGAATATTATTATTATCCAAAGATTAGCGAAATAAAAATATATTTATGCTTATGTACATAGCTTAACTACTATTTCTAATATGTACATCCTAACTAATTCATATTTCTGTTCACTGACTTTTTTTTTGTTGTTGTTGTTGTTGTAAAATTTAAAATACTAAAATTACAACTAATTGCAATTTTAGTATTTTAGAAATATGGAGTGACAAGTTTACAAAAATCAAAAAATAGGAATGAAGGGAAGATTCTGAAAATTTGTTTGATTTTTATATGATTCAACAGCAAGCGGAAACACAATTTCACCATAATAACGTAAAAACACACAGAATTCCAGCTATCAGTACTATCGTAAATGCAATAAGATCGAGTTTACTACCCATTTATAATAGATTGCACTAACAGAAAAGCCAATAAACCAGACATTGCAAATTGTTTTTATTGTTTTATGGTAGTGACCAACAGAAATTTAACCCCAGGGGCAGGGGCTCACATCTGGTGAGTATGGGCTTGGCAAACCCAGGGTCCTGAGCTGGATATCATCATTCTTGGTGATTCCTTTCTACTTCTGACTGACTCTCTCACTCTCTCTCTCTCTCTCTCTCTCTCTCTCTCTCTCTCTCTCTCTCTCAGGGGATTTTTTTTTTTTTTTTTTTTTTTTGGCTGGTGCAGCATAAGCCTCAGGCTTCCTTGCACCATATGGCTAATAATAATAATAAATGTGATTAGAAAAATATCGCAAAGGCATTCAAAAATTTATTCTTATAACCGAACATATGTTATTGTTATTTGGTTTTTTTTTTTTTTTTTTTAGGAGCATTAGCAACTAAGGCCATATTGCTCCGGGATATGCGGTGGTCATTCCTTGACCGTTCCGCATCCTCCATATTTGGTGGTGACGGGTTCGAACCCCGGTCTAATCAAGAAGTGTGTGCTACGCACTGCTGCATAGCGTGTTAGGCTACGGAGGTGCCTAACCGAACATATGGTTACGCTGAAAGGGTAGTGCATTTTAATGATTTGAGTTGGTTTTCTGAAATTTGAATCTATAAAAGGTGCTGATTCTGCAAATAAGTGACCATGTTAAGAGACGTTTACTTATTTCACTTTATCATGGCCGTATGACTGTCTCCAACTGGACCACGTGATCCTTCCTTGCAGCCAATGCAAATGCAACCTTTGTAAAAGTGTTAGCCACATGTTTTGTTTTTGCATCCTTGAAGTGACTTTTTGTGTTGTGCTTTAATCAATATATTACTTTTAATTAATTTTATTAATCAAGATGTACCATTTCCATTATAAAAATCACCTTTTAGAGAGATAAACAGTTTAGTTGTATAACGAAAATTTCAACTTCCAAGGTCTTGGAAGGAATTATCAAAAAAACAATGTGTTATTGGTTTCACATTACGATATTTTCACAATACGATGGTATCTCTGGAACGGTTTAATATCGTACAGTGGGGGTCCAATGTGCATTGCAAGAAATTCTGGAATGGAAAGTGCTGAATGTGCAGGGGCATGTTTATCATGTTTTTTGAAGAACAGGGTGTGAGCCAAAAAATATGATAAACATGACTGGTACTTGTCTATTATCCTCCTGCCAGTTTAATTTACATGTGCCTAGCATAACCTGTGTATATGTATGTATATTTATTTAAAATACACTGGTTAATTTAGGTTAGACTTTTACTATTTACAATGGCAGCAGAATAATAGAAAAGTATAGCATGATCTCAACATTTCAACTAGATTGCTCTCCTTTTTTCAGCATTGGAGAAGACCAGAACTTTGTTTCCAGTGAGAGCCATAAATCCACAATTTTTCAGCTGTAATTATGCAAGAAACAGTGATAGGGTAGCGATGGAATAGCAGTAGCAGCATAAGCATAAAGATGCTAAAATAGAAAAACTTACTGCCTCTGTGTGAGCATCAATGAGGAAACTAGAAAGAAAATAGCCTGAAACATGTTGCACTCCCAAATCTTTTCTTAAAATCAATTGCTAGGTCCCATAAGAAATACCAATTTCATGAACAAATTTGTAGAGAGATATATGCTGACCACTCCAAACCAGGTTGAACACAGGAGTAATTGAATCACTGCTTTTTGAAACTGAAGGTCAGCCTGAATAAAAGATAATAATAATTATAAGCTTCCTTATTAACTAGAATTGCATACATTCGTGATTGTGTCGTCAGATAACCAGGGGAATCTAACAATACACTGTCTATACAAAATGCATCGACCAAACAGATATTCAATATTAAGATCCATTACAAAGTTACGCTTCATAATCTAATTAACAAGACAAAACCAAAATAACAGAAAAGAGAATTAATAGTAATTAAAACAAACAAGACTACAAACTGAGCAGAGCATAAACTTATATCAACATACTAGGACCGGCGCTTACACAAGTTGACGTGTCCAGAGTCACATTTGGGAAGTTGAAATTGCAACCTCGAAACTGCTTTCATAATTATACAAGAGTATGATCCTGTTTTGCCCAAGCAATAAAGGATCATTTAGATCAATGTTCTGCAAGTGGTGTGCCGTGGAACACTGGTGTGCAGTCACAAGAAGATAGATGTCCCATGAACTTTGCTGAATCTATGAATAATACTATAAGTATTATGATTAGAAATTGACAACTGAGAACTTTTACCAACCAAGAAATTAACTGTACATTATTTAGTCCCAATTATAGTTTTTATATATGTTTGTAATGCTGCTCATTGTTATATTTCTCAGTACGCCATTATTATTGAAACACAATGTTGTACGTGTGGGACTATAAATTATTTTTTGCATGAGTATCCAGCACTTGCTTTCTAAAGTTATCTGTGTGTTTGCCATTCCAACATATCTCGTTTTGTCTGTACCTCTTCCTTTTTAAAATTAAGGAGGAAGTACAGACATTTTTAACAGTTGAAGGAAATGATTATGCAAAGCGATTTACAGATGATGAATGGGCAACAAAGTTGCACATCTTTCCGATATTTTCATTCATTTAATTGAGCTAAACTGAAAAATGCAAGGAAAGAACAAAAATCTTTTTACGAGTATGGATAAGATTCAAGTCTTTCGGAATAAACTAGATTTGTGGATACAACACATTGTAAATAGGTTGTTTCAGATGTTCCCAACTACATGGTCTCTTGCTGCTGGTAAAGTGGTCATGGACTTCATTAAAGAGATTTTAAATAACTTGCAGAAGTTCAAGGATTATATTGGAGGGAGCGTGTTGAAGATTGACTGGGTTCGTGATCCATTTGTCATGGATGCAAAATCTTTTCCGGTGAATGTACAAGAGGAACTAACAGTTCTGAAGACGGCCAGAAGGTTTGAGATAAAAACATCGTGAAATGACAATAAGGAAAGAATACCCGGCTATCGCTGAGATGCCAATTAATGTGATATTAACATTTTCGAATACTTATTTGGGTGAACTGGGCTTTTTGACCTTGAATGAAATTAAAACATCAAAAAGGAAAAGAGACTCAGATCCATTGATGAAGAAATGAGGCTTGCATTGGCAACGATTCCACCACGCATCAGCTATGTGTGTTCAGCAAAGAGGACACAAGTATCACATTGAAGGTATGGGTAGTTATTTGGTATAATACTACAAGATTGGGGGGGGGGGGTTGCTTTGCTTTTGTACAGTGATTAGAGTTTTAAAAAAATGTAAATACAGTAAACCCCCGCTATTCGAGGTATCTGTATTCCCGGTTTTGCGTATTCATGGTCCCTGATTTAATATAAAATGAAACCTAAAAAAATATGAATTTTAAAGTGCCGTGAACATTTTCTGCCATAAAAAAACATGGGCATGGCAAAAATTATCTTTCCCGGTCAAAACAGCACTCAGTGGGTGGGGGTAGAGGAGTGACAAAATCGCGAGCGTGGATGTTTCTCGCTAATCCTTGTTCAGTATGTGTTATGCGCTTGTCATGGAAGGTTTTGTCGTTTGCTTTTAATTTATATGCTTATAAATTGAATAAATTTATCAATTTATAAAGTGATATGCTTAGAAAAGTGATAAATCTACCGTTTTGCAGTGTAAAACAGACTTTTTCGAGCGTGTTAAGGGAAGAAAGTGACTTTATTGTGGACAAGTTCTTTCTAACCCGTACAAAAATATGGCTACGAATAACAAGGGAAATGTGAAAAGATCAAAGAAGGTGATGACATTAGCAAATAAATTTGAGTTATTACTCCTCAGTGGCAAAACATTATAAAATCAATGCGTGAATGGTACGATCAATCAAAAAATCGGTAAGAAAAAATCAGTCATGGTGTCTATGAAAATGCGTTAATTGCTTCAAAAATTTGCTCTGTAACTTGCTTCAAAAATTTGCTCTGTAACTCACGAGTTACAGAGCAATGTTAATTAGAAAAAATGGAAAGGGCTTTAAATCTGTGGACAGAAGACCGAACTCAAAATAAAATTCCGTTAAGTTATAGGAGTCTGCTGACGAGGCTACTAGAGACGGTCGTTTTCAAAGCCGCTAAGTGGATTTTTGTTAATTATTGATTTGAAATTATTGTTTTTCTAAAACTTTTGATTTAAATTTAGTAGTATAACATTATTTTGTGATTTTCTGATTAATTTGGTGTATTTTACTCGGCCTTGTAATTGCATAAAAGTATCGGTAAAGGTTTCCACGTGTTTCAACTCCGCTAACCGTTCGTAATTTTCCCGCCTTTGTGATACGATATACCGTACTAGATAGCGTTAGTTGAACTTCGTTAGCAGTTAAATTGTACGTTTAAATAAATACATATAACGACTTAGATTACAAACGTAATATAATTAATTTTATTTAACATAATTAATTATACATATAACCACTTAGGTTACGTAACATAAATAATTAGTAAAAACAAATAATTAATACATAACTTGATACGAAAGTTATATAAAGGGATTTCGCAGATAACACTCGTTACTGAAACGTAAATATTTCGTAGATAACACTCGTTACTGAAACGTAAATATTCCGTAGATAACACTCGTTACTGAAACATAAATATAGCGTTATAACTGTGTTTGGATACAAGTTTAGGATTTAATTTTGTACAGAAATTGAAATTTTATTGAAAGTAAATCTAAATCATGACTCAAACCAGAGCAGCAAAGCAAAGGGCTCAAGCTAATGGGAATGCTGTGGCCCAGGGGAGAACTGAGGGGGGCAGTTGTCCTCTGAATCACAGCCTTGTAAGATGCACTATTTGCTTGATGTTTGCGGAGCAGTCAAGTATGGGACATGATACTGCCATGGGGGATGTCTTTGTGTGTGTGCGATGCAAGGAGTGTAAGGAGATAAGGCGACAACTCAGCGTTGTTATGGGCCTATATGAGAGCTTGAAGGATAGGGTGGATGCCCTCGAAGGATTACAAGTGAGGGGCCCATCAAGCTCTCAGCTGCCCACACCAATGCCAGAGCTTGCACTTGGTCATCGCGAAACACAGCGGCAACCCCCAAGGCAGAATGCGCTGGTCCCAAAGGAACTAGTAGTTGTTGGTGACTCTATTGTCAGGGAAACGGGAAACATGCTTTGTAAAAAGGATAGGTGGAATAGGACCAGGGTATGTCTGCCAGGGGCAAAAGTTGATGACGTTGTAGAGCGGATATCATCTTTTAAGGGCACAAAAGGTGATATAGTTGTACACGTTGGCACTAATGACATTAAGAGTAGGAGACCGGCGGAATTACTTGACAAGTACAGGTCACTGATGAAAAAAAGCCGTGAATTAGGGTTGAAATTGAAAGTGTCTGCAATTCTGCCCAGACACGATAGGAGGGAGTATATGATGAGAGCCCTGTCAATCAATTCGGCCCTGGAAAGATTGTGCAGGGCTCAAGGGGTAGAATTTTTTTCAGCCTGGTCTGTACTTGTTAACAGGAGAGACTGCTTCTACAGGGATGGGATACACTTAAATAGAAAGGGTGCAAGAATGTTTGCTGATGCTATCGAGGCAATGTTAGGTGGGTCGGAAAACTGCTAGATTGGGGGGATACAAGGACTAATAGATTAACAGTAGCCACTGGCAGAGGTGAAAGTGATTCTTGCACTGCTTCTATTGGAATGAGCCGCAGCCTGGAAAATAAGATGCAGGATATTTCAGAGACTGCTGGGAATCATTGGGGTACAAGTAAACACATGGGTTGTGTTAGGGTAGCTAAGAAAAAGAACAGGTGCATGTATACTTGTGTGTACACCAATGCTAGGAGTTTAGTAAATAAATTTGATGAATTTGAGGTATTGCTCAAAACATCAAAGGCAGATATTGTGGGGATTTCAGAGACGTGGTGTCACACAGATATAAGAAATGCAGAACTGGAATTTGGGGAGTACAATGTGTACAGAAAGGATAGACAGGATAGGAAGGGAGGAGGGGTTATGCTATTAATTAAGAAACACATAAAATCCAAGGAAGTGAAGCCAGTCGACATCGCTGGACAGTGCAGTGTCGAGTCAGTTTGGTGTGACATAAGCATTGGGAGATCAAAATTGAGAGTAGGAGTGTGCTATAGGCCTAATGACTCTGATGAGTATAATAAGAAACTGTTCGGAGAAATAGAGTGGGCCAGTAAATCAGAGAGTCTTATAATGGGGGATTTTAATTTCCCAGATATTGACTGGAATTTGGGGGCTGGTCACTCACACAGTAGCAAGGCTTTTGTGGATTTATTGGATGATTGTTTTCTACATCAGCATGTTCGGGAGGCAACTAGAGGGAGTAATACTCTTGATTTGATTATCAGTAGTGATTCTTCATGCATTCAGAATCTGCAGATAAATGAACCACTTGGTGGCAGTGATCACAGTGTGCTGAAGTGGGAGTTACTCAAAGAGGTAACTACCATTAGGGGTAAAGAGAAGGGGTATTGCTTTCGTAAAGGCGACTACAATGGACTGAGACAGTATTTAAATTCTATACAGTGGGATCAACTGATGATATTGCCAACAGCAAATTCAAAATGGGAAGCATTCAAAGAACTTATCGTGGAAGCTACCAGGCTTTACATACCAACTAAGAAATATTGTTCAAGGTTTAGGCCTAAATGGTTGTCAGATGAACTAATGAGGCATATGGCAGAGAAGAAAAATGCATGGGATACATACAAATTAACACGTGACACGGATGCCTATGATAGATACAAGTTGATCTGTAACCAAGTTACAAAGGAGGTTAGGCAGGCGAAGGCAGATTACGAGAGATCCTTGGCAAGGGATGCGAAGAAAAACAGCAAAGAGTTCTTTACTTATGTAAACTCTAGAAGGAAGGGGATGAATCAGATTGGTCCACTTGAGATCGATGGGTCAACTGTTGATGACCCTGCTCGGGTAGCTAACAAACTAAATGAATATTTTGCATCGACATTCACACATGAGGAGTTATTCAGCGAGGGGAATGCCAGAGGTGTATTCAACTCTAGCAGTAAGCTAGAGAATCTTGTAATAACTGAGAGCAAAGTGGAGGAGAAATTGTTGAAGATAAACACAAGAAAGGCACCTGGGGTGGATGGGATCTATCCAGTTATATTAAAGGAGGCAGCAAAGGAGGTAAGCAAACCCTTAGCCATAATTATGAGAGCTTCCTTGGACTCAGGGGAGGTACCCATTGACTGGAGATGTGCAAATGTGACCCCAATTCACAAAGGGGGATCAAAGGCTGACACAAGTAATTATAGACCTGTGAGTTTAACTTCTGTTCCCGGAAAATTAATGGAGGCACTGGTGAAAGAAGCACTGCAGGATCATCTAGACAAGACTTCAGTTATAGCTAGGACACAGCATGGTTTTGTTAAGGGGAAGTCTTGCCTGACCAATTTGATTGGATACTATGATGCAGTCACAAAAGAACTGGATGCAGGGAATAACTTTGATATTATATACTTGGATCTTAGAAAGGCTTTTGATACTGTTGCACATGGAAGACTGCTGCACAAATTGGAGCAGTGTGGCATTGGAGGCAAGTTGCTGCTATGGATAAAGGGGTGGTTGAGGGGGAGAAGACAGAGAGTGGTAATCAATGGACACTGCTCATCGTGGACTAATGTTATTAGTGGAGTCCCTCAGGGTTCAGTATTGGGGCCTTTATTGTTTTCTGTATTTATAAATGATATTGATGATGGTATATCAGGCTTAATGTCCAAGTTTGCAGACGATACAAAGGTTGGCAGGGTTGTCAAGGACACTACTGACACTATGCTGCTGCAACAGGATTTGGAAAGGTTGAGCAGATGGGCTTCGAGGTGGCAAATGAAGTTTAACATTGACAAATGTAAAGTACTACATATGGGAAACAGCAACCCCAGAGCAACGTATCAACTCTGTGGTACTACACTGACAGTGGTAGAGAATGAAAGGGACCTGGGGGTGGTGGTGCAGGCAGATATGAAGTTCTCTGAGCAGTGCAGACGAGCTGCAAGAGTAGCTCATGGTGTATTGTCAATGATATATAGAAATTTTTCTAGCAGGGATAAGGAGGTGATTATTCCCTTGTATAAGGCAATGGTCAGGCCACACCTAGAGTACTGTATACAGGCCTGGAGGCCTCATTTCAGGAAGGATGTAGAGCTGCTGGAACGAGTACAGAGAAGGGCAACTAGATTGGTGAATGGGACAAAGGGGTTCTCTTACGAAGAAAGGCTTAAGTTTTGCAAATTACAGTGTCTGGAAACTAGGCACCAGCGGGGTGATCTGATAGAGGTGTACAAAGCCTTGAATGGTTTGAGCATGCTCAATGCTGATGGGATTCTTCCTCTAGCTCAGAAAAATCACCTGAGAGGGCATAAATTCAAATTGAGGAAAGACAGATGTAGGATAGATGTGCGGAAATTTGCCTTTAGCCAGCGGGTGGTTGGTGGGTGGAACAGACTTCCATCCCTTGTCGTGGAAGTTGATAGCCTAAATAAGTTTAAGGCTCAGCTGGACAGGTATTTCGAACGAACAGAGGGGTGAAGTGGAAGTGGTTATTTTTATTTATTTATGTTACTTTTTTTTTTTTTTTTGGCTGATGCTGCATAAGCTTGCTTTCTTGCATCAAATGCCTCTACTAATGCTAATGCTAATGCTAAAGTTCACTCATCATTCGTGAAAAGGGAAAACTCCTTTATCAACACTTTAGCGAAATTGGTGATAGCACTGGTGGAATATGTGTTTTAGCTAGCAAAGGTGCTGGTTTATAAGATTTGTTTGAAATTTCTAATAAATATTACATTTAATATTAAATTGTTTCTTATTTTCTTTAAAATATTTTCTTATTTTCATTTCGGTGCCAAATGCTTGCATTTCAATATGTACTGTCTATGTACATAGTCATATTATGAAGGTACATATAATACATACATAGACAAAATTTTAGACTAGTTTTTCTTATATATTTCATACTTTGGAAAGGGCCCCTCTATTACTATGGAAGCCATAACTCAGTATTCGCGTTTTCGGTATTCGCGGCATTTCTCAGGAACGTAACCCCCGAGAATAGCGGGGGTTTACTGTATATGAATGATATAATGTCCCTTGGGCTGTCGGTACAATAATAATAGATTCTATTGTGACTTATAATATATTTATATTAACATTTCCATACTCTATGTTTTTTGGGGATCAACATTTTCATGTGCCAGTTGTATCATGGATAACAGAAGGTGTGCAGCGAAGAGAAAAAGGGTGCAGAATGCTGATTTAGACAGAAATGGAATTCAATATGAAATATGGCATGATTTTGTAAAGGGAAAATCATATTTAAATAAACTAGTTATTTATTTTGAGAGAGTGACTCATGAGATGAGTATAACAAGTCCTTGGATCCAAATAAATTATATGAATTTCAGCAAATCATTTGACTCAGTTCCAGGTGTGAAACTACTATATAAGCAGAATTTTCTGATGAGAAGAGAAGAAGATGTGAAGAGAAGTGGGGGTTCCCCATGGATCGGTACAGACCATTGCTCTTTTCGATTTTCTGAAAAGTGTCAAATGGTGTATTTTATTACTAGAGGCATACGATGCAAAAAAGTAAGCTTCTACAGCACCATCCAAAAAAAACCCTTCCATTTTATCCGGATATTCACTCCAAAAGTTTGTGTAGTTCTGAACTTGAATTTATTTAAGCTGTCAATTCCCACAACTACAAATGGAAGTACGTTTCAGCAACTGAATGCCTGCAGGCTAAAGGCAAACTTCTGCAACTGTAAATTCCTCAATTTGAATTCATGCCCCCTCAAGATCTCGAATGCTGTATCAGCAAGCATTCGGCTTGTTCAAACCATTCAAAGCCTTGAACACTTCAATCAGATCACATCGCAGGTACCTAGTCTCCAAATGCTACAATTTGCAGAACGTAAACCTTTCTTGATAAGAGCAACCCCTTCGTTGCCATTCTCACTCAAGCAACTCTACATCCTTCCTAGCCGACCGGGTAAAGTACCTGCCCGGCAACCCAAAGGTCGCGGGTTCGATTCCCGCCTCGGGCTTGGATCACAGTACTGCAAAAACCTTGGGAGGTGCAATATGGCCACAGAAGCCGATGCGCCAACAACTACAAAAAAAAAAAAAAAAACATCCTTCCTAACATGAGGCCTCGAGACCTATATGCAGTACTCAAGGTATGGACTGACCATTGCCTTATACAAGGGGATAATCACCTCCATGTCTCTGCTAGAAAAATTCCTAAATATCATTGACAAAAATCCATGACCTGCTCTGGCAGCCCATCTGCACTGCTAATATTCGACAGCACAATTACCCCAGGTTTTTTTTTCATTCTCCACTGTCCTGATGAAGTACCACACAATTGGTATGTTACTCTGGGGTTACTCCTACCTATATGCTGGAGAGACCTTCAATCCTACAGTGGACTGAAAATGGCTGATGATGATTGGCCACTTTAATTGCCATTTCTCAGCCCATCTGCCCAACTTTTCTAGATCCTATTGCAGTAGCAAACTGCCATTACTGTGATTAATAACCATGACAACCATCATATTATATCTTCATCATATTATACCTGACAACCATCAGCCTATTATACCTTCATCAAAATCAGTGATAAATACAGAAAACAAAAATAGGCCAAACACCGAACCCAGGGGACTCCACTAAAAACATTAGTCCATGGAGAGCATTGTCAATTGATTACCTCTCTCTTCTCCCACACAACTATCCCTATATCCTTAGCAGCAACGTGCCCTTAATGCCATACTGCTCCAATTTATACAGTAGTATACAACAGTACCAAAAACCATCCTAAAATCCAAGTACAGTCGGTCCTCGAAAAGCTATCCTAAAATCCAAGTAAAATCCCAGTCCTCGTAAAACACAAAAGTTGTGTTCCTAGAAACTTTAGTGCAATGCAAAATCATTAGCATTACCATTTGTAGAGGCATATGATGCAAGAAACCAAGCTTATCCAGCATCAGCCAAAAAAAAAAAAAAAAAACCGCTCCCATTTCACCCCTCCATTCATTCCAAATACCTGTCCAGCTCAGCCTTAAATTTATATAGGCATTCAAAACTTCCACAACAAAGGATGGAAAGTCTGTTCCACCAACCAACTACCCACTGGCTAAAGGCAAATTTCCACACATCTATCCTACATCTGTCTTTCCTCAATTTGAATTTATGCCCTCTCAGGTGATTATTCTGAGCAAGAGGAAGAATTCCATCAGCATTGAGCATTTCATTTCAAACATTTCAAGGCTTTATACAGATCAATCAGATCACCTCGCCGGTGCCTAGTCACCAGACACTGTAATTTGCAAAACTTAAGCCTTTCTTCATAAGAACAACCCATACATGTGCAACAGTATCAAAAGCCTTTCTAAGATCCAAACATATGATTTGAAACTTATTCCCTGCATCCAGTTCCTCTGTGACCACATCATAGTATCCAATCAAATTGGTCAGGCAAAACTTTCCCTTAACAAAATCATGCTGTGTCCAAGCTATAACTGAAGTCTTTTCTAGATGATCCTGCAGTGCTTCTTCAACCAGTGCCTCCATCAATTTTCTTGGGACAGAAGTTAAACTAACAGGTCTATAATTACTTGTGTCGCCCTTTGATCCTCCTTTGTGAATTGGGGTCACATTTGCTCATCTCCAGTCCACGGGTACCTCCACTGAGTCCAAAGAAGCTCTCATAATTATGGCTAAGGGTTTGCTTACTTCCATTGCTGCCTTCTTGTAATATAGCTGGATAGATGCCGTCCATCCTGGGTGCCTTTTTTATGTTTATCTTCAACAATTTCTCCTCCACTTTACTTTCAGTTATTACAAAATCATCTAGCTCACTGCCAGAGTTTAACTCATCTTTGGCATTCCCCTCCCTGAATAACTCCTTATGTGTGAATGTAAAGGCAAAATACTCATTTAGTTTGTGAGCCACCTGAGCAAGATCATCAACAGTTGAACCATCAATATTCAGTGGACCAATCTGATTCATCCCTTTCCTTTTAGAGTTTACATTGGTAAAGAACTCCTTGTTGTTTTTCATTGCATCCTTTGCCAAGGATTTCTCATAATCTGCCTTTGCAAGCTAATCTCCTTTGTGACTTGGTTACAGACCAGCTTATATCTATCATAGGCTTCCATGGCACCCATATTTTATATGTATACCATGCATTTTTCTTCTCTGCCATATGTCCCATTACTACATCTGAAATCCATTTAGGCCTAAACCTTGAACATTATTTCTTGTTGTTGTTGTTTGTTATTTGGTTTTTAGGAGCATTAGCAACTAAGGCCATATTGCTCTGGGAAAAGGTGGTGGTCATTCTCTTGACCTTTCCGCATCCGCATCCTCCGTATTTGGTGGTGAAGGGCTCGAACCCCAGTCTAATCAAGAAGTGTGTGCTACGCACTGCTGCTCATTCCCACCTGGCTACTGAGGCGCCACAATATTTCTTAGTTTATGCAATATAAATACCAGGCATTATGGGAAAAATAGGTTTAGGTGTCAACCACCCAAGGTTGTACACACATTTGTAACCTAAAAATTATCAAACACAATAAATAATCATAATAAAATACTTAAGTATTTTATTATGATAATAAAATACTTAAGTATTTTATTATGATTATTATGTAATAAAATATTGCTAATGCTTTTGCTTCTACCGTAAGTAAACTTCTTGTTTATTTTACCTTCTATCCAAAAAAGATGACAGACTTTCCACCTCTTACATTTCTTTGTGTTTTGACCTGATGGATGCTGTTATACTTTGAGTTGTCCCTGCTATTACAGTTGCTTTTATTTTCTAGCATTCTTTCTAATTATTCTCAGCATTGTATCATTTACACCTGTAGCATGCATGCGCAATATCGCATGTTCTTTCATTTCACTCAAAGCATTTTTCAATTTCATATTATTCCTCTATCGAGAGAGGTGGACTTGAGCCTGAGCCTTACTGAGGGAAACCCAGGTGGGCCAGAGGCCGATAGAGACTGGTGTGATTTTGGCCAAAAACAATATGGCCATAACCGCTTCTATGAGGCCACTAAACGTTTTCCCCAGTAACAATGTTTGTCCCAGTCCGCCTCTGTCTATCAATAATGCTTGTCTTTTTTCTGTGAATCATTAGTATCTTCACCAGGACACTTCCTTTTTTTTCAAAAATTTTACTTATCTTTAGGAAATAAAGGGCAATTACAGTATAAATAGAGGTGTATAAAGCCTTGAATGGTTTAAGCATGCTCAATGCAGATGGCATTGAGCATGCTTAAACCGTAAGTAAACTTCTTGTTTATTTTACCTTCTATCCAAAAAAGATGACAGACTTTCCACCTCTTACATTTCTTTGTGTTTTGACCTGATGGATGCTGTTATACTTTGAGTTGTCCCTGCTATTACAGTTGCTTTTATTTTCTAGCATTCTTTCTAATTATTCTCAGCATTGTATCATTTACACCTGTAGCATGCATGCGCAATATTGCATGTTCTTTCATTTCACTCAAAGCATTTTTCAATTTCATATTATTCCTCTATCGAGAGAGGTGGACTGGAGCCTGAGCCTTACTGAGGGAAACCCAGGTGGGCCAGAGGCCGATAGAGACTGGTGTGATTTTGGCCAAAAACAATATGGCCATAACCGCTTCTATGAGGCCACTAAACGTTTTCCCCAGTAACAATGTTTGTCCCAGTCCGCCTCTGTCTATCAATAATGCTTGTCTTTTTTCTGTGAATCATTAGTATCTTCACCAGGACACTTCCTTTTTTTTTCAAAAATTTTACTTATCTTTAGGAAATAAAGGGCAATTACAGTATAAATAGAGGTGTATAAAGCCTTAAATGGTTTAAGCATGCTCAATGCAGATGGGATTCTTCCTCTTGCTCAGAATAATCACCTGAGAGGGCATAAATTCAGATTGAGGAGGACAGATGTAGGATAGATGTGTGGAAATTTGCCTTTAGCTAGTGGGTAGGTGGTGGTTGAACAGCTCTCAACTTCCACAACATCCCTTGTTGTGGAAGTTGAGAGCCTAAACAAATTTAAGGCTCAGCTGGACAGTTATTACGAACGAACGGAGAGGTGAAATGGAAGTGTTTTTTTTTTTGTTTGTTTGTTTGTTTTTTGGCTGATGATGCATAAGCTTGCTTTCTTGCAACATATGCCTCTACTAATCCTAATTGATATCCAGGAGCTGAGAGGGTACCAGTTCAGGGCCTCTTTAATAAAGTGGTGCTATCTGTTTCAGAGTAATCATTTTCTTTTAGAAACTTTCAGGTCCCAGAAAAAAAATTGAAGGTTATAAAGATTCACAGAGGTTTTTATTATTAGTTTTGTTCTTATATTATTTCTCCCTGATTGGAGGTTTTCCACCTCGTGATGGGTATTGCTTCCAAGTACACAGGATGGTTATGTCTGCTGTTACTCTCAGTTGAGGAACTCTGACTATCCTACAGGTGTTCAGGATTGCGACTTTCTGGAGAGTCTTGTAGGAGTTTGCTAGGAGACCTGGGTGGTAGATGACTCTCATCAACCAGTGCAATACCACCACTTTGCTTATTGGAGGCATGAAGTGGTGGAACCCATGTTTAGTCTCTAGAGCTAAGTTCCGGTCAACCCTTCCCCATCTCTTCCATCATGCAGTATGAGAGATGACTTTTCAAGTTATGATGAACATCATGGAGAGATCCAATATTCCTTCCATTTCGAAGGTACAGCTCTAAAACGGTGTACCTATTGGTAACTCTCTAGGAGCCTTCCGGATCAGCTTGTGTATATAATCTTGCTAACTCTACTCTGCCAGATAGTGACTGGAGGGAGTCCAAGTAGTGTGTATGCGGGGAGCATTGTCGAGGCCACGTTATGTCAAGGATCTGGGTATATTCTTACCATGTGTACGCCATATCCAAAAATTTCATTACTTCATACAGCATGTCCTACCCACTTTTCTTACTACTGAATACACCATGAACTGTCAAACTAATAGAGCAAGCTTATCTGCGAAAAGATCTAAACTTCCCAAGCACTTCCTAATTCGTTTCACAAATATACATGGTCTCAATTCTAATCTTAACAATGTCCATTTCCAATTGCAGTCTCCCATGTACTTTTTCTCACAGAATCTCAGTTATCGGTTGATTGAACTACTGCTTATTTCAGATACCCAAATTATTCGTTGTATGATTCTTTTTGCCTCAAATGTGGTACTTGTGAGTATGTCCGTTCTGATATTCCCTGTCAGAGACTTGGCAATTTGGAATCTCATCTCTTTGATCTTCTCTGGCTTAAAATCTCTCTACCTCATGGAGTCAAATTCATCTGTTGTCTCTCTACCGTTCTCCCAACCCCACTAATCATTTGGAGCTCTTTGACTTCCTCTCTTTGCAACTTGACTTTCTCTAGCACAACTTTCCTAACAGTGAGGTAATTTTCCTTGGTGATTTTAATGTTCACAACTCCAGCTGACTTCCATTTTCTAGTCACACCGACCCAGCTAGTCAAGATGCTGAAGCTTTTGCAATTAATAATGACCTTGCACAGTTTGTTCATTTACCTACAAGAATACCAGACAATGCTAATCAAAAAGCCAACACACATGATCTTTTTCTCACAAACAACCCTTCTAAGTACGTGGTCAAAGTGAGAGGTCCTTTAGGCACTTCAGATCACAACTTGGTGATTGTCTCTTCTCCAATGGAGCCTTTATCTCATGGCTATTCCCAACCTCGTGTTGTTTGGCATTACAACAATGCAAAATGGGATGACCTGTGAGATTTCTTTTCGTCTTTTCCTTGGTCGGATTACTGTTTCAAAACTTCTGATGTCAACCTTTGCTCAGATCGTGTCAGCGAAATTATTCTTGGATGGAATCCTTTATCAGTGTCAGTGAAATTATTCAGTGAAATCCGTGTCAGCAAAATTATTCAGTGAAATCCGTGTCAGTGAAATTATTCAGGAATGGAATCCTTTATCCCACACTCCACTTTAAAATCTCGTCCTTTATCTAAACGTTGGTTTTCCAATAAATGTGCTAAGGCTGTTCAAGAGAAGAATGTTGCATATCGTAATTGGCTTGTTTCTAATTCTTCAGTTTCATTTTCTGCCTACACCAAAGCTCGCAGCAATTGTAAAGCAGTTATTAATCAGTCCAAACTAGAGTTTGAACAGGCTAAGAGTAGAAAACTTGCTTCTTGCCCTAATGGTAGCCGAGCATTCTGTTCTCTTGCCAAAGCTATTGGCCACAACTTTTTCCCATCTCTGCTCCCACCTCTGTCCAAACCAGATGGTTCTGTTTCTCTTTAGCCGAGAATAAAGCTGACCTGCTAGCATCCCATTTTTCTTCCAACTCATGTATTAATCATCTTGGTAAATCACCTCCCATCATTCCCAACACGCTCCATTCAATGCCTCCTGTGGTCTTACGCCAATTAGATGTCAGAAGGATTTTGACAAATCTTGATGCTAAGAAAGCGTCAGGTCCCGATGGTATTTCTCCACTTGTTCTGAAAACCTGTGCTCCTGAACTTACTCCTATTTTTGCCACATTTTTTTTCACTTTCTTATTCCAAAGGTGTTTTTCCTTCTGCTTGGAAATTTGCTCATATCCAGCCAGTTCCTAAAAAGGGTGACAAATCCCTCCCATCCAATTATCGTCCCATTGCAATTATTTCTACTCGTTCGAAAGTAATGGAGAAATCAATTAACCGCCAACTCTTAAACTACCTAGAAACCTTCCGTCTGATTAACAATCGCCAGTATGGATTCCATCAGTATCGATCAACTGGTGATATTCTGGCTTATGTTACCCATTTACGGACTAATTCAATGGAAAAGTTCAGTGAAACATAAGTAGTTGCTCTTGACAACTCAAAGGCTTTCAATCGTGTTTGGCATAAAAGTCTGCTAAACAAGCTACCATCTTATGGTTTGCCAACGGTTTTTAGTAATTGGTTATCCAGTTTTCTCTCTGATCGCTCACTGAGGGTGATGGTAGATGGCTCTCTGTCTTCTAACTTCTCCACTAATGCCGGTGTCCCCCAAGGTTCAGTTCTTTTCCCCACTCTTTTCCTTTTGCATATTAATGACCTTCTTCCATTGACTGGAAATCCTATCCATAGTTTTGCCGATGATAGCACATTGCATTCCACTTTCCATTTTGAGAAACCTTACCTTGCCCTGCTCTATCAGTTTCAACTTCTGCTGCCAATTCCTTAAATGCTGATCTTCAGGTAATTCTCCAGTGGGGCAAACACAACTTAGTTGATTTCAGTCCTAAATCTCAGTCTTGTCTTATTTCAATGGGATAATCACCTCCTTATCCCTGCTAGAAAAATGAACAGCACCAGCAGGAATCCTGTCCCTCTGGCTATGAAGGCAGAGTTTTATCCTTTGCAAGTGAACCCACTAGCTGATTGATTCTGGACAAGCCATCATAGAAGTATCAAAGAAAAAGCCAAAGTGGTGTGGTGAAGCTAGGTTCCTTAATGAACAGATCCTTGCCCCAACCTTTCTGAGTTTCCATTGGTTGCAGCTTATAGAAAACAAGACAGATTCCTTTGGTAATAAAATGTGAGCATTGGATCCCTGTGATGCTAATCAGGATGACAATCAGCATCACTTGCATAGCCCCGACTCCGGACGCCTACATCAATGGGGAAGGTGGGAATTTGTTTAGTAGTGAACTGTCTTAAAATCTTAAAAGATTAAATGGTGCTATCTCTTCCTGTTTCAAAGTAATTGCAATAATGGTTTAAAATAGATGCAAAAGACAGAATTACATCAAGAAAAGGGGTTACAGTGAGTTCATATTTAGGTATTAATTATTTTCAAAAAAAAATTCTGATTTGATTTTTGACAATAATTTCACTTTAATGTAAGTAAGACAATAACAAGCCAAAATGAGATCAAATTAATATTTAAAAGCATATTTGTACAATTTTCCAGTTCTATAAAGTTTCAAAATTGTATCAACTCCATATTGCCAGTCAACAGCAGAAAACTCACAGGATATTAAGTTTCAAGTAAATCAATTTAGAAAAGTTAGCCCACCTTTACCCTTAATTATACACCATATCCTCGTTAACAGACAGAATATGAACCAATTTTTGATAACAAGATGGTATTTTGGTCCATTCTTCTTCCAAAACAGCAGTCAATTCAGCTATTGACTGCAGGTGGCCTAAAGCATTCTACATACCAATGTCTTCAAACCAACTTATTACAGGCTATGAAGCATGATATGGTGATACAGAAAAGGACCTTCCCTAACTGTTACCACAGTGTAGGAAGAGCAGAATTGTTAAGAACACCATAGTGTTCTACATGGTATTCACTGTTCCACAAACAACAAGTAACAGTCCAACTCAAGAACTATTCGCTGTTGCATTGGCAAACCCAAATGGAGAGAAACAATCATATGGATAGAAACAACTGCAGACAGTGACAGAACTCAGGCAACAAACTAAGATAAATGACATTAGATAGAAAAAGTGCACCTGCAATTCATCATTAATAACACAGCTTTCTAACATTGTGTACCCATTTAGGATGGATTGTGCTGTCATTGTGTGCTATGATATTTGAATTGTGAGGGATACAGATGTTCTGGAAAAATTGGATGGCATGCAGCTTGTGGGATCTACCATTTTTCATAGTACACTCCAGTGTCTTTACATCTGTTTGCATAGTTCCAATTTTTTTCTTCTTTTTTTTTTAATGATTTTCACACTTCACAAAAAAAAGGCATAACAAAGAAGGTTTACCGATGCTTCTATTGGCCTAAAACATAGTGTGTCCATTTCTGCAAATGTCTTTTATTACATTTGTTTACATTTATAAAATCCTTCTGATCTAGCAGGTTAAGCATGAACCATTAAAACAAACATTGTGTAGTTTAAATTATGCATGAGATGAAAAACCAGAACTTTGTTTAAATATATTTTATTCATTAGTGAAACAGGTGGGGAGGGGGAGTGTTCATTAATTTTGACAAAGCTTAGGGAAATTTGAGAAAATTCTTTTATGATTCACAAGTTATCCGGTTATACACTTCTTAAACATGTACTATATTTTCCAGCTTATGAGTAGTTATTTGAAGGAACAAAAATTACCTCTAAAGCCATTGGTTAATTTATAGCTGGGTATACAAAATTCAGGGCTTAAATTCACACATATGTAAAGAGATAATATACTGAGATATTAAAATGGGATTTATACACTGTATATAATAGACTGCAAGTCAAACATTCAAGTACTAAATAACAACCAAAAATTTTAGGATAGACTTTTTCATTAATCAAATCTTTCTCGGAAAAGTGAACAAAAACTCATCCAAAAACAATATTCGGCATTCTTTTTCTTCTGAAAAAAATCATTGGTTTTAATCAACAATAATGTTTACTAAAAGTAAACTTTCAAGATACAGTAAATGACATTCCACATTCAGTACTGTTTACAGACAAATCAATTTACAATAGAGTTGTAAACTGATTGCAAGATTGCAAGTGAGATCAGAAAGAATGCTCAAGGAAGGGGAAGGATCATTTTATAAGACAAATATATGAAAAAGCAGGAACTTTAAATATAAAAAACAAACACACTTACGAAGTTGGATACGGAGTTATTACAGTGTTGGCCAAGATTTTTGCAGTTCCAGCGAACGCTAAGTTTTTATTTAGATTTAGTTGTTTTATTGACTTAATTGTTACACTAAATTATTTGCTATAAGTAGCAGCTTTATAGTTCTAGTCAAGCGCCATTGTTTATTTTGAAATTAGATAGCGATTTGTAGATTCTACGTTCGTAACTTGCTGCCATTGTTTTATGATACGGAATAGTGTAACGTAAATCTTACTTCATAGCATAAAACTAGATAGCTAAATACGTAGCACTGTATTATATATCTGTTAGATTAGTATAGTATTATCAATTAAACAGTAAAATTTATTAATCTTATTAAATTTCATTGTTAATTAAATTATACTTAAATGGAATCATGACCCAAACTAGAGCAGCAAAGCATTGGGCACAAAGTAACGGGAGTGCTGTGGCTAATGGAAGAACCGAAGGGGAGCAATTCACCTTCACAGTCTAAAAAAAAAAAAAAAAAAGTGTGAAACGCGAAGTGTTTGCAGACCTTTCTAGAACAGGACATGATTTAGCCAAGGAGCATGTCTCTGTGTGTGTGTGTGTGCTAGGTGCAGAGAGACTGTAAAGAAATTAGGAGCCAACTCAGCATTCTGATTGGTGCCTATGAGAGTTTGAGGTGTAGGGTAGATGCCCTCAACAAAAATTATGTTGAGGGCCCATCAAGCTCTCAGTTGCCCAGCTCAACACAGGAGCTCAGTCCTGTGCATCAGACAACACAGCAGAAATCTCAAAGGCACAATGTTCTTGTCCCACAGGAAGTAGTTATTGTTGGTGGCTCTGCTGTAAGGGAGACGGGGAATATATTATGCAAAAACAATAGGTGGAACAGGACCGGGGTATGTCTGCCAGGGCGAAAGTTGATGACGTTGTAGGGCAGATATCATCTTTTAGGGGCACAATAGGTGATACTGTTTTAAGACATTGGCACCAATGACATTAAGAGTAGGAGAACGCAGAATGACTTAACAAGAACAAGTCAAAGGTGAAAAAAAGCTGCGAGTTAGGGTTGAATTTGAAGGTGCATGCTGCCCAGATACAGAGCTGGATTAAAGAGAACAGGTTGACAGGCAGCCACCCAGAGCGCCTTTCTTACAGGGTGCACCAGAAGCTGAACAGCAAGATGAAAAAACAAAAAGTTTTTTTTTTATAAAAACTAAGCTTGACACAATCTGCAGCCATAAAGTAATGTTACTTGGCCTGAAATATTACATGATATTCCTTGGAAGTGTTGCAATTATTGCTTCTAAACAATCTCTTCCCCCCCCCCCATTTCAAACACACAATATAGAACTTCCGTTGATATATTAGATTAGAAGAAAAGATCGCCTTTGTTTCCGAGAAGAGATGAAGAATGTTCAGTTGAGATGGCCTTTCCTGCAAACAGATTAGGGCTGATGTGTGCTGAAACTCTGCATTCCACAGATAACAGAGTTGATCAAGCCTCACCATAGAGGGGCCTCACAGGGCCCTCTTTAATCTCAAATTTTTAAAGCGATTTCTTTTTTTTAATGCCCTGATACAAACTAGGATCCACTTTTACCTACCACGTAAACAGAAACAGGTGAAATTTATTGACAGTGTGGTAAACTTATTTCTGCGAAAGAATAGATTAATTTCAAGGATAAAGGAAAATCACTCCTTCCTAATTCTCTAATAGGTTGCTTACAGTAGACCACTGGTGGACGGGCTACCAGGCTAGCCGGGTGGGTAAAGTGCCTGCCTGACAACCCAAAGGTCGCAGGTTTGAATCCCGCCTCGGGCATGGATCAGAGTACTGCAAAAACCTTGGGAGGTGCATTATAGCCACAGAAGCCGATACGCCAATAACTAACAAAAAAAAACTGGATGACCACGGTGCATTTTTTCTTCCCATATTCCTTTGTCATATTCCACAGGAATATGACCATCTTTTCCACTGGCTATGGAAACAAGAAAGCAATTGATCAGCATGCCTTGGGACATTACGTGGGAGTATATTTTATAAATTTGATGAATTTGAAGTGCTGATCAAGACATCAAAGGCAGATATTGTTGAGATATTAGAGACATATTGTCGTACAGATAAAAGCAGTGCAGAATTGGAATTTGGGGAGTACAATATGTACAGAAAGTATAGACAGGGTAGAAAGGGAGGAGGGAGTTATGCTGTTAGTTAAGAAACACAATATCTAAGGAAGTGCATCCAATTGAGATGGATGGACAGTGGAATGCTGAGACTGTTTGGGGGTGACATAAACACAGGGAAAGAGAAAATCAGAGTAGGATTGTGTTATAGGCCTAATGACTCTGATGAGTACAATGAACAGTTGTGTAGGGAAATAGAGTGGGCCAGTAAATCAGAATGCTTTTTAATTGGGGATTTCAACTTTCCGGATATTGACTGGAACTTGTGGGTTGCTCACTCGCACGTTAGCAAGACTTTTGTGGATTTATTGGAAAATTGTTTTCTATGGAAACACGTTCGAGAGGCAACAAGGGGGAATAATACTCTTGCTCTGATTATCACAACTGTGTTTATTGATGCATTAAGAATTTGCAGATAAAGGAACCACTAGGTGACAGTGATCACAGTGTACTGATGTGGAGGTTAATTAAAGATGTAATTACCATCAAAGGTAATGGGAGAGGTTTTTGTTTTCGTAAAGGCGACTACAATGGTCTCAGACAGTTTTTAAATTCTATACAGTAGGATCAACTGATGAATTCTAAACGAGAAGCCTTCAGGGATTTAATCTTGGAGGCTACTAAGCTTTTCATACCAACTAAGAAATACTGTTCAAGGTTTAGGCCTAAACAGATGTCAGATGAACTAATGAGACTTGTGGCAGAGAAGGAAAATGCATGGGATGCATTAAATTATCAGGTGACACAGAAGCCTATGATAGATATAAGCTAGGCTGTAATCAAGACACAAAGGAAGTTAGGAAGGCAAAGGCAGATTACGAGAAATCTTTGGAAAAGGATGCAAAGAAAAACAGCAGAGTTCTTTGCTTATGGAATTTCTAGAAGGAAGGGGATGAATCAGATTGGTCCACTTAACATAGATGGTTTGACTATTGATGATCCTGATCAAGTAGCTGATAAACTGAATGAGTATTTTGCATCTACATTCACATGTGAGGAGTTATTCAAGAAGGAGAATGCCAGAAGTTTATCAAACTCTAACAGGGGGCTAAGTGATTTTTTAATAACAGAGAAAAGTGGAGGAGAAATTGTTGAAGTTAAACAAAAAAAAAGGAACCTGGGACAGATGGGATCTATTCAGACATATTGAAGGAGACAGCAAGGGAAGTAAGCAAACCCTTAGCAATATTTATGAGAACATCCTTTGAGTCAGGGGAAGGTGCACATGGACTGGAGATTTGCAAATGTATCCCCAATTCACAAAGGGGGTGCACAGGGCGAAACAAAAAATTATAGACCTGTTAGTTCTATTATAATGCAAACACAATGTATGTTGCATGTAGTTTTTTTAAGGAACTTGTCTTAAGGAGTACACCATCTACGTATTTTTGTGGTCCTAGTCAGGTCCTCCATTTATTTCCTACGGGATGCAATATACGTTTCCATGATTTTTTTTTTTTTTTTTTAAGTTTTCACTGGCCGGCAAAAATTTTCACTAAGTCAAGTGTTGTGTAAGTCAGAATTAATAGCTTAATTAACAGCATTAATTAAGCTATGCAAGCTTACGTACATAGTTAAATTAATAAAAAAAATTTTTTTAAATAATTTTCATGTCATTTTGAAATCGGTTCCTATTTCTTACCAAGCTTCTTGCAGCATATGTTGATCTCGGCAATTTGATGATTTAATATTTTATAGCACGTAGTACAATCTCACTTTTTCTAGTAGCATTTCCTCCTTTTCCTCTGCTCATACTATTGTGCCTCACTAAATTTCTGTTCCTGGAAATGTAAGTTGGCCTTGTAGGCCGGCATGTTATCTTGTGAATACAGCCAATGACAACAGTCTGTCTCCGACCAAAAAACTACTTGGTATTTTTCCTTTATGGAACAACATAAATGTATGGGAAGTATACTTCCCATACATTTTACATGTGAGCTTCCATGAGGTGATAATAGTGTGTTTCCACCCTTACATGTTAGAATATCGGATTATTATTAAAAAGAGGAATTCTTCAAAAAAATTCTTGAAGATTGAACAGTTGTTTTTTAAATCTCACACTTACATCAAACTTGTTGAAAGGGCAACTGGGAAGTAGAGGCGTAATACATATTATTCGACAAGTTCAATCAACAAATACATTTATGATGGCAGCTACTGATCAAAAATTAATGCATTACAGCAAGATGTTAATTCAGGTAGTGCATTACACAAGGATGCTAATGCTGTGCTAACTGCAGTGGAATTCAAGTGCCAGCAGATACATAAATATTGTAAACAATACTACACATGAAAAGACAAACATCTCATTCCAGGGGTCATAAAATAACTAGGGAAAGCTTGACCATCTTACACTAGGGAAGCTAATGTTGCTGTGAATGACAGTTAATAGGATGTTATTGTGACATGATCTTGAGTGGAGGGAGAAGTCTAAGAAGTGCCATACATGGCACTTTATATTCATGAAATAAAAGAGTTGAGGTGAGTGATAAGTTTGTTATGAACAGGAATAAGGTTCTTTCATTCTGGGAAGAAATGTGATGAAGTGTGCATGGCAAAAAAGAATAAACTGCTACCTTTGACAAGGCATTTAGCAGTAATGAACTGGTTTAAGGTTACAAAGAAGACAGTTCATATTTCAGAGAAAAACTAAATGGGTGTATAAATTTCATTTGCTTTATTTAAAGATGCAAATGTGAATATTTCCGCAACTGGTCTTCATAAAAGTCTATGGCAAAGCGACTGTTCGTGACAAGGTCAGCTTGATTTCTGTTTCTGGAAT
The DNA here is from genome assembly GCF_048544385.1 of Mastigoproctus giganteus. Classification (NCBI taxonomy): domain Eukaryota; kingdom Metazoa; phylum Arthropoda; class Arachnida; order Uropygi; family Thelyphonidae; genus Mastigoproctus; species Mastigoproctus giganteus. The sequence goes on along the minus strand of NC_143580.1, from coordinate 208,843,066 downwards.
GCCAAGATATACACAAGTGTATATCTACAATACTGGAAATCATAGTGCACATCTACAATGACAGTAATACACACAACTCCTCACAATTTCCATTGCACAGTTGCTTTCACTGGAACTTGAGCAAAATTAAAGTTAGAAAGTACACAGTTGTACGAAACTGTGATCATGACGTGGTGCTGAAATTCAAGTAGTAATTGATGATCAATGTCTGTGCAGCATGGTGCATGTGTGCATGCACATGTGATGATATGACGAGATCATCATTTCTGCAAAGTAGCATATAGAAAAAAGGAGGGATTTGCAAGGGGATTAACCTGTAGGACAATTGCTACACATGCTGAACCAATGTTGTTTCCATTACTGTTTCCTGCTCGTTACACTGGTTAGATTTATGACATTAGCAGTGAAGACATTAGACATACGATTACAGAAATACAGTATTCCACACACCATTATGATATTCATTATAGATATGAGAGGCATTCAATAAATTATCCATGTACCTATTGAATGAAATGAGATGAGATAGAGGCAAAAATCTTTTTTGTTTTTCAATGTAACCTCCCTGAACTTCAGTACACTTGTTCCATTTTGTTGGCAATAAATAAACACCGGACAAATAAAATTCTTTGCCCTGTCCAACAAAGAATGCAGAAACAGCAGATTGAAGTTCATTATCATCAGCAGAGCGACGTTAAAATAAATTTTTCTTGAGGTGTTGAAAAGAGAAATAGTCACTGGGATTCAAATCCAAACTGTAAGGTGGATGGTTAAGTTTTGTAAAGCGACAGTCTCTCAAAGAAGCAGCAGCAGCATGTGACCTGTACACGGATGCATTGTCGTGAAGAAGCAGCACCCCTCTGCAAAGTTTTTATGGTATTTTTCCTTTATGGCATGCCTTCAATTGGGAGTCATGTGGGGAATCAGGCAGTCGCTGGCGAGTCATATGCATCCCTACTGAACAACATAACGAATCCCAAGTGATGGTCTACTTGTGTTCCAAATAGTGAATGTATAAAATTCCCTCAGCATCCCAAAAAATAGTGACCATAATCTTGCCAGCTGAAGGTCGTGTCTGAAATTGTTTGTGTGGTGGAAAATCCTTGTACTTCCATTTCATTGATTTTTGCTTGGTCTTACGATCCCAGTGATCAACCCATGTTTCATCACCCATAACTATTCTAGAGATGGAAGTTTCAAGATCCCTTCCATAAAGCTCTGAATTCTCCTCACAACACTGTGAATTGCTTCTGCACAGGGATCAGAAATCTGGGGATCCACAAAGACTCAACATAGGATCCACACAGAAGGCACAAAGACCATCATATTGTCATTAACAATTAGTTAATTCAATTCAACTTGCCTTTGAGCATTCTTATGGACACTCTCTTATCGATTTTAACCACTCTGTTAAAAAGTAAAAATATAAACTTCATCCAGCACTTGGATTACAAAAAAATATATATACGAAGATGAGTTTTTCTCTATTCCTCCAATAAATTTACTGTTCAGTTCTCATGCTTCCGATGTATAACAGGATTCATTTCCTGCTAGTGTTCACCCAATAGCAGCAGAGATCTTTCCTTTTTCAGATAAGCTGCACTAAACATCTTCTGCTGTTAGCAGCAAAACCCAAATTTTCTAGATTTAAACTGAAATTATTGTATACTATTTTATTTGATACAGACAGTATTTCCAAACCAAACCTCAAACAAAAAACACACTTTCTCCATGTATTTAGATGGTATAGATATCTGCAAAGCTTTCCTGCACTGTGAATAAACAGTTCTGGATTTTCATGGCAAGTGAACAATGGAAAAATCTACCAGTTCCTTCAGTATTGAGTATGTTTACATACACTCCTTTCGGTAATATTTTCACTCACAAACCTAAAATATTAATGGTTCTCAAATAAGCAATCACTTATGCTGTGATTGTTTCCTCTTTATTTTCTGAAGAAAGTGGACAAGCAGCCACAGCATAAGCTTTTCTTTAAATTTAGCAAAAAATTCTAAACTAATAATTCATTTTGTAATCTAGTTGAGTCTTTATTCCTACTCAGTTTATTATCTGTGATTGCATAAATCAACCCTTTAGTCCAATATCAGATTGCTCCAAGTGATTAAGTTCAATTTAATGATGCACCATTATTAAACTACAGGAAAGTAATATACATCTTATGCTCAATACAGTCAACTCAACGAAGTGTATACAGTACAAAACATTTCTAATTAATATATTTTCAAACCTTCTCATCAGACTAAAAAAAAAAAAAAGGTTTGTATAATTTGTATAAGTGATTGCTGCTGTTGTTGTTTGGTTTTTAGAAGCATTAGCAACTAAGGCCATATTGCTCCGGTGACTGCTGCAAATCAAATCAAAACTACAAATTAAGATGGTTGGTTTTTTTTTTTGGTTTTTTTTGTTTTGTTTAGACTGTTTGGATGAGCTTGTGGTCTTCCCTTTTCTACTATACATTTCCAATCAGATACATAAGAACAGAAATTTAACTTTTAAAAATCCACTTGTGCAAATTCTGCATCTGTTAAAATAGCATTTTCCACAAGTGGATCCATGATGTAAGCAAGGCTGCTCTGTTAATTTTTAGCAGTTTAATCTGACCAAAGACCAAAAAAAATTCAAAGCTAGTAGGCTCAACTTTATTTAAAAAGAGAAGTGCCACAAAAAAATAAATTTCTATGTAAACAAAAAACATGTTCACAAAGTAATAATTTAATTTGGTTAACATGAAATTTAATGAAATTAAATAATAACTATGTAAAACAAGTTTTACAAACTTAACCAAAAAATATAAAAATTAATTTGGTTTAAATATAAATATTTTGTTAAAATAATCATATTTTAAGTAAGAGTATGAAAGATGGACAGTATAGCATCTTTGCTCTCTTTCAACACATCAGGAGGAAGGGAAAAAATATAAAACATGTTTTAAATAGCTAATTTCTTCATATTTTAATGAAAATTATAAAAGATGGCCATCATGTTATACAACCAATATTTTATCACTTTAAATATATGAATAGCAAAAATAAAAATTTTCTAAAATAGCATAGTTCTTAAAATGAGACTTACCTTCCAGTCGTTAGGAAGATTTAAACTTGCTCCAGCTTCTATAAGAAGTTTCAGACAGAAATACCAGCCATATGCAGCAGCATAATGAACTAATGTATTGCCTGATGAATCGCTGGTATTTGGATTTGCTCCTAACCGAAGTAAGTGTGATGCAACATGAGCCTGTCCATTTATAACAGCATGAGTAAGGGCTGTTCGTTGTTTCTTATCTGAAATTTAGAAAATTTATATAGTAAGAATGCACTTGTAATGAATTTTACCTGAAAAGGAAAGACAGACATTAACAAGCTCAAATAGTGACAAAAAAATTGTAATCCTATTTGCGCACAAAAAAGAACTAATAAAACTAATTTGGTGGGGGAAAAAATCGTGAGTCTAGACACGATAGAAGGGAGCATATGATGAGCCTTGTCAATCAATTCAGCCCTGGAGAGATTGTACAAGGCTAAGATGGAAGAATTTTTCTTGGCATGGTCTGTGCTAGTTAACAGGGAAGACTGCTTCTACAGGGCTGGGGTAAATAAATTCAATGAATTTCAAGTGCTGGTCAAGACATCAAAGGTGGATATTATGGGGATATTAGTGACGGGCATCACACAGATACAATGCAGAATTTGAATTTCAGGAGTACAATGTGTACAGAAAGGACAAATATCAAATTTGCTGGGGTTGCAGACCCCCCCCCCCCAATTCACTGCTTGTAAAGTGCACCTGTGATGAGCTTTTTGCCATATCCAATTGTGTGTGTGTGTGTGTGTGTGTGTGTGTGTGTGTGTGTGTGTGTGTGTGTGTGTGTGTGTGTGTGTGTGTGTGTGTGTGTGTGTGTTGTTTTTTTTTTTTTTTTTTTTGTTAGTTGTTAGCAAATCGGCTTCTATGGCCATAATGCACTTCCCAAAGTTTTTGCATTTTACTGTGATCCAAGCCCGAGGCGGGATTCGAACCTGCAACTTTTGGATTGCCAGGCAGGAACTTTACCCACTCGGCTTGCTGTGTTGTATGGCCAGCATTTGGCATCTTAGCAGGCATTGAGCATCCAACACCTGGTCAGATGCTCCCTGCCTCCCATCCCTCCCATTAATAGAGCAAGCTTATCTGCGAAAAGATCTAAACCTCCCAAGGACTTCCTAATTCATTTCACAAATATACGTGGTCTCAATTCTAATCTCAACGATGTCCATTTCCACTTGCAGTCTGCCAAACCTCATGTACTTTTTCTGACAGAATCTCAGTTATTGGTTGATTCAACTACTGCTCATCTCAGATGCCCTAATTATTCGCTGTATGATTCCTTTCGCCTCAAAGGTGGTACTTGTGCATATGTCCGTTCTGATATTTCCTGTCAGAGACTTGCCAATTTGGAATCTCCTCTCTTTGATCTTCTCTGGCTTAAAATCTCTCTACCTCATTGTGTCAAATTCATCTGTTGTCTCTACCGTTCTCCCAACTCCACTAATCACTTGGAGCTCTTTGACTTCCTCTCGTTGCAACTTGACTTTCTCCAGTCCAACTCTCCTAACAGTGAGGTAATTTTCCTTGGTGATTTTAATGTTCACAACCCCAGCTGGCTTCCGTTTTCTAGTCACACCGACCCAGCAGGTCGAGATGCTGAGGCTTTTGCAATTACTAATGACCTAGCACAGATTGTTCATTTACCTACAAGAATACCGGACAATCCTAATCATACAGCCAATACGCTCGATCTTTTTCTCACAAACAACCCTTCTAAGTACACGGTCGAAGTGAGAGCTCCTTTAGGCACTTCAGATCACAACTTGGTGATTGTCTCTTCTCCAATGGAACCTTTATCTCATGGCTATTCCCAACCTCGTGTTGTTTGGCATTACAAGAATGCAAAATGGGATGACCTGCGAGACTTCTTTTCTTCTTTTCCTTGGTCGGATTACTGTTTCAAAAGTTCCGATGTCAACGTTTGCTCAGATCGTGTCAGTGAAATTATTCTTGCAGGAATGGAATCTCACAGGAATGGAATCCTTTATCCCACACTCCACTTTAAAATCTCGTCCTTTATCTAAACCTTGGTTTTCCAATAAATGTGCTAAGGCTGTCCAAGAGAAGAATGTTGCATATCGTAATTGGCTTGTTTCAAATTCTTCAGTTTCATTTTCTGCCTACACCAAACTCGCAACAATTGTAAAGCAGTTATTAATCAGTCCAAACTAGAGTTTGAACAGGCTAAGAGTAGAAAACTTGCTTCTTGCCCTAATGGTAGCCGAGCATTCTGGTCTCTTGCCAAAGCTATTGGCCGCAACTTTTGCCCATCTCTGCTCCCACCTCTGTCCAAATCAGATGGTTCTGTTGTCACTTCAGCCAAGGATAAAGCTGACCTGCTAGCATCCCATTTTTCTTCCAACTCATGTATTAATGATCTTGGTAAAAAAACCTCCCACCATTCCCAACACACTCCATTCAATGCCTCCTGTGGTCTTCCGTCAAAAGGATATCAGAAGGATTTTGATGAATCTCGATGCTAAGTAAGCTCCAGGTCCTGATGGTATTTCTCCACTTGTTCTCAAAACCTGTGCTCCTGACCTTACTCCTATTCTTTGCCGCCTTTTTTCACTTTCGTAATCTAAAGGTGTTTTTCCTTCTGCTTGGAAATTTGCTCATATCCAGCCAGTTCCTAAAAAGGGTGACAAATCCCTCCCATCCAATTATCGTCCCATTGCAATTACTTCTAATCTTTCTAAAGTAAGGGAGAAATCAATTAACCGCCAACTCTTAAACTATCTAGAAACCTTCCGTCTGATCAACGATCACCAGTATGGATTCCGTCAGTGTCGATCCACTGGTGATATTCTGGCTTATGTTACACATTTATGGACTAATTCAATGGAAAGGTTCGGTGAATCACAAGTAGTTGCTCTTGACATCTCAAAGGCTTTTGATCGTGTTTGGCATAAAGGTCTTCTAAACAAGCTTCCATCTTATGGTTTGCCAACTGTTTTTAGTAATTGGTTATCCAGTTTTCTCTCTGATTGCTCACTGAGGGTGATGGTTGATGGCTCTGTCTTCTAACTTCTCCACTAATGCCGGTGTTCCCCAAGGTTCAGTTCTTTCCCCCACTCTTTTCCTCTTGTATATCAATGACCTTCTTCCATTGACTGGAAATCCTATCCATAGTTTTGCCGATGATAGCACATTGCATTCAACTTTCCATTTTGAGAAACCTTGTCCTGCTCAATCAGCTTCAACTTCTCGAAAATCTGCTACCAATTCCATAAATGCCGATCTTCAGGTAATTCTACAGTGGGGCAAAGACAACTTAGTTGATTTCAACCCTTCTAAAACTCAGTCTTGTCTTATATCTTGCAAAAAGGATCCTTCTGCTCCTATGCTTATCTTTAGTGACACTCCAATTTCTAGGCAAAAGGATATATCTCTTTTGGGGATTACCCTGACTTCTAATCTCTCTTGGCACAAGCACATTACAAATATTGCTTCCTCTGCATCTAAAAAACTTGGTTTTCTCTTTCGCTCTCGGCGTTACTTTTCTTCCAAACAGCTGCTCACTCTGTATAAATCGCAAATCCGCCCTGCCATGGAATATTGTTCCCACATTTGGGGTGGTGCCCCCAAAACCTCTCTCAGGCTTCTTGATTCCATTCAGAAGAGGGCAGTTAGGTTAATTAATGATTCATCTCTAACAGAGTCTCTCCACTCGCTGTCTCATAGACGCACTGTTTCTGCTGCATGCCTCTTCTACAGATACTTCCATGGGCACTGTTCTTCTGAATTGGCTTCTATAATTCCCGCTCTCTCTTTCAAAACAGTCCGAACACGTGCCACCACCAGCCAACATCCGTTTACTGTCCAACTTCAAACCCACAGAACCAACTTTTCATCTTCCTCATTTATTCATTCAACTGCCGTTTTCTGGAACAACCTTCCTTCATACGTATTTCCTGAAAATTACAATCTACAGAAGTTCAAGTCCAATGTCAACAAATATCTTCTTTCATCTTCTCAATCTGCAACCCAAGCACGGTACTAAGTACTATAGGTTCTAATACCTCTCGTGTTTGGGGTTCACATAAAAAAAAAAAAAAAAAAAGTGGAGGCATGCCAGGATGTACTTATCTCATACTCGATCCCTCCAGAAACTAGCTGTGGGAGGGCCCTGTGAAGGAAAGGAGAGGGAATAGTGGGAGAAGTATGGGTGTGTGGGGAAGGTACTACTAGAGATGAGGGCATGAGTACGAGGGTCCACCAGGAAAAGGAAGTTAGTAAGACAAGAATAGCATATATGACAGTGCGAACAGTGAATGAGATTGTTTACTTCCACCTGTGTGTAGAATCAATCTCTGACGTTCTTGAGTTTCCTCCGTTGTCACTTCAGTGAGTATGTTGTACAATATCATAGTTGGCCCTATTTTCTTGGGTTGCTCAGTCTTTAAACTTTACTCTTCAAATCCCTTGCAGTCATGTATATCTTGAGGGTTGGCTATCTCAATTAAAATTCCTTTTATTTTTCTCAGATTTTTGATTTTTATTTCCTTCAGTTGTGATTTGAATTTAGTTATCACTGCATCTTTTACTCTTCGCTAGTTTTTATTTTGCTTTCTTCTATTGCTTTTATTAGTATGACATGGTTGCTTTTCGTTTTGGTCTTTTTTCTTTGGCTGTGGGACTAGGGTGTTTCTTACTGTTATTTTGGCAAATGTGTTGCCTTGGGTTAGAACTCTGATCTGGGGCTTCTCATCATTGATATTGTCTTCCTCCTTGTCTGTATCATCTTCCAGTTCCTACGTGGAGCAAACTCATCATTTCTTCACTTTTGGAGGGATGTCTTTGAGCAGGTCATAGTCTTTGGTGACTTACTTGGCTCAATTATTGTGATTTATTTGATAGGATAAGTATAAGAAGGGAGGAGAGATTACTCTGTCTGTCAGTTAGGAAAAAAAATTTAAGGGAGTGCACCTAGTTCACATGGGTGGCAGTGCAATGTTCGGTCAGTTTATTGTGACATAAGCACTGGGAAAATAAAAATCAGAGAAGCAGTGTCTTGTAGGCCTAATCACTCTGATGAGTACAACAAACAACTATACAGAGAAATAAGAGAGAGCCAGTAATGATAGATACAAACTGGTCTGTAATCAAGAGAGTTAATGATAGATACAAGCTGGTCTATAATCAAGTCACAAAGGAGGTTAGGCAAGCAAAGGCAGATTACAACAAAATCTCTGGCAAAGGATGCAAAGAAAAACAGGAAAGAGTTCTTATGTAATGTCTAGAAAGAAGGGGATAAATCAGATTAGTCTGCTTGATATCAGTGGTTCAAGTGTTCATGATTCTGCTAAGGAGCTGACAAACTGAATGAGTATTTTGCATCTACATTCATACATGAGGAATTCTGTAGAGAAGGGGAGGCCAGAAGTTTCACAAACTCAAATAGAAAGCTAAATAATTTTATAATAACTGAGAAAAAGGTGGAGGAGAAATTCATGAAGTTAAACATAAGAAAGGAACCTGGGGTGGATGGCATCTACACAGTTATATTAACAGAGGAAGGAAGCAAGCAAAACCTTAGCCATAATTATGAGAGCATTCTTGGATTCAGAGGAGGTCACTGCAGAAAGGAAAAGGAAAAATGCAAATGTAGCCCCAATTCACAAAGGGAGATCAAACAGCAACACGAGTAATTGAAGACATGTTAGATTGAGTTATGTGCTGGTGAAAGTAATAGAGACTCTTCTTAAGGGCACTTCTCAACAAATCTTGCCTGACCAATTTGATTGGAAATTACAATGGTCACAAAGGATCTGGATGCAAAAAATAATTTTGATATATACAGTCGATTCCGGTTATTTGGGACACATCGGGACTAGTGCATTTTGGCCCGATTACGCGGCTGCCCCAATTATCCGAAGTTTCGCGTAAATAGTTAAAATACAATCTACTCCCCCCCCCCCCACAATTGGTTCACTGTTCAATCAAATCACGTTATGATGGAGGCACCACTGTAAAGTACCGTTCACTGTACGATGTGTAATAAGCGCCGGTCAGTGGATCACGTTTGTGAATTGAATTTTAATTCTATTAAACAGCGATTCTAATTAGCAAAAATAGGAGGAATATTATCCACAAGCTATAAAAGTAAAGATATATTAAGTACAAATTTACTCTTTATTACCTTACCAATTAAAAAATTAAATGATACGTGAAATTCGGAAGAATATATGTGATAATCGGAATAATTAATACAAACTGTAATATGTACATACTAACTAAACTAGTTGACATTTCTGTTCAATGTCATTTGTGGGTGGGGGTTAATATTTAAAACAGTAAAAAGATAAGCAATCAATAACAAAGAACACCGCACACACACACACACACGAATTGCAAGTAACACGATACGCGCAAGTGAGAACGGAGTAACAAATTACGAAGCTTTAAAAATAGGAATGAAGAGAAGAGCCTGAAAATTATTTTTTCTTATATGATTGAATATTCCATAGAAGTGTAAACACATTTCACCATAATAACCCACAGAATTCCAGCTGTCGGTATTATCGCAAATTCAATAAGATCGAGTTTACTATCAGTTTATGACAGATTTCACTAACAGAAAAGCCGAATAAACAGGTGACTGCTAATTGTTTTATGGTTGTGACCTCCAGAAATTCGACCGAACTACGTGGTACGGTTGGGGACAATCATAGGGTAATCTTCAGTGCTGCGGTCTTCTGCCCCGATTAAACGGCATTTTGTCCCGATTAAACGAAGTAAACCCTGGCTATTTTCTTGACTGGGTTATGTTTTTTAAGATTTGCCCCAAATAAACGGCTGCCCCGATTAACCGGTGGCCCAAATAACCGGAATCCACTGTACTTGGATTCCGTTCTCTGTATTCGTTCTAGTAACTCTACATCCTACCTAAATTGAGGTCTCCAGACCGGTACGCAGTATTCAAGGTGCGGCCTGACCATGGCCTTATACAGAGGGATAATCACCTCCTCATCCCTACTAGCAAAATTCCTATATATCATTGACAAGACCTCATGAGCTACCCTTGCATCCTGTCTGCACTGCTCAGAAAACTTCATATCTGACTGCACAATTACCCCTCAGGGCTTTTTCATTCTCCACTAACCTGAGAGTAGTACCGCACAGTTGGTAAGTTACTCTAGATTTACTGCTACCCACATGTAGTACTTTGTATTTGTGAATGTTAAACTTCAGTTGCCACCTCTCGACCCATCTGCTCAACTTTTCTAGATCCTGTTGCAGTAGTGTACCATTCTCACTGTCATTAATAACCCTACCAACCATTGCGTCATATGCAAACTTGGACAGTAAGTCTGATATACCTTCATCAAAATCACTGATAAAAAAGAAAACAAAACGGGCCCAAACGCCGAACCCTGGAGGACTACACTAATAACATTAGTCCATGAAGAGCAATGTCCATTGATTACCACTCTCTGTGGCAATCAATGGACATTGCACTTAGCTGTACATTATTGTTGTTGTTATTGGGTTTAAAGACACAAGGGCAACTGAGGCCAAATTATGTCTATTCATCGTTTAATTGCATGACCCTATCTTTATGGTTGTTAAATTATATACTTTTGTATAGGCCAATACATTTTAAGTATATTAAAAGTTCTTCAATATTTGCATTGTTTCCTAGGATATGAGATAAATCAGGTGATACGTTAAGCCTGGAAACTGATTGAAAAGTGTTTGACCAGATGGTTGAATGCAAGGGACAATCAAGCAGAAAATGGCGGACCATAAGCCGACTGTTACAGGATGAACACTGAGGTGGGATTTCTCCCAATAGTAAGTAGAGATGGGTATGATGCGTATGTCCAATTCTTAGCCTTGCCAACACCAATTCCTCACGTCTGTTTGGTCTGAAGCAAGAGAGCCACAGCTTTGGTTCTTGTTTTATTTGGTAAAGTTTGCTGTTAGTATTCCTTTTCCATATCTGTGACCAGTTGTCGTAACATGCTTTATGGATAACAGGTTTAAAATCAGTGTATGGAACCTGAGGATGTTGTGAGAGAGTGGGTTGAGGATGTTTAGCAGCAAAGTCTGCACTTTCATTTCCCAGAATTCCAGAATGGCCAGGGATCCAGCAAAAGGTGATTGACTGATTGGACACACTACAGGAAAATAGTTGGGAATGAATTTCTTTCAATGTAGGATGAGAAGAGGAGAAATTCTTCCTTATGGCATTGATAGCACTGAGGGAATCCGTGTAAATTATTGCGGGTGAGATGCAAAGTTCAATAATCTTACTAAGTGCTAACTTGATGGCATAAAGTTCAGTAGTGAAGACACTGCATGATAAAGGTAGTGTGGCTGAAATTGTACATGTAGGAAAAACAGCTGCAGCACCTACCATACTATCAGTTTTGGACCCATCAGTATATATTTTACAGAAATCGGAGTTAAGAGTAGCATGAGCTGAGTGCAACTGTCTCATGTTATTGGGAGATATGACATTCTTCCCCCACTGGAGAAAATGTGTGTCATGTGAGGCACAAACATACGTCCAAGGTGGAATAGGTGCAGTTGTGTTCTGAAAAATATCAGCTAAATCAATGTTCCAACTCAGAATAAGATCTTTGATCCTGAGTGAAGCAGGTCGATTTGCATGTGGCTTATTCTCATAAAAGGAATCCCACCAAGTGTGATAAAGATACTCCCAACTGGGGTGCGATGGAAGACTCTGGATCTTAGAAGCATAGAAAAGCAATAATGTTTTTCTATGAAGATGTAATGGAGGCTCGTGGGCTTCAATATAAAGACTTTGCATGGGAGAAGTCCTGAATGCGCCCAGAGCAGTCCTCAGGGCAGTGCTGGATGACATTTAGCCGATCTAATGTGCTTTTCCTAGCTGAGTCATATACGGGAGACCCATAATCTAAGTGTGAACGGATCAGAGATTTGTAGAGGTGAAGTAAGGAGTACCGATCAGCTCCCCACGACATGGATGAGACTGATCGAAGCATGTTCAACTGTTTTAGACAAGTAGTTCGTAAATATGTGATATGTGCTTGGAAGTTAAGCTTACTATCTAATATCAGACCGAGAAATCTGATGCTGTTTACTACTGGTACTGGACAATTGTTTAGCCGTAATTCAGGATGGTGGTGGACAGCACGTTTCTTACAAAAATTGAGTGGTGGTAGACTTTTGTTCAGCTAGTCGATATCCGTTGCATGACATCCAGGATTCAATTCTGTTAATGGCAAGTTGGAGTTGACGCTCAATGGTGTTCATGCTTTGCGATTGGCAGGAATTGGCGAGGTCATCCGCGTACATATAAGCCTCCACAGTTTTGGGGATGTCTCTAGTTATGCTGTTGACTCGAATTGCAAATAACGTTGCACTGAGTATAGATCGCTGTGGTACTCCTTCTTCCTGAATATGGGGTGTAGAAAGTACGTTCTGATAACGGACCTGAAAAGAGCGGTGGCGCAGGAAATTCTGAATTATCTGAGGGAGATGACCCCTTAGTCCTAGGTGATAAAGGTCCATAATAATACCATGTCACCAGGTAGTATCAAATGCCTTTTCAATATCTAAATTGACCATGACTAGATGTTGCTTCATGACAAAGGCGTTGCAAATATTCGATTCAGCTTTGATAAGGACATCAAGAGTGGATCTGTTCTTACGAAAGCCACTCTGATGATCTGTTAAAAGGTTCTCTGCTTCTAAGATCCAGGTAAGCCTCGTATGTACCATTCTTTCAAAAATTTTCCCCATGTAGCTTGTGAGAGATATTGGCCTATAACTGTTAACCAAAGAAGGGTCTTTGCCTGGTTTTAATATGGCAAGTATGAGAGAATGACGCCAGGAAAGCGGATAGGCATTTTCTGAGAAGATTTGATTATAGAAAATTAATAGGATACGTAAGTCCTCTTCAAGTAATTGTTTTAGCAATATGTAATGTATGTCGTCTGGGCCGGCAGCACTATTTGAAGATTTATTTAAGGATTCTTTGAGTTCTGTTATATTAAATGGTTGATTGTATGGAAGTGAGAGCCATGTGGAGAAGTTAATTTTGCGGCGTTCTGCATCTGCCTTGATGCGCTGAAAGGAGATCGAGTAGGAAGGAGAAGCAGATATTGTAGAGAATGATTCTGCTAGCGCATTGGCGATTTCCTTAGATGCCAATAGATCTTTCCCATTCCAACAGAGTATTGGAGAGGGTAGTTGAGTTAATTTTCCATTTAGTGCTTTAATTCTTCTCCAAATGAGTCGTGGGTCAGTGTCTTTGGTGATAGTTGAGGCAAATGAGATCCACGAGTGACGTTTGGCTTTTCTCCTAATCTGCCTTGCTTTGGCTTTAAGTCGTTTGCATTCTATTAGATTATTGGTTGTCGGAAACTTACGGAATTTGTTCCAAGCACGGTTTTTCTCACGCTTGGCATTAGAACAATCTGTATTCCACCAGTTGTTATGGTGGGAGTACTTGTGAGGTTGTGACTTCGTGATTGAATTTTTTGTTGCATTTAGTATCTGATTGGTAATGTAGTTAGTTACTTCTTCAATTGGATGTTTCTGAACATAACTCCTGTCAAACTGGACCTGGGTACAGTAGCTCTCCCAGTTTGCCTTCTTGAACTTCCAGGTGGATCGGACCTCGAGATTTGCAGTTACCCGTGTTTGTAATGAGCAAAGGATTGGAAAGTGATCGCTGTTTAGAGAATTGTTTAGCACTGACCATGACATACTTGGGAGAATTGCTGGTGAGCAGATAGACAAGTCTATTGCAGAAGTAGATCCTGTAGATAGGTTAATATAAGTGGGAGATCCAGAATTTAGTATAATTAGGTTGTTATTATTCATGAATGTCTCGATTAATTTGCCTCTTGTGTCAATCGCAGGCGACCCCCATAATGGATGGTGGCCATTGAAGTTACCAAAAAGGCAGATTGGAGATAGTAGTTGTATAACCAAATTATCAAGTTCTGTATTTGAAAATGGTTGAGAAGGGGAAATATATATAGAAGTTAGGGTAATTGAAATACGTGCTGCCACAGCTTCTAGATTAGTTTTTAACTGAATTTGCCTGGACGGTATGTTTGATTTTATAAGCACAGCTACTCCTCCACGAGCAGGAGACTCCGAAATCCTGTCTTTTCTATATATTTTATTGTTTGTAAATTTTGGTTAAGCTACAGATGATAAGAAAGTCTCTTGTAGACATACTCCTATCGGATTGTATTTAATCAGTAAATATGTCGTCAGAATTGCTTCTTAGTCCTCTGCAGTTCCACTGTATGATATTAGACATTATTTGAGTTTAGTTGTGGTCGACTGTTCTGACTGTTTTTTTAGAAGTGGAGCATTTCGATCTGTCTTGCTTTATTTTATCTTTTTTCGGAAAATAGGGGGGAACAGAATCCATGGTGTCATTTTCATGGAGTTCCAAAATGGGCTCCCCATTATCTAAATGATCATCTACTTCCATACTGTTGGTGGGATTTTCCATTTGTTTTGAACTTGTATCTGATTTCCTTTGCTCTGTGTCATATGGGACCGATTCAGTATCACTAGGGATACTGATTGGGGTATTTGTAGCTTCGCTAGTTTTATTTTGAGGATTTTCTTTTTTTGAATTTGAAAGAGTAGATTTAAGCCAATTAGCCATTGAGGTATTAGGCGGAATTGATACATCTGTTTGTGCTACAGTACATACATAGATTCTAGTGCGAACAGCGTAGGATCGACTGCTAGGCATGCTCAACATAACTTGCCTACGTGCCTCAGGAAAAGTAACTTTATTTTCTATTTTATATTTTTGAATTTTTTTTCCCTGTAATCCATAATTCGCAAGATTTGGAAAAGGCAGGGTGATTTCCCTTGCAGTTTGGACGTGCAGCGGTTACGGCCGAGCAATCAGCTTGAGTATGTTCTTTAGCTCCGCAGATGGGACAAATGGAGTCATCTCTACATGCCTGCTGTGAATGACCATATTTCTGGCATTTGAAGCAACGAACAGGATTCGGGATATATGGTCTAATACGACAATTCAAATAGCCAGCTTTGATTGAGGATGGTAAGTCTGGAGTACTGAATGTTAAAATGATGGTTCTAGTTGGAATTAGATTCCCATCTTTTTTACTCATGATTCTTTTTACACTTGTTACTTTTTGACTACTAAATTCTTGGAGTAGTTCTTCTTCGGAGACTGTAATTAGGTACCACTCACTGATCACACCTCTTGATGAATTTAAGGTTCTGTGGGGAGTAACTGATACTGTCAGCCCTCCAAATGATGTTGTATTTAACAGCCGATCAGAATGTTTTGAGGTGGCTGTTTCGATCAGGAGGTCTCCAGATTGTAGTCGCTTCACCATTTTTGGTGACCCTGCAATAGACTCTAAACACTTTTGTATCAAGAATGGTGATAACTTGCCTACAGGTTGGGCAGATAACGAATGTACCACCAAGAAATTCGGTATCTCATTTGGACATTTTGCTTCCGTTCGAAGCCTTTTTGGGTGAACGCAGTCATGGTCAATGTCGGGAATCTCTTGTCTTGAGCTCAATGGCTCTAAAGGGGGATAACTATTTGTATCCATATTAGCTCCTTTTGGCCCTGGGGGTTTACCTTTACCACCCAGATTACCGGCCCCGCCACGGGAAGGCAGGAGCAGTGCCGCTTGTGGCCAAGCGTAGAGGTTAATATAGTTAGTAGGAGTACTAAATTAAAGAAAAAGGTTCTTTCCTTCTTCTGGGCTCACTTCTTAGTGTTTTTAAGAAAATGAAGCTACTTAATGAAAAGGTTTAATAAGTAAGGGAGAAAACAAAATAGAACCTAGTCGCTTACCAGAAAACACTCTTTAAACGCAGGAGAATCGCTTGGCCACGGAAATGCTTGGCACCTGGGGCCTAGCTGTACATTGACAACTGCAAAGTACTGCACATGGGTAGCAGAGTAATGTTCAAACTGTGTGTTGTATGACATGCGGGGTAACGGAGAATGAAAAAACCTTGGGATAATTGTGTAGTAAAATGTAAATCGGAGCAGTGCAGCCAGGTTGCCAGAGCAGTATATACAATAGTCACACCACACTTTGAGTACTGCAAAGATGTCTGGAAGCATCATTTTAGGAAGGATATAGAGGTGTTGGATCAAGTATACAGAAAGGCAACAAGATTGGTATTATTTTTTTGTTGTTGTTGTTATTTGGTAGCATTAGCAACTAAGGCCATATTGCTCCGGGGATATGCGGTGGTCATTCCCTGACCTTTCCGCATCCTCTGTATTTGGTGGTCATGGGCTCAAACCACGGTCTAATCAAGAAGCGTGTGCTACGCACTGCTGCTCCTGCCCACCTGGCTACGGAGGCACCACACAAGATTGGTTAGGGGAAGAAAGGTTTCCTGTTTCAAAGAAAGGTTTAAGTTTTGCAAATTGCAGCATCTCGGTATTAGGCACCGGCAAAGTGATCTGATTGAGTTGTATATGGCTTTGAATGGTTTGAGCAAGTTAATGCTGATGGGATTCTTCCTCTTGCTCAGATTATGTCCTTAGGGATATAAATTCAAACTGAAGAAAGACAATTTCAGAACAGATGTGTGGAAATTTTCTATTAGCCAGCGAGTGGTTGATTGCTTGAACAAACTCCCATTTATCATTGGTGAAACTGATTGCTTAAAAAAATTCAAGGAAGAACTGGACAAAGTTCTGGAAGAGGGGGGGGAAGAGAGAGAGAGAGAGAGAGAGAGAGAGAGAGAGAGAGAGAGAGAGAGAGAGAGAGAGAGAGAGAGAGAGAGAGAGAGAGAGAAAATGAGTGAGTATTCGGCTGATGTTGTATAAGCTTACTTTCTTGAATCATATGCCATTACTTACGCAAAACCAGTGTGCTACACTGACACTTTAACAATAAAAAACTACAAAACTCAATCTCTTAAAAGCTAAGCAATGAAACCATCTGCACCACAAAACTTATAGCTGGGTTAATACGAAGTCATGGAGATACCAACTGCCCCTAATTTTCAGGAAAACACATTAAAAATAGATTGCACACATTTAAGGCATGCAATGAATTAAATGAAAAAGGAAATCAGGACTTTATCATTATCGAAGATATCTCTAGATAACTGAGTTCTCTCCTTCCTGCAATCCAGCAAATATTAATACTACTAGAGACAACTGATGCAAGAAAGCAAGCTTATAGTAAGAGTAACAGCATTCATCCTATATTTGCAAGTAAGCTTCAGGCTTCTGCCACAATGACAAAAAAAAAAAAAAAAAAAAAAAAACATGCAGAAAACAAAATACACAAATTATGTGCTTCCCTCCTCACATAGATAACTAACAGGTTGGCTATTGAATTTATTCAAATTGTCAGCCTTAACTACCTGCAATGGCAACTTACTGACTAAAGACAAAACTTCCTACAATCTAGTCTAAATCTCTTCACCTGTAGTTTGAATTTATTGTACAGATTTCTGGAATTATTTATACAAGTGAAAATACCACCTTCATTCATTTTACTAACCCTTCTCAGACTGCTTTAAACCTCAATCAGGTCACCTCTGAGGAGTCTGGTGGCCAAGCTCTGTAGCCTACATAATCGGAGTATTTCCTTGTATAGTCGTCCTTTTGCTGATCTCACCATGTGAGTTACTTGTCTTTGGATTCTTAAAAGAAGCTCAATTCTCTTCTCAAATGAGGTCTCCATACTTGAACATGGTATTCCACATGAGTCTTCCAATTGCCTTATATGGTGGTATTATAGCATCCCAATCTCTACAGGATAATGTTCAATAAATCATTGATAGGAAGCAGTGGACTTTCCTAGATGCATGTTTACACTGCTCGAAAACTTTGTATCTGTCAGTACCATAACTCCCAGATCCCTTTCTTCCTCTCCAATTTTTAATTCAATCACACCAATTGTATAATTTATTTTGGGGTTGCTATCCACAACCTTGCGTTTTGCAGCATTATTAAACAGACTTCAAAAATTGAGTTCTGATCAATAATAATGGCACAGCTGGCACTTTTCTAACCATAATGACTCAACTAATCTTTACATCATCTGCAAATTTTGACATTATGCCTTCTATCCTTTCCTTCATGTTATTTATGAAAATGAGTCAATTTGAAGAATATACATTTTTGTCCTACATGCAGCCACCCAGCAATCCATCTTAGAATCTTTCCAGTAATCTCAACATGATCCAGCATATAGCCTTTCTAGGTGGGTGGGTGAGTTTGAGTGAGTTTGATAAAAAATAATAAGAGGATATAATAACATAACTGAACATCTAAGAAAGAAAAAGTATTAATTTATTAAACTGGATTATGGAACTGGGGCACTACTAGTTATAGCAGAAATACCCAGCAAACATAATGAAATACAGACAATTGAATATTGGGTAGTGGAGCTGACCTGTCAAGAGTAATTACAATGGAATAAATTGAGAATGTATGCAAGGTAAAAGAAGACTACCTTAAATTAAATGAACTTAAGATTAACATAAAAATAATAATAAAAATGGTACCTAATGCTGTAGGTCCTGGGACCTTTAACTGCATCTTTTGGGGTCGGCACCCAAAACCATAGCAGCCATAGCAATAAGCAAGGTCTCTGTTTCTGTAATGATGTACCTGTACGAAGCGTAAACATCACAGCCAACCCGACAGAGACCAAAAGGAAGGAATGAAATGAAGAATATAACTCAAAACTAAATAAATAAGGGTGAAATGCATATTTATGCTAAAATAATAATAACAATTCTGTTTAACAAAATTGAATAAAAGTTTGAGTGAATGCAAGGCATCCCATTTGAGAATTAAACACAAAGTAAAGAAAGTGTGATCTTAAAGTCAAGTTTTGACAACTTATTGTTGGTCCAGACAAGAGTCGGTGAAAATAGCTGAACATAGTGAATGCAGAGCTGTATCAGAGGCCAAAGGAGTGGCTGATAGTTTTCTCTGTATATTTATTCAAGCAACCATGAGTGAGGGGGTGGGGAAAGGTGTGAATTGGTCAAGGTGAACTGTGCCCGTGTGACAGGGAAGTAAAAAATTGAACAAAGAAGGCAAACGTGTCAGCATAGGGAGAATCTAAGACTAACAAGGTAGTGTTGAAAAGACAATAAAATTTGTTAAAGATGAAAAAAGAAGCAATAGCAGAAGGATAGCATCTCAATATTGCTTTCAGCTCACCATATTGCACACAAAAAATAAGATATAGTAATTTAGGACAGCAAAAAGTAAATGAAAGAAAGGGAATATAGTTGTGCTCGGGATGTCTGGGGTTGCAAAACCCATACCAGAGAACTATCGGCCGCTTCTTTGGTCTCCGATGCTATCATGTATACACTTCGTAAGTGTACATCATAACAGAAACAGAGACCTAGCTTACTGCTGTGGCTGCTAAGGTTTTGGCTGCTGGCCCCAAAAGACCTAGTTAAAGTCCTAGAACCTACAGCATCACTACCATTTCTCTCTATACATTAAAAATGTTTCCCTCATAGTGATATTTATTCGAGCCAATGGGAGAAGAGGGCAAGGCAATTACGTCACTGCAAATGGAATTAATTATTGACAACTGCCTCCATAATGTTCACCAACCTCGTGCATGTGGTACCCTGGCTAACAATTTGATATTCCATTGTAAATTTTTTTGTATATTAATGAATATTGTATAAATTCAGGTAGTTCCCGACTTTACGAGTTAATTCATTCCTAGTGTGTGCTCGTAAAGCAAAAATTTGTTTCCTATAAACATAATGTTAATAAAATTAGGGGTTCATTATCAACAATGAAATTAGTTATTCAATTTAAAAGTAATGAATTAAATTTAAAAACATTACAAACTACGACTTAGTTCTAAACATCATGTAAGTAGACTAACTTCCTTTACATTCGGGGCTGTACATATTGTATAGTTTTATACTTGTTGTTGTTGTTTAAGAGCTATTGGCACAAGAGCAGCTTAGGCTATAATGCACCTAGCCTAGGTAGCCTAGGTATTATAGTTTTATACCCCCATGACTGTCGTGTCTCACAGTGTGGAAAGCTCGTGCCCATGGATTGTCTATACATGGGGAGTATTATGCCATTTGTCTTGTCCTGTCTTTGTTATTGTTTTTGTTTAATCATAAAAATATTATTTTGATTTCTTTAACATTGCCATTATTGACTTAAACACGAGGCAATTGTCCAGTCATCCATCCAGGAACCAACTGTGGTACAAGTTTGCAACCCTGGACAGCCAGCGCACTACTTTATTCACCTCCATTCCAATTACTTTCTGCTGTTCTTTTTACTACATTTTATTTCTCATGAGCCATTAAGCTGGCCAAAAGCAATATCAAGATGCTATTTCTCTACTATCGCTACTTAATTTCTTCTATTACAAAGTTAAGAGTATTTTACACACTACTTTGTTAGTTTTTGTTTCACCCTCTGCTGGCTTTTTGCGTCATCTCTTTAATTGCTCACTTCCGAGTCACACGGGTATAGTTCCTATTTATGAATTCACACCTTTCCCCCCCACACGGAGCTAATTCAACTGACCTATTTCCACCATACATGAACACTCAGCTCTTTCCTTCGGTCACCACAGACTTTCAGTGTCTTCCAGTCCATACAGACAATGAGTTTTCTTGTTTTGCCCCAAATCTTAGATTTTTTCATTTTATATTTCATTCTTCTTTTTCCACAGGATTCTATCAGCATGAACTTATTTATTTATTATTATTATTATTATTATTATTTATTTTTATTTTTTAAAACTTGGCTTATTGCAGTGGCTCCTATGATTTTCGCTACCAACCCCCTGACGAAGTACTTAAAGTCCTAGGTTGTTTTTATTTGGGTTTTAGGAGCATTAGCAACTAAGACCATATTGCTTTGGAGATATATGCGGTGGTCATTCCCAGCGCTTTCCACATTCTCCGTATTTGGTGGTCACGGTCACGAACCCCAGTCTAATCAAGAAGTGTGTGCTACGCACTGCTGCTCCTACCCAACTGGCTACAGAGGTGCCTAAAGTCCTAGGACCCACAGCTATAGGTACTTACAATAATTATATTAACTGCATTTTATTTCAGGAAATTTTCAACAGGTCACTGTTGAAAAAAAGCCATGAATTAGGGTTGAATTTGAAAGTGTCTTCAATTCTACCCACCAAACATGATAGGAGGGAGTATCTGTTGAGACCCTTGTCGATCAATTCAGCCCTGGAAAGATTGTGCAAGAATTAAGGAGCAGAATTTTTTTTCAGCCTGGTTTCTACTTGTTAACAGGAGAGACTGCTTCTACAGATATGGGATACACTTCAATAGAAAGCATGCAAGAATATTTACTGATGCTATCGAGGCAGTGTTAGGTGGGTCAGAAAACTGCTAGCTAGGAGGGATACAAGGACTAATAGATTAACAGTCGCCACTGGCGACTGTTAATCTATTAGTCCTTGTTAATCGACTGTTAATCTATTAGTCCGGAGGTGAAAGTGATTCTTGCACTGCTTCTATTAGAATGAGCAGCAGCAGCCTGGAAAACAAGATGCAGGGTATTTCAGAGACTGCTGGGAGTCATTGCAGTACAAGTAAACACATGGGTTGTGTTAGGGTAGCTAAGAATAGAAACAGGTGCATGTATACTTGCATGTACACCAATGCTAGGAGTTTGGTAAATAAATTTGATGAATTTGAGGTATTGCTCAAAACATCAAAGGCAGATATTGTTGGGATATCAGAGACATGGTATCACACAGATATAAGGAATGCAGAACTGGAATTTGGGGGGTACAAGGTGTACAGGAAGGATAGACAGGGTAGGAAGGGAGGAGTGATTATGCTATTAGTTGAGAAACACATAAAATCCAAGGAAGTGAAGCCAGTCGACATCGGTGGACAGAGCGTGTCGAGTCAGTTTGGCATGACATAAGCATTGGGAGATCAAAATTGAGAATAGGAGTGTGTCATAGGCCTAATGACTCTGATGAGTATAATAAGAAACTGTACAGGGAAATAGAGTAGGATAGTAAATCAGAGAGTCTTGTAATGGGGGATTTTAATTTCTCAGATACTGACTGGAATTTGTGGGTTGGTCACTCACACGATAGAAAGTAGGAGTGTGTCATAGGCTTAATGACTCTGATCAGTATAATAAGAAACTGTACAGGGAAATAGAGTAGGATAGTAAATCAGAGAGTCTTCTAATGGGGGATTTTAATTTCTCAGATATTGACTGGAATTTGTGGGTTGGTCACTCACACACTAGAAAGGCTTTTGTGGATTTATTGTATGATTGTTTTCTACATCAGCATGTTCGGGAGGCAACTAGAGGGAGTAATACTCTTGATCTGATTATCAGTATTGATTCTTTATGCATTAAGAATCTGCAGATAAAGGAACCACTAGGAGGCAGCGATCACAGTGTGCTGAAGTGGGATGTACTCAAAGAGGTAACTACCATCAAGGATAAAGGGAAGTGTTTTTGCTTTCGTAGAGGTTATTACGGTGGTCTGAGACAGTATTTAAATTCTATATGGAGGACAACAACCCCACTGCTAGGGTTTGTTTATTATTTGGTTTTTAGGAGCATTAGCAACTAAGGCCATATTGCTCCGTCAATATGTGGTGGTCATTCCCTGACCTTACCGCATCTGGTGGTGCCGGCTAGAATTATATGGTGGAACCAACTGATGATGTTACCGACAGCAAATTCAAAATGGGAAGCATTCAAAGAATTTATAGTGGAAGCTACTAGGTTTCCAAGATAAGATATTACATACCAACTAAGAAATATTGTTCAAGGTTTAGGACTAAATGGATGTCAGATGAACTAATGAGACATAATGGCAGATAAGAAAAATGTGGGCGATACATATAAATTAATGGGTGACAGGGAAGCCTATGATAGATATAAGCTTGTCTGTAACCAAGGCACAAAGGAGATTAGGCAGGCAAAGGCAGATTATGAGAAATCCTTGGCAAAGGATGCAAAGAAAAACAACAAAGAGTTCTTTACCTATGTAAACTCTAGAAGGAAATTGATGAATCAGATTGGTCCACTGGATATAGATGGTTCAACTGTTGATGATCCTGCTCAGGTGGCTAACAAACTAAATGAGTATTTTGCATCTACATTTACCTGTGAGGAGTTATTCAGGGAGAAGAATTCCACAAGTGAGTTAAACTCTGGCAGTGAGCTAGATGATTTTGTAATAATTGAGAGGAAAGTGGAGGGGAAATTGATGAAGATAAACATAAAAAAAGGCACCCGGGGTGAACGGGATCTATCCAGTTATATTAAAGGAGGCAACAAAGGAAGTAGCCATAATTATGAGAGCTTCTTTGGACTCAGGAGTGGTACCCATGGACTGGAGCTGTTCAAATGTGACCCCAATTCACAAAAGGAGGATCAAAGGGCGATACAAGTAATTATAGACTTGTTAGTTTAACTTCTGTTCGAGGAATATTAATGGCGGCACCAATTAAAGAAGTACTGCAGGATCATCTAGACAAGACTTCAGTTATAGCTCGGACACAGCATGGTTTTGTTAATGGAAAGTCTTGCCTGACCAATTTCATTGGATACTATGGTGTGGTCACAAAGGAACTAGATGCAGGGAATAAGTTTGATATCATTTTGGATCTTAGAAAGGCTTTTGATACTGTTGCACAATGAAGACTGCTGAACAAATTGGAGCAGTGTGGCATTGGAGGCAAATTGCTGCTATGGATAAAGGGATGGTTGAGTGGGAGAATACAGAGAGTGGTAATCAATGGCCAGTCATCGTGGACTAATGTTATTAGTGGAATCCCTCAGGGTTCAGTGTTGGGTCCATTGTTGTGTTCTGTAAGCTTAAAGTCCAAGTCTGAAGACAATACGAAGGTTGGCAGGGTTGTTAAGGATATTAATGACAGTACGCTGCTGCTGCAACAGGATCTAGGAAAGTTGAGCATATGGGCTGAGAGGTGACAAATGAAGTTTAACATTATCAAATGTAAAGAACTACATATGGGAAGCAGTAACCATAGAGTTACGTATCAACTCTGTGGTACTACACTGACAGTGTGTGTTGTTTGGTTTTTAGGAGCATTAGCAACTAAGGGCATATTGCTCCGAGAATATGCGGTGGTCAATCCCTGACCTTTCCGCATCCTCCGTATTTGGTGGTGACAGACTCGAATCCCGGTGTAATCAAGAAGCGTGTGCTACGCACTACTGCTCCTTCCCACCTGGCTACAGAGGCGCCAACAGTGGTAGAGAACGAAAAGGTTATTATATTATTTGTTTTTTTTTTAGGAGCATTAGCAACTAAGGCCATATTGCTCCGGGATATGCTGTGGTCATTCACTGACCTTTCCGCATCCTCCGTATTTGGTGGTGACGGGCTTGAACGCCAGTCTAATCAAGAAGCGTGTGCTACGCTCTGCTGCTCCTTCCCACCTGCTACGCTTCTGCTGCTCCTTCCCACCTGGCTATGGAGGCACCGAAGGAAAAGGTCCTGGGGGTAATTGTGCAGGCAGATATGAAGTTTTCTGAGCAGTGCAGATGGTCTGCAAGAGTAACTGATAGTGTCTTGTCAATAATATACAGGATTTTTTCTAGTAAGGAAAAGGAGGGGATTATCCCCTTGTATAAGGCAATGGTCAGGCCACACCTTGAGTACTGTATACAGGTCTGGAGGCCTCATTCTCAGAAGGATGTAGAGCTGCTGGAATGAGTACAGAGAAGGGCAACAAGATTAGTGAATGGAATAAAGGGTTGCTCTTACGAAGAAATTCTTAAATTTTGCAAATTACAGTATCTGGAGATTAAGCATCTGATTGAGGTGTATAAAGCCTTGAATGGTTTCAGCATGCTCATTGCTGTGAGATTCTTCCTCTTGCTCAGAATAATCACCTGAGAGGGCATAAATTCAAATTGAGGAAAGGCAGATGTAGGATAGATGTGCGGAAGTTTGCCTTTGGCCAGGGGGTAGTTGGTTGGTGGAACAGACTTCCATCCTTTGTTGTGGAAGTTGATAACCTAAATAAATTTAAGGCTGAGCTGGGCAGGTATTTGGAACTAACAGAGGGGTGAAATGGGAGCAGGTGTTTTTTTTTTTGTTGATCCTGGATAAGCTTGCTTTCTTGTATCATATGCCTCTACTCATGCAAATACTAATGCTAATTACATTCTGCTGTCCTTAATCACTACAATTTATTTCTTGTGTGCGATTACGCTGGCCAAAAGCAATATTGAGATGCTATTCCTCTGCTATCGCTTCTTTTTTCAGAATCAACGACACACTACCTTGTTAGTCATTGATTCTCCCTTTGCTGGCACTTTGATTTATTTGTTGAATTGCTTACTTCCCCATTACATGGTTACGGTTCTTTTGGACCAATTCACACCCACCACCTATCACTCGGGGTTATTTCAACTGATATAAATATACTGTACAGAGAACTATCAGCTTTCATCTTTGGACTCCAATGTAGCTCTGTATTCGCCACACTTAGCTAATTTCACCGATTTCGGTCTGAGCCTGCAGCAAGTTGTCAATAATCTGACTTTATTCCTTTATCTTAAGTTACGTTGTTTAAATTTCATACTGGCTTTTTCCCTCCATTTCTTAATTCAAACTTCATTCAATTTTCCTTTAAAGGGGTTTAATGAGCATTATTTTAGCTTTAGTTTTTTAACTTTACTTTATTTATGTTTGATTTTGATTTTTATTTATATTTCAATTTTATTCCTTCCTTTTGGTGTCTGACGGGTCAGTTATGATGTATTCATTTCGTACGTATACATCATAACAGAAACAGAGACTCTGTTTACTGCAGTGGCTCTTATGATTTTGGCTGCCTACCCTATGAAGAAGTAGTTAAAGTCCTAGGACCCACTGCATTAGGTACCATTTTTGTTATCGTTATTGTGTTAATCTTAGTTTCATTCGATTTCAGGTTATCTGGTTTAACTTTGCAGGCATTCTCAATTTTTTCCATAATAATTACAATTGACAAGCCAGCGTCCCTATCCAATATCCTGATAAAATACATTTGTATACATATACATACACTCACACACTGTATTTTTATATTATGGGAAAGATTATAGTAAGATAATAATATTAAGATATATACCTAGATAGATCTATGCAAAATGCATAGGATAATACACCCACTGCACAGGCTTAGATAATACTCCACTTGCGGAAATTATGATGCCGGAAACTTTGCTCTAGAGACTAAACATGGGTTTCACCACTTCAAGTCTCCAATAAGCAAAGTGGTGGTGTTTCACCGGTTGATGAAAGTCATCTCCCACCTATAGAGAAATTATTGTAGACCAGTTTATTATGTAATGCTTTGATGTTAGTTGCAGAAGTTGAACTTTTGTTGCAGATGGAAGCAATACTGTGGCACTGGGATAGAATGATGTAGGCATGTACTGCTTTAGAGATATTGGATACCCAGTGTGTTTGGCTGAACACATTGAAATTAAATGCATCTCTATTCTTATACATGTTTATATCTGTAATATTGTGGGATATTTTCTATTTTGAGATCCAATTAATTGGCCATGTTATCTGAGGTGTCAGTTTTTCCCACGGGATAGTCTGGATATAGTCTGCAGTAATCCTGAATGAAATGTGGACAGTTAAATATACATAAATCATCCCTGTATCTGAACATTAATAGGTTATCCGGAAATGTTTTTTCCAATGAATATAGATAATAGTTTGCAATTCTACAGGATGCTGGACTTTAGAATTAGCTGAAGCATATGATGCAAGAAAGCAAGCTTAAAGAGCAACAACCAAAAGGGGAAAAAAAACACCTTCCCATTTCACCCATCTGGTCATGCCAAATGTTTGTCTAGTTCAGGCTTCAATTTATTTAAGCTTTCAATTTCCAAAACAACAGATGGAAAATAATGTCAATATCATAATACTATTATTTTGAATTTCCAGGAATCAACTACCCGCTGGCTAAAGGCAAACTATCACACATTATTTTGCAACTGTCCTTCCTCAATTTGAATCTATGCCCCCTCAGGTTCTTAATCTCAGCAAGTGGAAATATCCCACCAGCATTGAGCCTGCTCAAACCATTCATGGCCTTGTATACCTCAATCAGATAAACTCGCAGGTGTCTAGTCTCCAGATGCCACAATGAACAAAATTTAAGCCTCTCCTGGTAAGAGAACACCTTTATTCCTCTCACCAATCTTGTTGCCCTTCTCTGTACTCGTTCTAGCAAATCTACATCCTTCCTAAAATGAGGTCTCCAGACCTGTATGCAGTACTCAAGGTGTGGCATGACCATCGCCTTATACAAAGATATATAATCACTTCCTTGTCTCTGTTAGAAAAATTCCTATATATCATTGACAAAACTCCATGACCTACTCTGGCAGCTTGTCTGCACCTCTCAGAGAATTCCATATCCGACTGCACAATTACCACCAGGTCTTTTTCATTCTCCACCTCCCTGAGTGTAGTACCAGACAGTCGGTACATTTCTCTGGGTTTACTGATACCCATGTGAAGTACTTTGCATTGTCAATATGAAACTTCAGTTGCCACATCGCAGCCCTTCTACCTAACTTTTCTAGTTCATAGTGTATTTACTATCATTAACAATCCTGCCAATCTTTGTAGAATCTGCAAACTTCGACATTAGGCCTGATATACCTTCATCGATATCATTAATAAATACACAAAACAACAAAGGGTCCAGCACCAACACCTGGGGGGCTCCACTAATAACATTTGTCCATGTAGAGAAGTCTCCATTTATTACCACCTTCTGCAGTCTCACACTCAACCATCCCTTTATCCACTGCAACAACTTGCCCTTAATGCCAGTAATCTTCCATGCGCAACAGTATCAAAAGCTTTCCTGAAATCCAAATATATGATATCAAAATAATTTTTTGCATCCAGTTCCCTTTTGACATCATAGTATCCAATTAGAATGGTCAGACAAAACTTTCCCTTAACAAACCCATGCTGTGCCTGAACTATTAGTGCAGTCTTGTCTAGGTGATTCTGCATCACTTCTTTAACCAGTGACCCCATTATTTTCCCCAGTACAGAAGTTAAACTAGCAGGTCTATAATTATTTGTGTCACCCATTTAAACCCCTTTGTGAATTGGGGATTCATTTGCACATCTACAGTCCATGGGGACTTTCCCCTGAATCTAAGGATGCTCTCATAATTATGGGTAATGGTTTGTTTACTTCCCTCGCTGTCTCCTTCAATATAACTGGATAGATTCCATCTGCCCCAGGTGCCTTTTTTAAGTTTAACTTCAAAAATGTCTCCTCCACTTTTCTCTCAGTTATTACAAGATTATTTAGCCCCCTGTTAGAGTTGAGTAAACGTCTGTCCACCCATTCCTTACAGAATTCCTCATGTGTGAATGCAGATGGAAAATGCTCATTCGGTCTGTCAGCTATCTGAGCAGGATCATCAGCAGTAAAACCACCAATATCAAGTGGACCAATCTGATTCATCCCCTTTCTTCTAGAGTTTACATAAGTAAAGAACGCTTTGCTGTTTTTCTTTGCATTGTTTGCCAAGGATTTCTCATAATCAGCCTTCACTTGTCTAACCTCCTTTGTGACTTGATTACAGACTAGCTTATATCTGCCATAGGCTTCTGCGTCACCTTCTAATTTATATGCATCTCATGCGTTTTTCTTATCTGCCACAAGCCTCATTAGTTCATCAGGCATCCATTTAGACCTAAATCTTGAACAATATTTCTTAGTTGGTATGAAAAGCCTAGTAGCTGTCAACCTTTATTCCCTGAAGGCATCCCATTTAGAATTCACTGTTTTTAACATCATCATTTGATCCCACTGTATAGAATTCAAAAACTGCCTAAGGCTACTATAGTCACCTTTATGAAAACAAAAACACTTACCTTTACCCTTGATGGTAGTTACATCTTTAAGTAAATCCCACATCAGTAAACCATGTACCCTGTCACCAAGTGACATCTATCATCTATCTGCAAATTCCTAATGCATGCATCATCACTGTCGATAATCAGATCAAGAGTATTAACCCCTCTGGTTGCCCATCAAACATGTTGCTACAGAAAACAATCCTCCAATAAATCTACAAAAGTCTTG
The DNA here is from genome assembly GCF_048544385.1 of Mastigoproctus giganteus. Classification (NCBI taxonomy): domain Eukaryota; kingdom Metazoa; phylum Arthropoda; class Arachnida; order Uropygi; family Thelyphonidae; genus Mastigoproctus; species Mastigoproctus giganteus. The sequence continues at coordinate 208,813,876 of NC_143580.1, read as the reverse complement.
CTAACCTGCGAGTGACCAGCCCACAAGTTTCGGTCAATATCTGGAAAGTTAAAATCCCCATTACAAGACATTCTGATTTACTGGCCCACTATTTCTCTGCAAAGCTGTTCATTGTTTTCATCAGAGTCATTAGGCCTATAACACACTGCTACTCTCATTTTCCCTTTCCTAGTGTTTATGTCACACCAAACTGACTCAACATTGCACTGTCCGCCTATGTCAACTGGATGCACTTTGTTAGATTTTATGTATATCTTAACTACATAACCCCCCCCGCCTACCCTGTCTATCACGTCGTATCTATCCTTTCTGTATACATTGTGCTCCCCAAATTCCAAATCTGCACTGCTTTTATCTGTGTGACATCATGTCTCTGATATCCCAACAATATCTGCTTTGTTGCCTTGATCACCACTTCAAATTCATCAAAATTATTTACTGTACTTCTAGCATTGGTGTACCTGCAAGTATACATGTATCTCTTCTTTCTCTTAGTTACCCTAACACAGCCCATGTATTTATTTGTTCCATGATGACTGCCAGCAGCTCTTGAAGTCCCCAGCAACTTGCTCTCTAGGCTGCTGCTCGTTATAATAGAAGCAGTGCAAGAATCACTTTCGCCTCTGCCTGCAATTAATCTTTTAGTCTGTTATTCCCCCCCCTCCCCAAAGCTAGCAGTTTTCAGATCCACCATACACTCCCTCAATAGCACCAGCAAATATTCTTGCACCCTTTCTATGTAGGCCTTTCTCTTCTATGTATAATACCTAAAAGTAGGTAGTATATATACCTACAAGTAGGTATTATACACAGAAAAAACTTAGGCCTTTGGTGGCCTAACCTTTTTATTAGACTATTACAGATAAATTTTTAGCTGTTACAGGCTTCAGCAGTTTTATTGCTCTGTAATTTTTCCATGCTGTCTTATTCTGCTCAAGTAATCTGGCAATTTCATTATTCGTCCAACTTGGAATCCTCCTCGCGAAGAATTTTTTAATGGTATATATGCATTCAAGGCTTCTGTGATTAATGTTTGAAAGGTACATCATAATGCAATTGTATTCGCTCTCTGTGAGATATCTATCCAGTCAACAGAGCCCATGCAGCATCTTAAGCCGGTGTAATTTCCTTTTCTGAAATTATAACCCATTCCCTTGTCGTCCACCATAGCACTCAGTGATCACTTCCTGTTACTGGTTCCTGTACCGTCAGCCCTATTATGATATCTGGTTCATGGGTGATGATCAGGTCTAGAATTTTATTTTCCGTTGTACTTTTCCTGACATGTTGATTCAAATAACAATCATCTAGTCGATTTAAAAATTTTTCCCCCATGTCAAGTTTCCTTACCATTTGCTCCAATCAATTAGATACAAATTAAAATCATCCATAATAATACATTTGATGCTTACTTGCCAATTCCATTTGCATGTAGAGGCTCTCATGATAATCTTCACAATCATCTGGCCTGTAGATTACTCTCACTCTCTTTGCTTCCAGCTATCTCTGATCATGCAGATTCTATAGTAGCATGTGAAACACCTGAATCCGGGAAAGCTTTCGTCTTGCTCAGGCTGATTTTGATAAGAGGAATGACCCCCCACCACGATCACCCTCTATCTTTCCTAATCTTCCTAGATACATTGTACATACCATATTGAAACTTATCATCCCCTCTCTCCTGGTGACACCATGTTTCGTAAGCCCTATTATGCCAGGGTTACTTGTCCCAACCAGCACTTCAAATTCACTCATTTTATTGATGACCCTTCTGACATTACTGTATAAACAATTAAGACTTGGGTGTTCTTGTACAGTTAACTACCCTGACACACCGCTTGAAGTTATTTAAGCTTGCTTCCCTGGCATTGGCTACCTGCTAATTATAAGTGCAATGAACCACTAAATCGATTTAGTGGTTCATTGCACTCTCTCATTATTAACCTTAATAGTTCACTTTACGTTTACATTCATTATTGTCATAAAGATTGCAGATATAAACATTGATTATCTGCCTCAAACTTTCACCACAAGAAATTCACACACTGATTGAGCTCTAAAGTGACCTTTTTAAAATAATAATGGTATTTCAAATAAATAACCATTTACTATGCAATATTTGATGATGCTAAATGGTCAATGTACATTTTTTTTTTTTTTTTTTCAATCAGACTAAAATTTGTAATTAATAAAAGAAATACTGAAAAGATACTGCTTTCAGTCCTACCTTTTGCTTCTACAACAGCAGCATTTTCAATAAGCAGCTTGACAATATTCAAATGCCCTCGCTGAGCTGCCAACATCAGAGAAGTCAGTTTATCATGAACAGCACTGGTCTGTTTATCTACAGAGGCTTTATGACGTAATAATACTCTCACAACATCCTATTTATAAAAAATAGTAAAAAGGAATATAAAAAAATGTTAAATTATTAAAAAATGAATGAAGGTCATTTATTCAAATGTGGTGCAATTGTTATATGGAATTGGGTATGTGATAAGAGTGTTATAAAAATAAAAGTACACCTTTTGAGCCCTCTACTAATCAGTACTTCTGAGATTCTAAGATGAATCACAGAGCCGGTAGCAGCACAATACTAGAAGTGTGGCATTGTGCCAAAGATCCCTTATAGAAATACCAATATTTCTGCTTTTCTCCATTGTAAAGCTGTATTAAATTATGTTGATAAGTGATAGAAATTAAATGATATTGATAAGAGATGGAAATTAAATGATATTGTTAAGGGACAGAAATCATTTTGAAAATATGCATACGATGCAAATAGTGAGAGTTGTTGTTGTTGTTGTGGTTTAAAGTGCAATGGCTACTTAGGCCATATTGCACTTATGGAAGTGATGCATACAGTCTGCGTTTGTTGATTTAGAAGCAGTTAAATACGGTTATACAATCTTATTCGTTTTAGAAAGGAGAAGAATTCTGCAAGATTTGAATTTTCGCCTATGATATGGCGAAGTGACAAAAGTTCCTTTAAATTTGACAGAGAATTGAAAGACATTAGTCGAGCATTATTATATAGAGTACAGTCCAGAAGTATGTGTTTGACTGTGAGTGGTGTATGACAATGATTACACTGGGGAGGATCATTTCCTGACAAAAGAAACAGATGGGTTAAATGAGTATGACCGATTCTGGCTCTGGCTAGAATTACTTCTTCTTGTCTGTTTGCTATAGAGCTAAAAGCCCATAATTTTGGTAAGGGTTTTATTTGGAATAGTTTATTATGGAATTGTGTTTGCCACTGAAGAGTCCATTGATCTTTACATATTCTTTGTATATTCATTTTATAATCTGTGACGGGTACTAGCGAAATCGTTGGGGCTGGGCTGGATGGATTTTTGGCAGCATCATCTGCAATTTCATTCCCTGGTATTCCGGTATGGCCTGGGATCCAGCAGAAGATAACCTTTTGCTGATGCTCTCTAAGACGTATCAACTGTGTTTTGATGAGCTTTAATATCGGATGAGTAGGTGGGGAATTGTTTTGCAATGCTAATACGGAACCTTGCGAGTCTGTGTAAATTATGCTCTTTTGAATTGACATATGGAAGATATTTTCTAATGCAAGCTTTATGGCAAATAATTCAGTTGTGTAGCTACTACACTCTGTCGGAAGAGATTGAGAAACTATTTTATCAGGGAGTACCACTGCTGCACCCGATCCACTCTCGGATTTCGATCCATCTGTATATATTTTGGCGAAGTCAGGATAATGTTGAGCATTTTCAGTGTGCAGCTGTTGGATGGTAAAGTCTGATAGAGAGTGTTTACCCCACTGATGGAAATACTTGTCACAACATGGCGTGATGACAGACCATGGAGGGTCAGGATCTATAGGATCTTGAAAGATTTTATCGAAGTGTATATCCCAATCTTCTGTTAGATGCTTTAGCGTAATACCAGCAGGCCAAACTGTCTGTGGTTTGTTTCTATACAGGGTCATATACAGCGGATCATGATGGGTTACCTGGCTTTGGATCTTGATTGCATAGTTTAACAGCAACATCTTTCTCCTGATATTTAGAGGAGGTTCATGGGCTTCGATATATAAACTTTGCACTGGAGATGTTCTGAATGCACCTAATGCTGATCTAAGAGCTGAATGTTGAATAGGGTTGCAAACGAGATAAAACACTCTCCCTAGCAGAATCAAAAACAGGCGCCCCGTAGTCCAGGCGTGATCTAATTATGGTTCTGTATAGGTGAAGCAGTGTGTAACGATCTGCTCCCCATGTTGTCGCTGATAAAACTCTGAGTATGTTCAGTTTCTTTTGACAGTTTGTCCGGAGATATTCAACGTGTTTTTGGAAGTTTAACTTGCTGTCGAAAAATAATCCTAGTAAACGAATACAATTAGCTATGGGAAGAGGATGGTTATTCAAGTGGAGCTCAGGCTCAGGATGCATAATGTGTCTGTTACAGAAGTGTATGGCAGCAGATTTCTGGCTGGACAGTCTATAACCATTTTGTGTCATCCATGTCAGGATGCGATTAATTGATATTTGTAGCTGGCATTCAATATAATGCATGTTTTGAGAATGACAGGATATTGAGAGATCATCTGCAAAGAGGTAAGAATCTACAGTTTTCGGAATGAGTTCAATTATGTGGTTCATTTTCATTGCAAATAAAGTGGCACTGAGAACCGACCCTTGCGGAATTCCTTCTTCTTGGGTAAAGATCTTAGAGAGGGTTCCCCGGTAATGAACTTGAAAGGATCTCTGATATAGAAAATTTTTGATAAAGTATGATAAATTACCTCTCAGGCCAAGAGAATGCAGATCTTTTAAGAGGCCGAATCGCCAAGTAGTGTCAAAGGCTTTCCTCAACATCAAGACAGACCATTAAGAGATGTTCCTTCTTGACGAAAGCATTTCTAATTTTTGTCTCGGTTTTGATCATGAGATCCAATGAAGATCGATTTTTCCAGAATCCAAATTGGTTTTTGTTAATCAAGTTTTGGGACTCCAGGAACCAAGTGAGACGGCGATGTAACATTTTCTCTAGGGTTTTGCTTAGACAGCTGGTAAGGGATATTGGTCTGTAATTTTGCGGAACAGAATGATCTTTACCGGGCTTTCCAATTGCTAGTACATAAGAATGACTCCAGGAACTTGGGAAGGTATGTTCGGAAAAAATGCGATTGAAAAATATGAGCAGTAATGAGAGTGATCTCTGATCCAAATTTTGCAACATTACATAGTATATCCCATCTGGGCCAGCAGCACTGTTTCTTGAGTTGTTAAGGGATTGTTGCAGCTCAAGCATGGTAAATGGTTTATTATAAGGTAAAGCTGAATTGTCAGTGAAATTTAGTCTGGATTTCTCTGCAATTGTTTTAAGTTTTTGAAATGTTTGATCATAGGCGATAGAAGAGGACAACTGAGAAAATGTGGTTCCCAGTGCATTTGATATTTCTGTAGGGGTAGTAAGCTCCTGTCCATTCCAGTTCAGTAGTGGGGTGGATAAAGGAGGGAATTTACTGTTTAAACATTTTATTTTTCTCCAGATTAATCTAATATCAGTATTTTTATTTACTGACGAGGCGAATTTAATCCAATTTTCTTTTTTCGCTTTACGTCTGATGTAACGAACTTTTGCTCTAAGACGTTTATAACTAATAAGATTGGAGGTGGTTGGGTGTTTGCGGAAAAGGTTCCACGCTTTGTTTTTCTCTTTTTTCGCATGGTTGCAGTCTTCATTCCACCAATAATTTGTTTTTCGTCTATTTCTTACTTGATATTGAGGAATGGTAACGGATGCGGCTGACAGAATTTGATTTGTGATGTGCTCAGTAACACTGTCGATGGAACAGGACTGAATAATGTAGTTGTCAAATGATATGTGCGTTCTGTATTTTATCCAGTCAGCTCTTGAAAATTTCCATTTCATTGGATTTTCTGTTGGGAAGGAACAGGATGGTTGAATTTTGCAGATTATGGGATAGTGATCACTGCTATAAGGATCGCTTAGAGTTACCCACGCTATACTTGGAAAGAGGATTGGGGAACTAATGATAAGGTCTATTGTAGAAGTTGAACCTGTAGGGAGATGGATATATGTGGGAGTGCCAGTATTTAGTAAAGTTAAATTTTGCCTGTCTATCAACATTTCAATAAGCTTCCCTCGTTTGTCTGATATAGGGGAACCCCATATTGGATGGTGGGCATTAAAGTCTCCTAGGTAACTGCAAGACAAGATCTTCGATTTCTTGAATGGTATATTGATGATTTGGTGGAAGATAGATTGAAACCAGTGTCAGTGTAATACCATTTACAACGCGAGTGGCAACAGCTTCTAAGGAGGTTTGTAAATGGATGCGTCTGGAGGGGATGCTTGAATCCACGAGTACTGCTACTCCTCCGTGTAGCAATACTCGTGGATTCAAGCTGCCAGCTCTGTCTTGTCTAAACAAGGTATAATTTTTGATTTTGATTGAGATCTGAGGTGTCAAATTCGTTTCCTGCACGCACATTGCAAGAGGTCGGTATTGGTGAATTAATTCATGGATATCATCGATGTTGCTGCGAAGGCCTCTACAGTTCCATTGGATGATCTGTTCCATTATTTGGATTTGAAAGAGGGAGATGAATCTGACTGCTTTTTATAAAAAAGCGTTGTTTGTGACGTGGGTTGTTTGTGACGATCCAGCTTAGGTTTTTCTTTTCTGGGGAAATTGGGGCGTGTTGAATTATTGCTATCTTCCATTTCATCATCTGCATGTAATTCAAGAAGGTCTTGGGTAGTCGTATCGTCAGTATCCATCCTTGTTGAGGGTGGTTGATTAACCTCGACAGGATCTGATTTTTGAGGTTTTTCTGTTACTTTCTTTACCTTGGGTTATGATTTGGGTTGGAACTGTGATAGGTGTATTCATACTTTGATCAACTGTGTTTGGCTTTGATGTAGGCTGTGTCGATAGAACTGATCGAGCCCAGTCTGCAATCGATTTATCTGGAGAGAGTGACACTTCCGTCTGACATGCTACTGATTGGTGAGAGTGGATAATCGAGGCATAAGAGCTATTTGGCATGATTAGTTTAATTTGTTTCCTAGCTTCTTGATAGGAGACTTTATTTTCAGTCTTATATTTTTGAATTTTTTTGCCTATCTTCCAGAGATCACATTCTTTAGAGTATGCTGGATGGCTTCCCCTGCAATTAGGACACTGTGGAGTTTGTGCTTTGCATTCTAACTGGGTATGAGTTGTGGAGCCACAGTTTGGACATGTTGAAACGCCATGGCATGCTGTCTGGGAGTGACCAAATTTCTGGCATTTGTAGCATCTTAGGGGATTTGGGATAAAGGGTCGAACACGGCAATTTAAGTAACCTGCTTTGACTGATGCTGGTAGATTCAGTGTATTGAAAGTTAGAATTATGTTACATGTTGGGACTAAGGTACCATCTTTTCGTATCATGATTCTTTTTGCTTGAGTTACATTTTGTGTCTTTAGTTCTTGTACTATTTCTTCTTCAGACACGTTCAGTAGATCCCATTCAGTAATCACTCCTTTGGATGGATTCAGGGTGTTATGTGGAGTGACTTGTATTGGAATTCCGCTTAACGTGATGAGTTTCAGTAGTTGTTCAGAGAGTCTTGGGAGAGTAGTCTCTATTAACAAGTCCCCGGATTGGAGACGTTTCACCATTTTTGGTGATGATGCTGCATGTTCAAGACATCGTTGGATGATGAAAGGGGAGAGCATGCTAACAGGCTGTGCCGACAGAGAATGGATAATCAGGAAGGCTGGTGATTCCTGTCTGCCTGCATCTTTTTTCATTCTCTTCGAGGTAGAGAAGTTATGGTCGGGTTCACAATTGTCATATTGAGCACTCTTGGGCTCTAGACGTGGAAATTCATTCGTTTCCATTTCTGCTCCTTATAGCCCCGAGGGTTGATTTATCCCCCAGGTTACCGGCCCCGCCACATGGAGGCAGGAGCAGTGCCACCAGAGACCAAGCGATAAAAGATTAGTGGTTAGTGTGTTAGAAAAGCAGTTATATATACAAAAGAAAGGTGTCTTTCCTTTCTTGTAGGAGGCTTCCTTCTTTATTTACAAAGAGCCAGAAAATAAATAACTTTGAAAGTGAAGCCTTTGGAAATCTCTTTATCAACTTCTCTTTAGAAAAACGCTTTCAAATTCGCTTTGTAAATCGCTAGATCCCTCGCTTGGCACTCTGGGCCGCATATAGTGAGAGACTAGTTAAACACCAGCTCCGTGCATGGCTCCTTAAAGACATCTTCGACAGGCTTCAAGGATGGTCAGAAAAGTGAGTTATGTTTTAATGAAAGGTCCTGAACCTGGAAATAGAAATCCCAAAATACTGCATATCATCTACTTTGGGTGTATAAAATCATATGCATTTTCAACCTAAAGCTATAAACTGCATAGTGAATTGTTTAGGTTGCAGATGCCAACAAACAGAATTCTTCCACGAGAAGAACAAAAGCAGTAATCATGTCCAAGTAGTTCAAACAGAAACAGTAGTTGAAAATAACCTGCAAAAAGGAGGTAACATCACTGATGAAGTCATTAAATTAGAAACAATAATGTGTACAAAAATAGGCATATGAATATAGTGAACACGGAGGAAAAATTGCACCCCACACACACAATCTGAGCCTTTGGCATTAAGTGAAAACATCAGCATGGCCACAGAGAATGCACAGAATAAATTAATTACTCTACCTAATATAGAAACTTTAAACAAGATCTAAACAATAATCTATTAGAAGACCTATGCAGTTCAAAAATGATAGAAAAACAAAAGAATTATGGATCATAGTGGAAAGGGTCCTCATAGAATTGCCAGTCAAAAATGTATAAATTAAAGTGCAAAACTCAGAAATGGAACCAGAACAGAATTTTTGCACAGCTGGATAAAATTAGGAAATATGCAGTACAGTGAGGCTGCAAAACAAGTCCCTACTAATTCTGTCCCTAGTGCACAGCTTACCAAACCTGTTATAAATACAAAAGCAGAGTAACACAATTCTAAAAATTAGTGACACCAGACACCTGCTATGCGATACAAATACCTCAAAAATGTAAAAGTTAACAAACAGCCAAAAGGGCATGGGGAACATATACAGTTTCTTCTGGAATAAGCAAGATACTAAAGATCTTTGTCAGTTGGACCTTCAACAGATATCCTTTCATTGTTGTAAAATTTTCTGATTTCATGTTCATCAGAAAATATTACAACTGTTTGGGATAACTGAATATAGTGAGTACAATAAGTACGGAAAGAACATTTATTTATTTTTATTCCATTGATGCTACTGGCCCAAAAGACAAATCCACTAAGTTTGTTGTGGAGTTTTTTTTTTTTTTTTTTTTGTTTTGTTTTTTTTTAGTTGGTGGCACATCAGCTTCTGTGGCCATAATGCACCTCCCAAAGTTTTTGCATTTTACTCTGATCCAAGCCAGAGGTGGGATTCGAACCCGCAACCTTTGGGATTGTGGATATAACATTCTAGATATGTGGCCAATCTTCACAGAGATTGATTATGTATTATAGGGTAATGTTGTCTTAAGTTGTTTGTTTGTTGTTATGATTAGCTATTCAGAATAGGTGAGCATAAACTGCTACCACTTGATTTCAGTCCCTGGCATGCAGAGGTGGGACAACTGCTTTAAACACATCAGTCCTTATAGCACTCTTCAACAATAATCTAAGGCAGTGAATCTAGACAGAGTGGGTGACATAATCCTCCCTTCATTTCCTCCCCAAAAAGTGGGGAGGAAATGAAGGGAGGATTATGTTACATTCTGTGAAGAGTATAATAAACAACTGTACAGAAAAAACATATTGGAACAGGACACAAAATCAGACTGTCTTATAATAGGGAATTAGATGATTTTACCTTTCCAAAGACTCACTGGAACTTGTGGGTTGATCACTCATAACAGTAGCAAAACTGTTTGTAGATTTAATATGAGAGTTTCCTACAGCAGTCATCAAATGTTAGAAAGGTAACAAGAAAAAGCAATACCTATAATCTAATTATTGGCAGTGCCTCCTCATGGGTTATGAATCTTCAGATAAAGATACCAATAGGTGGTAATGATCATAATATACTGATGTGAGATTTGCTCAAAGCTATAACTGATGTTAAGGGTAAAGAGAAGGGATTTTGTTTCTGTAAAGGTAAACTATAGTGGCCTTAGATAATTTGGAAATTCTTTTCAATGGGGGTCAACTGAGTGATATAAGCATTTGCTATATAGTGCAAGGAGACCACAGGCTTTTGATGCATCAGTCAAGAAAAATAGATACGAAAATACAAATTATGTGCCTCCCTCCACATAGACTTTTGAATCCAGTTAACCATTAAATTTCTTCGAACCGTCAAGACCTCAACTATCTGTGGAAACAACTCGTTCCAGTAGTCAACAAATTACAGGCTAAAAGAAAACTTCCAACAGTCTAGTATAAACCTCCTCCCCTGTAATTTGAATTTATGACTCTCTAGTTCTGGAACTGTTAGTGCTATTGTTAGACTATGTGTATATTAAGTGCAATAGCAACTTTACTACACAACCATTTCTGAATAAACAGAATATTTATAAGGCGTTGAGAAGGTATATTTATATACCTTCACAACGAGTTGCCATGATATTGCACTACTTCGAATAAGTAACGCTTCATCTAAGGAGAAGACATCCACCGAAGAAGGACCAAATAGCCCTAAAACGGAGCCATCTGGGTGGTGGTACCTATCTGAGAATAAGTAACGTTAGTCTTCTCCTTAGGTGGAGTGTTACTTATTCGAAGTAGTGCAATATCATGGAAACTCGTAGTAAAGGTACTCACAATATGAGATATAACTTAAAACGATGCTGCCTTATAAATATTCTGTTTATTCAGAAATGGCTGTGTATTAATGATGCTATTGTGATTATATAATGATTATATAGTAATTATATAATAATTACACAGATATAAGGAATGCAGAACTGGAATTTGGGGAGTACAATATCTACAGAAAGGATAGACTGGATAGGAAGGGAGGAGGGGTTACTTATTCGAAGTTAAGAAATGTGTTAGTTAAGAAATACATAAAATCCAAGGAAGTGAAGCCAGTGGACATCGCTGGACAGTGCAGTGTCGAGTCAGTTTGGTGTGACATAAGCATTGGGAGATCAATGAGAGTAGGAGTGTGCTATAGGCCTAATGACTCTGATGAGTATAATAAGGATACTGTACAGGGAAATAGAGTGGGCCAGTAAATCAGAGAGTCTTATAATGGGAGATTTTAATTTCCCAGATATTGACTGGAATTTGGGGGCTGGTCACTCAAACACTAGCAAGGCCTTTTGTGGATTTATTGGATGATTGTTTTCTACACCAGCATGTTCGGGAGGCAACTAGAGGGAGTAATACTCTTGATCTGATTATCAGTAGTGATTCTTCATGCATTAGGAATCTGCAGATAAAGGAACCACTGGGTGGCAGTGATCACAGTGTGCTGAAGTGGGATTTACTCAAGGAGGTAACTACCATCAGAGGTAAAGGGAAGGGTTTTTGCTTTCGTAAAGGCGACTATGATGGTCTGAGACAGTATTTAAATTCTATACAGTGGGACCAACTGATGATGTTACCAACAGCAAATTCAAAATGGGAAGCATTCAAAGAACTTATCTTGGAAGCTACTAGGCTAAACATACCAACTAAGAAATATTGTTCAAGGTTTAGGCCTAAATGGATGTCAGATGAACTGATGAGGCATATGGCAGAGAAGAAACATGCATGGGATACATACAAATTAACACATGACACAGAAGCCTATGATAGATATAAGTTGATCTGTAACCAAGTTACAAAGGAGGTTAGGCAGGCGAAGGCAGATTACGAGAAATCTTTGGCAAGGGATGCAAAGAAAAACAGCAAAGAGTTCTTTACTTATGTAAACTCTAGAAGGAAGGGGATGAATCAGATTGGTCCACTTGATATCGATGGGTCAACTGTTGATCCTGCTCAGGTAGCTAACAAACTAAATGAATATTTTGCATCGATATTCACACATGAGGAGTAATTTAGCGAGGGAAAAGCCAGAGGTGTATTCAACTCTAGCAGTAAGCTAGAGAATCTTGTAATAACAGAGAGTAAAGTGGAGGAGAAATTGTTGAAGATAAACACAAGAAAGGCACCCAGGATGGATGGGATCTATCCAGTTATATTAAAGGAAGCAGCAAAGGAAGTAAGCAAACCCTTAGCCATAATTATGAGAGCTTCCCTGGACTCAGGGGAGGTACCCACAGACTGGAGATATGCAAATGTGACCCCAATTCACAAAGGAGGATCAAAGGCTGACACAAGTAATTATAGACCTGTGAGTTTAACTTCTGTTCCAGGAAAATTAATGGAGGCACTAGTTAAAGAAGCACTGCAGGATCATCTAGACAAGACTTCAGCTATAGCTCGGACACAGCATGGTTTTGTTAAGGGGAAGTCTTGCCTGACCAATTTGATTGGATACTATGATGCAGTCACAAAGGAACTGGATGCAGGGAATAACTTTGATATTATATACTTGGATCTTAGAAAGGCTTTTGATACTGTTGCATGTGGAAGACTGCTGCAAAAATTGGAGCAGTGTGGCATTGTAGGCAAATTGCTGCTATGGATAAAGGGGTGGTTGAGGGGGAGAAGACAGAGAGTGGTAATCAATGGACACTGCTCATCGTGGACTAATGTTATTAGTGGAGTACCTCAGGGCTCAGTGTTGTGTCCATTATTGTTTTCTGTATTCATAAATGATATTGATGAGGGTATATCAAGCATAATGTCGAAGTTTGCAGACGATACAAAGGTAGGCAGGGTTGTCAAGGACACTACTGACACTATGCTGCTGCAACCGGATCTGGAAAGGTTGAGGAGATGGGCTGAGAGGTGGTAAATGAAGTTTAACATTGACAAATGTAAAGTACTACACATGGGAAACAGCAACCCCAGAGCAACATATCAACTCTGTGGTACTACACTGACAGTGGTAGAGAATGAAAGGGACCCAGGGGTGGTTGGGCAGGCAAATATGAAGTTCTCTGAGCAGTGCAGACGAGCTGCAAGAGTAGCTCATGGTGTATTGTCAATGATATATAGGAATTTTTCTAGCAGGGATAAGGAGGTGATTATTCCCTTGTATAAGACAATGGTCAGGCCACACCTAGAGTACTGTATACAGGTTTGGAGGACTCATTTCAAGAAGGATGTAGAGCTGCTGGAATGAGTGCAGAGAAGGGCAACAAGATTAGTGAATGGAACAAAGGGGTGCTCTTATGAAGAAAGGCTTAAGTTTTGCAAATTACAGTGTCTGGAGACTAGACACCAGCGAGGTGATCTGATAGAGGTGTATAAAGCCTTGAATGGTTTGAACATGCTCAATGCTGATGGGATTCTTCCTCTCGCTCAGAATAATCACCTGAGAGGACATAAATTCAAATTGAGGAAAGACAGATGCAGGATAGACGTGCGGAAATTTGCCTTTAGCCAGAGGGTGGTTGGTTGGTGGAACAGACTTCCATCCCTTGTCGTGGAAGTTGATAGCCTAAATAAGTTTAAGGCTCAGCTGGACAGATATTTTGAACGAACAGAGGGGTGAAGTGGAAGTGGGTTTTTTTTTTTTTTTTTTTTTTTTGGCTGATGCTACATAAGCTTGCTTTCTTGCATCAAATGCCTCTACTAATGTTAATGCTAATATTGCACATAATATATACATAGTCTAGATTTGCTCGCAGCTTGAGGCTTTAGCCCTAAATGCATCTTAGTCTAAATACATCATACACCATTAGGCATCCCTCATATTGTGGAGTTATACTTCATAACTGTTTTGCCATCATTGCATCACTTGGGTACCTACCCACCCACCGAAAAAGGCCAAATAGCCCTGAAATACCAGGGTTGTTGTTGTTGTTATTTGGTTTTTAGGAGCATTAGCAACTAAGGCCATATTGCTCTGAGATATGCGGTGGTCATTCCCTGACCTTTCCGCATCCTCCGTATTTGGTGGTGATGGGCTCGAACCCCGGTCTAATCAAGAAGCGTGTTCTACGCACTGCTGCTCCTTCCCACCTGGCTACGGAGGCACCAAAAAATACCAGGGTACCTGCCCACCCACTGATGATAGGCCAATAGCCTTGAAACATGTCTAGAGGCTAGTTTGTGAATTGTTTCGTTCATTGGTGTTCTACTCGTTCTGAAGTTTGGGGAAAGTGTCCAATCGTATCAAGAGGTTAGCGGCGGTCCTTTCAGCTGAGGTTACCCCGTTGTGGGGAACCTCCTTTAGGAGGGAGGTAAGTGATTGATTTTCTTTTGTTTTACATTTCTTTGAAATTTATTTCTGCCAAGTTAGCTATTTTCTTTTTTCGTTTTGCTGGTGTCAGGACACGTGATTTTTTAACTATTCATTTTCCTTAAGGAACCAAGATTAATTATGGCACAGCTCGTTTTTAGAGAAAGAACAGTGGAGTTTCAGACTACAGAGGTTTGTCCAATTAGAGAGGTAGTGCGGGAGTAAATCAGGTTGTTTCGGATCACGAGGTAAAAGGATTAACTCCATTACCGAGGCAGAAATATCAGTTGGTCTTGAAAACAATAGAGGCAAGAGAAAAGGTTTTGAAAGGGTTTTCTATTAGAAACGTAATGATCAAACCTGTGCAAATTGGTAACTACGCAAAGTGGTTACTATTGACAGGTTTCCAGTAGAAATGTCTAATAATCCTGTCCAGAGTTTTTTTAACAAGTTTGGTAAGGTTGTAAAGATTCACAGGAAAGAATATGCGGAATGGCCAGGCGTAGAAACAGGTACGGTGCAAATTCATATTGACATGAAAACGCCCATGCCAAACATCATCGATTTGATGGGTCATAGGTTATTAATAAATTACCCAGGAGTTCAGAAAGTTTGCTGGATGTGTGGAGGTAAAGACCATTTGGGAGCAGAATGCCAAAAATCACGTTGTTTTAATTGTAATGGCACCGGTCATATTACGGCCAACTGCCTTTATAATTGTAAAAAATGCAGAGCTTCCACGCATAAATTCATTCAGTGCCCGGAACGCACGTTTGCCAAAAGAGTTGCTGGTGGAGGAGGACAAGCAGAAAGCGAGCGAGCCGCCAAAAGATATGCCTAACGCTGAGAGCGCGGAAACTATAGTAGCGCAGAGGGGTGAGACGCAGATTAAAGAAATCACACCAACGTTTACAATAGCGTACGATATGTCGGTAACACAATCGGAACACGCAGAACTAACCGAGGATATGGAAGCGGAAAATACAGTACAAAATGTACATAAGCGGGGGAAGAAGGGAGAAATAAGCGGTAAAATTAAAAGAGCAAAAGGGGGAACAGAGGAAATTCAAGAAGAGACCGAAACAAAACAAATAGAGGGGGAAGAGGTATCAATTTTGTCAGGCGGTAAGAAAGATTGCAAAACACTTTCGGGGTCTGATTCGGATTCAGATGGCATACAAACGAGGGAATACGAAGGAATAGAATGGTTAAATGTAGTAGGAAACACAAAAGAATAAAGGGAATATAGGCGAAGCTTGGTGGAAATTGTTAAAACTTGAGGAGAACCGAATTTTCTTTGGAATGAAAACGAGGAGGGTCAAGTAGTTAATATTCAGTTCAAATGGGGCGATTTCGTTATTTCCAATATTAAAAACAAGAATGTTGGAGATCTCACCGTGTTGCTCACCAGTAACAAGTTAAAGTTAAATGCCGAACATAGGAATATCTTAGCAGAAGTTCTAGTAAAGTTTTGCTCATAATGTCCAGAATAACATTTATGTCGTTAAATGTACAGGGTCTGAGAGCGATTAACAAACAAAGGATGATATGGTAAATTAGGATGAACATAGAGGTAAAGATTTGGTTTCTACAAGAAACCCACTTCGCAAGTTTAGCAGACATCCAGCAGTTTCAAAACAGATACCGGTTGTTAGGATTTTGGAGTTTTGGGACAAATCAATCCACAGGGGTGGGAATAGTAGTGGTTCCTCCAATTTTAGGGGCTGTACGACTGGCGGATAGGGATACAGAAGGTCGGGTTGTGGCAGTGGATTGGAGTTATGGGGGCGCACAATTAGACTAATTTGTCTATAGTCCAAATTCCACTTTAGCAAGGAAAACTCTGTTTCAGGGGCTGGGCAACTATATGAGTGGGGGGGGTTATAATGGCAGGGGACTGGAACTGCGTTCCTGACCCCATTATGGACAAAATTCTGGCGGGTACCCTGCATCAGGGCGCCTCCGTAGCCAGGTGGGAAGGAGCAGCAGTGCGTAGCACACGCTTCTTGATTAGACCGGGGTTCGAGCCCGTCACCACCAAATACGGAGGATGCGGAAAGGTCAGGGAATGACTACCGCATATTCCCGGAGCAATATGGCCTTAGTTGCTAATGCTCCTAAAAACCAAAAAATAACAAACAATAACCCTGCATCATGGTACAGTGAATTAATCGAGGTTTGTACTAAATTGGACTTGGTAGACATCTGGAGGGAAAAAAATCCGGGGAAACGAGCGGCCATGAGAATAGCCAATAATTTAGGAACTAGGATAGATCGCATTTATGCAACAAGTCAGTTGAAGGATAAGATAACAATGATACGACATGTGAAATTTGCGGGAGGTCGACAAGTTTCAGATCACATGGCAGTAATGTGGAACGGAGATTTATTTACGAACATTAGTCTGGGTAAAGGCTATTGGAAGCTCAACCCAGCAGTTCTGGAGAGAGAGGACTGGGACTTTACAACAGTTATTAAAGAGATAATAGAGCAAGGTGGAAATGAGTGGGAAATGTTGGCAAAAATTAAAGAAAGTGCTTAATCATTTTATCCAAAATTAAGGAAAGAAACGAACAACGCAGAAATAGACTGAAAGATCTCTTACAAGAAAAAAGAATTTACCAACGGTGCGGGGATGGAAGGGCAACAGCGGAAGTACAAGCGATTATTGACGGTATAATATTGGAAGAAGAGAAAGAAAAGGCGCGAAAAATACAACTGAAATTTAGGGAGGCTGATAGTCCTTCAGCTGCGTCTTACCAAAGAAGACTAAGGCTAAATAATTTAGTCAAAACGGTTCAGGATATTAAAGACGATGACAACACACATTCAACAACGGTAACTATTATGAATAGTTTTGTAAATTACTATGAAAAAGAGCTTGCTTTGCAGAAAAAAGAGAGAGACAACTCCATTTGGACGATTGGACAATTCACACCCGAGCAAAAAGCATTACAGGACAGGGAAATAATTATGGGGGATCTAACTGTGGCTCTAAAATCATGTAAATTAAGCCGCGTGCCGGGACCGAATGGTTTGGGGGTTGAATTTTATAAGAAATTTTGGAACTTGTTAGCGCCTATTCTTCTGGAAGTCTTTAACAAATTTTTTCAGGAAGGGGTTGTACTCAAAGGCTTTTTAAATGCCTATACTACTTTCATTCCGAAGCATGGACGGGATTTAACGAAAATTGCTAACTGGAGACCTATAACGTTGACTAATTGTGACTACAAAATATTTGCAAAGATTTTGACAACTAAGCTAAAACGGGACGTAACCCAGGTAGTTAGAAGCACACAGTGCTACGGTATACTGGGGAGGCGGATAGAATATAATCTTTGGCTATTAAAAGATATATTAGAATATCAGAAAAGAAAGAGTTACAATTTAGCGTTAGTGGCAATCGACCTAGAAAAGGTTTTCGATAGAATCAACCACAACTACCTTTTCTCTATAATTAAAGATAGAACATAGGATCTAAGTTGTTTACAGTCCTGAGAAATCTATATACATGTAGTAGCACAAGACTTTTGATAAATGGAGAAATTTCGAAAAACATTAAAATTGATAGGGGAGTAAAACAAGGATGTCCACTTAGTCCTTTGTTATTTACGTTAGCACTGGAACCACTACTGGGAAGAATAGACAGAACTGAGGCCATTCAGGGGGATACCGTTGCCAAAGCCGGCAGAGCAGTGTAAATGTATAGTGTATGCGGATGATGTTACCGCCACTCTCACTACGAATTATGTGGTGGAAGAATTTATGTCACTCGTTACTTCTTTTAGTAAGAAGTCGGGGTTAAACATAAACGAAGACAAGACTAGGATCAAATTGCTAGGGGAATGGGTACATCGGCCTTTACCACAACGAGAAGTGGAGTCGGATAAATCGATCCAAATATTGGGAGTTCCGTTTAGAGAGAGTCCCATGCTACCCGTAGGAGGGCTCATCACTAAAATACGGGAAAGTTTAAAAGAGTGGGAAATGGGACAATTTTCTTTTAAGAACAAATCCATTATTGTCAGAACCGTAATTCTTCCTATGATCTTATGCAAGGCGTTTATAACAGGAATTGCTAGGACAATGAGACAATTTTACGTTCCAACATTTCAGTTTCTATGGGGAGGAAAACGGCAAGAGATAGCGCAGAAATTTTTATTTTTACCGTGGGAAGATGGGGGAATAAGTATTCCAAAACTTAATTTGAGGTGTAGCTGTAAGAGACTGCTGGATGTGGCTAATATGGTGCAATCTAACCATTTAGTAGCAGTACTGATAAAATATTTTATGGGATTTAATACAGCCTTAATTAAAGGCGGCAATTATCTAGGGCCAAAAGCAGAGACAATTCCTATATATTACAAAAAAATTCGGGATATGTGCACACAGTTAAGGGAGAAAGATATAGATCCTTTTAAGGGTGGTTTAAAACAAACCACTCTACTGGACACTGCTTAACTCAGAAAATCCAGAAAAGCCAAATTTAAAAAACCCTAATGCGCAATTGTTTTTTAAAATTCTAAAAATTGGCGGAAACTACCCATCGCGTATTGATTTTTCATGAAGGGTTGGTTACGGAAATATACCAGTGAATGATATTACGTATAGATTTAGTCAGACAGGCAACAGATTATGCGAATTTTGTACCGAAATTGAAACAGGGTACCATTTATTTTATTACTGTCGATTCGCGCAGGAAGTTTGGAAAAGAATTTGTAGATTTTTGAGGATAAGACAGTTCACACTACAGGAGGTAATTTACTTGCAATTCGATCATCCCTTGGGCAAGAAAAAAATTTTCACGATATTTTTAATTACAGAGGCAAAACAGAAAAGGTTTGGGACCTTTAGGGGATATCTTTGGGACTTGAAACAAACAATGTCTGCTTCCATGCAAAGGTTTTTACAGTTGGAAAAATGGTGTTTAGGGTCTGATAAGTTTCTGAAAATGTGGGGAGAGCCACCTCTTCGGTACAGTTTGGTTGGAGATGAGGTTCAACTTAAGTACTGGTTTTAGTTATTTGGAGGGAAAAAAAAACACACACACACACACCTGTGTGTTTTTTTCGTTTATTGCAAAATTCAGTTTTCTTCATAAAAATGTAGATCTCTTAGGCTCTCATCAAAACAGTTCCATGATATAAGTTTAAATTTTATAACTCATTTGTTTGGATTAATAGACCTGGTCCAATCGATTATTTTTCACATTAAATTCACAAATAGCTTTGAAATGATCGTCTGAATTAAGATTTTTCATGATTTAGGTTTGGATTTTATAATTCATTTGTTTGATTTAATAGATCTGGTCCAATGGGTTTTTTTTCACATTAAATTCACAAATAGCCCTGAAATGGCACCAGGGGAAGCCTAATGATGTCCGGAGTTTCCAAGAATAAGTAACAACAGTCTTCACCACTGGGGAAGCGTTACCTATTCGAGGTGTTTATGAGTTTTTGAGTGGTGTGAGTTGAAGGAGTTACTCTCCCTTTCATTCTACTACACCGTTTCCTTTCCTCTTCCACTCCTACTATTATTTTCCCTCTACCTTTCTGCTTTTCTAAGTCTAATACAAACAAGTGGATAGTCGAGTTATTATATTATCCCACACAAATACAAAATAGCCCTGAAACAGCGCCAGGGGGGAGCCTGATGATGTCCGGAGTTTCCAAGAATAGGTAACAACAGCCTTCTCCACTGGGCAAGCGTTGCCTATTCGAGGAGTTTATGAGGTTTTGAGTGGTGTGAGTTGAAGGAGTTACTGTCCCTTTTATTCTTGTACACCATTTCTTTTCCTCTTCCACTCCTACTATTACTTTCCCTCTACCTTTTTGCTTTTCTAAATCTGGCTATTTGGCGACTTATTATCCCACACACACACACATATACAAAATAGCCCTGAAACGGTACCTACCCACCCACCGAAGAAGGGCCAAATAGCCCTGAAACGGCACCAGGGGGAGCCTGATGATGTCCGGAGTTTCCGAGAATAGGTAACAACAGCCTTCTCCACTGGGGAAGCATTGCCTATTCGAGTTTTTGAGCAGTGTGAGTTGAACGAGTTACTGTCCCTTTCATTCTTCTACACCGTTTCTTTTCCTCTTTCACTCCTACTATTACTTTCCCTCTACCATTTTGGTTTTCTATGTCTAATTGGGACAAATGAATAGTCGAGTTATTATCCCTCACATATACAAAATAGCCCTGAAACGGTGCCATCTGGATGGTGGTACCTATCTGAGAATAAGTAACATTACTCTTCTCCTTAGGTGAAGCGTTACTTATTCGAAATAGTGCAATATCGTGGAAACTCGTTGTGAAGGTATTCACAATATCAGATATAATTTAAAACGATGACGCCTTATAAATATTCTGTTTATTCAGAAATGGCTGTGTATTAATAATGCTATTGCACTTAATATATACACAGAGTAAATTTGCATGCAGCTTGAGGCTTTAGCCCTAAATGCATCTTAGTGCTATTCTTAGTTTATAGCAAATTTCACCTTCATTCATTTTACTAACCCTTTATCAGAGCCTTACAAACCGCACTCAGGTCCCCTCCAAAGTACCTGGATGTTAACTTTCTCTCTCTCTCCCAATCTTTACATTGTCTGCACATTTTGACATCACACCCTCTATCCCTGTCATTCATGAAAATAGAGGGGTACCCTTTTGCTGATCTCACCATAAAAGATTTCTGTTTGGACCCTTTCAAGACACTCCTCTCTCGTTTTTTTTTTTTTTTTTTTTTTCAGATGAGGTCTCCATACTTTTGGATACAGTACAGCAGGCCCCCGTTATAACGCGGTTCGCTTTACGCTGATTCGCTATAACGCTGTTCTTATATTATAACCCGTATCTGACTATAACGCTGTCACAGATCACTATAACGCTCTTTTACAGATTACATTTTTGACATATTTAACGAAATCGTTTCATTTGATGGAGTCGATAGCTTGAAAATGAATAGCAAAACAGCATTAAAACGTTTCCCACGCCGACTTGAGCAATTTTCCCACGCTCAGTGAAATTTTCTCTCACGCTAATTTAAGTAGTCACTTGTTACGTAGTTCCGAGATAAACATTTTAAAAAATGATCAAATATATTGCTTGTAATATTTGCGTTATATGCATTTATCCGAAGTCTAGTTATCACTCAGTACAGTATTAGACATCGTGCGTAACGGACAGTTTACTTGAACATTGTATCATAATTAATTCAACCAACGCAGTTATATTTTCGAAGAGCTAATAATGACCGACAGGAATGAAAATGCAACAACGTCTGGGCGCAGTACGAAGACTATAAATGTAAGAAAAAGACTGAATTTGAAAATTAAATTAGACGTTTTGAAGCGAATTGATTCCGGTCAACGACAAGCGGATGTGTGCCATAATTTAGGACTCGCAAATTTAACTGTAAGAACAATTATGAAAAAATAAAGAATTAATTTTAGCAGCGGGAAAGATAGCTGTTCCACTGCAAACAACTAGGACTAGACCGGCTATTAGGATTGAAATGGAAAGACTAATTTTTTTGAAGATAATATTCCAATGCAGAATTCAGTTAAGTTAAATATTAAAAAAAGAGAGAGAGAAAGAGATTAGCCAATACGATGATCTGAAGAAAACTCGTCTAAAAAAAAAATGTGGAACCATTTAAAACTGGTAGAATAGATTTAAAATCCCGGGAGAAGCCGCTAGTGCAGATTAAGGAGCCGAAACTTTCAAAAAAGAACTTGTTAAAATTATTGAAGAGGGGTATTATGTGTTATACTTCTCAACAAGTTTTTAACATAGATGAAGCAGGACTTTTGTGGAAACGAATGCCTAAAAGAAGTCTCATATTGAAAGAACAAAAAACATGCCAAGTTTCAAAGCGGCGAAGGATCGGTTGACTTTATTGTTGGGTGGTAACGCTGCGGGCCATTTAAAATTAATACCCCTTTTAGTTTATTTGGAAGAGGGCCAAAGTTCAACTCAAAATCCACACATTTTTCATGATTAAATTCATCCATTAAATTAAATCAATTAAATTCATTATTTTAATTGGAATTTTGTTTACTTTTGAGACGCAAGTAGTTACCACATAATTATACGTATGTAATGCAGAATATTTTATATGTGCAAATATTTGAATATTAAATATTTTGACTGACATTTGTGCATCTTTTCATTACCGTTTATTATTGATTAGGAAATATCCTATGGCACCGACCGCAGCTCACAAATACATATGTTACCTTATGGGAAAGCGGCGCTCGCTTAGCGCGGATTCACTTAGCGCTCTGTTTTTCTGGGACGAATGATCAGCGTTAAGCGGGGGTCACCTGTATTCCAAATGTGGTCTTACAATCTTATAAAATGGGATTATGACCTCCTGTCTCTACAGGATACTGTTCACTGAATCATCAAAAGGACACCATGGGCTATCCTGGCTGCCTGTTTACAATGTTCAGAGAACTTGACATTTCCTGCTATCACAACTCCCACTTTCTTCCTCTAAATCCTCAAGCAAGTTATTTTAGGATTGCTTTCCTTAAAACTTAAACTTTGCTACATTAAAACACAGCCACCACTTTTCTGACCATTCTTGAAGACTGTTCAAGTCAACCTGAAGGAGCACTGCTTGGCACTGATCACTAACTCTCTCTCTCTCTCTCTCTCTCTCTCTCTCTCTCTCTCTCTCTCTCTCTCTCTCTCTCTCTCTCTCTCTCTCTCTCTCCCCCCCCACCCAATCTTTACACTGTCTGCAAATTTTGATCACACCCTCTATCCCTGTCATTCATGAAAATTAGGAACAATTGAGGCCCTACTTCTGGCATACACCACTCTGAAGAATATCCATTAATCACAATCTTCTGCCTGCAGCCACCCTGGGTCTTACGATCTTTCCAGTAATCTTAACAGTAGGGCTTATACAGTAACCCATCATGGTTTTTGGTTTGGTTTTTTTTTTTTTTTTTTTAAGGAGCATTAGCAACTAAGGCCATATTGCTCCGGGATATACAGTGGTCATTCCTTGACCTTTCCGCATCTTCCGTATTTGGTGGTGACGGACTCGAACCCCGGTCTAATCAAGAAGCGTGTGCTACGCACTGCTGCTCCTTTCCACCTGGCTACAGAGGCACCCCAACCAATCATGAGGGACTGAGTCAGATGCCTTACTAAAATCCAAATAAACTATGCCGAAATTGTTTCCCATGTCCAACACATGAGTAACTGTGACAAAATTAATTACATAAAATGATTTTCCCTTAATAAAACCCCATCGTATGTCATACAGAATGACATTACTATATAAATGTACCTCGATTGCACTCAATCATTTTCCTATCACTGAAGTCAGCCTAACTGGTCTGTAGTTATTGACCTTCACTCTTACAACCACCTTCAAGTATTGGCAAAGCATTCATACTTCTTCAAACCAAAGGAAACTCTCCTCAGTACAATTATGCCCTCAAACTTAACCATAATGGTTTAATACACTCTCTGGCTGCCTCCCTCAAAATTATTGGGTATATGCCATCAACTCCAGGATCAACTTGCAGATATAGGGTATGTAATAAGCTCAGTGCTTTTCCTCACTCAACCTTTCCCATGCATTAGCATTACCAAGGGCAAATAATGCAAGAAAGCAAGCTTATATATATATAGCATAAGCCAAAACACACACACACACACACCTCATTTCACCCATCCAGTCGCTCCAAATGTTTATCTAGTTCGGCCATCAATCTGTTTAAGCTATCAACTTCTACAAAGACAGATGGAAGTCTGTTCCAGCAATCAACAACCCACTGGCTAAATGCGAACTTCTGCACATCTATCCTATACCTGTCTTTCCTCAATTTGAATTTATGCCCTCTCAAGCGATTATTCTGAGCAAGAGAAAGGATTCCATCAGCATTGAGCATGCTCAAACCATTCAGAGCTTTATACACCTCAATCAGATTACCTCGCAGGTGTCGAATGTCTAGAAACTGTAATTGGCAAAACTTAAGCCTTTCTTGATAAGAGCAACCCATTGTTCCATTCACTAATCTTGTTACCCTTCTCTCTACTCATTCCACCAGCTCTACATCCTTCTTCAAATGAGACCTCCAGACCTATATACAGTACTCAAGGTGTAGCTTATACAAGGGGATGATAATCACCCCCTTATCCTTGCTAGAAAAATTCCTGTATATCATTGACAAGACACAACAAGTGACTCTTGCAGACCATCTGCATGGCTCAGAAAACTTCATATCTGCCAGCACAATTACCCCTAGGTCCTTTTCACTCTCTACCACTGTCAGTGTAGTATCACACAGTTGATACATTACTCTGGGGTTACTGCTTGACATGCAGTACTTTACATTTGTCAATGTTAAACTTGCCACCTTTCAGCCCATCTGCTCAACTTTTCTAGATCCTTTTGCAGCATCATACTGTCATTAACAACCCTGCTGACCTTCATATCGTCTGTAAACTTGGCCATTAAGCCTGATATATCATCATCAATATCATTAATGAATACAAAAAACAACAATGGATCCAACACTGAACCGATGGAGACTCCACTAATAACATTAGTCCACGAAAAGCAGTGTCCAGTGATTACCACACTCTGTCTTCTCCCACTCAACCATCCCTTTATCCATAGCAGCAATTTGCCTCCAACACACTGCTCCAATTTGTTCAGCAGTCTTCCATGTGCAAAAGTATCAAAAGCCTTTCTAGGATCCAAATATATGATTTCAAAATTATTCTTTGCATCTAGTTCCTTTGTGAATACATCATAGTATCCAATCAAATTGGTCAGACAAGACTTTCCCTTAACAAATCCATGCTGTGTCCAAGCTATAATTCAAGTCTTGTCTAGATGATCCTGCAATGCCTCTTTAAACAGTCCAACGCCTCCATTAATTTCCCTGGAACAAAAGTTAAACTAACTGTCCTGTAATTATCTGTGTCTCCCTTTTTTCCTCCTTTATGGAATGGAGTCACATTTGCAAATCTACAGTCCATAGGTACCTCCCCTGAGTCCAAGGAAGCTCTCATAATTATGGCTAAGGGTTTGATTATTTCCTTTGCTGCCTCTTTTAATATAACTGGATAGATTCCATCCACCCTATCTGCCTTTCTTATGTTTACCTTCAACCATTTCTCCTCCACTTTACTCTCAGTTATTACAAGATTATCTAGCTTACTGCCAGAGTTTAATACACCTCTCGCATTCCCCTCCCGGAATAACTCCCCATGTGCGAATGTAGAGGCAAAATGTTCATTTAGTTTGTTAGCTACCTGAGCAGGATCATCGACAGTTGAACCATCGATATCAAGTGGACCAATCTGATTCATCCCCTTCTTTCTAGAGTTTACATAAGTAAAGAACTCTTTGCTGTTTTTCTTTGTATCATTCGCCAAAGATTTCTCATAATCTGCCTTTGCCTACCTAATCTCCTTTGTGACTTGGTTACAGACCAGCTCTGTGACCAGGTTACAGAGCACAGTGTATAAACAATTGAGACAACACATTCTGTGGGTAGGTGCCTCCGTAGCCAGGTGGGAAGGAGCAGCAGTGCGTAGCACACGCTTCTTGGTTAGACCTGGGTTCGAGCCTGTCACCACCAAATACGGAGGATGCGGAAAGGTCAGGAAATGACCACCGCATATTCCCGGAGCAATATGGCCTTAGTTGCTAATGCTCCTAAAAACCAAATAACAACAACATTCTGTGGGTTTTCCTTAGAAGTTTCTCTATAATAAAAAAAATAAATAAATAAAAAAATAAATAAGTATAAAGACCAAGGTAAAATTTACACAAATTCCAATAGTCTTGAAGAATGCCAACTCTTCACATGGTGCCAAAGGCTTTTTTTCCACATCAAGACTCACCATGGCTAAATATGCTTTTCTAATTAACAATTACAGATACTTGACTCTGTGTTGATCACCATGTCCAGTGGGGAGCCTCCGTAGCCAGGTGGGTATGAGCAGCAATGCATAGAACACGCTTCTTGATTAGACCGGGGTTCGAGCCCGTGAACACCAAATACGGATGATGCAGAAAGGTCAGGAAATGACCACCACATATCCCCGGAGCAATATGACCTTAGTTGCTAATGCTCCTAAAAACCAAATAACAAACAAACCATGTCCAGTATAAATCAGTTTCATTTGAAACTACAGTTTTCATTCATTACGTTTTTAGTTTCAAAAAACCAAGTGAGCTGCTTAGGCATAAATTTTTACCTGCCTAATCAACTTTAAAGAAAGATTGGTCTTTAATCTTTTTTAAGTTTTTAAAGTTTTTAGCCTTCCGAAAGCCCCGCTTTTGGAAGGCTAAAAACACCTGAATGCTAACAAGATTTCACATATGTTTTCCCAACAATATTAGATTATAAAAAATCAATAGAGAATTCAATGCTGTTTAATTTAACTATTTTATCATGATGTTATACCTGGACCTGTACCGCTGTTGTGTGGTCTGCATAAAGACTTAAAGCTTGTGTGCTACGAAAGGCTGACTGTACGAAAGTGAAAAGTTGGTGTTAAAGTTTATCTTATATCATTCCATTACAATTTTGGTGATTTGAAAAGAGGGAGTAACTGACAATACTTTATAGAAGATTTCTGCATGGGCATTTGCAATATTTACTGTGCATATGTCCCACCCATTCCTAATAAAAAGTGAAGAGCATGTTGGCATGTATTTATCACTTAATTTCTGGATTATTTTGAATATTAATCTGTTATCTGTATGCTTGGTAACACCTGATGCAAAGCATATCTAGGAGAGTCTTTTTTGGCTATTCATCTTATTTGTCTTGTCCTTAGTCTTAATCTTTTGTAATTAATCAGGTTTTGAGTTGATGTATACTTATAAAAAAATATTCCACTCTTTATTAATTTCTTGTTTTGCTTTATTACATGAATTATTCCACCAATGGTTAGTATGAGTGCATTTTTGATTAGACAATTGCATTTTTGCCTTGTTAGATGCTCATCATTTGCATGGTAATATGCTCTGTGACATTAACTATTGACTTAATCCGGATGACTTGGTCATTCAGGGCGATACTGGTAGGGAAGGTTTTCCAGTATGCTTTGGAGAATTCAATCTTTTTATTTGTTGTTCTATACATGCCTGAACTGTCATTTGAAATTTACAAATGATGGGAAAACGATCACGATTACCACCAAATGGGACATTTAGTAATGTCCATTTTATGCATGAAGATGGGAGGGGGTGTATATATATATAGATAGATAGGTTAACAGCTGTGGAATATCCCATTGCTGTGGAAATATATATGAGTATTTCATCATGTATTTAATTGGTTTAATAAGTTCAAGTTTTGTTGATTTAGAACCAATTTAATGATCTTCCCTGTGTTATCCATATGGAGAGAGAGCCCTAAGATGGATGGTGCACATTAAAGTCACCTAATAAACAAAAAGAAATGTATCAAGTTCTTTGGTATTACAGGCATAATTCAGTGAAAGGTAAACTGATACTATCATTACAGTAATTACAAGGATAATACTGAAGGTAGCCACTTCTAGAGAGGTTTGTACTGGAATGTATTTTAATGGGATTTTTGTGTGTACCCGATGTGATATCCCTGCTTGTGCTGAGGAGGATTTTTCTGTCTTTTTCGAATATTATGCAATTTTTAATCTTGAAGTAATAATCTGCAGAGTTAAGTTCATCTCTTGAAAACAAATAGCTATGGGATCATACTGGAAAATTATATCATGGATACCATCAATATTCTTACACTAACCTCTGAAGTTCTGTTGAATGACATACTTCATTATTTAGTTTTGGTAGAAGATGGTTCTGTTTGTTTTTTATTAGTTGCTCGCTGCTTGCAACAGTATTATATTTAGTCCTTTGTCTTCTAGGAAAAATGGGCATCCAAATTTTTGCTATCTGCTGTATCTGCATTAATGTGAATAGGACATCAGTCTCCACGTTCTCTTGGCATGCAGATCAAGTACTATATCATCTTGTTGACATTATCCCTAGCCACACTACTTGGATGTTGTTTCACTCCAATGGTCTCCAAGTTGTGTGGTTTTTCATTTGCTTCATTGATTAAGGGGATTTCAGAAGAAAAATGTGATTGGAGTATCATTTGCTTTATCTATCACATGCGATTTAGCTGATGTTGATTTCAGAGTACCAATTGAGCCCATTCTACAACTGAGATGTCTAGTTGGATCAACACATCTGTTTGATATGCAACAGCTCTAACGATTGTGGGCAGTGGAGGCATATGTGTATTATGGCAGAGCTAACGTGGTTTTTTACCTCTTAGTACAACACTGTGTTCTTATTCTTGCATTTTTCGCATTATGGAAATATTGCAGTGTATTCTGTGGTTTTTGGATCTGCAGTTGGGAAATGTAGTTACATCTCTACATTGTTTGGAATGGCCAAATTTTTGGCATTTTTAATGTTAAGGAATTTGAGTTGTGTGGGTGACCATGAGAGTGTAAATATCTGGCTTTGATTGAGATTTTCCTGTTTGGAGTACTGAATGTCAGAACGACATTACTTGCTGGTACAAGTTTGTCATATTTCCAAATCTTAATTATTCTAACTTGTATTACTTTTTATTCCTGTAATTCCTTGACTATTTCCACTACATTTAATAGATCTCATTTTCTTATAACTCCCTTGGAAGAATTCGGTGTGGGGATGACCTGTACTAGAATTCCACTTAAGAAGGAAAGTTTTAATAATAGTTCTTAGCACCTTGGTTAAGTGGTTTTATGTTCTAAACATCTCTGGATGGTGAAATCAGAGAGCTTGCTCACAGGTTGGAATGACAAGAATAGTATTGGGAAAGCTGTAAATTCTAATTGATATAAATCTAAGTTCTTGTCCTTTCCACTCATAACCAGTTTCATGAGCATAATCACACTGAAAGCTTGATGATTCTAGTGGAAAAAATGTATCAACATCCATATTTGTTCCTTTCAGCCCTTGGAAAATTAAATTTCTACCAAGGTTTCTAGCCTTGCCATGAGGAGTTAAGGGAAATACTTTATTTATGGTTACAAAAAAAATCTATCATCAATTTTCTGAGTAGTTCACTGAAACATACAAAAGGCATTAACTTTACTCCCAAAAATGAAGTACTATATACACTGCCCTACCATTAATAACTGGAGACCTGCCTTTAGACAGGGGAGGGGGCTTTTATTATAACCCCAGGGGCTCACATATGGTGAGCATGGGCTTGGCACACCCAGGGTCCTTAGCTGGATATCATCATTCTTCTCTTTCTTGGTGATTCCTTTCTACTTTTGACTCTCTCTCTCTCTCTCTCTCTCTCTCTCTCTCTCTCTCTCTCTCTCTCTCTCTCTCTCTCTCTCTCAGGGTAATTTGGGATTTTTTTGGGTGGTGCAGCATAAACCTCAGGCTTCCTTGCACCATATAGCTAATAATAATAATAATAATAATAATAAATAATTATGTCGTTTAATATTTTGTGCTGAAACCTTTTGCTTTTATGATAGCCTTCAATCTTCGCTGCATACTCTCAACCAGCTTTTTATAGATGTCAGGTAATATGCTCCTCCACTCTGCCTTTAATGCAGCCACCAATTTGACCTTGTTCTTTGGGCGATCTCAATGTGCACATGCCGGACGATCGAATACATTCCAAAGATGCTCGATGGGGTCCAGATCAGAATTCTTAGCTGGCCAATTCAGCTTTTCCACACCCATGTCCTCAAACCACTCTGTTACAACCCAAGCAGTATTGCATGGCATGTTGTCGTGCTGATACGGGTATGGGCCTTCCCCAAAGTATTGCCATAATGTTGGAAGTGTATTATTGTCCAGGCTGTCCAGATATTGCACAGCATTCATGGTTTTGTTGATAACAACTAATGGGCCCAAGCCAAACCATGAAAAACAGCATACCACGACACTGCCTCCACCAAGCTTCATCGGTGGGAGGAATCAGGAAGGAACTGTTTCCATGGCAATCAACACACCCAGGAACGGCCACCAGATTGGTAGAATGGAAACCTCGACTCGTCTGTCCATAGGACTGTTTTCCACTGCTCTACAGTCCAGGATTCACACTCCTTACCCAATTCATCAGCATCTAGCATTTGTTTAGGTGATCAATGGCTTGTGAACAGCTGCACAACCATTGCAGCCAATATCATGGAGTGTCCTCCATATTGACATTAGTCCCAATACTCTCAAAGAAGGTGTGTGTGACTTGAGACAATGCCAATTTATGATTTGCGTGCAGTTCTTCACAGAATTCTCTTGTCCCATTCTGTTAGTTTCTCAGGGTTTACCAGGCCATTTTTTGGCAGATTCAGTCCCATTTCATGTGATATCACTAACTGTTGACCTAGGGATCCCCAAAGAGACTGATGTCTCATACAGAATGCTTGCTTTTGTAGCATCCTACTACCATTCCACGTTGGAAGTCTGTTGATTCTGTTGAACATGTCATCTTTTGCAACTGTCTGTTTGAAGCCCAGTGTGCATATTTATAGCAGGTTCAGTGATGTGTTGCATGCATAGGACCTGTTTCCCCTTCCAAGGAAGGGTGTCTGTATATTAATGGTAGGGTAGTGTATTTTTAAATTTAAAAAATTCTCCAATATCTAGAATTATATATGAAAAATAATTTCAAAATCAATGTCAAGAACTAATAAACCAACTTACTGCATGCCCATGCTTAGCAGCAAGATGTAATGGAGTAAATGACTTCCTGTTGGTGCGATCAATACCACCCAATCCAAATTTTTCAGTAGAAAGCAATGGACTGTTATCCTTTTTGCCATGATCTGTCAGAAAAATATTGTTATAAAAATAAATAAACAGAATTTACAAGAAATGTTCTTAGTCCAATAAAGTTTGTAATATATGTGTAAGATAGCCTCTGTTTTTTAAAAATTAACTTGCCTTACATGTCAAGTGTAAAAACATATCAAAGTAAACAAATTGGGGAGGGGGGAGATAGTTGAGCTATGAATTGCTAAACAATTTGCAACATGTACCCAAATTGTAATTGCAATTGCAATTTGAGTGCATGATCACAAAAGTTGAAAATGATCATAAAAGTTCAACTGATTTTGACAATACACAGGCACTCAGGGCAAGGAATGGTTTGAAGGTTACTAAAAATATGTGTGGCACCTTCATTACCTAGTAGCATTTCCTTACTATGCAGCTATTATATTTTCAAAGCTTTTTATAGCAGCCCTCTTTTTAATGTCCCAACACATTATAAGGTCTTATGTGATTGGTCCCAGCAAATTTTTAATTAACCTAATGCTATTTTACATTCAGAATAATAACAATGAAAATAAAAGGATTTCTCTATAATAAAGACGACCATAAATTTCTACATCTTGAACTGAATATTTACTTTTTTCGTACAATATTAGTACAGTAAACCCCCGCTATTCGCAGGGGTTACGTTCCTGAGAAATGTCGCGAATAACGAAAACGCGAATACTGAGTTATGGCTCCCATAGTAATAAAGGGGTTCCGTTCCAAAGTATAAAATATATAAGAAAAACTAGTGTAAAATTTTGTCTATGTATGTATTATATGTACCTTCATAATGTGACTATGTACATAGACAGTACGTAGTGAAATGCAAGCATAAGGCATCAAAATGGAAATAAGAAACAATTTAATATTAAATGTAATATTTATTAGAAATTTCAAACAAATCTTTCAAACCAGTGCCCTTGCTAGCTAGAAAACTTATCCCGCCAGTGCTATCACCAGTTTCGCTTAAGTGTTGATAAAAGAGTTTTGCCTTTTCACGAATGATGAGTGAACTTAACGGAATTTTATTTTGAGTTCAGTCTTCTATCCACAGATTTAAAGCTTTTTCCTTTTTTTCTAATTTAACATCATGAGTTACAGAGCAAATTTTTGAAGCAATTAGCGCGTTTTCACGGACACTACAGTGGATTTTTTCTTCCGATTTCTTGATTGATCGTACCGTTGACTCATTGATTTTATGTTTTGCCACTGAGGAGACACTTTCACCATTAGAAATTTTATCTAATAACTCAATTTTATTCGCTAATGTCATCACCTTCTTTGATCTTTTCACATTTTCCTTGTTATACGTAGCCATATTTTTGTACGGATTAGAAAGAACTTGTCCACAATAAAGTCACTCTTCCGTTAACACGCTCGAAAAAGCCTCTTTTACAATTCAAAACGGTAGATTTATCATTTTTGTAAGCATATCAATTTTATAAATTGATAAATTTATTCAATTTATAAGCATATAAATTAAAAGCAAACGACGAAACCTTCCATGACAAGTGCATAACACATACTGAACAAGGATTAGCGAGAAACATCCACGCTCGCGATTTTGTCACCCCTCTCCCACCACCCACTGAGCGCTGTTTTGACTGGGAAAGATAATTCTAGCCACGCCCATTTTTTTTATGGCGGAAAATATTCACAGCGCTTTAAAATTCACATTTTTTTAGGCTTCATTTTATATCAAATTGGCGATCGCGAATACGCGAAACCGCGAATACAGATACCACGAATAGCGGGGATTTACTGTATTTAAAAATGACAGAACGCTTCAAATAAATTGAAGTAACTGATGGGCTTGTAGGCTGACAGTCAGAAATCATTTGTTAAGCTTTCCCATGCTCTTTTCTTGCAGTGCAGTAATAAAATTAACACTGGCTAGAAGTGATCTCCAACTGCTTCGAGCATGCTGGATTTATCACCTTGAATGATGCAATATATAAAGTTCTGCATGCTTCTTCTTCTTCTTCCTCTATTATTTTCAAAAAACAGTCCAATAATAGAGAAAAAATATTTGAGCACATACATTGTCACCTAAACTTACAGGAAACCTTAAGCTTCAAAGATTACGCAGAAGTGTATTCGGACACAGTGTTTCAGGATATACACGAATGAAGAGGAACTCATTGCAGACATAATAGAATCTTCTGAAATTTGTAGTGATGGAGATGAGGAACCTGCTTTCGTGGAACAAGAAGTTTCAGTGAAAGATGCTTGTCAAGGATTAGAACTTTATGCTGGTATTTTCCAAGCACAGCTCACTGTGAAATGGAAATAACCACTATCATGCAACTTTTTATAATCCTCTTTTAAAAAATGCTCTACCATTCAAACAGCATATTTTAAAGTATGAAACAATTCTCTTGTTAGGTATGTAGCCTATGCAGAGAAATTTACAATTTAATTGTAACCATACTACTGCACTCTACAATAAATGAAATTTACACAATCATGATTTTCTTGTTTAACACTGTAGTACATATTAAAAATAAGATTATACTATAATGTATTAGTAGAATTACATCAAATGTTCAAACTTTTGTTTTGTTGCTGATTTTATGAACTATCGATATACCATCCTTCTGGCATAACGATAGTTTTTTTTTTTTCCATTCCCCTGGGGGATCGTTATATAGAGCTTCAACTGTATTAACAATGCATATATAAACCTGGCAGCAATAAAACTTAGATAAAGATGATTAAAAAAAGTACTAATAAAGATGAGAGCGCCAATACCAAGCCACACAAGGAGATATGGTGCCAGTGCTCAAGTTAAATAGAATACCTAACAATAAAATTCTAGATAGAGAGAGAACATGATGGTAATCTATATCCAATGCTTTTGATGGCTTATCCATATCCACCTACTGATAAAAAGTGTAAAATATGAAATTATTTAAAAATGCATGACATTTCTACTGCTCTAATTGCCACTGTCATCACTCATGATACTAATACAAATGGACATCTATTCTGCTAACATATAGGTTATGTTATAGGTTAGTGTAAGTGCATCAGATGAATTTGGTAGCCATCTACCAAAGTTATTAAATTGGTATCATTTTAATTATATCTTATATTGTGAATACCTTCACAATGAGTTGCATGATATTGAACTACCTCAAATAAGTAACGCTTATTCGAGGAAGTGCAAGACTTGATTGATTAATTAACTAATGTAACTTAATTCATTAGCTAATGTTAATGTTCTGGAGAAAACTAATGTTGCTTATTCTCAGTGTATACACTACCCAGAAGGTACAGTTAAGAGGCTTATTTATTGGCCTCTCTTCGGTGGGTTGGCAGGTACCCTGGTGTTGCAATAGTGACAACTCAGTTATGAAGTTTAACTCCACAATATGAGAGATGCCTGATGGTGTACAATAGTCTAGGCTAATAGCATTTAAGGGCAAAAGCCTCAAACTATGTGTAGTATGACTAATGTACAGGTTAGTGCACATAGTTTGAGGTTTTTGTCCTTAAATGCTATTAGTCTAAACTATTGTACACCAACAGGCATCTCTCATATTATGGAATTATTCTTCATAGCTGAGTTGTCACTTTGCTACAACAGAGTACCTGCCAACCCACCGAAGAGAGGCCAATAAGCCTCAAAGCAGTGCCATCTCGGTGATGGTGGGATCCGCTGAGAATAAGTAACATTAGTCTTCTCCACTGGTGAAGCTTTAGTTATTCGAGATAGTATATTATCATGGCAACTCATTGTGAAGGTATTCACAATATGAGATATTAATTAAAACGATGCCAATTTAACAATTTTTGGTAGATGGCTCTGAATAAATATGATGCACTTTCACTAACCTTTACGTTAGTCATACTACCACGTAGCTTGAGGCTTTTACCCTTAAATGCTATCAGTCTATCTATTCTGCTCAAATATATCATTCTTATGAAAGGCAGCACAGATCCACCTTTGCTCTCATGTCTGAGGGCTGATGTGGATACCTCCCCACCCAATGAATGTTTCTATGTTTAGACGCAGTGTTTTTTTTTTAATTTTTTTTTAATCATATGAAATGATCCATCGCCCCTGATTGTAGAGCACTCTCTCTCATATTTGCCAGTTTCCTAGGTGAGAACTACTGACCTCATTACGGTCTCCATCCGTGTCCTATTACTGCCTTACAGCAGTTTCTCTCACTGCAAAGAACCAATAATTATGGATCTTGGCAGCATGCTGATACGCCTGCTTAGTCCAATGTGATGTGGAATCATAAAAATGTAACTTTTTCTAAAGCATTCTTCTATACAATCTAATAAACAAGGCAAAAATTTTGATTATAAAACAAGAGCCTCTGCTGACCTCAGAATCACATGGAAGTTGATTAAC
Organism: Mastigoproctus giganteus; assembly: GCF_048544385.1. Lineage (NCBI taxonomy): Eukaryota > Metazoa > Arthropoda > Arachnida > Uropygi > Thelyphonidae > Mastigoproctus > Mastigoproctus giganteus. The sequence goes on along the minus strand of NC_143580.1, from coordinate 208,778,384 downwards.
AATGTTTGTTTTAGAGAGTGTTCTAATTTTATGTTTGTATCACAAATTGGCTTTGTTTATGCAAAACAAAATTCTAATTAATTAGTGCAAATTTTCAGGAAAATGCATAACTTGGTGGTTGCACATATGTTAGTGGCAATGGGACAAAAACAGGATCATACACTTTGCATTAACCATACAAAATAACATAATTCTCAGGTTAACAGCAATGCTGAAAATCTTCCTTTTTATTGAGATTTAATTTATAGGAGATAAAAACACAAATTAACCAAAATTCATAATAAATGAATATCTTTACATAGAAAATGCTATCAACAGTAACTTTTAGTGACAATAATTGTTAGTTAAAGAATAATTTTATAATACCACACATTTTCCATTATATGCCAGCAACTGTAGATGTCCTTTAAACAATCCTCCTACACATTAATCAACAAATTTACCACAAGTGTTGGTAACGTTTTGGTAAAAAAATGTGCAACTTTTGAAATGTTTGCTGAACTATCTGGAACAGAACATGATCTAGCCAAGGAGGGTGTCAGTGTGTGTGCCAGGTGCAGAGAGTGTCTAGAAATTAGGCAACAACTCAGTGTTCTAATGGGAGTCTATGAAAGTTTGAGGTGTAGGGTAGATATCCTCAAAGAAATTAATAAGAGTGGCCAGTCAAGCTCTCAGCTGCCAAACTCAACGCCAGAGCTCACTGCTGGGCATCAGAAAACACAGTGGCAATCTCCAAGGCAGAATGCACTGGTCCCACAGGAGTTAGTTATTCTCGGTGACTCTATTGTCATGGGAGACGGAGAATGTATTATGTAAAAAAGATAGATGGAATAGGACCAGGGTAAGTCTGCCAGGGACAAAAGTTGATGACGTGAAGCATATATCATCTCATCTTTTAAGGGGACAAAGGGTGATATTGTTGTACACGTTGGCACCAATGACATTAAGAGTAGGACATCTGCAGATTTACTTAACAAGTACAGGTCAATGTTGCAAAAAAGTCGTGAATTAGGGTTAAATTTAAAAGTGTCTGCAATTCTGCCCAGACACGATAGGAGAGAGTACAGGTTGAGAGCCATGGCAATCAATTCGGCCATAAAGGGAATGTGCAAGACTCAACTCATAGAATTTTTTTCCAGCCCGGTCTGTGCTTGTTAACAGGAGAGACTGCTTCTATAGGATGGGATACACTTAAACAGAAAGAGTGCGAGAATATTTGCTGATGCTATCGAGACAGTGTTAGGTGGGTCAGAAAACTGCTAGATTGGGGAGATTTACAGACTAAAAGATTAAAAGTAGCCGCAGGCAGAGGTGAAGGTGATTCCTGCACTACTTCTATTAGAATAAGCAGCGGCCTGGAGCGATACGTGCTAGAGTTTCAGAGACTGATGGCAGTCAACGTAAAACAGGTGGGTATATGGGATGTGTTAGAGTAACTAAGAATAGGAATTGGTGCATGTATACCAATGGTAGAAGTATAGTAAATAAATTTGATGAATTTGAAGTGTTGGTCAAGACATCAAAAGCAGATACTGTTGGGATATCAGAGACGTGGAGTCACACAGATAATAGGAATGCGGAATTGTAATGAGGAGTACAATGTGTACAGAAAGAATAGACAGGATAGAAGGAAGGAGGTGTTATGCTGTTAATTAAGAAAAACATAAAAACAAAAGATGTGCATCCAGTTGATATAGAGGAAAAGTGCACTGTTGAGTCAGTTTGGTGTGACATAAGCACTGTGAAAGCAAAAGCAAGAGTAGGAGTGTGTTCTAGGCCTAATGACTCGAACGAGTACAATGAACAATTGTACAGAGAAATAGAGTGGACCAGTAAATCAGAATGTCTTATAATGGGGGATTTTCACTTCCCAGATATTAACTGCAACTTGTGGGTTGGTCACTCACACAATAGTAAGACTTTTGTGGATTTATTGGATGATTGTTTTCTGCAGCAGCATGTTCAAGAGGCAACCAGAGAGGGAAATACTCTTCATCTAGTTATCAGCAGTGATCATTCATGTATTAAGAATTTGCAGATAAAGGAACCACTAGGTGGCAGTGATCACAGTGTACTGATGTGGGATTTACTTAAAGATATAATTACCATCAGTGGTAAAAGAAAGTGTTTTTGCTTCCATAAAGGTGACAACAGTTGTCTCAGACAGTTTTTATATTCTGTACAGTGGGATCAACTGATGATGTTACCTACAGCAAATTCTAAGTGGGAAGCATTTAAGGAATTAATCATGGAAGCTACTAAAATATTCATACCTATTAAGCAATATAGTTCAAGGTTTAGGCTTAAATGGTTGTCAAATGAACTAATGAGACGCGTGGCAGAGAATCAAATTTGCATGGGATGCATATAAATTATCAGGCGACACAGAAGCCTATGGCAGATATAAGCTAATCTGTAATCAAGTCACAAAGCAGGTTAGGCAGGCGAATGCGATTACGAAAAATCTTTGGCAAAGGATGCTAAGAAAAACAGCAGGGATTTCTTCCCTTATATAAACTCTAAAAGGAAGGGGATGAATCCCATTGGTCAACTTGATATCGATGGTTCGACTGTTGATGGTACTGCTCAGATAGCAAACAAACTGAATGGGTATTTTGAATCAACATTCACACATGAGGAATTATGAAGGTTTGAAAATGCCAGAAGGTTATCAAATTGTAGCAGGGTGCTTAATGATTTTTTAATAACTGAGAACAAAGAGGTGGAGAAACTGTTGAAGTTAAACATAAGAAAGGCACTTTCGGTGGATGGGATCTATCCGGTTATATTAAAGGAGGCGGCAAAGCAAGTAAGCAAACCCTTAGCCATAATTATGAGAGCATCCTTGGATTCAGAGGGGAGCATCCTTGGATACATTTGTACATCTCCAGTCCCAACGGACTGGAGATGTACAAATGTATCCCCAATTCACAAAGGGGGATCGAAGGGTGATGCGAGTAATTACACAACTGTTAGTTTAACTTCTGTTTCAGGTAAAATAATGGAGTCACAGTATGCCAGGGCAGGTCATGGGGTTTTGTCAATGATATACACTAATTTTGCTAACAGAAAGTCTTGTCTGACAAATTTGATAGGATATTATGATGTGGTTACAAAGGAACTGGATGCAAAAAATAATTTTGATATCATATACTTGGATGGTAGGAAAGCTTTTGACACTGTTGCGCATGGAAGACTACTGTACAAATTGGAGCAGAATGGTATTGAGGGTAAGTTGCTACAATGGATAAAAGGATGGTTGAGTGGAAGAAGACAGAGGGTGGTAATCAATGTGTGCTGCTCTTCATGGACTAATGTTATTAGTGGAGTCCCACAGGGTTCGGTTCCTAAAATAACAAACAAATCCCACAGGGTTTGTTTGTTATTTTAGGAGCATTAGCAACTAAGGCCATATTGCTCCGGGAATATGCAATGGTAATTCCCTTGACCTTTCCGCATCCTCCGCATTTGGTGGTGACGGGCTCGAACCCCGGTCTAATCAAGAAGCGTGTGCTACGCACTGTTGCTGCTCCTTCCCACCTGGCTACAGAGGCACCACAAAGGTTCAGTTTTGGGTCCACTGTTGTTTTGTATATTTATCAATGATACTGATGAAGGTATATCTGGCTTAGTGTCAAAGTTTGCAGATGATACAAAGGTTGGCAGGGTTGTTAATGACAATAATGGCAGTGTGCTACTGCAACAGATCTAGAAAATTTGGGCAGATGGGCTGAGAAGTGGAAACTGAAGTTTGACATTGACAAATGCAAAGTACTCCATATGGGTAGAAGTAACCGCAGAGTAACATACCAACTCAGTGGTACTACACTTAAGGTGGTAGAAAATGAAAAAGACCTGGGAGTAATTGTGCAGTCATATGTAAAGTTTTCTCAGTAATGCAGACAGTATGCCAGGGCAGGTCATGGGGTTTTGTCAATGATATACACTAATTTTGCTAGCAGGGAAAAGGATGTGATTGTCCCTCTGTATAAGGCAATGGTCAGGCCATGTCTTGAGTACTGTGTACAGGTCTGGAGGCCTCATTTTTGGAAGGATGTAGATTTGCTTGAGCGTGTACAGAGAAGGGCAACAAGGTTGGTGAGGGGAATGAAGGGATCCTCTTACCAAGAGATGCTTTAAGTTCTGCAAACTAGTGGGAATGGTATACCATACCCGCTACAATGGGTTGGCACACCCAGGGTCCTGAGCTGAATATCATCACACTCTCACTGTCACTCTCTCTCTCTCTCTCTCTCTCTCTCTCTCTCTCTCTCTCTCTCTCTCTCTCTCTCTCTCTCAGGGTAATTCAGATTTTTTTTTTGGCTGGTGCAGCATAAGCCTCAGGCTTATGCTGCACCATATGCTAATAATAATAATAATAATAGTGTAACTTCAATAAACCTTACATTGTGCAATATATAATAAAAAATGGGTGCTACTATACCATGCGGTCTAATGCATCTACTGGCCACTATAGTGTGAGAATGCACTATAGCGTGCTAGCTACCTGCACTAATGCGTGAGAATACTACCGACTACCGACACTAAAAATATGATATATGAAAAATATGAATCGGTTAAAAATACAAAATTATGTGCTAAACAAGTTTTAATAAAGACTAAATAATAGCTTTAATGATATCCTTTAGGTAAAAAAAAGGTAAACTGCAGCCATTATCAATTCACTCCGGGATGGAAGCCTCCTCAACAATTCACGCTGAGAGAATTGGACCATAATCTTCCATGCTGTCAAGCGCGGGTTGGCAGATCGACCGTATTTAGCAGTCACGGGCTTGAACCCCAGTCTACTCAAAGAGCGTGTACTATTGCACTCCCGCTCCTGACCACTCGGCTACGGAGGCCTTATATCTTTTATGCAGTATACACAAACTGGTTAAATAGTACATTTAAATTAATGACATACTTTTTAACGATATACACTTTGAATATCATTTAAAAATGACACAAATAAATCATCTACATATTTTCTTAGCACTTTCCAGCAAAAGTGATCAACATGAGATTGAAAAAGGCTTATTGTTAATGCTTCTCACTTTCTTTAGAATACATGTTTTGGAATCCAACTAGGACCATCCAATCACTTGCATGTTTGCTCACCAGATCCGCATAATTTTCTTGATGGTTCACCTTAAAATTGCAGTATCCCGTGACATTTAGACTGCTATACACAGGCCATTCATCGGAATGAATCACTGAACCAGATTCACATTCCCATTCAATGATGGGGATCAAGATGCCTCTGTCATGCCGTTGCACATAAAAATACTGACAATCAGGGCCTTGCTTGAGACCAAAAACCCAAGGCTCATCAATTCTTGATTGTTTATTGTTTTGTTCAACTGCATTACTATCTTCGGAGAGAAGCTTGGTCACCATTAAGCATGCTCTGTGCCAACCATCTTACCTCGTGCATTGTAAGAAAAAGTCACTCCACACACTTCTGTACACGTTATACCAGTCAGTTATAGAGTGCCATGTCCATTGGTATTTCCAATACGAAAAAGAACACCAGTTCTAAAATTTTGAAGAAACTCAGATTGCAGTGTAATTTGTTGTTCACGTCTGTATAATGGAAGAATGCATTGCCTTTCAGAACAGATCATGAAATTTGGCACAATTTTACGCAGACAATGAAGTATAGGCCTATATTCTCCACCTCTGCCACGTTTTTTTTTTTTTTTTTTCCTCTTGTATGATGCTACCACATCAATGATGAAGCCCAACATTTTGGGGTACGTCCAGAAGATGGTGATCACAGTGAAATGCAACTGAAGTGCCTTCTGTCAAGATGGCACTTCTGTAGAAATCTTTCAACAGAATTCCAGAGGGCAAAATTTTTAGACTTCTATTCTTGAACTTCAGGTTTCTTATTTTTAGCTGAAAGGAGACCACACATTATAGTGTAAATGTCGCATCAAAAATCATTCAGCACATAACTTTGTGTTTTTATCATTACTGCACTACATAAATTAGAGTAGCTAATATGTAAGCTAATATTTAGTCTTTATTAAAAATCATATAGCCCATAATTTTGTGTTTTTTATCACATTCATATTTTTCGTATTTATTCATATATCATATTTTGTGCATCACACTCTAGCATCCAGTTGATGCTGTAGACTGCACGCTACAGTAGCACCAAAAAATGTATAATAAAAAAATTTTCTCATTTCCAGTTCCTTCATCCATTTTTTACTATACAGTAAACCCCCGCTATTCGCGGGTGTTACGTTCCTGAGAAATGTCGCGAATACCGAAAACGCGAATACTGAGTTATGGCTCCCATAGTAATAAAGGGGTTCCGTTCCAAAGTATGAATTTTATAAGAAAAACTAGTCTAAAATTTTGTCTATTTATGTATTATATGTACCTTCATAATATGGCTATGTACATAGACAGTACATAGTGAAATACAAGCATATGGCATCGAAATGAAAATAAGAAACAATTTAATATTAAATGTAATATTTATTAGAAATTTCAAACAAATCTTTCAAACCAGCGCCTTTGCTAGCAAAAAAAAATTTATCCCGCCAGTGCTATCACCAGTTTCGCTAAAGTGTTGATAAAGGAGTTTTGCCTTTTCACGAATGATGAGTGAACTTAACAGAATTTTATTTTGAGTTCGGTCTTCTATCCACAGATTTAAAGCGTTTTCCATTTTTTTCTAATTTAACATCACGAGTTACAGAACAAATTTTTGAAGCAATTAGCGCGTTTTCCCGGACACTACGGCAGATTTTTTTCTTCCGATTTTTTGATTGATCATACCGTTGACTCATTGATTTTATAATGTTTTGCCAGTGAGGAGACACTTTCACCATTAGAAATTTTGTCTAATAACTCAATTTTATTCGCTAATGTCATCACCTTCTTTGATATTTTCACATTTCCCTTGTTATTCGTAGCCATATTTTTGTACGGGTTAGAAAGAACTTGTCCACAATAAAGTCACTTTCTTCCATTAACACAGTCGAAAAAGTCTGTTTTACACTGCAAAATGGTAGATTTATCACTTTTGTAAGAATATCAATTTATAAATTGATAAATTTATTCAATTTATAAGCATATAAATTAAAAGCAAACGACAAAACCTTCCATGACAAGCGCATAACACATACTGAACAAGGATTAACGAAAAACATCCACGCTCGCGATTTTGTCACCCCTCTCCCCCCACCCACTGAGCGCTGTTTTGACCGGGAAAGATAATTTTAGCCACGCCCATGTTTTTTATGGCAGATAATATTAACGGCACTTTAAAATTCACATTTTTTTTAGGTTTCATTTTATATTAAATCAGCGATCGCGAATACGCAAAACCGCAAATACAGATACCGCGAATAGCAGGGGTTTACTGTATTTGATAATAGAGAGCTATTAAATGCTCGATAATTCCTATATTCTATTATATTATGAAACAACAGGGATTACCTTTATTTTAGATAAGGAAGCTTCTTTTCCAACCAACTCTCCTGGTCCAACTCACTAATAATTCTTGGGGAAGGCGATATCAACTTTGCAAAACACGTCGGACACTGTCAGAACCGTAGTGTTCAGACCGTACGATCTCAATAATGAGTGCTCAAGACTTCTGTCTTCGAACACCATACCTCTGGCAGCAAGGAAACCATTACGTGGATTGACATAAAATTAGATTTTTGAAAGTCTAAACGTTTAATAAATATGGCCCAATTATTTCTTTTGGTCCTGTAGCTTGACTTTAGAGTTAAATTTAGGGGTCTAAAAAAGTTTAATGGATATGGGTGGGGGGGGGGATTATTCTCTACATTAGAGAATAAAATAGATTCCTAATTTAATAAAAGCAAATTTCCTACAGCTTTGTATATTATACCTAATAATGACTGCAACTTAAATGATTTGATCAGAAGTTAAATCTTCTAAACTCCACATAGTTACTGCTCGTGGAACAAAAACAGCAGCACTAAACAGAACTCCAGACCCCCTGACAATTGCTTGAAAGGTGCATTTGTGACTTTATTGGGTGGCTGAGGAGTTACCAGTCATTCTCTTGGCAAATATAGACTTGTTAAAAAAAAAAATCACATACAAAAAACCTGCCAATTTTAAAAGTAACTACTTGTATATATGAAGGTGACAAAGAATAAAATACTCACCTGATAAGCAATGTTTAAGAAGAAGATCAACATTATGAGGCCGGCCAGCAGTACAAGCAACGTGAAGTGGGCTATTGCCTTCATTATCAATTTCATCAGGAGAAACACCCCTACAAATAACATAAATTTTTTAAGAGATTAATTTCAGGTTAACATGCTGACAAGTTCATAAAACCAGAATACAATTCGGGAAGGGGGGAAGACTTAGAAAACATGGTAAACATGATGTAAACTAATGAAAGAGGAAAAAATATATTCACATTTAATCTTTTCTAAAATGAATGGATAAACTAACATTTTAATCTTTTCTAAAATGAAGGAATAAAAACATATATAACATATTTAACCCAAGCACGGTACTAAGTACTATAGGTTCTAATACCTCTCGTGTTTGGGGTTCTCATAAAAAAAAAAAAAAAAAAAATATATATATATCATACTTTTATTAGATGCAATCATGGGTGCAGTTGAATCAGAACACATTGAAGCATCATCTTGGAACTTTAAGGAGGAAGGATATGCAGCACTGCCACTTTTATTTTCTTTAAGAAAAGGTAGCAGCAGCTTTAGTTCATTACTGCAATTTCTTCCTTCGATTTTTAATGTAAGCACAATGACAGATTTAAGATGATCATAAGTAAAGGAAACTGTCAATCTTGTCATGTGGAGAAACTTGAAATTTTGCTCATTTATATAGATCATGGCAAGTAAAATTTCTAGGCAAAATTTTAGCTGTTAATACCAATTTAAAGTAGTAAAAAAATTAACAAATTTGACTTTCTGTTGGTTTTTTACAAAGTGAAAATTCTTTTTTTTTGCTAGGCACAAAGTGCAATACTTTGTGCTTCTTTTATTCAACTGAAATTGCACAGTGCTCTCACTTAAAGAGTTCATTCAGACCTTACCTTTGAACTTTGCTGGCAGTTCATAACATGCAGCTCATGTTAGTTCATACATTCATAGCACGTATGACGAACAGGTCATACGTGTTATGAATGTCTGAACTGACATGAGCTTTGGCTTGTATGTTGTGGTCTCTGTACATACACTTCTTTCATGAGATGCAGAACACTTACAGTAGTCACATGTCAAGAATAGCAAAAATATGTATGTAATTCATGATCACAGATCTAAACATGAGTCAATAAAAAGCAGTTGTAAGCAAAGAGTACAGCCTCTGACAGTTATCTTTTTTTCCAATTTAAATTCCTTTGCCCCATTACTCCTCACATAATAGGACAAAGGCAGGTGAGAGGCTGCTTATCCACAGAAAATTATAATTGAAGCTTTACAACATGCCACTCATAAAAATTCAAATCAACATCTCCCCCCCCCCCAATGCTTTCAGCCAGTGTTCACAGATAATGCACAAGTTTTTCTTTGAAATGATGTACAAATGAGCAAATTTTTTTGTTTGCCATATGCTACTGTTGTTGTTTTAGTTTATTGGCAAATGGGCCAAATTGTGCTATCCATTATTTAAAACTGTTAATCAAAAACGATGGTTGGATATCACCATATAGGGGATGCATTTCAAGTATCACAATAATTCAAGATTAGTGTGATTTCAAGTCTAGAAAAAGTCAAGATTATCATAAATAATTCATATTCATAATCCTGTTTTCAAATATCAGAATAAATCATCAAGACTAGCATGATTCTTCCAGAACTATTAAATATGATACAAGAATGTGTCCGATTTAACAGTTCACAATAGGAGGGCTTTCTCCCATAAAAATATGGAAAAGACCAATACAGAGTCTTGCCAACACTGTACCTTCCAGTATGTTGCACCTGTAGCTTAATTCCAATATTTTTTGTTCATTTTTAATTTATTATTATTATTAAATTACAAGTTTATTATTAAACTTGTTATAACTGAGGCCAGTGGGCTCTGCATACAGCTTGTGGCACCTCCGTAGCCAGGTGGGAAGGAGAAGCAGTGCGTAGCACACGCTTCTTGATTAGACCGGGGTTCGACCCTTCACCACCAAATACGGAGAATGCGGAAAGGTCAGGGAATGACCACCACATATTTCCGGAGCAATATGGCCTTAGTTGCTAATGCTCCTAAAAACCTAACATAACAACAGCATATAGCTTGTATAAGATTTTTGAAGTCTGCATAGGGTGCTGGAACAAACTGTGAGGCAACATCACAGTAATGTTTTGAGGCAAGATCCACTTTTTTCCACAGATATGCCAGAAAGGGGCCTGGGATCCTGCAGAATGTTACAGTCTGATTGGATTCACTGCAAAAGATTAACTGTGAGCAGATGGCTTTGAGTATAGGGTGCGAAGAGAAGAAATTATTTCTTATGGCAGTGACTGCACTAAGAGAGTCTTACAAGTCAAAGCAGAAGAGACAAACAGATCAGCAACCCAAACCAGAAATAATTTAATGACACTGCGTTCAAAAATGAAAATACCACTTGTTACTGGTAATGAGGCAGGAATGGTAAAAGAAGGAAAGTGCTGTTGCAGTCAAATGTTAGTTTTTGAATCGCCAGTGCAAATTTCACAAGCCTGGGAGTTCACTATTTAGTAATCTGCACAAAACCATATAATGTTCTAAGGACGCACAACACTCTTTCACTAGTGCTTAAAGTGGTTATCACAATATGTAACAATAAGTTCGAAAGTTGAATTTGGTAACACTGTAAACTGAAACACAACAAGGTGCAAGCTAGAAGTTTCAGGACTGGAAGAATAAAATTAATTTAGACTTGTGCTGATTACGTTAGCCCCCCCCCCAACCCAAACACAAGAGGTATTAGAACCTATATTACCTAGTACATGGTTTGGAGGTTGAGAAGACAAAAGAAGATAATTGTTGGCATTAGACTTGAACTTCTGTAGACTATAATTTTCAGAAAATACGTATGAAGGAAGATTATTCTAGAAAACGGCAGCTGAATGAATAAACGGAGAAGATAAAAAGTTGGTTCTGTGAGCTTGAAGATAAACAGTAAATGGACAGTGGCTGGGGGCAACACATGTTCAGACTGTTTTGAAAGAGAGAGTGGGAATTATAGAAGTCAATTCAGAAGAACAGGACCCATGGAAGTATCTGTAGAAGAGGCATGCAGCAGACACAGTACGTCTATGAGAAAGCGAGTGGAGAGACTCGGTTAGAGATGAATCAATAATTAACCTAACTTCCCTCTTCTGAATGGAATCAAGAAACCTGAGTGAGGTTTTGGGGACACCACCCAAGATGTGGGAACAATATATACCATGGTAAGGCAGATTTGCAATTTGTACAGAGTGAACAGCTGTTTGGAAGAACAGTAACGCCGACAGCGAAAGATAAAATCAAGTTTTTTAGATGCAGAGGAAGCAATATTTGAAATGTGCTTGTGCCAAGAGAGATTAGAAGTCAGGGTAAACCCCAAAAGAGATATATCAACTTGCCTATAAATCGGAGTGTCACCAAAGATAAGCATAGGAGCAGAAGAAACCTTTTTGCGAGATATAAGACAAGACTGAGTTTTAGGACTGAAATGAACTAAGTTGTCTTTGCCCCACTGGAGATCGGCATTAAGGAATTGGTAGCGGATATTCTTGAAGTTGAAGCTGAATGAGCAGGGCAAGGTTTCTCAAAATGGAAAGTGGAATGCAATGTGCTATCAACAGCAAAACTACGGATAGGATTTCCAGTAAATGGAAGAAGGTCATTAATATACAAGAGGAAAAGAGTGGGGGAAAGAAATGAACATGAGTCATTTCTTTCCCCCACTCAAGCATTAGTGGAGAAGTTAGAAGACAGAAAGCGATCTACCATCACCCTCAGTGAGCAGTCAGAGATAATAATAATAATTTATTTATCCCTATTTTATGTTACACTTTTTTGGGAGATAACAGCAAAAAGGGGGGGGAGAACACATAAGCTAATGGCTTTTTAGGGGGTGTTCCCTTAAAAAATTATGAATATACAAACATACAATTGAAAAATGTACAGTTTTGAAATTATACAAGTAATGTTCAACAGGAAAAGACATAAATAAATAGGAGTTTTTTTGTACATTTCTTTACAGAAGACTTCAAAAAGCATCACTACTTATAACATTATTGTGAACATTTTTACAATTAAATGAGGAAAGAAAATAAAAATGATGTGATACATGCACAGAAATTTACAAACTATTTGCCAACTGCCTCCTTTAACATTTGTACATTATTGCCAAGTTGGTGTTTTTAAAATCCAGGAGTTGAGTGGAAGTTAATTTGAATCAGACATCCCTGGTGATGTGAAAATAAAAATGATGAGATACATGCACAGAAATTTACAAACTATTTGCCAACTGCCTCCTTTAACATTTGTACATTATTGCCATGTTGGTGTTTTTAAAATCCAGGAGTTGAGTGGAAGGTAATTTGAATCAGACATCCCTGGTGATGTGTTCAATTAGTAGTTTCTTGAATTGATTTAGTGAAGTGAAATTTTTGATTTTTGCAGGAAGTTTGTTCCAGGTTTTAGCACCTCTGTATTTTATATTTTTCTGATCTATGGCTTTTCTGAAAAGCGGAATCTTCTGGTTGGCTTCATTTCTTAGACTGTACGATATTTCTTCTTTGTCTGTGGTTACGTAAAAGGATCTGAAGAGAGGGGTAAAGTCTGCTGTCTTCATAGCACTGTAAACAAGGATCGCCTCGGCATTCTGCAATAACTGGTAGATGCTTAAGAGTCTCACTTCCTTGTATCTCGAACTAACCGATGCGTTCGAGGGAAGGCCCAAAATTGAACGAACGCATTGATTGAGAATGGAGTTGATTCTCGTGAGATTTTCTAGGCTGGTAGTACCCGCCAAGATAAAACTGGATAACAAATTACAAAAAACAGTTGGAAAAACCATAAGATAGAAGCTTCTTTAGAAGACCTTTATTCTAAACATGATTGAAAGCCTTTGAGATATCAAGAGCAACTGCTTTCATTTCACCAAACTTTCCCATAAATGGGTAACATAAGCCAGAATATCACCAGTGGATCGACACTAATGGAATCCATAGTAGCAATCGTTGATCAGACAGAAGGTTTCTAGATAGTTTAATAGTTGGCGGTTAATTGTTTGTCCATTACTTTAGAAAGAGTTTTAGTGTTGTCTCCTTCGAAGCAGTTCTCTCCAGAGTTTATACATTGATCTTAGCAGTTCTCAATGTTAAAAGCATCTTTGGAACTCCTGTTTCATGATGCTATCCAACACTTCCTGTGATTTAGTTTGAATCTGTCTTTTTAATTGAATTTTCAATGAGATATCAAAGGGTATCAGGTTAAAAGAATAAGAAGGGTTTCAGACCACCACTTCTCAGGTGAAAATATTAAACCAACAAAGCCATGTGAACTGGAATATTGTCATGACATAGAAGCCAATCCTGAATGCACCACCGATTTGTCTTGGTGTTTTCTCCTGACATCCCTCCTCAAATGTCTTAGGACCTTGATGTAGAACTGGTGATATACAGTTCAGCCTGGTGGAAAGAACTCCTATGAACAAAAATTTCCTCACTGTCAAAGAAAACAGTCAACAGCAGACAACACAATGCAAAACAATTCATGCTAACTTTCACAAAACCCACACTATCTGGCCCTAACAAAGAACTGTTTAATTCACAAGAGAAATAAATGAATAAATGTGGAATTGAGGCACCAGCTACATCTACACAATATCACACTAACTTACAATGAATTAGTTCAGCTGTATTCTAAGAGCACACTGCTATAATACATGTAGTTGGCATGCTATAATACATGCAGCTAGTCTAGTAACTTTTGGCTTGCATACAAATAGCTAGATATTCCAAGCATGGACAACTTCATTACACTACATGAGGAAGGTTAGTTTTCATTTGGTTTTCTGATATAAAAAAGATCCCAAGCAGAGTTATGTACACATGTTCAACTGGGGTGGAAGGTAAACTACAAATTTTTGCAGCATACAGTAAAAGAAAAAAATCTTTTCTGATGGAGGCATAAGACTTTCAATATAAAAGCTTTGCACTGGAGAAATCCTGAATGCTCACAGAGAAATCATGGGTGTGGTGATATTTAATCTCTGTAAACTATTTTTTCCCTGGCAGAATCATATATTGGAAATCCAAGGCAGATAATATCCAAGAATATGGACGCGCGCGCGCGCTCGCTCTCTCTCTCTCTCTCTCTCTCTCTCTCTCTCTCTCTCTCTCTCTCTCTCTCTCACACACACACACACACACACACAGCTATGTAGAAGTATAAGTAATAAAAATAACAGCACTCTTTTTATATGAATAGCTTGTATATTGGCAAAAAAGCAAAACCTGACATTTGTTATCTTTCTCATGTTGATTAAATTAAACTGTTAGCTGTATATTCACTAATGCCTATTTTAAATGAGCAAAATTAGCATTAGTAGGGGCATAAGATGCAAGAAAGCAAGCTTATACAGCATTAGCCAAAAAAAAAAAAAAAAAAAAAAAAAAAAACAAGTGGGGGTCCTAACATCCAATGGTAATTTGTTGCACAAAACCCATTGTATGTTCAAAAAATTGTAAGTTGAAACCAATAATACATTGATTTCCTGTACTTCGTTCTAAACTCTTGGCAGGCGGCCCCAAAAACACATAAAACAGGTAATGCTTACATGTTATACCTATTTTCTTACATGTCATTTTTAACATGTAAGAAACATGTTTCTTACAAGTTAAAAATGAATGTTTTATAAAGATTATTTAATAAATAGTTATAAAACATTTTAAAATAAAAACCAAACAATAAATTAGGCATTTACCTTAGACTTGAAATACAGGGCTGATACAATCAATGGTGATGTAGTGGTGGTGAGATTAGATCAGATGTCATGTGTCTTTTCAGTCTTTTGACTGCTACTGGCAAAGAAACTGTCCAAAGTGGACTGTTTGTTATGAATTTTTTTGTAGTCTCCCATAGTAAGAAATGACTTCGTCTTCCATTTTGCACATCATGAGTTCAGTGTTTTCAATGCTGGGGTGTTTTTTTAACACTTCTCGTAAATGCTCCCAACAAGAAATGACAGTCTTCGACTGTCATTATCCGCTAGGGGGACGACTATGTCCGGCTGTTTGTATGATGTGCTCCGTAAACGTTTCTTGATTTGTGTGTTTTTTAATTAAAGTATTAAGTTCCTATTAGTGCCACCACATAAAGATAGGCCCTTGGATTGCCATGTGCAAGTACTTTATTATTTGAGCAGCCAACAGATAAGTATTAAATTAATTTCTGCATATTCATTCTGCTACTCTATACAAGCACTTTATTCATTCTGCTACTCTATACAAGCACTTTCAGCCATTATCTTGTAGTTCAACTTATACATGTGTCCAACAGACCACCTTGACCAGGCATTAGAGTTTCACATAGCCGCTCTACTCTCCCCCTCCCTACTTAGAACCCCTGCTACCTGTGGATTTCACTGAGGGACAACTAAGGCGACCAGCTGGTCACAGTGCCAATTGCTTGCAAAACCACAACTGGTGGTGATATTAAATTGTCTAGTAACACTACAGTAACTGAATTCAATACGACAAATACTACCTTCTGTCAAAATTCTAGCGTCTGCACCATCTGTGGGACCAGTTCTGACCCCATTGTCCAATGTATTGAGTGTAAGCAATTAATATGCAATGACTGTACCCAATCTGACCTGAAAAAATTAAATAAAAGTCGTCGGAAATCATTCTATTGTTACAGATGTCGACTCAGAAATTCTCAGAAAAGCCCTATAACTGTTGCAACGCAAAACAGCACGGAACCTGAGACACTTTCCTCCTCTTCCGCTAACAAAGTTGAAATGCCTTACTCTAGTTCATTTGAGACAAATGTCATGTCAATAACTAGAAATACTGACTCTGAATCATGCGTGGATGAAGCCTCTAACCCTTCTTTGTTGTCTTCGGGGGTCACATCAACTTAAACCCATATATCTGTGCTGTCAAAAGATCTCACGCTAACTCCCTCCCTACTGAAACTCTGAATCCAACCTTTTGTATTCTGCAATCAACTGAATTCCAGGAACTACTCTTTAATACTATACAGAAAATCTTCATTCAAACTCAGCTAATCAGCGTACCTCATACTGCAAAATCTGATATTCCTCTGGATTCTAATACACTCAATGAAGAAAACTGCGAGCTATCCATGGAGATTCATGGTATAAAAACAATATTGACTAATCAACAGGCTGAAATTTCCGACATTAACACCCAAATTAAAAATCTCAAGTCAATTATGTCTTGCCACTTAAGGGAAGCTAGGAAGAATTCTGAACCTACTCTTGAAACTAATGGGCTCAAAATGAATAGGAATTCTTCATTATCTAATGATGCCCTTAGTACTGAGACCAGATCTTCATCTTCCACTGGCCTCAATACTCCTACTGCTGCAAATATTAATTTGCCAAAGCCTGCTAACATTCATGATTTAAGTCATTCAACAGAGCAAATCAATTCATATGATTCTTTTGATGTAAATCGAACCACTCCTACCACATGCTCTCCTCTGCGGAACAGTTCTGTCTGTACCTGTATTTTACAAGCTCAGAGTCACCAAGTGGAATCCTCTTCAACATCAGTTAAGGCAACATATGCAAAAATAACTGCTGCCACATCTAATGAAGTCTGCAAACCTGTCTGTAGGGCTGCCACCACAGTGAGTAAACCTGTTTCTCATTGCCAGTCTCAAATATCACACCAAAGATCAAAACAGAACAAACCTTCAGAAAATGGTAAAGCCTCTATATCTCAAGACTCTTCCTCCAAGCTCCCATCCAAAATTCATCAAACACAGAATGTAACTACTGCAGAAAAATCTCAGTTACTCAAACATAAGTACAATATCACAATTATTCCCACAAAAGACCTAATTTTTGTTGCTAGGCTTGGACCTGCCACTAAATCTGAAGATCTTATCAACTTAATTAAAGAAGAATATGGTTTCGATGTAGATGTCCATTCTCTGAAGACACGGTGTCCCGCATACTCATCTTTTATAATAACATGCCTTCCATCACAAACAGAAAAAGTGCTGAATCTAAGATCCCTCTTATCAGGGGCTCTAGTAAAATGTTTCACAGACAAACCATCAAGGGAGTCCAAAATCTCTTCTCCACAAGCATAGCAATCAGAGGCCCTGCTATCTACACATACTATGCTCTCCTCTCATCATAGAATCCCCAGATCCCAACTGTTCAGTGTTTACCTTTAGAATTTCAGGAGTATAATTAGCAACCTAAACCACTTTAGAGCAATCCAAGGCTCACATATTAAAGATATTTACCTGGCTCTCCATAGATATTGATGATCAGGACATTATAGATGGGCAATACACAATCCATAGAAAGGACAGAGGATCTCATGGAGGCAGAGTAGCTATTATACATTCTAACAATATACTCTGTGAAATTGCATCAAATTTCACAAATATTGAATCATTATACTGCCTTCTTCATCTTGGCAAGTTAAAAGTTTTAATTGTATTGCTTTATTTTCCACCTCCCTTAACTAATATTGACCTTCAGTACATAGAAAGCTTGCTGGAATCTATCTTCCCACTAATTCAATCTGCTGACATAGCAATGGTTTTGGGTGACTTTAACTGTCAACTGGCCAATTTAGGATCTTCTTCTCCATCACTACAGACTAGAGATCTCTTTAATATGCTTCGCAGCTATGGTCTTGAATGCTATGCTCTTACCGGATGAATTCTGTATTGCTCAAGAGTTGGCCAAACATTTTTCCAGAATTCAAACAAATGATACATTGAGACCTGCCTCATTTCCTGACTTCACACCTGTTAAAGATGATATCCTCATTAACCTCTTTATTACTAATGAAGATTTAAATTTGGCATTAAAAAGGATGAGAAATGACTATACTAGAGGCCCAGATGACATTCCAGGCTTATTTTGGAAAATGACTGTCACTACCTTAAAACCCCTTGTACTGTGGATCTTCAACTTGTTTTTCAGGCTGGGGAAGTATCCTAAGCACTTTAAGCAGGTCAATATAGTTCCTATTTTCAAAAAAGGTGATAAAAATGATGTAACTGATTAGAGACCCATAACCTTGCAAAACAGCCTGGCTAAACTCTTCGAAACAGCAGTACACAAACATCTCTTCGAATTCTTCAGGCCTTTCATTGATCAGAATCAACATGGTTTCTGCAGTGGCCATGTCAGTAGTCACAAATTTACTTCCTTTCTGGCAATACACCTCTAAAGCTCTTGATAACCACCTTAAGTTGATGTTTTGATGCAGTCTACACAGACATATCTAAGGCATTTCATAAAAAAGTCCCGCACGAACAACTTCTGGAAAAACTTAAGCTATATGGTATCCGTGACCCTTTGCTCTCATGGCTACGCAGCTATATTATGCATCGTTCCTTGAGCGTTATCATCAATAAAGTGAACTCAGACTGTTTTATACCACTACCACAAGGCTCCCCTTAGGTCCTCTTCTCTTCATTGGTTTCGTAAATGATCTTCCTTCTTTCATCTACACCTCCAATGTTCAAGTTGCTCTCTATGCAGATGATCTTAAGATCTACCCAGCAGTGAAGGAGATTACTGATTCTCAAAAGCTTCAATGTGCTCTCAATAAATTCTCTCTGTGGCTATTTCTGAATGGCTTGTCTGCTAACCCTTCGAAGTGCAAAGGAATCTCTTTCTCGTCGGGCAGATCTCCACAACTAATAAATACGGAGTACAGTATTAACTCTGTGATCATCGAAAGGTGTGACCAAGATAATGACTTGGGGATTCTCTTCTCCAGCAGTGCTAAATTCGATGCTCATGTCCTTAAAATCACCAGAAAAGCATTCAAAACACTGAGATTCATCAAACGGAACACATACAAGTTCAAAAACTACAGATATGCGGTTATCCTTTATAAAACTATTGTTCTGCCAATTCTTCAATTCAGTTCACCCATCTGGAATCCTCACACAAAGACTTTAACTAACAAAACTGAAGCAGTCCAAAAAAATTTTGTCCGTTACCTTACGTACCGCAATCCTCTATTTTATCACTCAGTGTATTACGAATCGCTGTGTGATTACTTTCATCTGAGGCCTCTGCGCACCAGAAGAGTTACTGCTGACATCGCCCTTCTAGCCAAAGTAATCGCTGGAACTTATGAAGCATCTGATATCCTTAGCAAAATCAACTTCAATGCTCCTTGTAGCCAAGTCAGGAACCTTATGCCGTTTCACCTTGACTCTGCCGCCACAACGGACTTTATGAAGCTCAGTACACTGAACAGAATCAGCAAATGACTCTCTCATTGACTTCTTTGACAACTTCCAATCACTGATGAACTCCATCCACAAGTTTGCCTCTTCTCTTAAACTGCAAAGTTATTAATAAAAATAAAAAAAAAATAATAATAAAATAAATAAAAACTCTCCAGCTGACACTTTTTGGGTGGCCTCTTATTCCTCTTCCACTCCAGAGTCACTCTTTGTAATTTTCTTCAACTGTTGTAACTCCTCTGTCATTAGCGCATGTCCATGAGCTTCAATAAGGTCCTCCGCATACTTTTTGTCAAACTCCAGACCCACTGATTTACCAAGTGTGATAATGTTATTTGTCAAACACCATCATTTTCAAACCAGTCAAAGTTACGGATGATTAAAGGCCAGATGTTTTTTCAGGCTGAATATAAGCATCTGGTGGAAGCATCATTCCAAGAATTTACAATTAGCCTCACACAGTCCAGGAGGTTAACCTTCGACCTCCAAAAATCTTTTGAGAGTGACAGCATTTTCAAAAGAGGTCACTGTAAAGCAACTTACAAACTTTTTTTTTTGGCATAGATTTTCTTGAAGTATCATTTTCGGTCCACTGATTGAAGAAGAGGAGTGGTGATGGGTGGGAAAAAATTTGACTTGAACAAAGTTAGATTGTGTTTAAGAGATTGAAAAAGGTCGGGATCATGGCCTGGTGCATTAGCCAGCAAGATCATGTCTTGGTGCATTAGACAGCAAGAACAGTGCATTCGCAGGACGCTTATTTTTCTCAAGATATTTTCTCTTCACTGAATGACAGAAAACTTCCAGCTCCCATTCATTGAAGACATATCCTGAAACCCGGGCCTTTTTGTTACTGCACGTCTTCTGAGCTTCCAGAAGAGGCTGATTTCGTAAATGTTAAAAATTTGCTGGGGAAGATAAACCTCCTGATCAACTAACTCTTGGAATTCAATTTTAAAGGTCTTGGCTGCTTTATTATATTATCAGAACTGGATGCCCCCCCATGAGTTTCAACACTTTGATATTCGCCCATTTTTCTTTTTTTAAGCATCCTTTCTTGTAACCTAGGCCTTCTTATTACTGCACCAAAACCAAAACACTTCTAGCATTCTTTTGTTGGTGTTTTGTTGTTTAAATACTCTGGGGATGTTAGAGTGATACACCAGAAAAGGCTTCAACTTAAATTCTTCAGAGGCAATGGTACCCAATGGGAGAGTGAGCCTGCTTCCATAAGCTTATGTCCAGGAAAATTAGCATCATTAGTGAGGTGCATTCACCTGGGCATTCTCTTCCAGAAGAAACCGGTTTCGTATAATTAACAAAAATACACTCTTCTTCCACAAACTGCACAAGCACAACAAACAGAAGATAAAGAAACTGTTCGAAGTACTGTAACATGTGGGAATGTTGTGTTGAACAATAACAAAGATGCTAATTGGTTGAGAATAATTGTACGATTTATTATAGATGGAATGAATCATTCCAGCTATATTGGAAAGCCATCAATTCCTGCAAATATCATCAGTCCTTAAAATAAAAGATCGTATGGAAAGTAAATTGGTTCCTTAGAATATCGGATGTCGATGTCATCGGAAGTTGAGGCAACACTGTAACAGCAATTATTTATATCCATAGCTTGTATGCACTTAATTGTATATTGGCAAAAAAAGCAAAACTTGACAATTGTTATCTTTCTCATATTGACTAAATTAAACTGTTAACTACATATTCACGAATGTTTATTTTAAATGATCAAAATTAGCATTAGCAGAGTCATAGGACGGAAGAAAGTAAGCTCCACTGCTAACACTCGGAGCTCTTCGGCTTCCTCTCTTTATAACTTGATTTTCTCCAGTCCAACTTTCCTAACAGTGAGGTAATTTTCCTTGGTGATTTTAATGTTCACAACTCCAACTGGTTCCATTTTCTAGTCACACCGACCCAGCAGGTCGAGATGCTGAGGCTTTTGCAATTTCTAATGACCTTGCACAGATTGTTCATTTACCTACAAGGATACCAGACAATCCTAACCATACAGCCAACATGCTTGATCTTTTTCTCACAAACAACCCTTCTAAGTACACGGTCGAAGTGAGAGGTTCTTTAGGCACCTCAGATCACAACTCGGTGATTGTCTCTTCTCCAATGGAGCCTTTATCTCATGGCTATTCCCAACCTCGTATTGTTTGGCATTACAAGAATGCAAAATGGGATGACCTGCAAGAGATTTCTTTTCTTCGTTTCCTTGGTCGGATTACTGTTTCAAAACATCTGATGTCAACATTTGCTCAGATCGTGTCAGTGAAATTATTCTTGAAGGAATGGAATCCTTTATTCCACACATCACTTTAAAATCTCGTACTTTATCTAAACCTTGGTTTTCCAATAAATGTGCTAAGGCTGTCCAAGAGAAGAATGTTGCATATATTGTAATTGGCTTATTTCTAATTCTTCGGTTTCATTTTCTGCCTACACCACAGCTTGCAACAATTGTAAAGCAGTTATTAATCAGTCCAAACTAGAGTTTGAACAGGCTAAGAGTAGAAAACTTGCTTCTTGCCCTAATGGTAGCCGAGTATTCTGGTCTCTTGCCAAAGATATTGGCCGCAACTTTTGCCTCCACCTCTGTCCAAACCAGATGGTTCTGTTATCACTTCAGCCAAGGATAAAGCTGACCTGCTAGCATTCCATTTTTCTTCCAACTCCTGATCTTGGTAAAACACCTCCCACCATTCCCGACACACTCCATTCAGTGCCTCCTGTGGTCTTCCGTCAAAAGGATGTCTGAAGGATTTTGACAAAACTTGATTCTCAGAAAGCTTCAGATCCCGATGGTATTTCTCCACTTGTTCTCAAAACTTGTGCTCGTGATCTTACTCCTGTTCTTTGCTGCCTTTTCTTCCTCTTTCTTATTCCAAAGGCGTTTTTCCTTCTGCTTGGAAATTTGCTCATATCCAGCCAGTTCCAAAAAAGGGTGACAAATCCCTTCCATTCAATTATCGTCCCATTGCAATTATTTCTATTCTTTCTAAAGTAATGGAGAAATAAATTAATCGCCAAGTCTTAAACTACCTAGAAACCTTCCATCTGATCAATGATCGCCAGTATGGATTCAGTCAGTGTCAATCCACTGGTGATATTCTGGCTTATGTTACCCATTTATGGACTAATTCAATGGAAAAAGTCGGTAAAACACAAGCAGTTGACACCTCAAAGGCTTTTGATTGTGTTTGGCATAAAGGTCTTCTAAACAAGCTTCCATCTTATGGTTTGCCAACTGTTTTTTTGTAATTGGTTATCCAATTTTCTCTCTAATCGCTCACTGAAAGTGATGGTAGATGGCTCTCTGTCTTCTAACTTCTCCACTAATGCTGGTATCCTCCAAGGTTCAGTTGTTTCCCCCACTCTTTTCCTCTTGTATATTAATGACACTCTTCCATTGACTGGAAATCCTATCCATAGTTTGCCGATGATAGCACATTGCCTTCCACTTTCCATTTTGAGAAATGCCCTGCTCAATCAGCTTCAACTTCTCAAATATCTGCTACCAATTCCTTAAATGCCGATCTCCAGGTAATTCTTAAGTGGGGCAAAGACAACTTAGTTGATTTCAATCATTCTAAAACTCAGTCTTGTCTATCTTGCAAAAAGGATTCTTCTGCTCCTATGCTTATCTTTGGTGACACTGTGATTTCTAGGCAAAATGATATATCTCTTTTGGGGATTACCCTGACTTCTGATCTCTCTTGGCACAAGCACATTACAAATACTGCTTCCTCTGCATCTAAAAAACTTGGTTTTCTTTTTCACTCTCGGCGTTACTTTTCTTCCAAACAGCTGTTCACTGTACAAATCGCAAATTCGCCCTACCATGGAATATTGTTCCCACATCTGGGTGGTGCCCCCAAAACCTCTCTCAGACTTCTTGATTCCGTTCAGAAGAGGGCAGTTAGGTTAATTAATGATTCATCTCTAACAGAGTCTCTCCACTCGCTGTCTCATAGACATACTGTTTCTGCTGCATGCCTCTTCTACAGATATTTCCATAGGCGTTGTTCTTCTGAATTGGCTTCTATAATTCCTGTTCTCTCTCTCTCTAACAAAACAGTCCAAACACGTGCTTCCCCCAGCCAACATCCATTTACTGTCCAACTTCAAACTCACAGAATCAACTTTTCATCTTCCTCATTTATTCATTCAACTGCAGTTTTCTGGAACAACCTTCCTTCATACGTATTTCCTGAAAATTATAGTCTACAGGAGTTCAAGTCCAATGTCAACAAATATCTTCTTTCGTCTTCTCAACCTCCAACCCTAGCACGGTACCAATACTATAGGTTCTAATACCTCTCGTGTTTGGAGTTTACATTAAAAAAAAAAAAAAAAAAAGTGAAGGAAAGCTATCCTGCTGAAAAATGTGAAGTTATAGTCTGTAAACTTTTTATATTAGTATTAGCCCTAGAATAGACAATGGTGCAATCCAGATGCAACAAATATCTTCTTTCGTCTTCTCAACCTCCAACCCTAGCACGGTACCAAGTACTATAGGTTCCAATACCTCTCGTGTTTGGGGTTTACATTTAATTAAAAAAAAAAAAAAAAAAGTGAAGGAAAGCTATCCTGCTGAAAAATGTGAAGTTATGGTCTGTAAACTTTTTATATTAGTATTAGCCTTAGAATAGACAATGGTGCAATCCAGATGTTTACAGCAGCATTCAAAAAAAAAAAAAAAAAAAAAAAATCACTCATACTTACCCCATCTTTAAATGGTGATTATTCAATTGCCCTTTGAACTTAAGACTCTCTTCCTTGGAATATAATTTATTCTAGTAATCTACAACAAGGCAGCCTGTTGTAGATTACTAGAATAAATTTACGGTAAACTTTAACAAAATGCAGGCTTCTCTTATTCCCTAAGGTTTTATATTTGTATTCCCAGGTAATTTTTTGTCAAAATGAATAAGGGAGCTATATTCTATTGAGAATATACATCCCATATTCAGTTACTGGTCTCCTTGGGCCTTATAAACATAATAAGATCTCCCAAACTGCAAATCTCGCAAGATTGATATCCATATAAAGAACAGACTGCAAATCTCCCAAGATTTGCAGTCTGTTCTTTATATGGATATCAATTAGAGTTCCCGCCAATCTGGTCACCTTTCTCTGAACCCTCTCTAAAGTCTTTGCATGTTTCAGGTACAACCCCCAGATATGAATACAATATGCTAAATGTATACATTGACAATGATATCCTTCCCATTTTTTACTGTACTCTATGCATTAATTTTTTGGTTATGAGCAGTATCTCACCTATGAAACCATCTATACATACCCTTTGTACAATATGCACACTATAACTGAGGTTCGGTTCATGCCTCAACATTCCCAGACCTATTGGATGATTCAGTGGATACAATTCTTATGGCCAAATTGGTGGTGCTAGGTAATGGTATTTTGCAATCGGGTGATTCAAATGCAATATATGAGGAACACAAGTGGTGATTATCCAGAAAGTTTTAGGTTTCATTTTTCAACTACAAAACTAATTTATATAAATGAAACTATAGAAACCTCTCCCTTCCAATTCTTACAACATTTTGAATTTCCTCCAAACCTGTCAATGGATGTAGTCAGGGAAAACATTTGTATAAGCAATTAGCTTAAAGATTTATTTTACTGTGAATATTAATGATAAACATAAAATAATATAAACCTATCTTCCACATTAAGTACCTCTACATTGAAAAATCAAAATCAAACTTGAATGAAAAATAAAAACAAAGGAGGCTTACCAAAGAACCATAAAAAGAATGTTTATAATAAATTTTACAAAAAAAGTTGGCAGCTGTGGAAATATTATCAATAAATTCAAATCATTAAAATAAGAAAAAATAATTTTGAATTTTTTTCTGCACAACACAATAACAAAGAATGTCTAAATGAAGCATCACACACAGTTAATTATGGACTATACAGCAAAGAAAGCAAAAAACAGTAACTTATGTGATCAATACTCATCACTTAAAACTTTAAATAATAAATATGGCTTCATTTGTGAAAGAATGTCATCAAAAAAGTATTTCTGAATACAACAAACTTATTCACTGTACGTACCAGAATGTAATGTATAAAAATGTGAAAAAAATTTTTTTTTATGTATTTGATTTTGTTTAAATCTGAAACAAAAGATTTGATATTCATGATAAACACTGGATATCAAATTTAACTTCCATTATTATAAACAAGAAAAGTGAATTTTGGTAAAATCTTGAGTATTTCAATATTACTAAAATATAAGGAATACAAATATAACCTAATATAAATGAAAACTCACCTTGAAAGTAGCAACTCCAATGGACCAGTTGTTTTACAAACAGCAGCATAATGTATTACTTTCCATGCATCTTTATCTGGGATATTATATTCAGGTGAAACAGATAAAAGTGTTGCTAAATAATGTGGATTAGGATTAATAGCAGCACAATGCAATGGTGTTATCTGAAAGAGAATGGAAGATTAAATTCAATACAACTAGGTTAAATTATTGAATAAATTCAAAGAAGAACTAGACAAACAATTAGAGAGAATGGACAGGTGAGGTAAAAAGTGTTATTGTGTTTTTTTTTTTTTTTTTTTTTTTGTTTGTTTTTTTGCATCATTTCCCACTAATAATACTATAAAAACGAAAGAATTATCCTTGCATGAAATTTATTTTAATAAGTCAACTTTATTTTATTTTTTATTTATTTTTTTTTCTTTATCAGTTCACTCTAAGCAAGTTGATAAGTAATAAGTGAAGAACAATGAAAACAACACAATTAAGGACTATAATTGTTGTGCAGCTATGTAGAAACATATATAAATTAGCATCTAAATATATATACATATAACAACTATAAAATAAAACAAAAGTAAAAAAAAAATAAAAAAATAGGATGATACCACAGCACAAAGGCAAGCCCCAAAACCTTTGAACTAGCAGCATGCAACTGTAACCTACAGGCCATGGGGACTGTTGTCCATGTCTCCATGGCCTGCAGTATATGAACTTCAAATAATTATAAAAAGCAAGCCAAATTCCTTTCTTACTAGTGGCTCTCTCTCTCTCTCTCTCTCTCTCTCTCTCTCTCTCTCTCTCTCTCTCTCTCTCTCTCTCTCTCTGTGTGTGTGTGTGTGTGTGTGTGTGTGTGTGTGTGTGTGTGTGTGTGTGTGTGTGTGTGTGTGTGTGTGTGTTATTTATATGATAGTTATTGCAATAATATAACTATAAACAAAATTAAAATTCATAATACAAATTATATATACTTATATAATCATTTTATTCTTTATACAGAGGTACTAAATAAACATCAATTACAGATCACTACAAAATTTAAAAAATACCGTACACCTTTTAATAATGAAATATATATGTAAATTTAAAAAAAAAAAAAACAAAGTTTAAGAAACTTAAACTCAAATTACGTGGCACCCCTAGAATGTTGTTGCGGCACCCTAAGTTGCCACGGTACCCCGGATGAAAACCACTGCATTAAGCTTCCTTGGATACAGGATCAACTCACAAGCAGTGATCACAGTGTAATAATAAGAGAATTATTTAAAGAAATAACCATTGCCAAAGGAAAAAGAAAGGGGGTTTTCATAAGGGGAATTAAAGTGGCCTTCGACACCTGCCAAGTTCTTTCAGTGGGACTAAATTGTTAATTTTAGCAAATACACATATTAAGTGGAAAATTTCCAAGCAGCTTATTATGGATGCTACTAAACTTTATATACAAATCAAACTGTATTGTTCAAAGCATGGACCAAAATAATATATATATGTGGAATGATTATAAATTATTACGGGATTGTGAAACCTATAGTGAATATAAATTAGTCTGTAATAAAGAGACTCAGAGGTTTAATATCCATAATATTTTGTACAAAACTTTTTGTAAAATATACCGAATGTAGTTCAGAAGTTGAAGATAACACTCAAGTATTCTGAAGTGATATGAAAGCCAATTATTGTTCATCCATTACCTATATTATTCAAGTTAAAAATCATATTAGCATTAGCATTAGTAGAGGCATTTGATGCAAGAAAGCAAGCTTATGCAGCATCAGCCAAAAAATTAAAAAAAATAAAAAATAAAGTAAAATAAATAAATAAAAAATAACCACTTCCACTTCACCCCTCTGTTTGTTCGAAATACCTGTCCAGCTGAGCCATAAACTTATTTAGGCTATCAACTTCCACGACAAGGGATGGAAGTCTGTTCCACATACCAACCACCGCTGGCTAAAGGCAAATTTCCGCACATCTATCCTACATCTGTCTTTCCTCAATTTGAATTTATGCCCTCTCAGGTAATTATTCTGAGCAAGAGGGAGAATCCCATCAGCATTGAACATGCTCAAACCAGTCAAGGCTTTGTACACCTCTATCAGATCACCTCGCTAGTGCCTAGTCTCCAGACACTGTAATTCGCAAAACTTAAGCCTTTCTTCGTAAGAGCACCCCTTTGTTCCATTCATTAATCTTGTTGCCCTTC
This sequence comes from Mastigoproctus giganteus, assembly GCF_048544385.1. Lineage (NCBI taxonomy): Eukaryota > Metazoa > Arthropoda > Arachnida > Uropygi > Thelyphonidae > Mastigoproctus > Mastigoproctus giganteus. Next base: position 208,750,422 of record NC_143580.1, on the reverse strand, counting down.
TCTGTACTCGTTCCAGCAGCTCTACATCCTTCTTGAAATGAAGCCTCCAGGCCTGTATACAGTACTCTAGGTGTGGCCTGACCATTGCCTTATACAAGGGAATGATCACCTCCTTATCCCTGCTAGAAAAATTCCTATATATCATTGACAATACACCATGAGCTACTCTTGCAGCCCTTCTGCACTGCTCAGAGAACTTCATATCTGCCTGCACAACCACCCCCAGGTCCATTTCATTCTCTACCACTTTCAGTGTAGTACCACAGATTTGATAGGTTGCCCTGGGGTTGCTGTTTCCCATATGTAGTACTTTACATTTGTCAATGTTAAACTTCATTTGCCACCTCTCAGCCCATCTGCTCAACCACTCAAGATCCTGTTGCAGCAGCATAGTGTCAGTAGCCTTTCTAAGATCCAAGTATATAATATCAAAGTTATTCCCTGCATCCAGTTCTTTTGTGACTGCATCATAGTATCCAATCAAATTGGTCAGGCAAGACTTTCCCTTAACAAAACCATGCTGTGTCCGAGCCATAACTGAAGTCTTGTCTGGATGATCCTGCAGTGCTACTTTAACTAGTGCCTCCATTAATTTTCCGGGAACAGAAGTTAAACTCACAGGTCTATAATTACTTGTGTCAGCCTTTGATCCTCCCTTATGAATTGGGGTCACATTTGCACATCTCCAGTCCATGGGTAACTCTCCTGAGTCCAAGGAAGCTCTCATAATTATGGCTAAGGGCTTGCTTATTTCCTTTGCTGCCTCCTTTAATATAACTGGATAGATCCCATCCACCCCGGGGTGCCTTTCTTGTGTTTATCTTCAACAATTTCTCCTCCACTTTACTTTCAGTTATTACAAGATTCTCTAGCTTACTGCTAGAGTTGAATACACCTCTGGCATTCCCCTCGCTGAATAACTCCTCATGTGTGAATGTCGATGCAAAATATTCATTTAGTTTGTTAGCTACCTGAGCAGGGTCATCAACAGTTAACCCATCGATATCAAGTGGACCAATCTGATTCATCCCCTTGCTTCTAGAGTTTACATAAGTAGAGAACTCTTTGCTGTTTTTCTTTGCATCCCTTGCAAAGGATCTCTCGAAATATGCCTTCGCCTGCCTAACCTCCTTTGTAACTTGGTTACAGATCAACTTGTATCTATCATAGGCTTCGTTATAATTAGTATGTATCCCATGCATTTTTCTTCTCTGCCATATGCCTCATTAGTTCATCTGACATCCATTTAGGCCTAAACCTTGAACAATATTTCTTAGTTGGTATGTAAAGCCTAGTAGCTTCCAAGATAAGTTCTTTGAATGCTTCCCATTTTGAATTTGCTGTTGGTAACATCATCAGTTGATCCCACTGTATAGAATTTAAATAATGTCTCAGTCCATCGTAGTCGCCTTTACAAAAGCAATACCCCTTCCCTTTACCCCTAATGGTAGTTACCTCTCTGAGTAACTCCCACTTCAGAACACTGTGATCACTGCTACCTAGTGGTTCATTTATCTGCATATTCTTAATGCATGAAGAATCACTATCACTACTGATAATCAAATCAAGAGTATTACTCCCTCTAGTTGCTTCCCGAACATGCTGATGTAGAAAACAATCATCCAATAAATCCACAAAAGCCTTGCTAGTGTGTGAGTTACCAGCCCCCAAATTCCAGTCAATATCTGGGAAATTAAAATCCCCCATTATAAGACTCTCTGATTTACTGGCCCACTCTATTTCTCTGTACAGTTTCTTATTATACTCATCAGAGTCATTAGGCCTATAGCACACTCCTACTCTCAATTTTGATCTCCCAATGCTTATGTCACACCAAACTGACTCGACACTGCACTGTCCAGCGATGTCGACTGGCTTCACTTCCTTGGATTTTATGTGTTTCTTAACTAATAGCATAACCCCTCCTCCCTTCCTATCCTGTCTATCCTTTCTGTAGACATTGTACTCCCCAAATTCCAATTCTGCATTCCTTATATCTGTGTGACACCACGTCTCTGAAATCCCAACAATATCTGCCTTTGATGTTTTGAGCAATACCTCAAATTCATCAAATTTATTAAGTAAACTCCTAGCATTGGTGTACACGCAAGTATACATGCACCTGCTCTTCCTCTTAGCCACCCTAACACAACCCATGTGTTCACTTGTACCCCCATGATTCCCAGCAGTCTCTGAAATATCCTGCATCTTATTTTCTAGGCTGCTGCTCATTCCAATAGAAGCAGTGCAAGAATCACTTTCACCTCTGCCAGTCGCTACTGTTAATCTATTAGTCCTTGAATCCCCCCAATCTAGCAGTTTTCTGACCCACCTAACACTGCCTCGATAGCATCAGCAAACATTCTTGCATCCTTTCTATTTAAGTGTATCCCATCCCTGTAGAAGCAGTCTCTCCTGTTAACAAGTACAGACCAGGCTGAAAAAAATTCTACCCCTTGAGCCCTGCACAATCTTTCCAGGGCCGAATTGATCGACAGGGCTCTCATCATATACTCCCTCCTATCGTGTCTGGGCAGAATTGCAGACACTTTCAAATTCAACCCTAATTCACGGCTTTTTTTCATCAGTGACCTGTACTTGTTAAGTAATTCCGCTGGTCTCCTACTCTTAATATCATTAGTACCAACGTGTACAACTATATCACATTTTGTGCCCTTAAAAGATGATACTGCTCTACAACGTCATCAACCTTTGCCCATGGCAGACATACCCTGGTCCTGTTCCACCTATCCTTTTTACAAAGCATATTTCCCGTTTCCCTGACAATAGGGTCACCAACAACTACTAGTTCCTTTGGGACCAGCGCATTCTGCCTTGGGGGTTGCCGCTGTGTTGCGCGATGACCAAGTGCAAGCTCTGGCATTGGTGTGGGCAGCTGAGAGCTTGATGGGCCCCTCACTTGTAATCCTTCGAGGGCATCCACCCTGTCCTTCAAGCTCTCATATAGGCCCATAACAACACTGAGTTGTCGCCTGATTTCCTTACACTCCTTGCATTGCGCACATACAAAGACATCCCCCATGGCAGTATCATGTCCCATACCTGACTGCTCCGCAAACATCAAGCAAATAGTGCATCTTAAAAGGCTGTGATTCAGAGGGCAACTGCCCCCTCAGTTCTCCTCTGAGCCACAGCATTCCCATTAGCTTGAGCCTTTTGCTTTGCTGCTCTGGTTTGAGTCATGATTTCGATTTACTTTCAATAAAATTTCAATTTCAGTACAAAATTAAATCCTAAACTTGTATCCCAAACACAGTTATAACGCTATATTTATGTTTCAGTAACGAGTGTTATCTACGAAATCTACAAGTGTTATCTACGAAATATTTATGTTTCAATAACAAGTGTTATCTACGAAATCTACGAGTGTTATCTATGAAATCTACGAGTGTTATCTATGAAATATTTATGTTTCAGTAACGAGTGTTATCTACGAAATCCCTTTATATAACTTCCATATCAAGTTATGTATTAATTATTTATTTTTACTAATTATTTATGTTACGTAACCTAAGTGGTTATATGTATACTTAAAAGTACAATTTAATTGCCAATGAAGTTCGACAAGATTAATAGATTTTACTGATTAATTTTCCCGTAACAATGGCGGCTATTTACGAACAGTAAACACGTGGATTTGATACCCTTTCCGATACTAAGTAAAACCTACAAAATCTCTATCTAAGTTACTTTAAACTTAAGTAAATTTACTAAATTAAGTAAATTAAGAAAATTTTTTCTAGAAAATAAGTTAATATGTCAATTTAAACTAATAAAACAGAAAATAAATCAGAAAAAACTTCTCTGTTCCAAGAGCAGCAGAAAGGCACGTCCACACCAGCAACTCTCCTCCTCAGAAAAACGTGAAAGGTTTTTCTGAGGTTATGAAAGGTTTCTCTTTTATCCCTCAATGCTAACTGTTATTTTACAGGTTCCCCCCCCCCCCCCCAATCTGACTCTATTTGTTCACAGTAAGTCTTGTATATAATGATCACCTTGCGGAAGCAAATTCTAAAGCAGGAACCACCAAAACTGTGTATAGTGTTCAGATTGATACTAGACATTTTAAAACAAAGGAAAGGCATTATATTAATTCCTGATATTGAGAAACATCATCTCATTATATTAATATGATTTTTAAACCTGACTATCTTTTAAACCTGATTTAATGTTATTAGTGCAGTCCCTCAAGGTTCAGTGTTAGGTCCATTATTGTTTTCTGTATTTATAAATGATATTGATGATGGTATATCAAGCTTAATGTCCAAGTTTGCAGACGATACAAAGGTTAGCAGGGTTGTCAAGGGCACTGCTGACACTATGCTGCTGCAACAGGATCTGGAAAGGTTGAGCAGATGGGCTGAGAGGTGGCAAATGAAGTTTAACATTGACAAATGTAAAGTACTACATATGGGAAAGAGCAACCCCACAGCAACGTATCAAATCTGTGGTACTACACTGATAGTGGTAGAGAATGAAAAGGAGCTGGGGGTAATTGTGCAGGCAGATATAAAGTTCGCTGAGCAGTGCAGATGGGCTGCAAGAGTAGCTCATGGTGTCTTGTCAATGATATGCAGGAATTTTTCTAGCAGGGATAACAGGAATTTTAATTGCCTTGTATAAGGCAATGGTTAGGCCACACCTTGAGTAATGTATACAAGTCTAGGCCTCATTTCAAGAAGAATGTACAGCTACTGAAACGAGTACAAAGAAGGGCAACAAGATTAGTGAATGGAACAAAGGGGTACTCTTATGAAGAAAGGCTTAAATTTTGCAAATTACAGTGTCCGGAGACTAGGCGCCAACGAGGTGATCTGATAGAGATGTATAAAGCCTTGAATGGTTTGAGCATGCTCAATGCTGATGGGATTCTTCCTCTTACTCAGAATAATCATCTGAGAGGGCATAAATTCAAATTGAGGAAAGACAGATGTAGGATAGACATGCGGAAATTTGCCTTTAGCCAGCGGGTAGTTGGTTGGTGGAACAGACTTCCATGCCTTTTGTGGAAGTTGATAGCGTAAATAAATTTAAGGCTCAGCTGGACAGGTATTTCGAACGAACGGAGGGGTGAAATGGTAGTGTGTTTTTTTTTTTTTTTTTTTTCCTTCTCCTTTGGCTGATGCTGCATAAGCTTGCTTTCTTGCATCATATGCCTCTATTAATGCTAATGCTAATTTTAGGAGTATAGTTAATAAATTCGATGAGTTTGAAGTGCTAGTCAAGACATCAGAGGCAGATATCGTTGGGATATCAGAGAAATGGTGTCACACTTTGCTTATTGGAGGCTTGAAGTGGTGAAACCCATGTTTAGTCTCTAGAGCAAAGTTTCCGGCACCCCTCCCCTCCCCCCATACTTCTCCTTCAACCCAAGCACAGTACTAAGTACTATAGGTTTTGATACCTTTCGTCTGGGGTTTTCATAAAAAAAAAAAAAAAAAAAAAAAAAAAAAAAACACAGACATAAGCAGTGCAGAAATGGAATTTGGAGAGTACAATGTGTACAGAAAGGATAGACAAGACAGAAAGGGAGGAGGGGGTTATACTGTTAGTTAAGAAACACATAAAATCTAAGGAAGTGCATCCAATTGATGTTGGTGGACAAGGCAATGTTGAGTCTGTTTGGTGTGACATAAGCACTGAGAAAGGAAAAATGAGAGTAGGTGTGTGTGTGTTGTAGGCCAAATGAATCTGATGAGTATAATTAGCAATTGTGCAGACAAATAGAGTGGGCCAGTAAATCAGAGTGTCTTATAATGGGGGATTTTTATTTCCTAAAAATTGACTGGAATTTTTGGGTTGTTTACTCACACACTAGCAAGGCTTTTCTGGATTTATTGGATGATTGTTTTCTACAGCAGCAGCATGTTCGGGAGGCAACTAGAGGGAGTAATACTCTTGATCTCATTATCAGTAGTGATTCTTCATTCATCAAGAATCTGCTGATAAAGGAACCACTAGGTGGCAGTGATCACAGTGTCCTGAAGTGGGTTTTACTCAAAGAGGTAACTACCATCAAGGGTAAAGGGAGGTGTTTTTCTTTCTTAAAGGTGAGTACGGTGGTCATGGGACAGTATTTAAATTCTATACGATGGGACCAACTGATAAAGCTACCAACAGCAAATTCAAAATGGGAAGCTATTAGGCTTTTCATACCAACAACAAAGAAATATTGTTCAAGATTTAGGCCTAAATAGATGTCAGATGAACTAATTAGACATGTGACAGAAAAGAAAATTGCATGGTATACATATAAATTAACATGTGGCACAGAAGCCTATGATAGATACAAGCTGGTCTGTAACCAAGTAACAAAAGAGGTTAGGCAGGCAAAGGCAGATTACGAGAAATCTTTGGAAAAGGACACAAAGGAAAAGAGCAAAAAGTTCTTTACTTATGTAAACTCTAGAAGGAAGGGGATGAAGTTGATTGGTCCACTTGATATCGATGGTTCAACTGTTGATGATCCTGCTCATGTAGCTAAAAACTAAATGAATATTTTGCATCTACATTCACACATGAAGAGTTATTCAGGGAGGGTAATGCCAGAGGTGTATTCAACTCTGGCACTAAGCTAGATAATCTTGTAATAACTGAGAGTAAAGTGGAAGAAAAATCGTTGAAGATAAACATAAGAAAGGCACCTGGGGTGGATGGAATCTATCCAGTTATATTAAAGGAGGTGGCAAAGGAAGTAAGCAAACCCTTAGCCATAATTATGAGAGCTTCTTTGGACTCAGGGGAGGTACCCATGGACTGCAGATGTGCAAATGTGACCCCAATCCACAAAGGGGTTACAGGTAATTACAGACCTGTTAGTTTAACTTCTGTTCCAGGGTAATTAATGGAGGCACTGGTTAAAGAGGCACTGCAGGATCATCTAGCCAAGACTTCAGTTATAGCTCAGACACAGCATGGATTAGTTAAGGGAAAGTTTTGTCTGACTAATTTGTTTGGATACTATGATGTAGACACAAAGGAACTGGATGCAAAGAATAACTTTGATATCATATATATTTGGATCTTAGAAAGGCCTTTGATACTGTTGCACATGGAAGACTGCTGCACAAATTGGAGCAGTGTGGCATTTGGAGGCAAACTGCTGCTATGGATAAAGAGATAGTTGAGTGGGAGAAGAGAGAGAGTGTGGTAATCAATGGACACTGCTCTTCATGGACTAATGTTATTAGTGGAGTCCCTCAGGGTTCAGTGTTAGGTCCATTGTTTTTTTCTGTATTTATAAATGATATTAATCATGATATTTCAGGCTTAATGTCCAAGTTTGCAGACAATACGAAGGTTGGTGGGGTTGTTAATGACACTAATGACAGAATGCTGCTGCAACAAGATCTAGAGAAGTTAAGCAGATGGGCTGAGAGGTGGCAAATGAAGTTTAACATTGACAAATGTAAAGTATTACATATGGGAAGCAGTAATCCCAGAGTAATGTATCAACTCTGTGGTACCGCACTGACAGTGGTAGAGAATGAAAAGGACCTGGGGGAAATTATGCTGGCAGATAAGAAGTTTTATGAGCAGTGCAGACAGACTGCAAGAGCCACTCCTTGTGTCTTGTCAATGATATACAGGAATTTTTCTAGCAGGGATAAGGAGGTGATTATCCCCTTCTATAAGGCAATGGTCAGGCCACACCTTGAGTACTGTATACAGGTCTGGAGGCCTCATTTTAAGAAGGATGTAGAGCTGTTGGAACGAGTACAGAAAAGGGAAACAAGATTAGTGAACAAAACAAACGGTTGCTCTTACGAAGATAGGCTTAAATTTTGCAAATTACAGTGTCTGGAGACTAGGCACCTGCCAGGTGATCTGATTGAGGTGTATAAAGCCTTGAATGGTTTGAGCATACTCAATGCTGATGGGATTCTTCCTCTTGCTTAGAATAATCACCTGAGAGGGCATAAATTCAAATTGAGGAAAGACGGCTGTAGGATAGATGTGCGGAAGTTTGCCTTTAGCCAGTGGGTGGTTGATTGCTTGAACAAACTTCCATCTGTCGTAAAAGTTGATGCTTAAATAGATTCAAGGCAGAACTTGAAAAACATTTGGAGCGAGGGGATGGGTGAAATAAGGGGTTTTTTTTGTTGGTTTTTTTGCTGATGCTACATAAACTTGCTTTCTTGCATCATATGCCTTTGCTAATTTTAAATCAGCAGTTATATGAAAGGTCACTCCTAGGTCTTTTACCTTGTGTTTTCTAATTACAAGAGCAAAAATAATTATATAATTATAATTGTAAAATAATTGTGTGATTGTTAGCACACCTATGGAACATTTGATATGTAATATTGAAATAGCTGAGAAAATACTTTCAACTTTTGCTGTAGATTTATCTGATTAAGAGTGGATGAGACCATAGTGTACAACATATGAGATCAAAATAGATTAATGGTAAATAGAAGATTGTTTATGTATACTTTAATATTAGGCCAGTTGAGAACCCTACAAAACCAAAGTTCCTGTCATTATTACTAAGTGTGAAAAAATTAGATAACCAATCTGATATTTTGAACTTGATAACTTCAGAAGAATAGGTAAGAATCTGAACAAAATAGTAAAGGATTACAGATAGGGTATGCTTTCAATTTGTATAACAGTAAATCATGGCTGTCCAAGTCTCTGTTTTGCCACCACTTTCCAAATCAATAGCAGTGATCATATACACAGTGTGGTAAAAAAAAAAAGTAATGAGACTGAATTTTAAGATATAGACCTAATGCAAGTACTGCTCCAGGACACTAGAAAAGCACTGAAGTGTGACCTTGCCAGTCCAGCCAAACAAAACAAGTTGGCCTCAAGTTACATTTCTGTAGAGACGTCCTTTATACATCATGTTTAACATCACCATCAGAAACCAAGGAATGGAAAAACTGATGAACATCACGTTCTGTTGTTTTGTCTTTTTCAGTGACCTCTCTCCAGATAAAACTGGGAACACTCTGAAACAGAAGAAATGTTACAAACAGCATATGTGGGATGAGACTCCCTGATCATAAACATTTCAATGGTTTAAGCATTTTAAAAAGAATAGAGAGGATATAGCACATGATCTTCAAAGCAGTAAGAAGAAAATGCCCTGCAGCCCCAAACTGTTGGACAAAGTGCACAATGTACTAGTAAGTAACCACCGATTAACACCGAGAATACTAGCAAATGAGTTAAATGTGAATAAGGAAGCGAGTCAATAATCAATAATTACCACAAACTTCAGGTAAAGAAAATTTTATGCAAATTCTGTTCCACACTGTTTGCATGATGAGGAAAAACAGATGACTGGACATTTGCAAAGATTTTATTGAAACAGCTGATAGTGAACCTGGTTTCCTAAATAGCATTATTACCAGGGATGAAAGTTGGCGTTTCCAGTATGATCCTGAGACACAAAAAAAAAAAAAATAAATAAATAAATGAAATAAAGAATTGCCGATCATAATGCTCACCAAGACCAAAAATCAAATTTTTTTTCCAGAAATTGCATATCAAAACCATACATCCATTCTACGTCAAAAACGCATAATCTATAAGGAATCATTCCTGAAGGAAGGAAGGAAGGACAGTTACCAGCAATTAATAATCATTGCTGATAGCTGTCCTTGCTGGTATTAATACTAATTAATATGTAGAAGTACTGAAATGTTTGATGGTGAGAATCAGAAGTGTGCAGCCAGAATTAGAACAGTTCTGGTTGGTGGCTGTTGTGCTATAATGCATCTTCTCGCACAGCAATCAACATGTAGATGTTTATGGCTCACAAGAAGAGTGCAGTGCTCCACACTACTTTTTTTTTTTTTTTTTTCCCCAATTGAAATTTAAAGTAAAAGGACTCTGATTTGACAGTTTATGACATGCAGAAGGTTATTGTTTTTAGATTTGTTTGTGCATCGGCAACAGGCTCTAATGCACTAATTACTGTCTCATCTTTCCTTTGTCATAAAAGTGACAGGAGTTCAGATAAAGTGATATTTATTTATACATCCTCTCAATCTCCTAGAGCATACTGTAGAATTAAGAATTAACTGATTGCAATTATGAAAATGAGAGGAAAAAGCAGTTTTCCAATCTTTTTGATACAGCAGGAATTCTATGATGATATGCTTTAAGGTGAGTGAGCATTAGCAGTTACTGCATTGTCGAGGGTCAGAGTTTGTTAGTACGTAACTGTGAGTCGGGTATGTATGACCAATGATTAATCTGGCTAGGATGGTTTCTTCTTTTCGGTTTCATCTCAGGCAGGATTTCCACTGTTTGACTTCTCTCTTCATTTCAAAAAGTTCATTATTTCTTTTATCTTTCTACATGCGTGTCCAGTGTTCTTTATATGTCTGTTTGATATCACAAGAATGTGACAACAGAACTAAATGTGACAACAGACAAGTTTTCCCCGAGTCTTTCCGAAGCTTGTATAAATGCTGTAACAAATGTATTCAATCCCTCAGAGAACTACTTTGAAGGAGACAGGTAAGAAACCTTCCTAATCTATATTTTGCCTTATTTGAATTCAGTCTTATTACTTTTTTTTTTTTTTTTTGTTTACACCTACACTGTGTATAACCAAAAAGTGATATTATTGGTTACAAAAGTGAAGGGTGCAATCTATGTTCCTTGTGCTGATGACAGTTGGGGTTATTCATAACTTCCTAGCTACTATAGTATAGAGTGTGATCATTTAATTCGTGGACCAGTGCAAGATATTATCTTAATTGTCATTATCTGAATCTTCTGTGGATTTCTCCTTCTCCAAATACTCTCCCTTGAACTTTACACACTTTCACCACTACCATACCCACGTATCAAATGCTTCTTGCATGCCATATTTCGAAAAACTGCAAAGTGCTTACATTGTGGCTCTGTGAGCATCATTATCGGACATGAAACACTTGCCTTTCACAGCTTTCTTCATGTGTGGAAACAGAAAGAAATCACACAGGTCTAAGTCCAATGGATAAGGAGGATGTGGCCAAACCTTGGCACCTATGGCAGTGACCACTATGCTGCACAATATCAGCCATATGGGGCCTAGCATTGTCTTGAGAGAAAACCTCACACTGAAAAGTTTTTAATGTTTTTCACGAATGTCAGAACAAAGTTTGACTCTGAGAACCTCAAAACCATGAGAACCATTTGTTTGTCAGCCGAAAGAGAAGCTCGAAATTTCTTAGTTCTTGGTGAATCAGAATGCTTTCACTCACTCTAAGGTTATTTTGTCTCTGGATCATAGTGGAAAATCCAACTTTCATCACAAGTCACTATTCGATTTAAGAAGTTTTGACACTGTTTCAAAACAATCAACCATTTCTTTGCACAAGTCTACTCTTTGCTGCTTTTGTTCTGGAGTCAAATTGTGTGGAATCCAGCAGATTCTCAACATTTTCAGGTGAACTTTCACAATATTGTGAGCATTACCACATGAAATGGACATTCTAACAGCTAATTCACAAAGTATAATTCACATGTCTTCATCCAAAATTTCCTCAGTTTGCTCAGGAGTTGTTGAGGAGGAAGACCGACAAGGTCTTTGATCATCTACAACAGACTCATGGCCATCACTTAATTGCTTATGCCATTTAAAAAGGCCATTCTACCAAGATACTCATTACCATATGTTTCATTCACCTCTTTTAACTGTTTCCGATGCACTTAAACCCCATCTGATACAATAACAAATCACATACCACTAATCAATCTATAGGTCTGACATGATACTTGCTTCAAAATAATCGTCAGTGACACACAGCTAAAAAAACTCTTAATGCATCACTAGCTCAACAAGTACTAGTACGCACGCACAGAGTTTGCTCAGTAGTGATCGGGGAGAGTGCCTCTAGTGGCAGTTATGGAAAGTTTGTGGAGTAAACATAAAATTTTGCACCAGTCCAAAAATTAAATGATCACCCCATTGTAAAATAATTTAGGCAGTAATTAAGTAAGAATATGGGCTGATAGACTTCGTCAGCATGAATCATACAACACAGTGACACTTTTTTTTTTTTTTTTTTTTTTTTTTTTTTTTGTGGAAAATTTCTTACATTAAAGGATGCTTTATATTCACAATATTACCTATAGTTCTAGCAATCTATCTTTTTAAACGTCATTCAATAATACACGTCAATATATTCAGAAATTCACACAGAAGCTTCAAAAACTGCAATCTAGAAATTTATGACTGAATATTAAGACTGAATTGATGTATTTAAATAAATAATTTAAAAAAAACCTATTAAAACTCAAAATTCTCAGCAGCCATTCAAACTCTTCCATATTTCATAATATCATAAAAAAACTTACCCTGGCATTTTCTAGGGCTTTTTTTGTGGCAGATATGGGTCTGAACTTTGTCAGAGACTTTCTGTCATTTAAGAGAACCTTTAAAATAAAGTAAAAATATATAAAAATAATGTACATAAAATAAAATATATAAATATAATATATAAAACTAGTTGTACCCAGCATAACATATGCGATCAGCACCATATCTTAAAGGTTATTAATTAAATATCAAGACATTTTATTTATTTATTTATAAATTTCATTATAAACAGAATTAAAAATTTCATTCTTCTCAGATACAACACTTAATGAATCCAGTGATCTAATCTTGAGAAACCAACATATAGTTTCCCATGACTGAATACAGGTTTCAGAAGGTATAAACATATTCTTTCAAAAGTCTATCCCTGTGACTTGCTGATGGTGATTGAAAATGCTAAACATACAGGAAACTGTCTTTTTTGAATTTGAAAGGCATTTTGTATCAGATGGAATAAGATGCCGTTCACATACGGTATTTGCCGTATGAGAACGGCATCTCAGTTCAATCCATCTATTATGCGAGCCTCTACAATGTGTCTTTGTAGACAAGTAATTATCAATCTTGTTCCATTGCAGAGTCCCCTTGATGACATAAGATTCTATAGTAGCATGATTCAGTTTTAGCTTGTGAGGAGGCATCCTGCTGGTATTAAGCTGCTGAGAAATTCTTCAGGGTATGCCAGATGCTCACTTGGTTAATCGCTTGCTACAGTAGCCACACTTTTGCAAACAGTCTCTTCTCGGGGAATATGGTCTAACACTTCGTTGTTCAGTTCCAAATAATCTTCATTTGTAACACTTAGTATACAGTACACTTAGCACACTTAGCCTTTGAGTTGCTGAGCTGTAACGGTGTTGAAGTTAATGTCACCAAAGAGTTGTTCTACAGGGTCTTGTGTGTTTGAAAAACAGGCTGTAGGGTCATTGCTTCCCTTCCATTGGATTCACAATCCCAGGCAGGATTGCAAGTAAATGGAACAAATAGATCAGGTCTCCCAAACTTTTATACACTTGTCCTGGCATTGCATCTTGATAGTTTTGCTGCATGTACCTTGGGCTTACTTGGAAAGTCAAAGGCAGAATTATAATCTTCCCTGCTCTCAAGTTTTAGTTCTGAGCTCTTGGTTCTACTGCATCCAACAGTCCACGGTACATTTCCATTCGTAGATCTTTCTGATTATGGTGTAAATAGTTTTAATCTAAATCCTTCAGTCTTCACATAGGCATCTACAATGCATTGCTGAAATAATTTCCCACAGCTATGAATTAGGCTAAAACCAGGTCTCAACACAAGTCTATAAGCAAAGAATTGTAACTGTGTTACTTTAATACGTTTTGCGGTTCTCTCTCTTCTGCATGTTGCAGTTCCTCATGCCAACCAACCTCTCCACACTGGAATAGCAACGGATACACCATAGGGTCTCCATCCTTGTTTAGCAGTGATATAATTCTACAGCAGTCAGCTGTAGGATATATGCATATGTCTCTATTTGCAGTTCCCTGTCTTCTCCAACAAATATTGCAGCAAACTCCGTTTTGGATGTAGGTGCATTATATCATTATATGCGTTATATATCTTATCTAAGTCTGGGTCTTCTATAAATACCATGCACACATTCATTGTTGGATTGGCCCGGGCTAGTTGATGCATTTGTTTATATGACTCAGCAAACGGATCAACTTGTCGTAGGGTCTCGTCCAATTGTTACATTACTTCGGCCATACACCCTTGGTTTGATTGTTTTTCAAGCCGTTTTGTTGTTGCTTCAGCAGGATCAAAAACATAAAGTTGTCCGCATCCTGGCTTATTTCGCTCATTTGGATACAGCAGTGAGACCAAACGGTAAATCTGGCTGTGTATTCTTAAACAGTATGGACATTTCCAGGTGGTGATTTAATATCTCCGCCCATTGATGTGAACGGCAATGTGAGTTGTACTCTCATATATGTTCTCTGTAGTTATTTGCTTCACATGTCCCTTGTAAGCAGCTCTTGTAATAGAGCAGGTGTCTCAGACAGTGAGTTAAGTGAAACCTTTCCATCATGACAGCATTTAGTGAATTTATTTGATGTGTTTAACTCATGTCCACAATATCTTACATTGCAATACTCACAGTTGTAACACATATTTCCCTTGTCATGCTCTTCAACATTAATTACAGCTTGTTGATTATTTGCATCTGGTACTTCTATTTGGTTAGTCCTATGGCATTTCCAATCTTGCTTCTCTTTCTTCAATGTTTTCTGACCATCTTCCTAGTCATAGAGTCTTGTTTCACTCTCTTAGTCTATTAGATCTTTCTTCTAATGTTTCATTAGTATTTATTCTACGGTTTCTCAAAGTTCTTACAACCTGTTCAGCCATTTTTACACTTCTTAAAACTTAAATTGATTATGTTAATTAGTTCACCATTTTTTTCTGAGTAAAGACAGATAATATAAAAAGTCAAAAAAGAAGTTACCTTTCAGGTATATCTTGCCTTTCTTCAGTCGAAAAAAGTTAGTATAAAAATTAATAAAGAATGCCCGGTATGGTGGTCATGTGAGGTGAACTGCATGAACAGGTTACTATTAGCAGCTGGCAACAATTAGCAGTTGTTGTCAGCTGCTAATAGTGGACAAAATCTGCTTCTCACTCTCCTCTACAAATATGCTAGTGGCTCAATAACATTTAAGTCTGGTATTGTGCAGGCCATAGGAAATACCTAGCTTCAAACCAAGATTTGGCACACCTGGCTGTGTGTGTGTGTAATGGAGAATTATAATCTTGAAAAATGGCATCATTTGAACCTGGTCACTCAGAATATCAAGGTAATCAGTAATATTAATTTGCCCATTCAAGGTGATATGAGCTAAAAAATACCAAGGTATTGTTGCACAACCCATTGTTGATACTCCTCCTCCATGTTTGATGGTTGTAACAAGACAGTCAAGAATGATTTTCTTCCCTTAATAATCATCAAACATAAACTCTCCGTGTTGGAAAAAGTGTGTTGTTGTTATGGGAGTTTCTGGCGCAAGGGCTACTTTGGCCAAAGGTAGTGAAGCTGTATGTGATGACTGCTCTGGGAGCAGTTAAAATTGATCATACACTTGAATTCGTTTTAGGTACAAAAAGAATTCGGAGAGGTTTGCATTATTACCTATGATGCAGCTGAGTGACAACGGTTCTTGTAATGACAGGGAGCTGAAAATACACTGTCAGACATTGTTAAACAAGCTACACTCAATGAGTATATGCTTTACTGTCAGTGGTTTCAAGCAGTGCATACACTGCGGAGGATCGTTTCCTGTGAGCAAAAAAAGATCAGTGAGGTGAGTATGGCCTATTTGGCTTCTGGCTAGAATTACTTCTTCTTTTCTATTTTTACGCAGGCTGGAATTCCATAATTGTGGTTCAGGTTTCAGCTGAAACAGCTTGTTCTGTGTTTGATTTCTCCACATAAGTGCCCACTGCTCCATACATTTTTTTTGGATATTGCATCTACAATCAGTATACGGGACAAGGTCATTTGTTGAATTTATGCTGGAGGGATGTTTTGCAGCATTATCTGCGCATTCATTTCCTTTAATACCGCTGTGCCCTGGAATCCAAGAGAAAACAACAGTTTGCTGATGTTCGTGAAGACGTATCAGCGCATGTCTTAAGATTTTCAGCAAAGGATTATGAGGTGTCGTGTTTTTGAGAACTGAAATATGTTCCAAGGCAAGCTTAATAGCATGAAGTTCAGCAGTATAACTGCTGCATTCTGCAGGAAGTGTAAGTGAAATAGTTCTGTTAGGGAAGACAGTAGCTGCGCCCACTTTATTACCAGACTTAGAACCATCAGTGTAGATCTTAGTAAAGAGGGAATAATTCTGTGTATGGACAAGATGTAGCTGTTGGGTGTTGGTATCTGATATAGCACCTTTTCCCCACTGCTCAAAGTAATCATCACAAGAAGGCGTGAAGGTAATCCACGGAGGATCTGGATCTCTTAAGTCACTGAGAACATTATGAAGTTGAATATTCCAGCATTCTGTTAGATTTTGGAATCTGATACCAGTAGGCCGAATTGTTCATGGTTTGTTTGCATAGTGGATTATGTACTGAGGATCATGTAGTAGTGGCCAAATAGGATGTGTGGGGTGACTTTTAATTTTAACAGAGTATGTCATCAATAACATCTTTCTTCTGATATTCAGTGGAGGTTCGTGGGCCTCAACATACAGACTTTGAACTGGCGATGTTCTGTATGCACCTAGAACAATCCTAAGAGCAGTGTGTTGGATGGGAGCAAGACGAGCCAAGGTACTCTCTCTAGCAGAGCCATAAACAGGTGCTCCATAATCCAGCAGCCGAGATCTAATTAGGGATCTGTATAGACGGAGCAAAGTGTAACGGTCTGCACCCCATGATGTACTGGAGGTTACCCGGAGTACGTTCATTTTCTTAATGCAAGTAGTTCGTAGGTTTTTGATGTGGTCTTGGAAATTTAGCTTCTTATCGAAAATTAGTCCTAGGAGACGAATATTGTTCATGACTGGAATAGGATGACTGTCCAAGAGTAGCTCAGGATCTGGATGGATTTTGTGCTTGTTGCAGAAGTGGATAGCTGTAGACTTTTGCTTTGATAGCCTGTATCCATTTTGGGTCATCCACAGTTCAATATTATTTATTGATATTTGTAAGTGCCTCTCGATATAATTCATATTCTGGGAATGACAGGATAAGGTAAGGTCATCAGCGTAGAGATATGAGTCGACAGTGTTTGGAATTCTGTTTGTGATATTGTTGATTCACATTGCAAATAAAGTGGCACTGAGTACAGAGCCTTGTGGGATTCCTTCTTCTTGTATGTATGTTTGTGACAGAGCCTGATGGTATCGGACTTGGAAAGACCTGTGGCGAAGGAAGTTTTCAATAAAAGATGGTAAATGGCCTCTCATATCAATAGTATGGAGATCCATTAGAATTCCATAACGCCATGTGGTATCGAAAGCTTTTTCTATATCAAGACAAACCATGACCAGATGTTGATTTCTAATAAACGCATTTCTTATGTTTGATTCCGCCTTTACCATAAGATCTAAAGATGATCTATTCTTCCGAAAGCCAAATTGATTGCTGCTGATTATGTTTCTTTTCTCCAGGTACCATGTTAATCGGCGGTGCACCATTTTTTCCAAAGTTTTACTCAAGCAGCTGGTTAGACATATCTGTCTATAGTTGTATGGAGCCGAGTGATCTTTTCCTGGTTTAGGGATAGCTATTACGTAAGAATGTTGCCAGGAACAGGGGAATGTGTGTTCAGAATAGACCCTATTGTAGAATTTTAGGAGTGAGGACAGAGATTTTTCATGTAGATGTTTCAGCATTATATAGTAAATACCATCAGGGCCAGGGGCACTGTTTCTAGAGGTATTTATGGATTCTTTCAGTTCAGATAGTGTGAGTGGTTGATTATAAGGCAAAGAATAGGTAGTTTTGAAATTTATTTGGGATTTCTCAGCTTCAGCTTTAATTTTTTGGAATGATGGCTGATAAGCTATTGAGGCGGACAACTAGGAGAACGCAGTTCCTAAGGTGTTTGCAATCTCTGTGTGATCAGAGATCTCCTTCCCATTCCAGTTAAGAATAGCTGAAGGTGATTTAAGATATTTGCCATTCAACTGCCTTATTTTTTTCCAAATTATTCTGGAGTCGGTATCTTTGTTAATTGTTGAAGCGAATTTTATCCAAGAGTCTTTTTTGGCTTTTCGGTGGATGTATCGTGCTTTGGCTCTAAGTCCTTTATAATTAATAAGGTTTACAGTGGTTGGGTATTTGCGGAATTGGTTCCATGCTGCATTTTTTTCTCTTTTAACCGCGTAACAGTCTTTGTTCCACCAATGATTGATATGCTTGCGGTTTCCTAGTTGAGACTGCGGA
This sequence comes from Mastigoproctus giganteus, assembly GCF_048544385.1. Classification (NCBI taxonomy): domain Eukaryota; kingdom Metazoa; phylum Arthropoda; class Arachnida; order Uropygi; family Thelyphonidae; genus Mastigoproctus; species Mastigoproctus giganteus. Next base: position 208,732,163 of record NC_143580.1, on the reverse strand, counting down.
ATGGCGATTGTTGCAGCTCTAAGTATCTGTGCTGTTATATGCTCTGTGACGGTATCGACGGGAGAAGACTCAATTATGTGATCATTAAAAGAGACATAATTTTTATATTTTGCCCATTCTGCTTTGGAAAATTTCCATTTCGTTTGGGTTTCAGTTGTTTTAGAATGGGTGGTTCGGCATATGACAGGATAGTGGTCGCTGTTCAGAGGATTGTCATGTATTGTCCACTCGACACTTGGGAAGAGGATAGGAGAGCATAGCGAAAGATCTATTGCCGAGGTTGAACCAGTAGGAAAATGAATGTAAGTGGATAAGCCAGTGTTCAGTAACGTTAAATTCTGTCTGTCTAGTAACATTTCAATGAGCTCTCCACGTCTATCTGAGACAGGAGATCCCTATAATGGATTGTGGTAAAGTCTCCTAACAGGAGACTTTACCACAATCGTAATTGCAGAATAAGGTAATTGCAGAATAAGGTTTTCCAGTTCCTGAATTGAACATGGTTTATTGGGTGGAAGATAGATTGAGACGATCGTTAAAGCAGTGCCAACCACTATACAAGCTGCGACGGCTTCTAGGGAAGTTTGGAGAACAATTTGCTTACAAGGAACTGTTGAGTCTATCGGTATGGCTACTCCTCCATGAGCATTTTTTGTAGTGGACCTGTCTTGACGAAAAAGAGTATAATATTTAATTGATACAGATATTTGAGGTGTTAAATTTGTCTCTTGTAGGCATATACCCACAGGATGATAACGGTCGATTAACTCGTATATGTCATCTATGTTGCTACGAAACCCTTTGCAATTCCATTGGATTATGTTATTCATTGTGTAGGTTTAGAGTTAGCAGTCGAATCCGTCTGTTTTTTAGACGTGCTCTGTTTTTGACAGTCAAATTTTATTTTTTCCTTTTTTGGGAAGAATGGACGTGTGTCCATGTCGACTTCAGCATATAGATCTAGAATGGGTTTATCATAGGTATTATTCTCTGCAACATCCATATTTGTGGTATCATGATTTCTTTCTGGCATAATCTGAGTTTTCCATTTGACCTGAAATAGCTGGAGCCTGAGTAGTAGGTGGTATTGAGATTGGTGTGGTATTAGTCCTATCGACAGTTTGTTTTGTGGATTGTGGTGCAGATGATAAGAGTGATCGAGCCCAGTCAGAAATTGACACTTTTGGTGGAACAGTTGTATCCGTCTGAGTTGAAACTGTTTGGTATCATTTGGATGCTTCAGCATATGAACGTTTAGGTATGCTTTGTAGAAGGTGTTTTCTCGCTTCGAGATATGTGACTTTGTTAACTACTTTGTATTTCTGGATTGTTTTCTCCAGCTTCCATTGCTCACAGGATTTAGAGAATGCTGAATGATTGCCTTTGCAGTTTGGACATCGTGATGATTCGGCATTGCAATCGGTATGAATATGCTCCTTTGATCCGTAGTTTGAACATACTGAATTTCCTCAGCAGACAGTTTGGGAATGCCTCGGCAGACAGTTTGGGATGGATGCGGCAGTTTAGGTATCCAGCTTTTACTGATGAAGGTAGGTTCGGTGTAGAAAAGGTAAGAATAATGCTGCGAGTGGGTACAAATTCTCCATCCTTCTTTAACATTATTCGTCTCGCTTGAATTACTTTCTGGTCTTGGAGTTCTTGAACAATCTCTTCCTCTTTGACATTCAATAGGTCCCATTCGGATATGACTCCTTTAGAGGTATTAAGGGTGGCATGAGGAGATACCTTAGTGGGGACTCCACCAAATGATGTTAGTTTGAGGAGAGACTCAGAATGTTTGCGGTTGGTGGTTTCAACTAATAAGTCACCAGATTTCGGTCTGCGTACCATTTTTGGTGATCCGGCTACACTTTCTAAACATTTTTGTATGTAGAAAGGAGATGGTGTACCTAATGACTGATTCGGTAAAGAATGCATTATGATGAAAGATGGGTATTCCATTTGAGGTACATCAGTTTTCATCCTTTTGCGGTTTTGATTGTCACAATTTTGTTGCAAATCCATAGGATTTGCAGTCTTTAGAGGAGGGAAATTTTCGTTTTCCATGATTGCTCCTTTTAGCCCTGGAAGGATAACTTTTCCTTCCAGGTTTCCGGCCCCGCCACGGGGAGGCAGGAGCAGTGCCACGAGGTGACCAAGCGGCTGTTAGTTGTGTTGGTGAGAGATATAAAAAAGAAACAGAAAGGTAACTTCCCTTTCTGGGCCTTTGCCTACTTCCTGTAGTGTCAAAGAGCTACTCTAGTATAAAATGAAAATAACGGTAATCACAACAAAAAGAAACTCTATATATAGCAAAAGCTCTTTGAAAAGATCGCTTCAATGAACGCACTTTAATCGCTTGGCCACGGAACGCTTGGCACCCGGGGCCGGAAAAAGTGTGTATGATCATTCATCTGAAAATACAAAACGTTTCCAATCATCAGGTGTCCAATTTTTGTCCAGTTTCCTCCAAAAACCACTGCATCATTCTTCTAGCATTACCATCAGATGAGTGGCTTGGAAAGTGGCTTGGAAAGTGGCTCTACTATAAATTTCAGCTTTATGAAATTTCTAGCAAAATGATACTTCGTTCAGTACGACTTTGCTAGACACCAAATTGCTGAGACTTGCATTAAGTTATGCAGTTATTTTGGAGGCAGCAGTTTTATGTTTTTGAGATACAATTCTTTTCTGTGCCTGGTGGACTGTTTCAGTCAGCTTTGATTTTTTGATACAATTCATCCTATCATCAGATTTTGTTTTTCTATACTTGGTGAATGCAGACATCACTTTCAATGCTGTTACTCTGGATACATTAAACAAATCAGCAGTTTTAGTCTCTAATGCCCTAAACGTGCACCAATGTTTAACCTCTTTGAAACAGGTCAGACTTTTTCTCCATGTACCTTTGTCATATCACCTCTAAATAAGCATCAGCTTTTATCAACTTTCTTTCACAGTACTACCTGTAACACACACACACACACACACACACACACACACACACACACACACACACACACAAACACACACACACTGCATGCTCATAAATACATCACACAGCCATTACAAAAATTTCTACTTTTGTAGCAGGCATTTCAATTATATTGTCCATCCCCTGTATATGTGTAGGGATCCCATAAGTCTAGAACCAGTCTTATTGAAAGACATCTTTACCCCAAGATGCCTTTGAGTATGGAAGAACGAATCCAGATAATTCTTCTCGTAGGAAATTGGAGTTAAAGAGAAGTCACTGTAGAATTTAACATATTGTATCCAGACCACAAGCCAATAACACAGAACTGTGTAAGCAAACTTGTTGCGAAGTTTAGGAAAACAAAGTTTTCCTAATCCATGCAATGGACCTTCAAGAAGGGCCACCAACAATGATGCCATCCTCTCTCATTTATGCAAAATGCTCTAAAAAGTCTCTTCAAGGATTGTCCTCTGAGACAAGAGTGTCAAAAGGTAGCACTCACTACATCCATACCATTCATGAGCCGTACAAACTTCAAATCTTGCAGAAATTATGAAAAAGATGGTCCAGACTGATGGATGGCATTTTGTGAATGGGCTAGAGAACGATATGCTCTAAATGCAAATTTCTCATCCACAATTTTCTTTAGATGAGGCTGTTTTTTTCAAACAGTGAGGCAAATTGATAGAACACTCAGTAATAGTCTAAAAACAATCCTCAATGGTTTACTCATTCAAGGGAACAAGGCACTACTTGTAATGGTATGGTGTGGCATATAGAAAAACCACAACATAAGCCCCTTCTTTTTTCAAGGAACTATCACTGCAGAAGCCTTTTTAAGAATGCTCAACAAAGAAGCATTCCAAAGTGTCTTGAACAAGGATGAAGATATTTCCAATGTGGTTCTAGCAAGATGGTGCCTCTGCACATTGCAGTGTCCATGTAAGAGAGTTGCTGCACCAACAGTTTCCTGGTGATTGGACAGGATATCAAGGGCCTGTGGAATGGTTAGCGAGAAGTCCAATCTCACACCACTCAATTTTTTCCTATGGGGTCAATTGAAAGTGCTGGTCTACATGGAGAAAATTCAGTGCTGAACATTTGTGGCAGTGCATTACTGATGCATTCAACACTATTACTCCTAACCTCATTCAATGAGTGTGCATGTTGACTCGATATCTTGTCTGGATTTGTGTATCGAGAACAATGGTGGACACACTGAGCATGTTCTGTGAATAAAAGTGCTTGTATTGCAATTTTTTATATTTCCCAATGATTCCAGACTACAAGGGTAAAAACATTTTGTCCAGAGATTAGTTTAGAACAAACATATCCCCTGTAGTAACATGCAGCAAAAAACTATTTCCTCACTGAACAAAAGAAAAGAATCTTGTCTTGTTTTACACTCAAAAAACCAAGGCAAAATAAATGCCTATGACTAAGTCAGAGTCATCCTTCTGACTTGGTCTACTACAATAATTAACTTCCAAAATCAAAATGGAAGTGGAAGATTTAAAAAAAATCGTTGTATAAAATATTTGCACAAAACATTCTTCAACATAACTAGCAGTAATGACCTCAGTATATGTGTGTGATATGATGGATTGCAAGGCTTTGTTCAAATATTCAAATGATAGCACAACATTTAAAAAAAAAATAAAAAAATAAATTATTTTATTCCAGCCAGAACAGAGAAACATGAACAGACTTTCTGCACACATGAGGATAAAATGCCTAGAATTACCAGCTTGCTTAGACTGTTAGGACTGCTTTCACCAAAAATTCTGTAATTTAGAAATCCTTTCCTTGAGTTCATCATTGGTCTTCCTTCACACTTTTGGACCATGAACTGCATCTGAACATGAATTAGTGCCACATACTAGCAATTGCTTGTACTTTTCAAATTTATTAACTCTGAAAGTGCTCGTGCTATTCTCATCACTTCTACTATTTTCTATTAATCTAGTTACAGATTTATAGAAATTTGGGGCGCTTCCGTAGCCAAATGGGCAGGAGCAGCAGTGCATAGCACACGCTTCTTGATTAGACCAGGGTTCAAGGCCGTGACCACCAAATGCGGAGGATGCGGAAAGGTCAGGGAATGACCACCGCATATCCCCGAAGCAATATGGCCTTAGTTGTTAATGCTCCTAAAAACCAAATAACAACATAATAACATAGAAATTTGTTAACTTTATTTTCTTATTTAATGTATTAAATTTCTTATATAAATTATTAACAGAGATTATTATTATAGAAACCCATTTCCAAACAGCACACCAACATGATCAGTACAACTCTTAAGTTATTTGAAAAAAGAGACAAATAAACATTTGGCATGTATAAAATCATTGTTGCTATGAAATGCTACACCTATTTTTGATTTTCTTTCTATGCACCAAACACTGTCCGTATGCTTATCTGTCATCATATAAAAATCATTATGGAAATCCTATTATCTCAAAACTTTATACTGCAACACATTGGACAGAAAACTTGAGTAATCAAGACCCGTTAATATTTGTAAATTTGGACAAATGCTAACTTATTGCGATTTTCTCTTGTAGACAATCTGTGTCCTCATTTTGAATTATTTTTTTTTTTTAAATCAAAAGATCTGATTTTAAGTTAAATAAAAAAATAAAATGTTAGATAAAATATATAAAATATTAAGAAATATCATAGAAATATTATAGATATTTTGAAATTTTAAGTCAGGAATTCTCTTACCTGAGATTTAAGTTTTTAAGGAATAACTGCATCACGGTAAGGAATAATTAGAATTTTCGGAAAAAGTATTGAAAGACCTGCCTAAAGATTTGTGAACCTTGTAACAGGAAAAAGGAATGAAAACAATCTTTGATCCTCAATCCATGCATTGAGAATAACTAGGGATATCCACTTATCCCTACAAGTTTCATCTATCTTTAGGCAGGTCTTTCAATACTATTTCCATCTATTCCAATTAAACCTTACCTGGATACAGTTAAATCTGAAAAACTTGAAAATCTCAGGTAAGAGAATTCCTGACTATGTATATATTAAGTGCAACAGCATCATTAATACACAGCCAATTCTGAATAAACAGAATATTTATAAGGCAGCATTGTTTTAAGTTATATCTCATATTGTGAATACCTTCACAACGAGTTGCCATGATACTGCACTACTTCACGACTAAATAATGCTTCACCTAAGGAGAAGACTACTGTTACTTATTCTCAGAGGGCACCGTTTCAGGGCTATTTGGCCCTTCCTCGGAGAATTCCTGACTTAAAATTTCTAAAATATAATATTTCTATGATTAGCATTAGTAGAGGCATATGATGCAAGAAAGCAAGCTTATGCAGCATCAGCCAAAAAAAAAAAAAAAAAACTGCTCCCATTTCACCCCTCCGTTTGTTCCAAATACCTGTACAGCTCAGTCTTAAATTGATTTAGGCTATCAACTTCCACAACAAAGGATGGAAGTCTGTTCCACCAAACAACTACCCAGTGGCTAAATGGTGTGACATAAGCATAGGTAAATCAAAATTGAGAGTAGGAGTGTGCTATAGGCCTAATGACTCTGATGAGTATAATAAGATACTGTACAGGGAAATAGAATGGGCCAGTAAATCAGAGAGTCTTATAATGGGGGATTTTAATTTCCCAGATATTGACTGGAACTTGTGGATTGGTCACTCACACACTAGCAAGCCTTTTGTGGATTTATTGGATGATTGTTTTCTACACCAGCATGTTCGGGAGGCAACTAGAGGGAGTAATACTCTTGATCTGATTATCAGTAGTGATTCTTCATGCATTAGGAATCTGCAGATAAAGGAACCACTGGGTGGCAGTGATCACAGTGTGCTGAAGTGGGATTTACTCAAGGAGGTAACTACCATCAGAGGTAAAGGGAAGGGTTTTTGCTTTCGTAAAGGTGACTATGGTGGTCTGAGACAGTATTTAAATTTTATACAGTAGGACCAATTGATGATGTTACCAACAGCAAATTCAAAATGGGAAGCATTCAAGGAACTAATCTTGGAAGCTACCAGGCTTTACATACCAACCAAGAAATACTGTTCAAGGTTCAGGCCTAAATGGTTGTCAGATGAACTAATGAGACATATGGCAGAGAAGAAAAATGCATGGGATACATACAAATTAATGGGTGACATGGAAGCCTATGATAGATATAAGTTGGTCTGTAACCAAGTCACAAAGGAGATTAGGCAGGCAAAGGCAGATTATGAGAAATCCTTGGCAAAGGATGCAAAGAAAAACAGAAAAGAGTTCTTTACCTATTTAAACTCAAGAAAGAAAGGGATGAATCAGATTGGTCCACTGGATGTTGATGGTTCAACAGTTGAGGATCCAGCTCAGGTGGCTAACAATCTAAACGAGTATTTTGCATCTACATTCACACATGAGGAGTTATTCAGGAAGGGGAATGTCGTAGGTGAAGTAAACATTGGCAGTGAGCTAGATGATTTTCTAATAACTGAGACGAAAGTGGAGGAGAAATTGTTGAGGATAAACATAAAAAAGGCACCCGGGGTGGATGGGATCTATCCAGTTATATTAAAGGAGGCAGCAAAGGAAGTAAGCAAACCCCTAGCCATAATTATGAGAGCTTCTTTGGACTCAGGGGGAGGTACCCATAGACTGGAGATGTGCAAATGTAACCCCAATTCACAAAGGAGGATCAAAGGCTGACACAAGTAATTATAGACCTGTTAGTTTAACTTCGGTTCCAGGAAAATTAATGGAGGCACTGGTTAAAGAAGCACTGCAGGATCATCTGGACAAGAATTCAGTTATAGCTCAGACACAGCATGGTTTTGTTAAGGGCAGGTCTTGTCTGACCAATTTGATTGGATACTATGATGTAGTCACAAAAGAACTGGATGCAGGGAATAACTTTGATATTATATATTTGGATCTTAGAAAGGCTTTTGATACTGTTGCGCATGGAAGACTGCTGCACAAATTGGAGAAGTGTGGCATTGGAGGCAAATTGCTGCTATGGATAAAGGGATGGTTGAGTGGCAGAAGACAGAGAGTGGTAATCAATGGACACTGCTCAACGTGGACTAATGTTATTAGTGGAGTTCCTCAGGGTTCAGTGTTGGGTCCATTGTTGTTTTCTGTATTTATAAATGATATTGATGATGGTGTATCAGGCTTAATGTCCAAGTTTGCAGACGATACAAAGGTTGGCAGGGTTGTTAAGGACACTACTGATACTATGCTGCTGCAACAGGATCTGGAAAGGTTGAGCAGATGGGCTGAGAGGTGGCAAATTAAGTTTAACATTGACAAATGTAAAGTACTACATATGGGAAACAGTAACCCCAGATCAACGTATCAACTCTGTGGTACTACGCTGACAGTGGTAGAGAATGAAAAGGACCTGGGGGTAATTGTGCAGGCAGATATGAAGTTCTCTGAGCAGTGCAGACGAGCTGCAAGAGTAGCTCATGGTGTCTTGTCAATGATATACAGGAATTTTTCTAGCAGGGACAGGGATGTGATTATTCCCTTGTATAAGGCATTGGTCAGGCCACACCTTGAGTACTGTATACAGGTCTGGAGGCCTCATTTCAAGAAGGATGTAGAGCTGCTGGAACGAGTACAGAGAAGGGCAACAAGATTAGTGAATGGAACAAAGGGTTGCTCTTATGAAGAAAGGCTTAAGTTTTGCAAATTACAGAGCCTGGAGACTAGGCATCGGCGAGGTGATCTGATAGAGGTGTATAAGGCTTTGAATGGCTTGAGCATGCTCAATGCCGATGGGATTCTTCCTCTTGCTCAGAATAATCACCTGAGAGGGCATAAATTCAAATTGAGGAAGGACGGATGTCGGATAGATGTGCAGAAATTTGCCTTTAGCCAGCGGGCAGTTGGTTTGTGGAATAGACTCCCATCGCTTGTTGTTGAAGTTGATAGCCTAAACAAATTTAAGGCTCAGCTGGACAGGAATTTCGAACGAACGGAGGGGTGAAAATGGGAGTAGTGGTTGGTTTTTTTTTTTTTTTTTTTTTTTGGCTGATGCTGAATAAGCTTGCTTTCTTGCATCATATGCCTCTACTAATGTTAATGCTAATGCTAAAGGCAAACTTCTGCACATCTATCCTACATCTGTCTTTCCCCATGATATTTCTTAATATTTTATATATCTTATCTAGCATTCTATTTTTTATTCAACTTAAAACCAAATCTGGATTTACAATGGGAATTTCTTTTGGCCAGTTCTCTTGGATACAAAAAGTTTCTCTATTTTTTTTTTTTTTTTTTTTGAAAAAAATTAGTTTTTCTTTTCACAAAAAATAAGTATTAAAACTGTGTTAAAATTGGAGTTTTTAAAAAATATATTACAGCGTTTTGTTTATTTTCGTTAAGAAATTGACAGTCAGGTGTGCTAGTTTAGAATTAATGATATTTCTTAATATTTTATATCTTATCTTATCTAACATTTTATTTTTTATTTAACTTAAAATCAAATCTTTTGATTTAAAAAAAAATTAATTCAAAATGAGGACACAGATCCTTTACAAGTGAAAATCGTATTAAGATAGCATTTGTCCGATTTTACGAATATTAGGGGTCTCGATTACATAGGTTTTCAGTCCAACATGTCTTATACTTATTTGTGTGCAAATATCTGATTACACTGAATTTCCTGCTGCTTTAAACTGAAAATTCATTCCTACTATACATAGGTGTTATTTTTGATTTTTCAGAATTAACAATACAGTAGAGCATTGATGATATGAACTAAATGGGACTGGGTGCAGTTCAGACATCCAATTTGTTCGGATTTTCAAACTTATCAAAAATACTCTTCTGGAGTTTAGAAATAAAAATACTAAGTTGTACTTACATATTGTTATTCATAAAAAAACAAATGGAACTTTCAGCCACAATAATATATATATATATACACAGGCGGACCTTGATTAACATGATTAATTCGTCCCGCGAGCGCATCGTGCAAAACGGAAACGTGTTAATCGAATATCATAACCAATAGGAAAAATTATAATTGGTCCTTGAACTTCTGGAATGTCCATAAAGAATTTTAAAAATACCTTTTAAATAACTTTTTAACTGTATATAATGTAAAAGATAATGAAAATAATTATGGAATTAAATGTTTATTGCATAAAACAGCGGTTCTTAAACTGTGCGCCGCGGAATATTTTAAATTTTCGAGGTAAACACAGCGATACTCGACATCTGTCGGACACTGCGCGAACTACTAGCTCGAGGTAGTTCAAAGTTTCAGCATTTCTTATTAAGTTGTTTGGACCTAACTACTAAACGAAACTGTTAGGTATTTCTTTTGGTCTGGGTGCACCTTGAAAAAATTACTGAGACATTAAAGGCGCCGTGAACCGAGAAACTTTGGGAACCTCTGACAAAAAATACACAATGAAGAAATTACTGTTGGGGAAATATTTAAAGTGTTGACTTTCTCTTTTCATCAATCAATTTCCAAGAGCCGACAACAATCTTCTCTGGGCCCTGGCGAAATAAATATCGCAGAGAACATCAAACCTTTTGTTTGAGGTTCTATGCTATATGAAAGATTTCATCTAATTCTTTTCATCAAATCTTTTTCAACTATCGCATAAAAAAAAAAGATTGCGTTAACTGGAAATTTGCATCATGTAAAGTGAAAAGTGGTATCATTTTTCAAATAGCGTTAACAGAATATCGCATTAATCGAACTCGTGTTATGTGAGGCCTAGCTGTATAGGCCTTTAACGAAAAGCATTACTTATTTTTTGCTGCACCAGTTCTGACTACTTTTCTTTGCTAACAGATCTCACTCTTTTCAGCAAGAGTAAATGAGAGTTGGATAGCATTTGGATTGTTGATCGTTTGTCGAATCAGTTAGTTTGTCGATTTTCACATTTCATTTAATTTTGTTAATTGGCAACATAATAAAAGTGTAGACAATCTGTGTCCTCATTTTGAATTATTTTTTTTATAGCCTGTGGATAATATTCCTCTGATTTGTGCTTATTAGAATTGCCGTTTAATAGAACCAAAATTAAATTCGCCAATATGATCCCAATAATCAGCAGTTACTGTAATTATTATATGGCACCAGCATAAAAAAATAAATGATGGCTCATTCGGATTTTTGATGTTTCGAATTACTGATATTTGGATTTTCAATTCTCTACTGTACGTGGAAAATTATGTGCATGTCTTCTATAATTTACATCATACTGCTTTGGTATTTTACTGAAAGAGATTGAAAGTCATGCACCATACGATCCAATAAAACAGTCACACATTACAGAACATAAGGCTAGTATCCTAAATTTCTATTATGAATTGTAAACTGACACATCTGACTGTCAATTTCTTAATGAAAACAAACAAAACTTTATAATATACATTGGAACTTCCCTATAACAAATTCGATAAATCCAGCGAAAAAATTCATTATAGAGAAATTTCGTTATACAGAGAATATCTTTTTTATTAAAAATAGTTATTTAATTATAAAATGAATCTACATTTATTTTTAATGTATTTTATTTCCAAAACACTTATTCAAATTACGTTTACACAATTTTCGCCGGGAAGTATCACAAATTAAAACAATCTGCAATTTTCATTTGCACAGTACAATTAAAAAATGTCTGATTCTCAAAGAAAACCTCACATTTGTTCAGAGCATTAAAAACATTATCAGGAACATTTTCACAAAACTGTAGACCCATACGAACCATTTTAAAAGCATTAATCATTTCTTCACGGTTAGCTTTTCTAAGGGTTGTTCTGATGCGTCTTCAGCGTCATCATTAATTTCTTTGTGATCATGGTCACATCTAACACTGTTCAGCAGTGTTTCATCTTCATTTGGATGTTCTGTTGTAGTCATATCTTGATCTACATAAACATAACTATCCAGTGTTATTGCATTTTCAATGTCTCCAGACAATTCTAATAATGTCCAAAAGTTTTTCAGTTGTGAAAGGGGCAATTCATCTTGTTCATCAGTTGTTGTTCGACTTACTGCAAATCCCGCTTTTGAAAAACAATTTTGAATAGTGTATTCAGTGACATCATTTGTCAAAACTTTTGCCAGTTCAGACATGCAATCTCTAAGGTTAATTGTAACCTCCAAGTTTCTATTTTCTGATAACGCATTGACAATCTTCATTATTATTCTCTTTCGATAATAAAATTTAAAATTTTTAATAATGCCTTGGTCCATTGACTGGAGTTTTGACGTTACATTTGGTGGTAAAAAGAACAACTTCACACTTTTAAGTTTGGCAGAAATACTGGCAGGATGTGCCAGACAGTTGATAGTTACCAACACGATTTTCCTTTTTTCTTTTGTTATACGCCTGTCTACTTTTAATATCCAGTCATCAAAGATATCACTTGTTATCCATGCTTTTTTATTAAAAGTGTAGTCAACTTCCAAAGATTTTGTGCCTCTAAAACATCTTCAGTTTTTTGATTTTCCGATGACTAAAAGTCTTAATTTTTCACTTCCTGTCATATTTGTCCCAACTAGCACAGTGATTCTTTCTTTGCTTCGTTTTCCACCAAAATATTTATCATCCTTAAAAGCAAGTGTTCTATTCTGTAAACATTTAAAGAATAAACCCATTTCGTCATCATTAAAAACATCCTTAGGTTCATATTCTTCCAAAATCTTCTTTACGGTGTTGTTCCTCCAACTGTTGCAATCTTCTTCGCTTACATTAACACTTTCTCCACAAATAACCTTTTCCACAATTCTGTGGCGCTTCTTAAATTTATCTAGTCACCCAGTGCTCGCATTAAATTCTGTATGTCCAAGGGACTATGCAAATTTCAGAGCTTTTTGCTTAATTATTGGACCCGATATTGGTATATTCTTTTCACGTATCATTTGCACCCATTTTAGAACAGCTTAAATATACACAACTTAATTTGCTTCTTGTCTGCTCCTCCTTCAATTGCATTTAAAATTGATTCGCGATTTTTTAAAATCGTAGATAAGCCGCTTGCAGACATGACATATTTTTCCACAACATCTTTTTTCTTAAAACCCTTGTCAATATCATGAAGAATTTTTACCTTATCATTAATACTTAAACACTTTCTCTTCAACATTGTTTCCGCAATTGTAAAAATTACTTGACTGCAGCTCTTGCTAATACACACATCGCAAACTTCGTGCGCTGGCCATAGAGTGAATTGTTACTACCGCCTACTCAATAACGTTCGCTTGCTAATTCAACAGTATCACGTGACCTTTCCTATCAATCACTTTGAAAACATATATGACTTTGTGAATTTCTTTTATTCTGCTTTCATTCATATATAAACGAAAGAAAATTTACGGTTAATGTATGCTGCATATTACTTTTCAGAAAAAAAAAAAACTTACAAGAGCATATAGCATATGTGATTGATGACAAATTGTTCTAAAAGAACAAAATTTAAAAAAAAAAAAAAAAAAAATTCATGAAAACCATTTACTGGAAGTCCAGTTAGATGAGAATGGACATATATAATGATTGAAATGAAGGTCACATGGTACAGTTGAGGTGAGAAGTAAATGTCACTCAGTAGGTATTACTAAAATCCACCTATGGTAACATTCTAGGTATTGCCACCACAGCATGCTAAAGCTCTACCGCAGCGAATTTCGTTTTCCCGAGCCAACATCAATTTTCAAATCTACCCTATTTATTGGAAAGTTTAAGACCACTTTTAAGAAACCCATTTGGTTTTATAACTCTAACAAAAATGAAACAAAGACCATCCTACGAGCGTCAATGGCCACAAGTATTCACTAAAAGGATGATTAATTCCAGATGCTAATGCCCAATTCGGAGGGAAGGGGTCCGGTATATTTGAGCAGTTGTTTAGCAGTAAATGCTTGAAAATCTTCAAAAATGCTTTTACTAATTCGTTATAGAGAGGCTAACACTTTGCTATATGGGGTTAATTTTACATGTAATTTCGTTTCAAGGTGCAATGTTTTGCAAAAAAATCGTAATATAGAGAAATTTGTTAAATAGCAGTTCGTAATATATTCTCTATTTCTCTACTTCTATTCGTTAAATATTCCGCTATATTTTTAAAAAATTCCAATTTTAACACAGTTTTAATACTTATCTTTTGTGAAAAGAAAAACTAAGTTTTTTTTTTTTTTTTTTTTTTTCCAAAAAAAAAAAAAAAAAAAAAAAAAAGACAGAAAAACTTTTTGTAACCAAGAGAAATGATAAAAAGAAATTCTCCATTGTAAATACAGTTTGCAGGTTTGGTACTATCATAACTAGTGATGGCATAATCAAATATACAGGGGGAGAAAGGGGCTGTAAATGCTAACCTCCTTATGAAGAAGTCCAAATCCATATCCGCCCTTCTCAAAGGCTTCACTAACTAACTGGCCAGCCAGCTTGTTATGACCACTTCTAACTGCCATAATTATATGATGATATACATGATCTTTCTATAAAAAGAATGGGCAAATTAATTACTTCAAAATTTTCATATTTTTATTAAAATATGCATATTATTAATATTACACAAAAATATACCATATTTATTTCAATGTAAGCTAACTAATAATTCCAATGGTAACTATCAAGTAAAAAATATCCACTTGATACTTACCGTTCATAAGTTTTCATAATTCAATTAAAAACACATTCATAACAAGTTTACTAATGAACACATTATGTAACATTTCTGGTACATTCATCAAATAACCCCCATTATCTAGTATGCAGTGACCATGATTAAGACCAAGTAATAATAATAATTGTAGACAATTCTTTTAGCATTAGCATTAGTTGAGGCATATGATGCTAGAAAGAAAACTTATAGACCATCAGCCAAAAAAAAAAAAAAAAAAAACCTTTCCCATTTTCACCCATTCAGTAACTCCAAATGTGTTTGTCTAGTTCAGCCTTAAATTTATTTAAGCCATCAATTTCCAAAACAAAAAATGAAAGTCTGTTTCAGCAATCAACTATCCGCTGGCTAAAGGCAAATTTCTGCACATCAATTCTACAACTGTCCTCAATTTGAATCTATGCCACTCAGGTTCTTAATCTGAGCAAACAGAAGTATCCCATCAGCACTGAGCCTGCTCAAGCCATTCAAGGTCTTACACGCATCAATCAGATCACCTCGCAGCTGCCTAGTCTCCAGATGCTGCAACTTGCAGAACTTTTCTTCGTAAGCCTTACGAAGCCTTTCTTCATAAGCACCCCTTTGTTCCTCTCACCAGTCTTGTTGCCCTTCTATGTACTCGTGTTTTTTTTTTTTTTTTTTTTTGTTTGTTAGTTGTTGGCGCATCAGCTTCTGTGGCCATAATGCACCTCCCGAAGTTTTTGCATTTTACTCTGATCCAAGCCCGAGGCAGAATCGAACCCGCAACCTTTGGGTTGCCAGGCAAACACTTTACCCACCTGACTAGCCCAGTCGGCCTCTGCACTTGTTCTAGCAACTCTTCATCCTTCCTAAAACAAGGCATTCAGACCTGTACACAGTACTCAAGGTGTGGTCTAACTATTTTATACAAAGTATAATCACATCCTTGTCTCTGCTAGCAAAATTCCTATACAGCCACTCCCAGATTTACGTAAGGGTTGCATTCCGCAGAACTCTACATAAGTCAGAATTTCAATAAATGCTCATGCAGCACTCACAAATTTGATTGAAGCAAAAAAGAAGTATCCGACGAACATGTAAATAGAATTATTTATTCAATATTTTTCATCTCACACGCAGAAAAATTTACAAAAATTTCAAAATTAGAAAATTACAACATCAGCAAGTTTTACCTTTCGAGCATCATTGCCAGAATCAACGTATCCAGCTGATACGTATAGCTTCTACAGAGGTTGAAGGCTGTGGAAATTTAGAAGGGGTTTTTCCAACACATTAAAAAATTTCTCTGCAGCTGCAGAATCTGCACTGGCAACTTCACTACATACTTTAATGTTTTGGAAACCAGCGCAATGCTTGAAACTATAAAACCACCTGTTAACTTACCACAAACTTGGCTTAGGTTAGCCATACTTATCCTAAATATCTTCATAAATACTTCTTGCTTTTGCTTCAATGGCCATTGGACTCAGGGGCACTTGCTTCTGAATCTGCTTTTCCATCCATATTATTAATAGCTTTTCCATCTTCGACATAGCACCTGAATGCTGTTTTGTTATCATTGTTGATCTTAAATGCATTGATCCTTTAACACGTTCTTTTACACGTTCTTGAAGCAAAGAGACCTAATTCTGTGTAATGGATAACAGACTTTGTCCTGCTTCATAATTCTTAAGTAATCATCTGCATTTCTAAATCAAATTTGTTTCGTTTCCTAGCACTGCCAGCACTTGCACTTTTCATTGGTCCCTTTCCCTACTGTATTGTAAAAAGTAAATAGGAATGAAGAGAAGATTCTGAAAATTTATTTATGTTTCTTATAGGATTGAAGATTTCAGTGAAGGGTAAATACATTTCACCATAATACCGTAACATAGAAACCCACAGAATTCCAGTTATCACTATTATTGCATATGCAATAAGATCGAGTTTACTATCCATTTATAATAGATTTCACTAACAGAAAAGCCCAATAAACTGGAAAGTGCAAATTGTTTTTATTGTTTTATGGTAGTGACCACCAGAAATGTGTTTTAGAAAAACATCACAAAGGAGTTCAAAATTGATTCTTATAATGGAATATATGATAACGATGAAAGTGTACTGCAATTTCCATTATAAAAATGACCTTGTAGAGAGATAAATAGCTTAGTTATATAGCGAAAATTTCAACTTCCAATGTCTTGTAACGAATTACCAAAAAAAAAAAAAAAAAAAAAAAAACCAATATGTTATTGGGTTCACATTACGATACTTTTACGATATTTATTCCTACAGGATGCAAAATACATTTCCATGATTTTTTTAAAGTTTGCATCAGCCGGCAAAAACTTACATAAAGTCAAATTTCTGAAACTCCAGGCAGTATTACATAAGCCGGGGAGTGGCAGTATACCATTGACAAAACTCCATGACCTGCTCTGGCAGCCCATCTGCACTGCTTAGAGAACTTCATATCCAAATGCACAATTATTCCCAGGTCTTTTTCATTCTCCACCTCCCTGAGTGTAGTACCACAGTTGATACATTCCTCTTGGGGTACTGGTACACACATGCAGTACTTTGCATGTCAATATTAAACATCAGTTGCCACTTCTCATCCCATCTACCTAACTTTTCTAGATCCTGTTGCAGTAGCATACTGTCTTTACTATCATTAGCAACCCTGCCAACTTTGCTATCAACCTTTGTATATCTTTCATAATGATCAATGAGTGCATAACAAAATGCATTTTGGAATTAACACTTTAAAACAAAAAAAAAAAAAAAATAATGACTTTAATCAGATCATTACATAATTTATAATAGGATAATAATCGAAAAAAGCAATCAAATAAATTTTGCTTTAACATAAAAATATTAAAAGAAGCCAACAAAATATATTTAAGTACAGTAATACCCCGACTTACGCTACCCCGACTTACGCGAACTCGGAGTTAAGCGGTTCTTGATTTTTTCGTTTGGCAACGCTGCCGCCCACTATCTTCAAGGTCGTTTTTCATATGTTATCGATATACGGTGCGACGGCGGAGAATGAGAGCGAAAGATGAACAAAATTCAACTTTGCTGCTTTTATGTTTTTTATATCAGTGAAGGGGAAATACATTTCACCATAATAACGTAAAAACCAACACAATTCCAGCTATCGGTAAAATCGCAAATGCAATTAGACCGAGTTTACTACCAGTTTATAACATATTTCACTAGCAGAAACGCAACTGGATTTTTATTGTTTTATGGTAGTAACCCCTAGAAATGTGAGGGGTTAATAGTGTATCTCTGCCTTTATGGTGTTGTTTATTCAGTTGCTACATGCGCGCAGCTTTGTTTATGCGTATCAAGCGTGCTCCTCGTTTTGTAATTGTGCTTTATTCCCTAAAAATTAGTAAAATTAAAAGGTGTGAAAAGGAAGCGTCCTGGTGAAGACACTGCAGATTCAGAGAGAAAAAGAAAAGCAATTATCGATAAACAGAGGCGGACTGGGTCAAAAATTCTTACCCGGGAAAATTTATAGTGGCCTCATACTATGGTTTATGGCCAAAATCACACTGGCCCACCAGGGTTTCCCCGGCAAGGCTTATGGCCAGTCCGCCTCTGTCGATAGAGAAAAAATATAAAATTGTGAAACGCTTTGCGCGAAATGAAAGGCCATGTGATACTGCACGTGCTACAGGCCTAAACGAAGCAACGGCGAAAAGCACATGACAATTGCAAACTTGACAGGTTGAAAATTGAAAAGGGCTTAAAAATTTTAGAAAACATAGACTCCAACGAAGAACGCGTTATAGCTACAAAGCAAGGAATAAAAAAATTATTATCTTGCTACGAAGAAATTCTGCGTGAAAAAAAGAAGTCTCTGTGTCGTCAGACGAATTTGTTAGATTTTATGAAGCCATCGACATCGAAATAACTTTTTTACGTAAGTCATTTGTTTTTTAATACATATTTTGTATTAATATGTATAAAGAACTGCAATTTTATTAATATTTTTCTTCTAAACTAGTGTTTTTGTTAGTCCTTGGTCCCAATTAAGCAAAATTTATATGTATTTATATGCAAAGTTGTACCCCGACTTACGCGAATTCGACTTACGCGATTTTCGTCGGACCCACCTATCGCGTAACTTCGGGGTATTACTGTATAGCATTCTTAATTTCATTAATACTACAAGAAAAAGGGTAGAAGTAACAAAATTTTATATTATTTTGTTGCACTATAAGTGATCACATTATCTTATTTGCCTCGCATGTAGTGCTGTAGTGGAAAAGGTCTAAGTATGAATCCCATCAATGACAGTGAACTTTTATGGTCTTATTTTCGCTCCACAGGTGAATTCAGCCTCAGGCAAGGATAGTAAAGTCCACATCCGCAGAAACTCTGAATTTTTGCCAAGAAAAACATACAAACCGACACCAGAGAACACACAATTTATGGATAACAACACGCATATGGGATGAGGGTGTTATCATTTTCTACTGATATTGTTGCCTTATCCGGCATACATTCTTGAGACATGGTGGATCTTTAGTTTTTGATAATTTTCAATTCTGGAAAAGCTTCATTCTCCTGAAGCTGCTGACATTAGCAGCATTAAACAAATTTAATGAACTGCTTATGTATCTGGAAATGAATCTATCAGGGATTTTCTGCAAATAAAATTCAAAACTGATCTCATACCTTGTTGTATGAAACAATGCAAAGTTTTCAGCTCATCTAACAGAGCTGGCCTGTGAATATCACTTTCATTTTGATTTTTATTATTAGTCAATTTTAAATGCAAATCTTGTAAGTGTTTTATCCCATTCTTTTATTTACATTATAAATAATGCAAAATGTTTCACTGTGTTCTTTTAACAACTGAAATCTTTCAGTGAGGGATGCTATACCTGTGCCTAGTCTTGAGTAAAAAAAATTTTTTTTTAAATAATAACAAAAAATATATATACACCTAATTCTGTTTTTGCACGAACTTTTTTTACACGAATTTGATTTAACACGAATTCAAAATAAATATTTCATTCTCTTTTTACACGAGTCATTTTGATTTAACACGATTTCTATGAATTTTTTTTTGCCTAAATTGTAAGAATTTTTTTTTATTTGTGGCATATTAGTATCATTTCTATATTACACGCACCAATAGATTGGATAACAGCTAGTGTGTGCGTTTTGAAACGCGTGCTTTTGCTTACCAATGTGTACGTCTAGGTATCTATGAATCATCAACGTTTTTATTGAATTTGGTGCACATCTACGGTATTCGTGCATTGTACCTTCGGAAGACGTGTAGTAGTAAGCTCTATTTCAAAGTGAAAGAATCTTTAGTGAAATTTGTGCACATATAAATTTATTAATTTTGCCAATAGTCAATAAATTGTAAGTTTACAAATTTTTCATACCTTTTTTTATTAATTATAACTGAGATATTTTTCGGTAGCCCTTATATACATTTGTAATGTCGAATAATTCGCCTATTACCAAAATGAAAAGGAAAACGATTTCTTTGGAACTTAAAATTCAAATTTTAGATCGTCTTGCAACTGGACAAGTGGCTACGTCTCTAGGAAAGCATTTTGGTGTACATGAAGCTACTGTAAGAACTATTAAGAAAAATGAAGCTGCAATTAGGAAGTCGGTATGTTCTGGAACAAAAGTAAGTGTTAATTCATCATCATATACAAGAGATATTGTCAGGGAAAAAATGGAAAAGGCTCTGGTAATATGGATAGAAGATCAGTCACAAAAAAGAGTACCAGTAGATGGAAATGCCATCAAGCAAACAGCACTAAGAATTTACAGACAGATTAAAGAAAAGGAGCCAAGCATTTCATCTCAGTTAAACAGAAAGTATGAATTTTCTGCGAGTACAGGTTGGATGACAGGGTTTCTTAAAAGGAATGCTCTTCATAATATAAAAATTAAAGGTGAAACTGCATCTGCAGATGAATCGGCTGCTAAAGTATTCCCGCAGGAACTTGCAAAAATTATTGAAGATGGAGGATACACTCCTGATCAAGTGTGGAATGCAGATGAAACTGGTTTCTTCTGGAAACGAATGCAACAGAACGTATGTAGCCAAATCGCAGAAAACTGCTGGTGGTTTTAAGGTAGGTAAGGATCGCGTGACCTTATTATTTTCCTCCAACGCTGCAGGAGATCGTATGTTGAAACCACTGCTGGTAAATCGAGCCCTAAACCCACGTTCAATGAAAGGTGTAGATATCAATAAACTGCCTGTTCACTGGATGGCAAACAAGAAGGCCGGGTGACCACTACTATTTTTACAGAATGGTTCAACAAATTTTTCGTCCCAGAAGTTAGACGTTATATGAATTTGAAAGGTCTCGAATTTAAAGTTCTTCTGATTCTTGACAATGCACCCGGCCATCCTGTCTTAGAACACCCAAACGTACAAATTTTATTTCTGCCACCTAATACTACATCTTTGATACAACCGCTAGACCAAGGTATAATTGCGACAATTAAAACATACTACGTAAAACGAACATTCCAACACGTTTTGGACAAACTGAATGATGAAACACTAACAATCATTGATGTGTGGAAGAAATTCTCAATTATGGATTGTATCAATCAAGTTGGATTAGCGTTAACTGAATTAAAACCAGCAACTTTAAATGCGTGTTGGAAAGCGGTTTGGCCACAATGTGTAAAAAGCAAAGATCCCATCATCCCTAATACGACCGAATTTCCCAACATCATTACAATGGCACACAAAATTGGTGGAGAAGGATTCGATGATCTATCGTTTGAAGATATTGATGAATTGTTAACCGACAAAGCCCTAAGCGAAGATGAAATATTAGAGGTTGTCCTTGGGACTCCTTATCCCACAGAACGTAGTGATAATGAAGAAAATGATCCTGTTCTAAATGCAGATTTAATAAAAGAAGGTCTGGAACTGGCCAGAAAATTAGGTAATCATTTTGTCAAACATGACCCTAATGAGGAACGCGCTGGGAAGTTTCAACGTGAACTGAAGTTGTTGACAGCCTCTTACAGAGAATTATATAACGGCCTAACCAAAACACGAACACAACGATTAATAACTGAATTCGTTCGTAAAACCGGTGAAACATCAGCACCAGAGGAGACTCGTGCTGATTTTGCTCAAGAGATCACAGAAAGAATTTCATTAATAGAGGAAGAAGACGATGTCCACAACATTTCTAGTGATGGCAGTGATATTCCAGTCGTACGCAAACATATGCGCCGTTTATTATCAGAAAGTGAAAATGAATAAAATCTTGTTATGTGTAAAACAGATTTTTTTTGTTCATGAAGATTTTTTTTTTCATTTCATATTCATACAAATTTATTTTAATACATTTTAATTACATATTATTACATGTGTATTTTGTTTAAATAAAATAATAAGCTTAAAACGAATATTTTTATGTTTTTTTTTTTTAAATTATTTTTATGTGTTTTTTTTTTAATTATTTTTATGATTTTTTTAGATCCGGAACCAATCTTCTTTTCTTCCATAAATACAATGTCTTTTTTTACACGAATTTTTTTTACACGTATTTTTCAGGAACGTATCTATCGTGTAAAAACAGAATTAGGTGTATATATATACACACACAGTAGGGTCTCAGTTATCAGGAATAATTGATGTCACACCTCTTCCAGATGGCCAAGTTTTCCGGATAATCGAATGCAAGGAAAATAAATTTAATCTTACCTTACAATTAAATTAAATAATTAAGATTAATTAAATTAAAAAAAAATTATAAACCAATCTCGGAAAACATAAAAATATCCAGGCATTTTTATGATTTTTAAACAAAACAGGAAAATTAGAAAGATTTTGAAATACTCTCAGTTTTTTCAACTTAGTGATAACAAGCACGGACAATCTGTGCATCCCAGTAGCATTTGCACACATAGCAATCGTAACTTGCTCTTTTCTCATCTTAAAACCTCATGCAAGCATTTCTCTTTTAGTGGCTAGGGTTTGTTAATGCTTTCCATAATAAGCCTATCTCATCAACATTATGTCTTCTTTCTCTTAATTTGCTAAAAACTGAAGCAAACTTACTTTTAAAGGACAACACTGCCGATTCGTCAGCAGAAAGTTTCTTGCCTTGAATATCTAATTCACGTATACCGTGTCTCAGTTTAAAGTTTTGCAGCCAACCTGTACTTGCCTTAAAATCTTTATTACCTCTTAATTTTCAATTAAAATCCAATGCTTTTTCACACAACATTGGGCCAGACACTGGTTCACCAAAATTTCACTTCTGAAGAAACCACAAATAAAGTGCACTCTCTAAAGTCATATTTTCAGGTTTCGACTTCATCTTTTTCCTGCTAGATCCTCCTTCACTAATTATAATCGACACAAAGTCTGCTAAAGCATTGGAATTTTTCTTGTGGTCATAAATTGTTGACATCCCCACATTAAACTCTTTGGAGAAATTTCCTAAATTTCAACCTTTTCAAATTCTATTAAAAATTTCCGCTTATTGTTGCAATGTTAAAACCTTATTGTTGCGGTGTTCTTTTCGTTCATATTTTACCATAAAAAATTGAGAAAAATAATAAATCGCACAGTTTCGAGCTGATATTATTCTTACCGAATCTGGAGCTAAACTAATCAGAAATTCACTCGTGGTTTCCAAGAAAACACAGTAGTCTGCGATATTTTTCTAAAGCACATTTCTGAAAATCACATAGAATTCTAGAGGTCACAACCATAAAATAATAAAAACAATTTTAAGTTTTCAGTTTATTGGGCTTTTTGTTTGTACAATCTGTTACAAACAGATAATAATCTCAATCTATTTGCTTATTAGAATCAAAATTCAATTTGTAAAGGTGATCACTATAACCAGCGGGTACTGCACTACTGTTAATAAAAATAAAAAAAGAAAGATCAGCCTTTTGAATTATTCCAGATAACACAAGTTCGTGCAAGGGGGAAAGAGAGAGAGACAAAGAGAGAGACTTTTTTGGGGGATCATCAACAGGCTCATCAGATCTTTTGTGATGCAGCTTTTAACTAGGGCATAAGACCGGCAGGAATCAGCAACAAAATCAAATTTATTTATATAAAAATGTACACATAGTACATTGTCTTTTGATTATCGTATTCATGTTTAAAATTTGGGAAAGTTTTATTTTTTAGCTCTAACATTCTTCACTTATAACATGGGTGTTAAAGTTGTCTCTCAAAGTTCGTGTTACACTGAGCTTCCATTATACATGAATATTTATATTCAGTGTGTGTGTGTGTGTGTGTGTGTGTGTGTGTGTGTGTGTGTGTGTGTGTGTGAGAGAGAGAGAGAGAGAGAGAGAGAGAGAGAGAGAGAGAGAGAGAGAGAGAGAGAGAGAGAGAGAGAGAGTGAGAGAGAGAGTGAGAGAGAGAAAGAGATTATCTGATTATCAGCAGCGATTTTCCATACTTTAAGAATTTGTAAAATAATAAGAGGTTTACCTCAATATAGTATGTAGAACACTTCCGTATGATACTCTCTAGAAATTAAAACGAAAAAAATTGAAAAACTTACATGCAGAAACCGTAAAAATTAAATTACACGAAAATTCTGTTAATGTTCATCGGCCATATCTCATCTCCGATTCGTGGGCTTTCACGTGCATGAGCGAAAACAAATAATCCCTATTTAAATTTCATACTCACCCCTATTCGGTAATTTTCATTCCTGTGATCACAACATACAGTAGAAAAGTGTTGTCAGCTTCAGGAAAGAAAATCGTTTTGCAATTTTTTTAATTAATTTTCTTATTTTTAATTGCATTAAATTGATTTTTGATTGTGTTAAATTGAGTTTTAATTATTTTTTAAATTATTTGTTACTATAATGTAAGTTTTTCAATTATTTCGTTTTAATTTCTGGAAGAGTATCATACGGAAGTGTTCTACGTACTATATTGAGGTAAATTTCTCTTATTATTTTACAAATATTGATATCAACATAGAATGTATTGAGCATTATAGCTCTGGTTCATACTATCTAATACATTAATCTACAAATCTACAAATAAAGGAACCACTAGATGGAAATAATTCAAAATATATTAATATACATTATTCTCATCATTTTACATGTTTCACTTATTTTACGTTTTTTTGTCAGCTATATGAACTTTATCCAGTGAACTTTTTTTCACTGTTAATAAAAATAAAAGAAAAAACAACTTTAATTAATCCTGAAGAAGCATGTTTTTAGGTACACAGAACTGTACAAAAAAAGGGGGGGAGGAAAGTAACTCATCTCAAGACTGCCAAGGGCTTTGGTCTCACCTGCCAGCTGTAGTTAAAATTTTCATTTTCCTCACAAAGAAGACTTAGCGTGTCAACTGAAACTCCCATCCTAAGGGCTTCACTGAGCAACGTTGAGTTTACAGTCGGATAACTCATTGTATATTCAGAATTGTCCTAAAGTGAAAAACAGTAAAGGGGGAAAAAATGAAAAAACTAATATATAAAAAATAAAATAACATAGCAAAAAAAGGATAAATTATGAACTCATTACTTAAGAAGCTAAGAAAGAGACTATACATAGGAGCAAATCATAAATCCTGTGGAGATGACAGCAGTCACATTAATGTACACAGTTATGGAATGCCTCTATTCTTGCAGATTATAATCAATTTGGGTTTCTAGTTAATTAATAACTTAATTTGGACATATAAAATTTTTGTGAAGTTATTTTCTAAAATATATCTAAATTTAATTCTTATCATTTTGTAACTGCATAATTCCTGTAATATTTTGCAATTAACTCTACTTTTTGTAAAATTATATCCAATATTATTTAGTAATTTAATTTTTAACATAATAATGGTTTACACACAATAACAACACTTCAAATTTTCTTCATGGAATATCACAACTCAGGCATTCTGTGGGAAATTCCCATCAGCTATACATTGTTTACTTGCAAAACCGTGGCACACAATCAAAGGTCAATTTAGTATATAATCCTAGCTCAAATGATGATTCTTTTCTTTTTCTCTGATATAAGGAATGTACTGATCTTAAATTAAAACTTGATGCATTGCTGGATGAAATTGAATCACTAAAGAAAGATACATTCCCTAGAACCACACATAAAACTGGAAATTTATCATGGATTTCAGTATCGAGCAATTTTCCATGATGGGAAGTCACTAGATACGTGATTCCACGAAGTTACTATATAAACTTAAACTGTCGGGATCACAGGTAAGACCCATCAATGGAGCACAGAATGGCTACAAGACAAGGAAAGAGGACTGTCATTAATTACTTCAGATTGGACTGTAAGAGCAGGTGTGCTTGGGTTGATTTTGGGATTAATGCCGCTTCTTAAATGACACTGACAAAGGGGTACAGGGTGTGAAGTAAAATTTGCATATGGTATCATAATTAGGAGAGTGGTTAACAAGTGGCACCCCTTGCAGAAGACTTGGATGGGGCTGGCCAAAACATGACTATGTTTTGGACAGTACCATCCAAGGCAGGCAAAGGCAGATTATGAGAAATCTTTGGAAAAGGACGCAAAGAAAAAGAGCAAAGAGTTCTTTACTTATGTAAATTCTAGAAGGAAGGGGATGAATCAGATTGGTCCAATTGATATAGATGGTTCAACTGTTGATGATCCTGCTCAGGTAGCTAACAAACTAAATGAATATTTTGCATCTACATTCACACATGAGGAGATATTTAGGGAGGGGAATGCCAGAGGTGAATTAAACTCTGGCAGTGAGCTAGATGATTTTGTAATAACTGAGAGCAAAGTGGAGGAGAAATTGTTGAAGATAAACATATAAAAGGTGGATGGGATCTAACCAGTTATACTAAATGAGGCAGCAAAGGAAGTAAGCAAACCCTTAGCCATAATTATGAAAGCTTCCTTGGAATCAGGGGAGGTACCCACGGACTGGAGATGTGCAAATGGAGGCACTGGTTAAAGAGATGATCTAGACAACACTTCAGTTATAGCTCAGACACATGGTTTTGTTAAGGGGAAGTCTTGCCTGACCAATTTTATTGGATACTATGATATAGTCACAAAGGAACTGAATGCAATGAATGATATATTTGGATCTTAGAAAGGCTTTTGATACTGTTGCACATGGAAGACTGCTGCACAAATTGGAGCAGGAATATTTGCTGATGCTATTGAGGCAGTGTTAGGGTGCAAGAATATTTGCTGATGCTATCGAGGCAGTGTTAGGTAGGTCGGAAAACTGCTAGCTTGGGGGAGACAAAGACCAATAGATTGACAGTAGCCACTGGCAGAGGTGAAAGAGATTCTTGCACTGCTTCTATTCAAATGAGCAGAAGCCTGAAAAACAAGATGCTTGTTATTTCAGAGACTGCTGGGAGCCATTGTGGTACAAGTAAACACATGGGTTGTGTTAGGGTAGCTAAAAATAGAAACAGGTGCAGGTATACGTGCGTGTACACCAATGCTAGGAGTTTAGTAAACAAATTTGATGAATTTGAGGTATTGCTCAAAACATCAAAGGCAGATATTGTTGGGATATCAGAGACGTGGTGTCACACAGATATAAGGGATGCAGAACTGGAATTTGGGGAGTACAACGTCTACAGAAAGGATAGACAGGATAGGAAGGGGGGAGGGGTTATGCTATTAGTTAAGAAACACATAAAAACCAAGGAAATGAAGCCAGTCGACATCGCTGAACAGTGCAGTGTTGAGTCAGTTTGGTGTGACATAAGCATTGGGAGATCAAAATTGAGAGTAGGAGTGTGCTATAGGCCTAATGACTCTGATGAGTATAATAAGAAACTGTACAGGGAAATAGAGTGGGCCAGTAAATCAGAGAGTCTTATAATGGGAGATTTTAATTTTCCAGATATTGACTGGAATTTGGGGGATGGTCATTCACACACTAGCAGGGCTTTTGTGGATTTATTGGATTATTGTTTTCTACATCAGCATGTTCGGGAGGCAACTAGAGGGAGTAATACTCTTGATTTGATTATCAGCAGTGATTCTTCATGCATTAAGAATCTGCAGATAAATGAACCACTAGGTAGCAGTGATCACAGTGTGCTGAAGTGGGATTTACTCAAAGAGGTAACTACCATTAGGGGTAAAGGGAAGGGTTATTGCTTCCGTAAAGGCGACTACAATGGACTGAAACAGTATTTAAATTCTATACAGTGGGACCAACTGATGATGTTACCAACAGCAAATTCAAAATGGGAAGCATTCAAAGAACTTATCTTGGAAGCTACTAGGCTTTACATACCAACTAAGAAATATTGTTCAAGGTTTACGCCAAAATGGATGTCAGATGAACTAATGAGGCATATGGCAGAGAAGAAAAATGCATGGGATACTTACAAATTGACACAGAAGCATATGATAGATACAAGTTGATATGCAACCAAGTTACAAAGGAGGTTAGGCAGGCGAAGGCAGATTACGAGAAATCCTTGGCAAGGGATGCAAAGAAAAACAGCAAAGAGTTCTTTACTTATGTAAACTCTAGAAGGAAGGGGATGAATCAGATTGGTCCATTTGATATTGATGGGTCAACTGTTGATGATCCTGCTCAGGTAGCTAACAAACTAAATGAATATTTTGCATCGACATTCACACATGAGGAGTTATTCAGCGAGGGGAATGCCAGAGGTGTATTCAACTCTAGCAGTAAGCTACAGAATCTTGAAATAACTGGGAGTAAAGTGGAAGAGAAATTGTTGAAGATAAACACAAGAAAGGCACCGGGGTGGATGGGATCTATCCAGTTATATTAAAGGAGGCAGCAAAGGAAATAAGCAAACCCTTAGCCATAATTATGTGAGCTTCCTTGGACTCAGGGGAGGTACACATAGACTGGAAATGTGCAAATGTAACCCCAATTCACAAAGGAGGATCAAAGGCTGACACAAGTAATTATAGACCTGTGAGCTTAACTTCTGTTCCAGGAAAATTAATGGTGGCACTGGTTAAAGAAGCACTGCAGGATCATTTAGACAAGACTTCAGTTATAGCTCGGACACAGCATGGTTTTGTTATTAAGGGGAAGTCTTGCCTGACCAATTTGATTGGATACTATGATGCAGTCACAAAAGAACTGGATGCAGGGAATAGCTTTGATATTATATACTTGGATCTTGGAAAGGCTTTTGATACTGTTGCACATGGAAGACTGCTACACAAATTGGAGCAGTGTGACATTGGAGGCAAATTGCTGCTATGGATAAAGGGGTGGTTGAGGGGGAGAAGACAGAGTTGTAATCAATGGACACTGCTCATCGTGGACTAATGTTATTAGTGAAGTCCCTCAGGGCTCAGCGTTGGGTCCATTATTGTTTTCTGTATTTATAAATGATATTGATGATGGTATATCAAGCTTAATGTCCAAGTTTGCAGACGATACAAAGGTTGGCAGGGTTGTCAAGGACACTACTGACACTATGCTGCTGCAAAAGGATCTGGAAAGGTTGAGCAGATGGGCTGAGAGCTGGCAAATGAAGTTTAACATTGACAAATGTAAAGTACTACACATGGGAAACAGCAACCCCAGAGCAATGTACCAACTCTGTGGTACTACACTGACAGTGGTAGAGAATGAAAGGGACTTGGGGGTGGTTGTGCAGGCAGATATGAAGTTGAGCAGTGCAGACAGGCTGCAAGAGTAGCTCATGGAGTATTGTCAATGATATACAGGAATTTTTCCAGCAGGGATAAGGCGGTGATTATTCCCTTGTATAAGGCAATGGTCAGGCCACACCTAGAGTACTGTTGTTGTTGTTGTTGTTGTTGTTGTGATGGGGGTTTAATGGGGCACGAGCTGCTGGGGCTATAGTGCGCCTACCTAGAGTACTGTATACAGGTCTGCAGGCCTCATTTCAAGAAGGATGTAGAGCTGCTGGAACGAGTACAGAGAAAGGCAACAAGATTAGTGAATGGAACAAAGGGGTGCTCTTATGAAGAAAGGCTTAAGTTTTGCAAATTACAGTGTCTGGAGACTAGGCACCAGCGAGGTGATCTGATAGAGGTGTATAAAGCCTTGAATGGTTTGAGCATGCTCAATGCTGATGGGATTCTTCCTCTTGCTCAGAATAATCACCTGAGAGGGCAAAATTCAAATTGAGGAAAGACAGATATAGGATAGACGTGCGGAAATTTGCCTTTAGCCAGCGGGTGGTTGGTTGGTGGAACAGACTTCCATCCCTTGTCGTGGAGGTTGATCGCCTAAATAAGTTTAAGGCTCAGCTGGACATGTATTTTGAACGAACAGAGGGGTGAAGTGGAAGTGGGTTTTATTTTTTTTTTTTTTTTGGCTGATGCTGCATAAGCTTGCTTTCTTGCATCAAATGCCTCTACTAGTGCTAATGCTAGTCACAAAGGAACTGAATGCAATGAATCATATATTTGGATCTTAGAAAGGCTTTTGATACTGTTGCACATGGAAGACTGCTGCACAATTTGGAGCAGTGTGGCATTGGAGGCAAATTGCTGCTAGAGATAAAGGGATAGTTGAGTGGGAGAAGACAGAGAGTGGTAATCAATGGACACTGCTCTTCGTGGACTAATGTTATTGGTGGAGTCCCCCAGTGTTCAGTGGTGGGCCCTTTGCTGTTTTCTGTATTCATTAATGTATTGATGATGGCATATCAAGCTTAATGTCCACATTTGCAGACAATACGAAGGTTGGCAGAGTTGTTAATGAAACTAATGACAGTACGCTGCTGCAACAACAAGATCTAGAAATATTGAGCAGATGGGCAGAGAGGTGGCAAATGAAGTTTAACATTAACAAATTTAAAGTACTACATTTGGGAAGCAGTAACCCGATTAATGTATGAACTCGGTGGTACTACACTGACAGTGGTAGAAAATGAAAAGGACCTGGGGGTAATTGTGCAGGCAGATATGAAGTTTTCTGAGCAGTGCAGATGGTCTGCAAGAGTAGCTCATGGTGTCTTGTCAATGAGATACAGAAATTTTTCTAGAAGGGATAAGGAGGTTATTATCCCCTTGTATAAGGCAATGGTCAGGCAACACCTTGATTACTGTATACAGGTCTGGAAGCCTCATTTTAAGAAGGATGTAGAGCTGTTGGAACGAGTACAGCGAAGTGTAACAAGATTAGTGAACAAATCACGTAAAATTATGCTCTTAAGAAGAAAGGCTGAAATTTTGCAGATTACAGTGTCTGGAGACTAGGCACCTGGTTGAGGTATATAAAGCCTTGAATGGTTTGAGCATGCTCAATGCTGGTGGGATTCTTCCTCTTGCTCAGAATAATCGCCTGAGAGGGCATAAATTCAAATTGAGGAAAGACAGTTATAGTATAGATGTGCGGATGTTTTCCTTTAGCCTGTGGGTGGTTGACTGTTGGAACAAACTTCCAACTGTCACTGTAGTTGATAGCTTAAACAGATTCAAGGCTAGAACTAGACAAACATTTGGAGAAATTGGATGGGTGAAATGAGAAGGGGTTTTTTTTTTGGCTGATGCTATATAAGCTTGCTTTCTTGGATCATGTGCCCATGCTAATGCTAAAAAGGGCATTACAGGTATTGGAGGTCAGAAGAGGCAAATTATAGATTTATATCATGCTATTTCTAAACAGTATGATGAAACCAAACAACTGATAAACTTCAAGTTTGGAAACATTCAAAATCTAAGCTTGCATCATACAGACAGTGAGAATGTCTCTCTAAACTAGGTCTTTGTCATTACTCGTTTTAAATATTATTAGTAGTGGTCTACACCACTACTAATTTACCCCTTATCAGAGTGTTTCTGTAAATGTAAGCGCATTGAGTATTGAGTTTTTTCTGCTAGCACTCTACTCTGGGGGAACAATCACTTCGTAAAATTATGAAAACTGATAAAAAATAATGAAAAATCTGTACAAAAAAATGCTTTTAAATATTAATTTGTCCTGATTTTGACTTGGGTGACACACTAGCCAGGTACAATATACGCACTACAACATGGCAACAATCAAGCCGTCATGGCAACAAAAAAGCCAACAATCATAAGATTATTGTAATTATGGCCCTATTAGATAGGGCTCGGGTCACACTGCAGCACCTCCAAGGATAAAATGGAGGAGATTAACATGTCACAGTGAATCTCCAAAAATGCAGCTACCCCCAGAAGATCTTAGACAAACATATTTGAGAAGCTGAACTTAGGAGAAGGGATTAATTCTCATCCGCTGCTACTGCATAAATTCCCTACTATCCAAGCTTAACAGAGCAGATCTCTAGAATATTATGCATCTATCAGACACGCTGTGTGAAGCTGCCAAGCAGAAGATTAACATTAGTAGAGGCATATGATGCAAGAAAGCAAGTTTATACAAAAAAAAAAAAAAAATACCTTCCCATTCGCTCCAAATGTTTGTCTAGCTCTGCCTTGAGACAGACAGAAGTTTGGACCAGCAATCAACCACCCACTGGCTAAAGGCAAATTTCTGCACATCTATTCTACAACTGTCTTTCCTCAATTTGAATTTATGTCCCTTCAGGTGATTGCTCTGGGCAAATGGAAGAATCCCATCAGCATTGAACATACTCAAACCATTCAAGGCCTTATACACTTCAATCAGATCACATTGCAGATACCTAGTCTCCAGACACTGTAATTTGCAAAACTTAAGTCTTTCTTTGTAAGCGCAATCCTTTGTTCCATTCACTAATCTTGTTGCCCTTCTATCAGCTCTATATCTTTCTTAAAATGAGGTCTTCAGATCTCCACACCTTGAGTATGCTGTACTCAAGGTGTGGCTTGACCATTGCCTTATACAAGAGAATAATCATCTCCTTATCCCCGCTAGAAAATTTCCTGTATGTCATCGACAAGACACCATGACCTTCTCTTGCAGACCATCTGCACCGCTCAGAAATCTTCACATCTGAAGTTTTCTGAGCCTGATCAGTTGGTAACTGCCACTATACGAGAAATGCATCATTGAGCTTCAGAAGACTGTGAGTGTTTAGTGAGGTTAGTCAAAGAGGGCTAACCTTTTTGAAGGTTGCCAGCATACAATAGAAGGATAAGCCTGTTGGTAAGAAGCGGTTGCAGTGCTGTTCAAAAGGGCAGTGTACAATACTTGGGGTTCTTCTGGGACTCTCCTAGGGTAAAGCAACACTGAAATTATGAGTGACGATAACGTGTATGTCTTATAAAGTTTTCCAAGAAACGTAAATTACTGTAATAAGCTGATCTAGGAAGGCAGCCTGTTATTAATGCTGGCATAGCTATTCTATGAGATGCAAACTGGAAATTCAGTAGGATGGTATTAAGTTAAACTTTTTTGTGCAAAGGACTATTTCTGTGTGAAAAAGCCTTTCAAGAAGACATAGTAAATAGCAGATTAGTCAGGACTCACTGAGTGTAGATGGGAAAGATGATATGATGGAAACGGTGATCAATAATCTGTTCAAGAATGGATTCTCAAAGCATTTAAGGAAGGAACAGCCAATTGAGATAGGTCATAGTTTTTTGCTGTCTTTGGAATTTTGTAAAGAATAAGTTTTGGACGGTTTGCGACCATAGGACAGACATGGAAGCTGATCCTAATGTCTGCTTAAAGATGATGTTAATATCTCATTAAAGATGCAAAGCAAAGCAACTACTCCTAGGTCTTTTTCACAGTCTCACTACTTTGAGTGTAATACTGGCCACACTTGGTATTTTTTAAAATACAGCAGACTCTCGATTTACCGGGATCGGTTTAACCGGGACACTTCAAGACTACAAATTTAAAAAAAATAAACAAATCAACCGGAAATCACAAAATTCAAGTAATAACTAGAATAGGTATAAACAGATGTTTTGCAAGTCGTAAATAAGAGACAAGAAGCAGCATTATAATTGCAAGATTATTTCCTTGATTATTATTATAGTTGGGAGATTATTATCTTGCACTCCCCCCCCCCCATTGTCTTCACACTCGATGCTAAAAAGAGAGAGAGAGAGAGAACAAATGTCTAGTTTGTTTTAGTGCATCGGTTTGAGTGTTGTGTTCTGTCGCACTGCAGATGGAACAATTTTATTTCATTATTTATGTCAGGGATAACGAAAATTTTTTCGTTACTGTATACGAATAACGAAAAACAATAATTAAACGCAAACGAGTTGCGCTTTCAATTAAACACAAAAACTTGAAATCATTCAAAAGTTTGAAAACGGTGAACCATTATAAGGTTGGTGACCAAACCATCGTAAAAAATAAAGGGAAGCTATTAGATTTAAAATCACATCAAAAAAAATAAAGGGAAGAATT
Source organism: Mastigoproctus giganteus (assembly GCF_048544385.1). Taxonomy (NCBI): domain Eukaryota; kingdom Metazoa; phylum Arthropoda; class Arachnida; order Uropygi; family Thelyphonidae; genus Mastigoproctus; species Mastigoproctus giganteus. Next base: position 208,698,295 of record NC_143580.1, on the reverse strand, counting down.
ATATTGGACACACGAGTAGTACATGATAAGTTTTTTATCTATCAGCATAGTTTTTTACGTATGCTGCTGAACATTTTTGGATACAGTAAATCCCCGACTTACGTAACTTCGAACTTGCGTTAATTTTTTTTAACTCATTTTTTTTCCTTTTTTACGATTTAAAATTTAAAACAGTAAAATAATAATAATTATTCTTATTATTATTATAAGCAATGAATAACAACAATCACGGCACGCACAAATTGCACAAGCGAGATATGGAGTAACATGCATAAAAATAGGAATGAAGAGAAGATTCTTAAAATTTATTTAGGTTTTTTTTTATATATATGACTGAAGATTTCAGTGAAGGGGACACACATTTCACCGTAACGCAAAATCCCACAGAATTCCAGCTATCGGTATTATCGCAAATGCAATACGATCCAGTTTACTTCCCGTTTATAATGAATTGTAGTAACAAAAAAGCCCAATAACTCAGAAAGTGCAAATTGTTTTTGTTTTATGGCAGTGAACTCCAGAAATGAGTTTTAGTAAAATGTGAGGTCGCGTGGAGTGATAATAGTGAGTTTTCGCCTTAGCACTGTGAAGTTCTTCCCAGAAAATTTAAATTTGACCGTTATCATGGTGCCGACTAAGAGTGACAGCGTACTAGTAAATCTACCAAGAAAAGGAAGGCGATCGAGTTGGATCAGAAAAATTGAAATAATAAGAATGTATGAAAATGGTCAAACGTTAACAAGTATCACGTGGAATTCAGATTTGTCGGTGGCAACAGTGAACACAATCATAAAGGAGAAAGACAAAATGCGAGAAGCGGTGGAGGAATCGGCACCAATGAAGTAAACTATGATAACCAAAGCTACAAAATACATATCAGTTTTTACTGCACAATTTCTTCGTTTTATGTTTTCTTTTCTTATGTGCCACTCTAGCCACTTCACCACTGTCCCCATATAAAGTTTTTAATTGAACTAATTAAATATATATAACTAATAGATAAAAAATATATAACTAATTAATTGAAAAAAATATATACAGGCATACCTCGGTTAACGTTACCTCTGATAACGAAGCCTCGATATAACGAAGTCGGCAATTTCAAGCCCCATTTAACATAAAAAAATATTCCAATTTAAGACCAACGCCCTACAATCATTCGATTGGTGACTGACGGCGACTCGTTACGTATTCCCGAGCTGCGGGCGTGTCTGTTATAACAGTTTTGCGCGTCAATCGCATAATTTAGTTGTTGTTTACATGATTGACGTTGTTTCAGTGTGGCGCATTGCAATAATCGACGTAGGTTCTTTGTAGCATTACATAACGTAGATTTTGTAAATTTTAATAGAAATATTTTTGTTTTAGTTAATTAAAATGTCAGAATCAAAGAAAAGAAAAGCAATTTCTTTGGAAACTAAACTAAATATCGTACGACGTGTTGAAAGCGGCGAAAGAAAATCCGATGTGGCACATTCTTTAGGATTAGCGCAATCAACTTTAACAACCATACCAAGTCAATAATCAGAAAAAATAAAACAGTCTGCTCAGAATTGTACAGATGTTACAGCGGCAAAATTAACTCGCTTAAGGAATCCAATTTTAGAAAAAATGGAGAAAATGTTAAGTTTGTGGATAGATGATATGTCACAACGTCATATGCCTTTAAGTCAAATGGTGATTCAAGAAAAAGCATTATTTTTGTTTAATCACCTGAAATCTAAACAAACTGAAGAAATTACGGAAACCTTTAGGTAACCATAGTGTAAAAATTTACACTATGAATCCTGGCCCGTTTTTAAAAAAACGGGCCAGGATTCATAGTGTAAAATTAACAGGAGAAGCTGCAAATAAGGTTCCAGAAAAACTAAAGGAAATAATTGAACGTGAAAATTTTCCACCAAATTTGGTGTTCAATGTTGACGAAAGCGGTTTGTTCTGGAAACGGCTACCAACAAAAAGCTTCATTTCTATTGAAGAAAAATCAGCTGCTGGGTTCAAAGCAGCCAAAGACCGTTTAACGTTACTCTTTGGATCAAATGCCTCTGGCGATTATAAATTAAAACTGTTATTAGTTTACCATTCAGAAAATCCGAGGGCGTTAAAAGGTAACATAAAAATGAATTTACCTGTAATATGGAAAGCAAATAGAAAAGCGTGGATTACCAAGGAGTTATTTACTGATTGGTTTGTTAACCACTTTTGTCCTGGAGTAAAACGGTATTGTCAAAAAAAACAACTTTGAAGAAAAAGCTCTTTTGTTGTTAGACAATGCTCCGGGACATCCTACTGATCTTAACACGTTGGACACATGCATTCCTGTCAAAGTTGTGTTTCTTCCAGCAAACACAACTTTCCTGATTCAACCATTGGATCAGGGAGTAACAGCATCATTTAAAGCTTATTATCTGCGTCGAATTTTAAGCAATTTACCTGAACTAGAGAATAAAGAGGAAATGACAGTTAAAACCTTTTGGAAAAACTACACCATTAAAAACGCAATTGAAAACATTGATAGTTCTTGGAAAGAAGTCACTAAGAAATGCTTAAATGGAGTTTGGCGCAAAATATGGCCAGAAGTTGTACTAGAAGAAGAAAATAACATCCAAGAAATTAGAAATGAAGTTATCCAGATGGCTCAATCAATAGGTTTCGAAAATGTCGATGAAGAGGATGTTAGAAATTTATTGAATGCAGAAGATGATGATTTTTCAGTGGAAGATTTAGAAAACCTTGTTAGCAACGAAGACAAAGATAATGAAAGCGAAGTTAAAGAAGTTCCTGCCGAAAAAGTGTTAACAACCAAAGATTTAAAAAGGTGCTTAAATGACATTGAAAACGTTTTAAATTTTTTTAGTGAAAATGATCCTGATTTAGAAAGAAGTGTTATAGTTAAGCGATCAGTGTTAAATGCAATAACTCCGTATAGGCAATTGTTAAATGAAAGAGAAAAAAAGCATAAACAATCAACTTTAACCTCATATTTTAAAATGTGATTTCACTTTGTATGTAAGTTGACTGTTTATTTAATAAAACTTTTCTTTGTTCAAAAAAAAGCTTTTCATTTTCTTTACGTAGGAACGTATCCCTATTCTGGCCATAGTATTTTTACCTCTGAAAACGAAGTTTCGCTTAACGAAGTAATTTCGTGGAACGCATCCTATTCGTTAATCGAGGTATGCCTGTATAACTAATTAATTGAAAAAATATATATATAACTAATTAATTGAAAAATATATAACTATTTTTCTTCATTCTTCTGAGGATATTATGCCATTTTTGTAATTTCGGCATATCACGAATATAGTAGCAATATTTTATTAGTCATTCCCGAGTTACATAAAACTCGCATATGTAAGAAGGCCTGGAACTTATCTGTTACATATGTAGGGAAATTACTGTATTTTTGGATTAACCGGGAAATCAATTATCCAGGATTTTTTTTTTTTTTTTTTACCATCTATCCCGGAAAATCGAGAGGCTACTGTATTTCATATTTCACATTAGAGTTACCCAAGAGAACAAACCGATCCATCCATGTATACTATGTCCATAAATTGCAATTGTCTTCTGGTCAGTTTTCAGGGTTTTTTGAAAAGTGGTATTAGAAAGAAAAAAACCTTGCTGTGCTCGTCTTATACTAATTAGTTAAGCCACAGTTTGAAACATCCTCTTAAAGGTACTTCCCTAAATTGAAAGATTTGGACTAGAACCTTCATATTTTCCACATGGTATGGGGTGGACCAGTAATTATAAGGCCAGTTGGTAATTCACACAGTTGGAGATCACACACAGTCACATCAAAGGTGTAAAAGGTACTGTACCTATTAGGGTACAAATGGGATTATATATGAGATCAAATGTCCGGACTGTGGGGAGTGCCATGTTGGAGGGATAGAATGCAGGTTTAAAGATTGTATGGGGGAACATATCAGTGCAATAGAGACCACAGTCTATGGGAAATCTGCTGTGGATGTACACTTCTGGGAGGAGAAGTGTTCATCCAACAAATTTTTCTCCAGGCAATGCCATCATCACTGATCATTCACATAAGTATTGGAACCGAAAATGGCTCTAGAGCTGGCAGATTTGTTCTTTGGAACATAATACCATCGACAGAGATTGGAGGGTTTGTATTCATCCCCTCTCTGAAACCGTAATTCTTGGAAGGGATGAATGCTTCCACCTGGCATGCTCGTGAGCCATTTCCAGTCTTCACATATGTGTGAGGGAAAAATCCCATGCTCTTGCAGTAACACGGGCTATGAGCCATGATCCTGCTGATATTATTTAAGGATGTGTCATGGCAGTAAAATTTCACTGCTGATAAAAGAGATGATCACCTTTGAAAGCTACAGTTGTTTTATTGCTTGCAATTTTGTAATATTCCATATATTTTAATTTTATCTATCATTTCATCGCTTTTAACTGTAAAGTTGTCAGTGTATTTTATTTTTACGAAAATAACAAAATTTTATTCTATCTTATTTTATTTTATTATCATTCTATTTTAATTTATGTTAATAAAGTTTCAGTCATATACAGTTGGTGTATTCCATTGCAGCTATTATGAGTCAGAACTTTCCCAACACCAGAGGCCTATTTGAAGGATTGGATATTCAGCACAGAAAAGAAAACAGACTGTTGTCAATGCAAATGAGACAGAAGGTCTAAAGCAGAACACTGGATTAGAAGCGTGCGACCAAAAAGGACTAATCTCATACCTATATGCAATAATGTCACCAGTAAGGCACTTGTCTCTCCACACTAAGTACTTTTGCCACTAATATACAGTTCAACTCATTTATAACGAGTTTCACTGGATGGCAAGATGTGCTCACTGTATCCAAGTGCTCATTATATCCGGGTTGGGCGATTCAGAACAACAGAAGTGTAGGAACCAGAGGCAAACATGAATTGCAAACTGTAAAAGATTTTAACCTATGTATGGAAATTATTTTTGGCCCTAAAAAGGGCCGGCTGTTTGGAGTGATTAGTGATTATCCAATTGAAAAGTGATTATCCAATTTTAAGGAATGAATTTTTGGGTCATTTGACTGGTCTTCTGCTTTTGTCTCAACTTTCTTCTGATCAGGCTTAAGGCACTCAATCCATCTGCATCAGTATCGTCTGTACTGAAGCAGAGGGATTCAGTACCTTCAAAAAAAACACTGAAGGTTCTCTACACTATCAACAGCTGCTCCATATCATGGAGGCTGAATGGAGTTTTCTTCGTCTTCTTCTTCTTCTTCTTCACTTTCTTCACCTGCTACTCGAATAGTTTCTACAATGTCTTCTGTTGTAAGAGCTCCCGAAGTTACGATGTCATCATCTACATGCTCACAACTGTCGACATTTGGAAGTTGATTCAAATACTCTGAACTCCCTTTTTTGCAACCACTGAGATAATGGAATGTGACCTTCCTTGCCAGTAACGTTATCTTGCTTTGACTGAAATCCAGCCTTCTTGAAACAGTTTTGAATGCAACTTTGTGAAACACATTCACACGCATCGCTCATAAAGCATATAGCATTGAGAATTGAGATTTTTGTAACAATTCCCTTGTGTATTCTTTCAATGAGCAAAAGGACCACGTTGCGATGAACATGAGCTTTGAAACTTCTGATCACACCTTCATCCACTGGTTGTAGCACTGCTATACTTAGTGTTTGGAGGCAAAAAAACAAGCATTATCTTAGATTGTCGACTTTCTGTGGATGAGCAGGGCAGAGTTATCAACAACAAGTATAATTTTGTGTTCTTCTGTATGAAGATCTTTATCCCACTTTTTGAGGCAATCAGTGAAAATATCTGAAGTCATCCAAGCTTTTCTGTTCGACGTATAAGCCACTGGAAGTTGCTTTACATTCTTGAAGCATCTTGGTTTGGCAAACTTTCCAATCACTAGAAGCCTACTTTTCTCTGTCCCGGACATATTCACACAGACAGCCACTGTAAGTGTATTCTTCAACAACTTTGCTCCAATGCATTCATCACCCTGGAATTTCAAAGTTTGGTCAGGAGTGACATTATAGAAAATTCCAGCTTCATCCATAATGTAAGTATCATCATCACTGTAGCCTTGAGAATGAAGCAGCCACACATCGGTCATCCATGTAGATATTATCTCCATGTCCACTGCAGATGCTTCTCCACTGATTTTGCCATAGCAAATTTTATGCCGATCCTTAAAACGATCAAGCGACCCATTTGAGGGGAAAAAATCTGCATAGTTGAAAAGCCATGCAAATTCTTCTGCTTTAGCCTTTAAGATTGGCCCACTTATGGGTAAACCAGTATTTCTTTGTGCAGTGAACCATTTCAGCAGAGCTTGATCAATGTCATCTTTGTCACATTTCTTCAGTCTCTTCACATTTGTTACATAGTCATCGCAGGCCTTCAACACAGCGTCTCTATCTTTCCACAGTGCTGGAATAGTAGACAAATAAAGTCCATACTTCTTGCATATCTCTATATTCTTCTGACCAGTCTGCAGTTCTTCAATAATTTTGGCTTTTTCCTTCACCAGTAATGCTTTCTCTTCGATATTTTCGAGCTCCGAGATTAAAACCAAGTTCCGCTTACTGTTCTTTAGAAGTGAGAATAGAGTTCATCCTTAAAAGGACAATTTATAAAATTTTCTACAAAATCTACTATCCGAAATGATCAGCATTAAAGCAGCAATTGCGTCTAAGCTCTCCAGAGGTCTGCTTTTATCTATTCAGCAGCAGCGGGCATCAATTGGTCATCGGAAAAGGAGTGGGGTGTGTTTTACAGCTCGCTGATTGGTTTGCCGATGACCAATAGCTAGTTGCTGCAGAGTAGGTAAAAGCAGACCTCTAGAGAGCTTAGAAGCATTCACTGCTTTGACGTTGATCATTCTAGACAGCAGATTTCACAGGCAATTTTATAAACTTTCTTTTGAATGACAAGTAGGAACTTTCTTCTCATTTGTAAAGGATGGCAAGAAGCACTTGGTTAGCTACACAGTATTTTCCCTTGTTATATCCAGGATATGCTCGTTATATCTAAATTGAATGCAAGTTATAAACTAGTGTGTGTGTGTGTGTGTGTGTGTGTGTAAACTGTGACTAGGAAAACGGTTTGCTAAGGACAGAGATAAAGAGGGAGATAGTTTTCAGTATACAGTGAAACCCCACTTTACAATTAGTTCACTCTATGATCAAATCACTTTGCAATGGACTCTCCATAATAAAATATCACTCACTATACAATATGTGGTAAGAAGATGTTGTTGTGATAACATTTGCAAATTGAATTAATTCTATTTAATGGTGATTCTAATATGCAAAAATAGGAGGAATATTATCCACAGGCTATAAAAGTAAAGATTACAAATTTACTTTATCACATTACCAATTAACAAAATTAAATGATATGTGAAAACCGGAAGAATATTTTCCATAGGTAAGCAAAATAAAAATAAATTTATACTTATGTACATAGCTTAATTAATACTGTAATATGTATACAGGATGATTCACTACCAGTGTGACAAACTTGCAGGAGGTGTAGGGGGCACAAAGACGTATCGGAATCACATATCATTGCAGTGTCCGAAATGCCCTCGTCATGCGGTAGAGGACGTTGAACGGGAAGTCGCGTGAACAGCGATCCTGCTGGAAGTCAGCATTTGCGAACCGGTTCCCGACGCAGCAGGATGGACGAGTATTCAAACGTTGAACTGGCCGACATGCACCTCGCGTATCAAGCTGCGGACTGTAACAGGCGCGCCGCTCTGCGCTTGTACCAGGAACATTTCCCGCACAGGCGTGCTCCTCATCATATGATTTTCGCACGTGTGTATGTGAGACTAGTTGTTTCACGAGTATGAAGATTATGTGAGACTAGTTGTTTCACGAGAGGTACCATGAATCGAGAGCGAACAACAAGGATGCCAGAGATTGAGGAGAATGTCCTATGTCTTGCAGAAGGCAATCCAAGTACGAGTACGATTACTTGAGCGATAGGCCAACGATTGGGTATTTCCCTATCCACTGTATGGAGGATAATGTCAACAAACCAAATGAGTTCATACCATCTGCAACACGTCCAATCATTGGAGCCTGCGGATTATCCACTCCGGAGGACTTTTGCTACTTGGTTTCTTCAACAGAGTGTGGCAGACAGCGCATTTTCTGCGTCCATATTGTTCAACGGATGAGGCAAGTTTCACAAGAGAGGGAACCTTCAATCAACATAATGCCCATTTGTGGGCTTTGGAGAACCCCAATGGTATGCGAACACAAGCAACTCAACGCCGTTTCTCTGTCAATGTTCGGGCAGGCATTGATGGAGACCACCTCATTGGACCGTACCTTCTGCTCTCTCGTCTGGACGGTAGGGCATACTTGATCTTTCTACAGCAAGTCCTGCCCAAACTTATTGAAGAAGCACATGTTCCTCAGTCGTTGCACCGCTCAATGTGGTTCCAGCACAATGGGGCTCCCCCACATTACACCAATGACGTCCGACAACACCTAAACGTTACATTTGGACAGCACTGAATAGGTCGTGGTGGTCCGGTTCATTGGCCTGCTAGATTGCCGGACCTATCATGCCCGGACTTCTTCTGCTGGGGTCAAATGAAGACATAGGTTTACGAGACCCCTGTTGATTCAGTTGAAGACCTTGTCGCTCGCATCTCTGTAGTTGCCAGGGAGATTCGAGACACGCCAGGAATCTTCCAGAACGTTAGGGATTCCATGCGGCGGCGCTGTGAAGCCTGTGTGACTGATTCTGGTCGAACTTTCGAACACCTTCTGTAGCATAGCTTTTTGCCAAAGTAAAACTTGTCATTAAAATTATTTCTGTTACACTAACGAGTTGCTGTTTCTGTTCTTTTTCTTTGTTCACGCGACCTCCCGCATGATGAAGGCATTTCGGACCCTGCAATGCTATGTGATTCCGATTCGTCTTTGTGCCCCCTACACCTCCTGCAAGTTTGTCACACTGGTAGTGAATCACCCTGTATACTAAATAACTGATATTTCTGTTCTCTGACATTTGGGGTTGGGGGGTTGTAAAATTTAAAACAGTAAAAAAAAGGTAAGCAATCGATAACAAAGAACACACACACACACACACACAAATTGCAACTAACACAATACGTGCAAGTGAGATATGGAGTAACAAGTTTATAAAGCTTAAAAAATAGAAATGAAGGGAAGATTCTGAAAAGTTATTTATGTTTTTTATATGATTGAAGATTTCATGGAAGGAAAAACACATTTCATCATAATAACATAAAAATCCACAGAATTACAGCCATCGGTATTATCACCAATGCAATAAGATCAAGTTTACTACCCAATTATAATAGACTGCACTAACAAAAAAGCCCAATAAACTGCAAATTGTTTTTATTTTATGGTTGTGACTTCCAGAAATGCGATTTAGAAAAATATCACAGATTCAAAATTGATTCTTATAACCGAATATATGATAACAATGAAAGTGTAGTGCATTTTAATGATTTGAATTGGTTTTTTGACATTAAAGCGGCTTATTCCACTAATTACTGATCATGTTAACCGAAGCCTACTTATTTCAATTTACGACGAGATAGGCTTAAGATTGCCTCCGACTGAACCACGTGATCCATCTCAGCCAATAGCAACATGTTGGCAGCATGTTTTGTTTTTGCAGCCTTTAGTTGGTGATTTTTCAACTTCCGAGGTCTTGGAACGAATTGCCAAAAACAATGTGTTATTGGGTACACATTATGATATTTTCATAATACAATGGTGTCTCTGGAATGGATTAATATTGTAAAGTGGGGGTCCATTGCAAGCACTGTTTCAAAACTTCCTGGTATAAGTGACACTAAACTATACCATAGTTTCCCAAAGTGGGCGGTACCACTCCACAGTGGGCGCTGAAGTCTTCTGGGGGGGGGGGGGGTTCAGAAGCAATTAGGGGGCGTTCGGGGGTCAGTGGCTCCTTATCCGTATTTTTATCTCCTCGGGGGTCCAGTGGTGTGAATTTCACACAATTGACAAAAATGTGATATCAAGTGTGTATTTTTAGGTCTTTTTCTGTTATTTGTCTAAACCCACCCTAATTAGCCTAGGGCCTTTGAAACGTGACAACGCGAGCTACTGTGAGTTGACATAAGAAGCAATAAAGCGAAACAGTAGCAACAACTGTTTTTGAAAGGCGAACAGATCGTATTTCCTTTCTTCAACGTGTATTGCTCCTACGAACAGAAAATCAGGGAAATTCATCTTTTAGAAACGAGAAAAACTGGTGTAAAGCTGATACCACTGCAATGTGCATTTGATAAAAAAAAAATTTGCTTTATTGTAATCGTTTTTAGTAAACAATATCGGAACAGCAGTTTCCTGGGTTTGATCTTCTAACAAAATTTTGAGAAAATATTTCTATTTGTAGCTGCGTTATAAACTTTGAAAACTGGTGTGCAAAAGAAGGGAAAAAAATCATCCGCTATGAATAACGGATTGTTTCTTGAAATGTGTGCTCTTCACAAAACTGCAATCTTTTCTAACAGTATAAAGCTAACAGATTGCGAATAACGGCTGCTCGAAAAGTATTCTTAGAAGATATTTGCTTGTTATGCTTTGATATCATCACTAAGGCAGAAATTCTGTTTTAGTACAGAAGCCGAATAAATTCACTATCCACTGTCATAATGCTGTTCTGAACTGCAATAAACAGATAAACCCCACTGAAAAATAGATTTTCTCCCCATCACTTCTCTTGCTTTGCTGTGGTTTTTGGTGAGCAATTTCACACAATCAAGTCGGTGACTGCTAAATGCGATGCAGTTTCTTGTATTCTCTCTCTCTATTTTGGGATCTCTGACCATAAACAGAAAATAGAAAAAAAATAAACAGAAAATTTGTTAGTCGGAATGCTGCCCACCAATGGCACCAATTATCAACTCTTTTACTGTCCTTCTAATTTTCAATATTTGCAGAAAATCGACTTGGGCAAAATTCGAAAGTGCTACTTCAATTAGGAGCAAAAACCATTTGCCCCAACATAACGAATTGCTTTAGGTACAATAAAGGACGACTACTGATGATTTTACTGACTGGAAGGAAGTGTCCACAACTGTACAAGGTGGTCACTCAAAGGAAATGTAGTCATTTGTATTCAAGGACAAGCTATACGGCGATGTTTGAAATGTATAATGCAGTTCACTGGCTAATATTTCTAGGGGGATTATTGCAAAATATTGTTCTGAAAAACAATTACAATAAAGCAAAGAGGGTTTTTATCAAATGCACACCGGACAAAAATCGGCCTAATCTGAACTTGGGCATCCTACGATGAAGCTGACTTATTAGAACTTTAGCATCTGTTGTGAAACTGAATGCAATAAAGAAATACTTTCGAATCCGCGATGAAACTAACTTACTAGAACTTCAGCATCTGTGATGAAAGTTACAATTGTAGACCTTTGAAAATCTCCTGGCCTTCCTCCCACCAAAAGAGTATTTTTATTTCTTTCTCTCTCTCTTTCTCTTAGGGTCGGACTAGAAAGGGTGAACTCGCTCCCCTAAGGAGTTTTTTTTTCCCCAAGTGAATGAAAGGAAGTGGAAATTTCAGGAAAATGAACTCCATTTTCCTTCATTCGGCAAACAGCAGCTCTGTCAGCACAAAAGAAGTGAAATTACATTTGCAGCTCAGAATGGAATTAAAGCAAGCAAACATATGACACTTTATGGTGAATTTTTCGGGCGTATGTGATAATGAAAATTCAATTTTCCCTCAAATTTTTTGATGGTATTGAATGCATATAAAACAATCCGTTACTCGTAGCATATATATATATATATATATATATATCCAATATTTTAAATTAAATAAAACATAAGCCAGTAGTATGGCAAAAACTGTAGAGCGAAAATTAACATAAAAATAATCCAAATAAACAATCAAACGTAAAGAAAGAATAGATATAAATAGTAGCCCAGAAACCCTAGTATAATTTCGATCTTTAAATCCAATTAACAAAAACTATACAAAATTTAGAATAATGCCAATTAGTTATTAATTTAGCGGTACCCCCCCGAGAGGTACCAGTTCCGAAAGACGTGAAATATCACCCAAAGAGGGTTAAAGGAACTACCAAACGATAACAAAATCAAAATAAACTGAAATAAAATAGAATAGACTGACCATCATGCCCCATATCGACAGAGGACCACGAGGCCAATGATGGTCAGTCTATTCTATTTTATTTCAGTTTATTTTGATTTTGTTATCGTTTGGTAGTTCCTTTAACCCTCTTTGGGTGATATTTCATGTCTTTCGGAACTGGTACCTCTCGGGGGGGTACCGCTAAATTAATAACTAATTGGCATTATTCTAAATTTTGTATAGTTTTTGTTAATTGGATTTAAAGATCGAAATTATACTAGGGTTTCTGGGCTACTATTTATATCTATTCTTTCTTTACGTTTGATTGTTTATTTGGATTATTTTTATGTTAATTTTCGCTCTACAGTTTTTGCCATACTACTGGCTTATGTTTTATTTAATTTAAAATATTGGATGTATTTCAGCTTCATATGGAGGAATTGCATGTCGCTGCCTCTAATGAATGCTTAATTATTTATTCATTTCATTATAATTCAACTTTATTTAATAACATTTAATGATAATATATATATATATATATATATATATATATATATATATTTATTATTATTTTTTTTTTCCCTGTTTGCACACCAGGTAAGATGCATGCGAAGTTCCTTCGACATCAGTTTTCGAAGTTTATAACGCAGCTATGAATATAAATATTCTCTTGAAAGTTCGTAAGATCATATATACATCCATGAAACTGCTGTTCCGATTTAGTCCTCTAGAAACAATTACAATAAAGCGAACTTTTTTTTTATGAAATGCGCATTGTAGTAATCAGTTTTACGACAGTTTTTTTTTCCCCCTTCCGTTTCCAGGATGGCTTCCAATCGATGAATTCTCTATATTTTTCGTTAGTAGATACAATACATACTGAAGAAAAGAAATGCAATGTTTTTGTTTTTCAACACCAATTTGTTGCAATTCTTTTGTACAACAATTACGAAAAGCAGTAAAAGCAAAATGTTGTGGCAGAGCGACAATGCAAAATATTGTTCGCAAGTAATGATGCTCAACTGTTTGTGTTCCACGAAAATTGTTTAGCTTTATTTTCTCCTTGGATCACCTTGGTAATGCTAATGACGTAAGCTTGACCAGTCAATTATATCTCCACGTCTGTTGATTCGTTTGAGACAGATTAGGTACGAATTTTAAACTAATGCCATAGCGCTTTTCATCTTCAAAGCTTCCAAGGCCATTTTGCTGACGTAATAATTCATAAATTGATATGTGATCGTACATTTTTGCTGTTTAGGAATAAGTTTCATTAGAATCATCAGTCAAAAGTGTGATAGATAAGTGGAGTCATACAAAGTGTAAATTAAATCTTTTATTTTGTGAATATTGTTGCAAATTTTATTACTTCATTATGTCTGAATCTAAGAAGAAATGTCCATAGTACAGTATTGAGTATTTGAAATATGGCTTTATTCAGTCTCCTACGAACCAATTATTACCTATGTGCTTGATTTCCCAAAAAGTATTTTCAAATGAAGCAATGAAGCCTTCTAGGCTACAAGAGTATTTGACTAAAATGCATGCTGACGAAAAGGATAAAGATTTGTCCTATTTTCAAGTACCAGAAGAAAAATACTTTAAACATCCAACTATATCAAAACTTTTTGCGTCGTCCACTAAACAAGATAATGACGGATTACAAGCTTCTTATAATATTTCATTATTAATCACAAAAGTGGGAAAACCAAACACAATTGGTGAGAAATTAATCTTGCCGGCAGTAAAAGTAGTAATAAACAGTGTGCTTCATAAGCCAGCATCAGATATCATCAAGAAAATTCCTTTGAGCAATAATTCAGTGCAAAGAAGAATCGATGAAATGGCTGAAGACGTTGAAAAATCATTGTGCGATTATTTGAAGACATGCCAATTTTCCATTCAACTCGATGAATCAACTCTCCCAAATAATGAAGCACTACTCTTATCATACGTACGATTCATAAAAGAAGAAAAAGTTTGTCAAGAATTATTATTTGCTAAAAATTTGGAAGCGGATACAAAGGGAGAATCTATACTTAATACCATGAATAGGTTTTTTCAAGAGAAAGACATTCCTATTCGTAATATTTTGTCTGCTGCTACTGATGGTGCTCCAGCAATGACAGGGTGCCACAAGGGTTTCATAGTGCATTTGAAACAAGCAGTACCAAATGTACTCGCTATACATTGTGTTCTTCATCATCAACATTTGGTTGCGAAGAATTTAAGTGAACGTCTGCATACGTCGCTCCATTACGTTATTAGAGCAGTCAACAAGATTAGAAGCAATTCATTGAGTGACAGATTGTTTAGCCAACTTTGAAGTGAAAACGATGACGATTTCAATCGTTTGCTGCTTCACACAGAAGTTCGTTGGCTTTCAAAAGGTATTTGTCTGAATCGATTTTACAATTTGTTTGATTCAGTACTAGAGTTCCTAGAAAACAGAGACAACGGATTGCAGGTCAACCTGATTACATCCAATAATGACATCGCTTATTTGACAGACCTCTATAAAATATTTAATGAAGTCAATCTAAAATTACAAGGTGATGAATGGAATTTAATTAAAACAAAAAACGTTATTGCCGCTTTTGTGGGGAAACTTCTTCTGTTCAAGCGGAATCTAGGCCGAGGGGAATATAGCCACTTTTCAAATTTATCAGCAGTGTCTCTCAAAAAGGAAGATTTACTTACATACTGCCAACACTTGGTGGTTCTCCATGCTGATTTTAATGAGCGATTCAAGGATATTCTAAACATGAATATACCAAATTGGGTTCTAGATCCTTTCTCACATGTAGACACAGCAGGATCATCAAATTTAGAAGAGGAACTCATAGAACTCAACAAATGAAGAACTAAAAATAAAATTCAAAAGTGGATACCAAGAGTTCTAGCTTTAGAAATCTATACTGACAATGTACCCTGGATTATGGGAAAGAGTGCAGAAATTTTTAATTGCATTTCCAACTTCTTATTTGGCTAAGCGTGGGGATTTACGACTGCTTTTAATGAAAGTTGAACCCAATATTAACAAACTTTTAAAAATGCATCAGGCTCATCCTTCACATTAATTTGTTATTTTTTCTTTGTATTTTTACTTTATAAGTTCAAAATAAACAATTTTGTAATATATTTGATGGTGTTTTAATTATTACAATAAGATTCTTACTAATGCGTTTGCAATCTCTTAATATGTATTCCAAATTTTCATATTTAAACCATTGTATGAAACTGTGCATAATGTTATTCGAGCATACACTTCACAGTGTATGCTCGAATAACATTGCAATAACTGTGTTCTTCAAGATGAAGCACATATTGGCCACTACTTTTTCAATAATTTAATGGCATAAGCAGTAATGTATCATTAGTTGCTATTTACATTGAAAATATCAAATGGCTTGAACGCGGGAAAACTGTTATAATGGGGATGTTACAAAATTTATGTCTTGCAAAGTGCCCAAACTTTGCCACCAACAAAGTTTGGGAACCTATGCTTTACACTGATAATTTCAATATCACAAATCAGAGAGCCACTTTAATTTTACAACTCCAATGTCTCATTAATATTAAAGAGTGTTCTGAAAATCCTTTTAGACTATTATAAATCAAAGAACTATAAGAAGTCTGCCAACAGATAATTACTACTTTCAAAGAGGAAAAAAAAAAAAAAAACTAAAGTTGCAAACATGTTTGAAATTTAATTTTTTTAATGAGCTGCGACAAATATTCTCTTGAGAACCTTGCTAGTGAGTGAATGGTTTCACTAAGTTACCAAGACAATGGAAAAAATTATACAAGATTAATTGTCAACATGGGTCAATAATGATAGACTAATGTTGGTATTTGAAAAAAGAATTCATGAAATGAGTACAAAGTTTCAAAGAAGCAAATTCACGTGTGAAAAAAAAAAAAGGAAAAAAAGAAAAGAAAAACTGCATACATTGCCATTTGTTCACTTTCTTTTTTTTTTTTTTTTTTTTTTTGTCCTCGACTTTTCCCATTATTATATGGGGTCGGCGTTTTTATTGTTTTGGCATGCAATTTTTATGGCCGGATGCCCTTCCTGATGCCAACCATTCCCTTTTATCTGGGCTAGGAATATGCAGTGGTCATTCCTTGACCTGCCACATCCTCCATATTTGGTGGGTACAGGATCAAACCCCGGTCTAATCAAGAAGCATGTGCTATGCACTACTGCTCCTGCTCACCTGGCTACGGAGGCGCTTGTTTACTTTTGTTTAATGCAAAAAAAAAAAAAAACTGACAGCAAATTCAATCACAAATTTAGAATCAGCACCTTAACACTGTACCAAGTTAAGCGAGAATAGCAGTAAAGCTTAATAGACGGTACTCACATTAGTTGATCTGCTTAATTACATGAAGTTGGGGTGGAAATGGAGTTTAAATTGAAGTTTAAAATAAATTAAAATAGTTTGAAATAAGTTAGTTGAATTAATACGGAATTATTAAAATTTTGCTCAAGGAAATAGAAGTGCACTACCTCGTCCCTGATTGTCATTTGAAAAATTGAAATTTAAAATAATATGAAATAAGCGAGGCCAGTAGGCACAATAAGCGACTTTCATATTAAACGTCTTCGGTTGGCAGTGATAAAAAAGAAAGAAAGAAAGAAATCGTGTAAATACATGATTTCTTTCTTTCTTTCAACAGAATTTCTATGTTCCCATAATGCATTCTGCGACATGTGGGAATCTTATGTGCATAAAATTCCAGATCGGAGAGAGGTTGATGAGTAGTTTTGTATTTAGAACGTTAAGTTTAGTGTTATGGCGACACCATTCTAAGAGAAAGTGCCTCGGGTTGGAAGATTTTGTAACTAGATCTTAATTTAATAAATCCAACAAGCCTTACGTGAACTGCTAATAACCGACAACACTTTAGCTAATCGCACCTCTCTTAACATTAATAGCATTTTAGAACTTACCTCGATATCACTTGATGCCAGACACTTCCGTTTTCAAAACCAAATATTTGGTCTCCCGATGGGATTAGGAATTTCAGCTCCCTTCTCAGAAATCTACTTAGCCGCTATCAAAAACCAAGTACTCCAACCTTTCCCTCCTGGTATTAAACTTTATAGGCAGTATGCAGATGACATATTATTAATAGGAAACAGAGCCACTATTGACAATCTCTTTATTAAATTCAATGCAATATACGAAAGATTGAAATACACACTTGAAACAGAAATCGATAATAAAATCAACTTTCTTAACCTCACAATATATAAAATAGGTACCAAACTAGGAACCAAGATCTATAGGAAAAATACACACATGGGAAAATATCTACACTTTGAATCACATCATCCACTCAGTACAAAAAAGTCTGTTCTTTATAATCAAATCCACAATGCCATAAAGTTCAGTTCTTCGCAAGATGATTTTTCTGCCGAATTACAATATCTCACAAAGAAATTCACAGCCAGGAAGTATCCATTACAATTAATCCAACACACGATTTCTAGGAATAATGTCAATAACCTGCATAATCATAACACCAAACAGAACACACGTATTATTCTACCCTATCACAGCAGTCTCGCAAGACAGTTACACCAAGTGTTTGCAAACACAGATATCACATTAATATTTTCTTCGTACAATAAATTAAGAACTATGTTTAATACATATAAAGAGACACACAAATATCCAATAAGCAACATCAACAATATAATATATTTAATCAAATGTCAACCCGGTTGTAACGCATACTACATCGGGAGCACTACCACAAAATACGATTCCACCAAAACTTTCAAATACACTTGCTTATTACCATTATAACAGCTTCAGAACTAATCAAACCAGCACCAAACTTACACAACATGTACATTCTCACAACCACAACCACAACCACCTAGTCAATTCGGCTATTGCATTTATTATATTAAATTAAGATCTAGTTACAAAATCTTCCAACACAAGGCACTTGTCATAGAATGGTGTCGCCATAACACTAAACTTAACGTTCTAAATACAAAACTAGCCACCAACCTCTCTCTGGTCTGGAATCTTACGCACATAAGATTCCCACATTATGGGAACATAGAAATCCTTTAAATACATGATTTCTTTCTTTCTTATCACTGCCAACCGAAGACGTTTAATACGAAAGTCGCTTTTTGTGACTGTTGGCCTCGCTTATTTCACATTATTTTAAATTTCAATTTTTTCAAATGACAATCAGGGATGATGTAGTGCACTTCTATTTCCTTGAGCAAAATTTTAATAATTCCGTATTAATTCAACTAATTTATTTCAACCTATTTTAATTTATTTTAAACTTCAATTTAAACTCCATTTCGACCCCGACTGCACGTAATTAAGCAGACCAACTAAGGTGAGTACTGTCTATTAAGCTTTACTGCTCTTCACACTATTAAGTCGATTATACAATGGTACATTAAGAAGCTCTATAATTTATCTGCTGACCAGGCTAGCCGGGTGGGTAAAGTGCCAGCCTGGCAACCCAAAGGTCGCGGGTTCGAATCCCGCCTCAGGCTTGGATCAAAGTACTGCAAAAACCTTGGGAGGTGCATTATGGCCACAGAAGCCAATGCGCCAACAACTACCCAAAAAAAAAAAAAAATAAATAAATAAAAATAATTTATCTAAGTATACAAGTTAAGTTATTTGTAATTTAAGAAAAAAAGAAAAAAAAAGGTTTTTAACAATGTACTGACATGCTTCCTAAAATACAGATACCCCTTCTTACTGCCAAAGAAAGTGAACTACTGAAACCTATGCAAATAAATCCACAGGCTGGTGTCTCTACTTCAACTGTAAGTGAAACAGGCATTTACAGTGCAGCTAAGAGCAATAATATACTACCTGTAAATAAAATCAATATTAGTGATTTTATTCAGGGGTATTTATAATGGCTATTTCTTACACTTTGATGAAATAAATAACATCCCATTTACAGAGGTGCATAAAGAAAGACCGTGGTGTGGTCATTCCCTAAATATATTTTGAGCATATACTCTAATATGTGATCTGCCTTCATTAATTTCCATAATTTAAGTCAATTTCAATTCCTGTTCTAATAAGATATCAGCATAAACAGGCAAAAAAAAAAAAAAAAAAAAAAGCTCTTTTCAAATTATGACCAAGGGAGAAAAATTGTAAAATATTTTTTTTAACAAAATTAAATACATTTTGATATTGAAGAAGTTTCAGCATGCAGAATTAGGCTTCGTTTTATCAACAACTGAGTTCAAATTGTCAGACACTTTGTATTACCTAATACTGAGATAGTTTAACTGTATTCAGAAAAATTTTTAAAAAAGTTTCCAACATCTTCTATAAATAACTATTACTAAATTTAAACTACACAACCACATTTCATTCATTCATTGTTTTATTATAATAAAGAAATAACTCAACTAATATCGAACTAAAGTTAATTAAGAAAATAAAGTATACCTTAAGAAAAGCATTATTTCCCTCTCTCCCTCCACGGCTTAAGTTGACTTGCTTAAGAGCGTGTCCCAACATAGTGACATTGAAACTGAAAATAATAATAATAAAAAACAAAATTAGGACAAATCATATCTGACATATTTCTATTGTTTCTTTTAAAAATAGTCTTCACTATATTATTAATATATAAGAAAAGAGAGGTCAGACTGCTTAATATAAAATTTGTCTTGTAAATATTTCTATATAACTGTAAAATAAAATTACAAACTAAAAATTCAAGAGAAAACTGGCCGCCATTTATTTTCATATAATTGTAGAAACAAAATGTTTCGTGCTGTTAGTTGGACCAGAATATGGAAAAGAATAGTATCAGTCTATGAACCATTGTGCAAAGTCTTAAAAATGGTGTGAGTAGTGCTTTCATGATATACAATGGAACCTTCACCAGTGAAATAAACATGTGGTGGTGGTTGAGTTTTTTTTTTTTTTTTTTTTTTATGCAACAGCTACTATGGCCAAATTGCACCTGTTCCTGTTGAAAGACACTGTACAGATTAATAAAAAGAGTTTAGAACAGCATATATATATATTAATCTATTTTAGATAGTGAAAATTCCCAGTTAAACTGGAGTTGTCCCCAATAATATGTCTAAGTAGAAGAGACTCATTTAAGTTAGAGTTGGAGTCAGAGGTCAGAATGATAATGAATGCACACTATAAGTTCTTTACAGTTAGTGGAAAATCACAGTGCAAGCATGGTGGAGGGTTATTTTCTTGCAATAAACAGAGATGTATAAAGTGGATATGACCATATGTACTTTGGTGAGCACAACCTCTTTCTGTCTGTTTGAGTGGAAGCTAGATTTCCATAGCTGTGGATTCAGTTTTATATTTCATAACTTGTTAAATAACGAACTATTTAACTGGTTAAATAGTATAAAACTATTTAATTGGTTATGCCAAATTTCTCTCCATTTATCATTGCATACTCAATGTAAGATTGCTTTATAGTCTGTGTAAGGAATATGGATATGGTCATTGTCAGTGGGATTTCTTGCTGCATGCTCATTTCCTAGTATTCCAGTGTGCCCTGAGATCCAACAAAAAATAACAGTCTGCCTATTATTATGAAGTTCCAACATTTGAGTTCTCATTTGATTTATAAGTGGATGTGGAGAGCGAGAATTGCCATGGAAGGCTGTCACTGCACCACTAAAAGAATCTTATAGATTATAGCCTTTGGAGCGAAAGTATTAACAAGAAAGGTGAAGCCATCTTAATGGCACAGAGTTCTGCAGTGAAAATACTGCATTCCTGTGGAAATGAGACAGAGAATGTGTTGATGTTGGTAGGACCATAGCGGCTTCAACAGCTGTGTAACTTTTGGAGCCATCGGTGTAAATTTGAAGTTTGTGCATTTGCTATGGATATGGAGTGGGCTGCATGTAGTTTCTGAAAGGTTTGATTATTCAGGGAGTGTTTCCACCCAACAATGGAAGCAGTCATCACATGAAGGTATGCACACTTTAATCGCCTACACTGCAATGATCAGGCAGCGGAAGAAGCTGTCCTGGGAGCATCTTGTCTCCTCGGTGGGAAACCAGGATCCATGGGGCACTGTGTACCGGATTACAATGAATAAGATGTCAAGGGGTGAGGTTGTTACCTCGGTGGGGACGCCCCAAGGACATATGATCGGCAACCGGAGAGACACGGTTGACACCATTTTGGACACGGTTGACGCCCGCCATATTCACTCCCCCAAATGACCAAACCAGCCCTAAACAGGAAAAGCTCTGCAGCTACAATGATAAATACAGCACTACCAGCCATGAGACACCGCTCTGAGATTGCAAAAAAAGGTAGTCGAGTTTGCTCCGGACCTTTTGCTAAACCTCTATAATCACAGTTTGACAACGGGACAATTCCCAACAGATTGGAAAAAAGCTGTTATTAAGCTTCTAATCAAAAACTCCAGCAAACCACTGCACCTACCAGAGTCATTTCGACCCATTGCCTTGCTCTCAGTGTTCAGCAAGGTCTTTGAGCAACTCCTCCGAGAAAGAATAGAAAAGTATTACAACTTGGCACAACTTCCAGCACCAATGGTTTCAGGGCACAAAGAAGCACAATCGACGCACTAGAAAACATTGCTCTGTAATTTCAAAACTGTCAGAGCAAATATTTGCTGCTTATCTTAGTTGATTTCGCTGGGGTGTTTGACACCCTTTGGTGGCCGAGCGTCCTCGCACGGCTGAGGAGGGCAGAACTACCCCAAAACCTATATTCTTGCATCAAAAGCTACCTATATTCTTGCATCAAAAGCTACAGTTATACCTTTCCATGGAGGTTGTATAATTTCTCTGTCTTCATAAGAATTGGTCGAATGCATATTCTACTGATATAGATAGACAGATAGGTTTGTTTTTATGAGGTTTATTTCTAAAAATATTTATCCATTAAGGATAACAGAGGTATGACCAGATAGGACGAGATAGAACGTTGTTAATTTTAATTGCATAATTGAGAAGCAGCATCTTTCTCCGAAGGGGGAGTGGAGGTTCACTGGCTTCTATATATAGGCTTTGGACTGGCGAAGTCATGAACGCCTCAAGAACAATCCTAAGCACACTGTGTTGAAACATGCTGTCAGAGTCTTTCAAGTGAAGTCATAAACTGGGGCACCATAATCTAATTGAGATCTGATTAAAGCTCAGTATAGGTGAAATAGAGTATAGCGATCAGCTCCCCATGTCACAGATGAGATGACTTTTAAGTATATTCAGCTTTTTCATATAGACAGGTCGTGTTTGTATTATATGCTTCTGGAATGTCAGTTTGGTATTGGTATTGATGTTTAAAGGCACAAGGGCAGCTAAGGCCAAAATGTGCCAGGTCCTACATTATTATTCTAAGGTAATATAATATGTTCTATTTTGGCATCATAGGAATTCATATATATGTATTTCCTTCAGAAATGTATAGAGTGTAGCTAGGTCAGCACTATTGCCAATCATGTGGTTAAGCGATAACGGTTCTTGTAGTTGTGATTGAGAGTGGAAAATTCTTCTGAAAGGAGAATAGTGAGGACAATCTAAAAGTATATGCTTGACTGTAAGCGGTAGTGAACAATGCGTGCATCGAGGTGGGTCATCCCCCATGAATAGAAACATATGGGTTAGATGAGTATGTCCAATCCTTAGTCTTGCTAGAACAACTTCTTCCTGTCTATTTTGTCTAAAGCTGGAAATCCATAACGCAGGTTCTTTTTTGATTTGGAGCAACTTCTTATTACTTTGTGCCTTCCATATTTCTGACCACTGAAACATATAGACTTTTTTTATATGCTTCAAATAATCTCTATATGGTACTTTATAATTTGCTGGTGTTGTACTGTTTGGATTTTTGGCCCTGATCTGCTCTCTCATTGCCTAAGATACCAGAATGCCCTGGGATCCAGCAGAATTTCACTTTATGATTCCTACTTCGTAGGTGGTTTAAGTAGCAAATGATTTGTTTTTCGATTGGTTGTGATATTGAAAACTGATTACCCAAAGCAGATACTGCACTCAATGAATCAGTGTATATTATACTGCTAGTATTGTGGATAGTGTTAATATTCTGTAAGGCTAGTTTAACTGCATATAACTCAGCAGTATAACTGCTACATTCAACTGGTAGTGATATGGAGACTGTAAAAGATGGAAAGACAGCTGCGGCACCAACTGTAGAATCTGTTTTTGAGCCATCTGTATATATTTGGTGGCTTTGTATATTGTTGAGGGCATGTTCTTTATGTAGTTGTTTGATATTTTCATTTGCCAGGGAGTTCTTTCCCCATTGCTGAAAGTGCGTATCACAGTGAGGGAGATTTACAGACCAGGGTGGATCAGGAGTATCGCTTTCTTTAAGTATGTTATCAAAATCAATATTCCAGGTGTGAAGCAAATCTTTTAGTCTCATGCCAGTTGGTCTATTTTCATTCGGTTTACTGTTATAGAACGTTGTCCGCTCAGGGTTGGAAAGCAATGGTCGAATGGGATGGTCTGGAAGGCTCTGAATTTTAGCTGCATAATTTAGAAGCAACATTTTCCTTCGAAGGTGAAGTGGAGGTTCGTGTGCCTCTACATACAGACTCTGAACAGGGGATGTTCTAAATGCGCCCAGAGCAGTTCGAAGGGCACTGTGTTGGATGGTATTAAGTCTGATTAATGCGCTTTTCCTAGCTGAATCATATACAATAGCACCGTAGTCTAAACGAGATCTGATAATAGCACGATACAAATGTAATAGAGTGTATCTATCAGCTCCCCATGTCATAGCAGAAATGGACCTAAGTATATTAAGTTTCTTTAGACAGACAGTTCGGAGGTATGTGATATGTGAAACAAAGTTCAGTTTGGTGTCCAATATTAGGCCTAAAAAACGGAAATTACTGGTGAGAGGGATCAAATGGTTTTTTAATCCGAGTTCTGGTTCTGGGTGTAGCTTACGTTTTTTGCAAAAGTGAACTGCAATTGTTTTTTGATCTGATAAACGATATCCATTCTGCATTGCCCATGCCTCTAACTTATTTATAGAGAGTTGCAGCTGTCTTTCAATGGTATGTATATTTTTGGAACGGCAAGATATAGTTAGATCATCAGCATACATATATAGTTCTACAGTATTTGGGATGTTGTGTGTTATGGTGTTCAGTCTAAGTGAAAAAAGGGTAGAGCTCAGTACTGATCCTTGCGGGATACCTTCTTCTTGAGTGTAGGACCGGGAAAGTACAGATTGATAGCGGACCTGAAAGGTTCTGTGTTGAAGAAAATTTTTAACGAATTCTGGTAAGTGCCCTCGCAATCCTATGGAATGAAGCTCTCTCAATATGCCGTATCTCCAGGTAGTGTCGAAAGCCTTTTCTATATCGAGACTTACCATTACAAGATGTTCATTTTTGACGTAAGCATTGCGGATGCTAGTCTCGGCTTTCACCATTAGATCTAAAGTGGATCTGTTTTGTCGGAAACCAAACTGATTGTTGTTCATCAGTTCTTTAGTTTCAAGAGCCCAGGTAAGCCGTCTGTGTGTATCATTCTTTCTAGGATTTTACTTAGGCAGCTAGTTAGAGAAATAGGTCGGTAATTTTCTGGAAATGTGTGATCTTTTCCTGGTTTAGGAAAGGCCAAAATGATGGAATGATGCCA
Organism: Mastigoproctus giganteus; assembly: GCF_048544385.1. Taxonomy (NCBI): domain Eukaryota; kingdom Metazoa; phylum Arthropoda; class Arachnida; order Uropygi; family Thelyphonidae; genus Mastigoproctus; species Mastigoproctus giganteus. Next base: position 208,673,516 of record NC_143580.1, on the reverse strand, counting down.
GGAAGATGGATATGTACCCTCAAGAAAAATCCGATTATAGAACATTAATAGTAAATTCAAGGCTGTACTGTTTATATGTTTCAGCATTACATAATATATAATATAATATTTGAGTTTGCCTTTTGTGATTCAGTGGCTTGTTGCCTTCGTGATTTATTGGACATTTTATCACATCAGGTCCAGCTGCACTGTTAGGTGATCTCTTTAATGCTGTTTGCAGTTCAAATAGGTTAAATGGTTGATTATAGCCAATATATTGGGAAGTATGGAATTTTAATTTGTACCTTTCTGGTGAAGCTTTGATTTTAAGAAAAGAGTTGCTATATGCTGACGTGGCAGATGTTTGGTAAAAGTTCTCTGCAAGGACGTTAGCTATTTCTTGACAAGAAGAAATTTCCTGTCCATTTTTGATTAAGATGGGAGAAGGAAGAGGTGGATATTTCCCATTTAATTGGCGAATTTTTTTCCAGATGAGACGACTGCTAGTATCCTTTGTAATAGTGGAGGCAAACTGTATCCACAATTCCTTTTTGGCTTTTCTTCTAACTTGCCTAGCTTTTGACTTTAGCCTTTTATACTGAATTAGGTTGTTGGTAGTTGGGAACTTCCGGAACAGGTTCCAAGCTTTATTTTTTTCCTTTTTGGCATTGGTACAAGCTACATTCCACCAGTGTTTAAGGTTTTTGTGTTTAAATGTGGAGGCTTGAGGAATTGCTTCGGAGGCAGTGGTCAGTATTTGTCTGGTAATATGCTCTGTGGCATCATCAATGGATTGTAGTTTGATCAATTGGTTATCAAAAGAAAGACGGGTTGAAAACTTTTTCCAGTCTGCTCTGGAGAATTTCCATTTTGAGCGATTATCAGGATATGATGTTTGAAGCGTTTGGATTCTGCATATGATTGGAAAGTGATCACTGTTGTGTGGGTCGTTTAATACTGTCCATTCTATACTGGGGTATAATATGGGGGAACAGAGTGTTAAATCAATTGCTGACATAGATCCAGTGGGAAGGTGAGTATAAGTATTTTCACCAGTGTTCAGTAATGTTAAATTCAGTTGGTCTAGTATCGTCTCGATCAAGTGTCCTCTACTGTCCATGTGGTCTGATCCCCACAATGGATGATGCGCGTTGAAATCACCAAAGATACAAAAAGATGGTGGTATCTGTCTTATAAGGTCTTCTAGTTCTTTAAACGTGCACATCTTGTTAGGTGGAAGGTACAGAGATACTAGAGTTAGAATTTGCCCAACTGATACACGTACGGCAATGGCTTCTAAGTGGGTTTGAAGCGAAATGTTTCTAGATGGTATTTTACAGTCAACTAGAATGGCGACGCCTCCACGGGCGGATAATGAGGAGTTTCTATCTTTTCTGTAAAATGTAAAATTTCTGATTGATGGAGTGACTTGTGGAGTTAGATTAGTCTCTTGTATGCAAACGGCTATAGGACCATATCGGGAGATTAAATCATAGATGTCATCGGTATTGCTGCGTAAACCTCTACAATTCCATTGAACAATGTTCTGCATTATCGGGGTTTGAGGAGGGAAGGCGAGTCTGTCTGTTTCTTGTGAGTGGGTTGCTTTTGACGGTCATATTTCATTTTATCTTTTCTAGGAAAGTTGGGACGTCCGGAATCTGTATCCTCTTCTACGTCATCAGTTTGACCTGATGAAAATCCAGTCTCCATATCATCTTATGCATGAAGATCAAGTACTGTTTCATCATGTGTAGTTATATTTTTAGAGTCCATTCTATTTGAGTTTGCCTTTTGTGATTCAGTGGCTTGTTGCCTTCGTGATTTATTGGACATTTTATCACATGATTTTATTTTAGCCAGAACTGTGATAGGAGTATTGCTTATTTCATCAACTACAACGGGTTTGCTGGTAGGTTGAGGTGTTGATAGCACAGATCGTGCCCATTCTGCAATGGATGTATTGGGCGGAATTGATACATCAGTTTGGGTTGAAACAGCTTGGCATTTTAGCGTAATGGCAGCGTACGTGGTTTTTGGGATAGTTGACTTTATTTGCTTTCTTGCTTCTTGATATGTGATTATTCTTAGTCTTGTACTTTTGTATTCTTTTTTTCAATTTTCCAGAGTTTGCATGATTTTGAGTATGCTGGATTGTCATTCTTGCAATTTGGACATTCCGGAGCCTTTGCAGTGCACTCTGTTTGTGAATGGATTTTTGACCTGCAGTTAGGACAAGTATTTTCGCCTCTACATGTTGTTTGGGAGTGACCAAACTTTTGGCACTTGAAACATCTTAAAGGGTTTGGAATGTATGGGCGGATACGGCAATTTAGGTAGCCTGCTTTAAGGTCGGCAAATTTGGTGTACTAAAGGTCAGTATAATATTACGTGTGGGAACAAGTTTGTCGTCCTTCTTTATCATAATTCTTCTTGCTTGAGTTACTTTCTGTTCTGCTAATTCCACGACTATCTCCTCTTCAGTTACGTTCAACAAATCCCACTCACTTATTACTCCTTTTGAGGAGTTCAAGGTGTTATGTGGTGAGACTTTGATTGGGATTCCGCTTATAGATGTCATTTTTAATAAAAATTCTGAATGCCTTGCTTGGGTGGTCTCAATTAAGAGATCTCCTGATTGGAGCCTTTTCACCATTTTCGGTGTACCTGCTGCATTCTCCAGACATCTCTGGATGACAAAGGGAGAGAGTCTGCTTAGCAGCTGAGTCGATAAAGAATGTACAATTAGAAAAGCTGGTGGTTCTGATTTGTTACAGTCTTTTTTCATTCTTTTTGCCAGATTGGGATCGTCTTCCATTCTTCGAGTCTCAGTATGTTGAGAGAGCCTGTCGGCTCTAGTGGTGGACATGTATCACAGTCCACTGTTGCTCCTTTTAGCCCTGGGAGTGAGCGCTTTTCCTCCCAGATTTCCGGCCCCGCCACGTGGAGGCAGGAGCGGTGACACCTAGTGGCCAAGCGGTTGGAGAGGTTAGTTTGTTAGTGCAAAAAATTAATAAATATACTAGGAAAAGAAAGGTAATTTTCCTTTCTGGGTTCTTACTTAGGATCTGTTAAGTACAGAACCACTTACAAAGAAATGAGTATGAGAAAAGCACTGGAAAGAAAATATAACAAAAATATAACTCACTGGGAAAGAGCACTATATATCGCTTTGGAAAATCGCTTGGACACTATCGCTTGGCACTCGGGGCCGTCAGTTTGGTGTAAAATGTCATGACCAAGAATCGGATATTGTTGGTAATTGGTATCGATTGATAATTTAGGTTCTGGATGTAGTTGACATTTTTTTTACAAAAGTAAATGGCTGTAGTATTGGTTGCCAATAGATGATAACCATTATGTGAAGTCCGTGACACTATTTTGTTTATTGTAAGCTGCAATTGTCTTTCAATGGAACATATATTCTGTTGTTGTTGTTGTTATTTGGTTTTCAGGAGCATTAGCAACTAAGGCTATATTGCTCCGGGGATATGCGGTGGTCATTCTCTGACCTTTCCGCATTCTCGGTATTTGGTGGTCACGGGCTCGAACCCCGGAGCAGCAGTGCGTAGCATGTGCTACGCACTGCTGCTCCTGCCCACCTGGCTACGGAGGAGCCCATATATTCTGTGAATGGCAAGATATTGCAAGGTTATCGGCATAAAGATAGATGTCTAGGTTGCCCAAAATGTTCTGCACTAAACTGTTTATTCTAAAAGCAAAGAGTGTAGCACTGGGTACTAATCCCTGTGGTATCTTCTCTTTGGACAAGAGATTGCAAAACAGCATCACAATAACTCACTTGAAAAGTTCTATTTTTAAGGTAACTCTCTATGATCATTGGGAGTTGACCCCGGAGGCCAATGGCATACAGGTCTTGCAGAATGCCATAGTGCTCGGTGGTGCTAAATGCTTTTTCAATATCCAGGCACACTATGACAAGATATTCTTTTCAGATAAAGGTGTTACACGTTACACTCAGCTTTCACCATAAGGTCTAATGTGGATTGGTTTTTGGGGAAGCCATACTGATTACAACAGATGACTGAGTGGGAGTCTATATACCATACAAATCAAATGTGTATTATCACTTTTTTTTTTTTAAGGAGCATCAGCAACTATTGCCATATTGCTCTGTGTATACTGTCTGTAAATTGCATGTGTTCTGTGGTCGATTTTCTGTTTTGCTGGATGCAAAACTCGTATTTCTGGGAGAAAAAACCACGCTATCTTCACCTGCCAACGAACTCAGCCATGTTGTGAAAAGGCCCATAAAAAAATTACTGTGATCGGATGGGACTCAAACTCAGGTCTTTTCCATCTGGTGTGGGGAGGATGGCTATTCTACAGCTGTGCCACCGGGAGGCTGTATATCACCTTTTCTAATATCTTGCCCATGCAACTGGTAAGGGATTTTGGTCTATAGTTGCATGGATTCGTCTGATCTTTTCCAGGTTTAAGAAGAGCTAGCACTGTTGAATGAAACCTTGAGCGAGGACAGTAGCTTTTGTAGAAGATCCGATTCAGAAAAAGCAATAGAGAATTGAATGTCTTTTTGTCCAGGCATTCCAACTGAGGTAATAAATCCCATCAGGACCTGATGCCCAGTTTGTTGATTTGTTTAGAACATCCTGTAGCTCCAAAATTGGAAGGGATTGATTATATGGAAGTGACAGTCTTGTGCTGAAATTTAATTTACATTGCTCAGCCTTGTTTTATGTTGCTGAAAAGATGGCTCATATTCACAAATCCTTCAGTATATCAACTAGAGCTGATAAGTCTTGCCAATTCCATCTCAGTATTGGAGAGAATACTGGTGCAAATCTACCATTCAGTTTTTTTTTTTTTTTTATTCTAGATTATTCTGTTGTTGATATTGTTCATTATAGTAGAGGTAAACCAAATCCAAGAATCTTTTTCCTTACAAATCGTCCTTTTGCTTTAAGTTTTTTTTTTTTTTTTTTTTTTTTAATATTATAAGGTTCTCAGTTGTTGGGTGTTTATGAAGCAGGTTCCATGCCCGGTTTTTCTCTTTTTTGGCAAGCTGACACATTTCAGTCCACCACAGATTGCATTTTTAAAAAAAACCAGTACAGATTTTGGTTGCGGCATTTAGAATCTGCATTGTCCAAATACCGATCCATCATCAATGGACTGGTATTTGATAATTTCATCACATAAGATATTCAAAGTTTTAACTTCCAATGAGCCTTGGAAAATTTTCATTAAGTAGGTATTATTTGCCTGTATTTCACAAATTATTAGGTAATGGTCACTGTTTAGCAAACTGTCCAGAGTTGAACAGCGGATGAGTGTACCCATCAGTTGTTAATTTTGATATCATATACTTGGATTTCAGGAGAGCTTTTGACAATGTTGCACATGGAAACTTACTGTACAAATTGGAGCAGTATGGTATTAAGGGTAAGTTGTTACAATGGATAAAAGGGTGGTTGAGTTGGAGAAGACAAAGAGTGGTAATCAATGGATGCTGCTCTTCATGGACTAATGTTATTAGTGGAGTCTCACAGGGTTAAGTGTTGGGCCCCACTGTTGTTTTGTATATTTATCAATGATATTGATGAAGGTATATTAGGCTTAGTATCGAAGTTTGTAGATGATACAAAGGTTGGCAGGGTTTTTAATAACAGCAATTGCAGTGTGCTACTGCAAGAGGATCTAGAAAATTTGGGCAGATGAGCTGAGGTTGCAACTGAAGTTTAACACTGACAAATGCAAAGTACTGCATATGGGTAGAAGTAACCCCAGAGGAATGTACCGTGTGATACTACACTTAGGGTAGTAGAAAATGAAAAGGCCTGGCAGTTATTGTGCAGTCAGATATGAAGTTTTCTGAGCAATGCAGACAGGCTGCTAGAGCAGGTCATAGGGTATTGTCAATGATACGGGAATTTTGCTAGCAGGGTCCGACATTTTGCACAGTATTCAAACAACTAGTGATAGTAGCAACGTAGGGGGGGGGGGGGATTGAGACAACTAAGATATTGTTTAAACTTTCTGAAGATAAAATGCTGGCAGATTTTGAAACTTTATCGAGCCTTTCACTGTGTAGAAAATGTTCTAAAATATAATAGCATACAGGCACTAATTTAAAAAAAAAACTGTATTACCAATCTCCAAAAAGGAGTGAATTAAGGGTGAATTAAGGATGAATTAAGCATGAATTAAGTTAATTAAGTGAATTAAATAGGGTGAATTAAGGATGATTGCTAAAGAACCTGATGTGGAAACTATAAAGATCGGCTGTGTGTTCGGGCCACGATGGGCAGTTTGTAGCTTGCAGACGGCAATTGAGGGTTGGAGGATTTATACTGCTTTGTGCAAACATTTTGAATCAGAAGTTAAATATTCCAGATTATTAACCCATTAACAGCCATTGTCCCATTTATGGGGTGCAACTTTTAATAAAAATAAAAATAATGGAAATGCAGAAAACTGGATTACAAGCAGCACAGTAGTTTGAAACTGATCTATAATCATGGCATTTACTGTCAGATGGCGCTGAAATACAAAAAGTTAGGACAGAAAGCATTTACAAGTTTTTCATTTTCAAGCATGTGTGTGTCATAAGAATGATAAGTGTATAAAAGTTTCTCTGTGTTTTCAAACACTATAAGGGCTCTAGAAATATATTCTAGAATAGTTGCTTTTTGTGACTCAACTAAAAGGGTAAGCCACCTACACCATTATTTATTGTAAATTTGTTATTTATGTTGATATCCCATTTTTAGGACATTGGCTGAAAATAAAATCAGCAAGCACGTGGATGTTTCTCGAATCAAACAAAATTTTAGTGGTTTACCTTTGTAAAAAAATTATATAACAAAGCCATGAGCGGTGGAAAGTACACTGTTAGAAAATATCTAACTACAAAAGTGATAGAGGAAATGTTTGCAGATCCTGCATTTTGGAAGACAGGGATAACGATGATGTTGATGTTCCAATCATTCCTCCAGATCCTCATGAGCTAACTGACACAGAGAATTTTGAAGAAAATAATCTTGAAGGAGAAGAAGTGGAAGATGTTGCAGGTACCCTAGAGTCATTTATACCTATAAATGACGAATCTGAATTGAGCAGCAATGAAGAGCCAATCTTCCACGTAATGAAGATACATCAGGAAGCTTTTCAAACCTATCAGAATCTCGCAATAAATACAAAAAATCAATTTCTCAAACAGTTGCAAAAACAAGTCACATAAAAGGAAAAACACTAGAGTGGACAAACAATCAAATACAGTACACTGAGAAGAACAGTTTATCCCAAAATAATTTTGAAAATGTTACATCTCTGTTATACGGTAAAACAGCAGTTGAAATTTTTGAAGAGTTTTTCTCTCAAGGCATTATTGATCATATAGTAGAGCAGAGCACATTGCACGCACAACAAAAAAATGACCGAAATATTTTGCTTAGTGCTGATGAATTGAGAAGTTTTATTGGGGTTCTACTGTTCAGTGGTTATCACAAACTTCCTCAAGAGGACATGTATTGGGAACAAGCCCCAGATGCTGGTATACCTTTAGTATACAATGCGATGCCAAGAAGACAATTCAAAGAAATAAAAATGTATCTCCATTTAGTGGACAATTCACGCCTTGATATAAACAACAAAATGTTCACGACCATATTCTGATATGCTAACACAAAACTTTTTAAAATTTGGCGTGATTCACGCCCATTTATCAATAGATGAAATGATGATTCGATATTATGGACGACATTCTGCAAAAATGTTTATGCACGGAAAACCAATCAAATTTGGTCACAAACTCTGGTGTTTATGTAGTTCAAGCGGTTATTTATATAATTTTGAAACATATTGTGGCAAAAGTGAGAAAATGGAGGGACCGATGGGAGTTCGAGTTATTACAAACCTAATTTCATCAATACCTGCTGACCAATATGAAAAACATTCATAAGGTTTTTTTTTTTTTTTCCCGAAAAAATTCGAAAGGTTTTTCAACAATTTCTTCACCACCCATGAAATAATATGCCACCTTAGAGAGCTGCGAATGAAAGCAACCGGAACAGTCCAAGAAAACCGAACACAAAAGTGTCCTTTGATTTCGAGCAAACAAATGGAAAAAGAGAAGGGTCGGGGCTATTTTGATTATAGATTCGACCAATCAAATGAAGTACTTGTGCTAAAATGGAATGATAATAAACCTGTTTCACTTGCCACTAATTACAGTTGCATTGAGCCATTAGGGCAAACTAGACCTTACTCCCGTAAAGACAAAAAGCAAATTCAAATTGCTATAACAAAGGTCATACAAGAATATAATTCACATATGGGTGGAGTGGACATGTTAGATAAGCAAATTTCACTTTATAGAATCAGAATTCGTTCAAAAAAAATGGTGGTGGCCATTATTCACACAACTCCTAGATATATGCATTGTCAACACTTGGAGATTGTATCAAATTACAAATTCTCAAGAAAATGTATCGCTTCTGGATGTATGCAGGAAAGTAGTGTTGGCCTACCTTTCTAAAACAACTTCTTCTGCTTCAAAAAAGTCGGGGTTCACAAAAGTCTAAACTTCTAGGTGGACGAGTGAGCTTGGACGTGAGATTCGATGGCAATGGATATTTGGTAGTTCCAATAACGACACAACGAAGATGTGCTTTATGTGGCAAAAAAACAGACTTCGTAACAAATGTGATGTACCCCTACATGACATATGTTTTGTTCCTTTTCACACAAAATGACTTATTTATTATTATATGTTTCATACATAGTTAGTGTAAAACACCATTGTTTGATTTTCAATAAAAAAATTTTTTTTTTCTTTGTCTAATTTCCTAAATATTTCTTATTCTCAGCCAACGTCCCAAAAATGGGACGTACTTTTTTTCTGTAACCAGGAAGATTTTTGAATAAAATTTTTTTACAATGTCTTCATTTGAATGTTTTTAGCTGATATTAAACGAGAAAAATTGTGTTTTTCTTTTCAATTCAATTATGGCTGGTAATGGGTTAAATCGAGTTTTAAATTTGGAATTTCTTAAAAATTTAGCAGTAATGATCGACATCCTGCGGAGCTCTTTACAGAATCACAATGGTAAAAGCATATAAATTAATAATTCGAACTATCAATGCTATTGCTAATTTGAAAAATACTGAAGGAAATGATGAAGCTAAAATTGAGGGCATGTTGAAGTGGAAAGAATTTCAAGGAATCAAAATTGAAAGTAAAAAACTTACCTCATGTCAAGTTATTAAATGCATTGTTTTATCCTTAAAGGACAAGTTATTAATGCAACAGAGTGATTTTAAATTAAATAAAGAAAATGACAATACCATTGAAAGAAAATTTTAAACATGTGCTACCCAAAATCATGGAATGGGAAAAACTTTCATCTCACTGGCAAGATGGTGAAAACCAAATAAGAAATTTGTTTTCTGATAAAATATGAAATAAAAATTAATGATTTTAGAGATTTTGTCAAAGACAGTTTATCTTTAAAATCGAGTGAAATTCCTTTTTCAATTAAGAAAGCCAGAAATATCTTTGAAACCACTGCAATTAGCTGTGCTGAAGCTGAGTGAGCTTTCAACATAATGAATAATATTGTGACAATCAGACACGTTGCAGATTATGATGACCATATATCTAAATGGAAAACCATTGCTTCAATTTGATCCGGATCGTTATGTCAAATTATTCCTCTGTAATCATCGTTCAGCTACTGAGAAAAGCAGAAGATCGGCAACAAATATTAGTAAAGAAGTAAATTGGCAATTTTTAGAATAAATTTTTCTTGAATATTTGGGAAATAATTTTTTTTTTATGTAATCTGTGATTTATTGTGTACTTTTTCTAGAAAGATTGTTTTTTTATGTAATATTTGTTTTTATATTGTGGAATGTTTTGTGATAGTTTTTATGTTATATGTGATATGGGAAATATTTCATGTTATTTTTTATTTGCAATATTAAAATTTTATCATGAAAAAAATGTATCCATTATATTTCACCTAGTTAAAAATATATATATATATGAATAAAAAAGTTGCGTGTGTGCCAAGCACATGCAGTAGATGGTTTATGCGAAACATCCTTCATGTTTCTTTTAGGTATTTTGATTTGTATATAGTAGTAGTAGTAGTAGTGGCATGTGATGCAAGAAAGCAAGTGTATGAGCTTATACAGCATCAGCCCAAAAAAAAAAAAAAATATATCACACCATTCCCTCCAAATGCGTGTCCAGTTCCACCTTAAATTTATTTAACCTATCAACTTCCACAGTGACAGATGGAAATTTGTTCCAGCAATTAACCACCCGTTGGCGAAAGGCAAATTTCCACAAATCTAGTCTACTTATTTCTTTTCTTAATTTGAATTTATCCCCCCCCCCCCGGTTCGTAACAAGTGGAAGGATCCCATCAGAATTCAGCGGGTTGTTGTTATTTGGTTTTTAGGAGCATTAGCAACTAAGGCCATATTGCTCCAGGATATGCAGTGGTCATTCCCTGACCTTTCCGCATCCTCCGTATTTGGTGGTGACGGGCTCGAACCCCAGTCTAATAAAGAAGTGTGTGCTACGCACTGCTGCTCCTTCCCACCTGACTACGGAGGCGCCTATTCCAGCGGGCTCAACCCATTCACGGCCTTATACAATTCAATCAGATCACCGCGCAGGTGCCTAGTCTCCAGCCACTGCAATTTGCAGAACTTAAGCCTCTCTTGGTAAGAGGATCCCTTCATTCCCCTCATTCTCCTCAAGGCATGGCCTGACCATTGCCTTATACAGAGCAAGCAAAATTCCTATATATCATTGACAAAACCTCATTACCTGCCCTGGCATACTCTCTGCATTGCTCAGAAAACTTCATATCTGACTGCACAATTACTCCCAGGTCTTTTTCATTTTCAACCACCTTAAGTGTAGTACCACACAGTTGGTACGTTTCTATGAGGGTTACTTCTACCCATAGGCAGTACTTTGCATTTGTCAAGGTTAAACTTCAGTTGCCACTTCTTAGCCCATCTGCCCAAATTATCTAGATCCTGTTGCAGTAGCACACTGCCATTACTGTCTTTAACAACCCTGACAACCTTTGTATCACCTGCAAACTTTGACACTAAGCCAGATATACTTTCATCAATATCATTGATAAATATACAAAACAACTGAGGACCCAACACCGAACCCTGTGCGACTCCACTAATAACATTAGTCCACTAAGAGCAGCACCCATAATTACCACCCTCTGTCTTCTCCCACTCAACCATCCTTTTATCCATTGTAGCAACTTACCCTTAATACCATTCTGCTCCAATCTGTAGTCTTCCATGCATAACAGTGTCAAAGGCTTTCCTGAAATCCAAATATATGATATCAAAAGTATTTTTTGTATCCAGTTCCTTTGTAACCACATCATAATATCCAATAAAATTTGTCAGACAAGACTTTCCCTTAAGAAACCCATGCTGTGTCTGAATTATCGATTAGGAAATAAAACAGCTTTTTTATTGTAAATATTTTATTGATCATTTACAGATTTTCATAATTTCTAGAAGACAAGATATAATGGATTTATGATAACTAAAGTAAGAGATGTGTACTTGCAAGTGCAACGTATCTAAATATCTCTGAAAAATAGCACTGATTGATGTACCGATCTTGTAGTTGAAGCGACATATTCAGCTGTTGGGGCACCTAACAATGGAATGTAACAAAAATGCGAGACGAAAAAAGAAATTGTTGACAAATATTTGTATTTTTGCAATCATACTTACTGCAGTAGTAACTTCAGGAGGCATGATTGTGATGTCATACTACGCAAACCCTTAGCCATAATTATGAGAGCTACCTTGGACTCAGGGGAAGTACCCATGGACTGAAGATGTGCAAATGTGACACCAATTCACAAAGGAGGATCAAAGGCTGACACAAGTAATTATAGACCTGTGAGTTTAACTTCTGTTCCCGGAAAATTAATGGAGACACTGGTTAAATAAGCACTGCAGGATCATCTAGACAAGACTTCAGTTACTGCTCGGACACAGCATGGTTTTGTTAAGGGGAAGTCTTGCTTGACCAATTTGATTGGATACTATGATAGTCACAAAAGAACTGGATGCAGGGAATAACTTTGATAATATATACTTGGATCTTAGAACGGCTTTTGATACTGTTGCACATGGAAGACTGCTACACAAATTGGAGCAGTGTGGCATTGGAGGCAAATTGCTGCTATGGATAAAGGGGTGGTTGAGGGGGAGAACACAGAGAGAGGTAATCAACGGACACTGCTCATCGTGGACTAATGTTATTAGTGGAGTACCTCAGGGTTCAGCGTTGGGTCCATTATTGTTTTCTGTATTTATAAATGATATTGATGATGGTATATCAAGCTTAATGTCCAAGTTTGCAGACGATACGAAGGTTGGCAGGGTTGTCAAGGACACTACTGATACTATGCTGCTGCAAGAGGACTGGAAAGGTTGAGCAGGTGGGCTGAGAAGTGGCAAATGAAGTTTAACATTGACAAATGTAAAGTACTACATATGGGAAACAGCAACCCCAGAGCAACGTATCGACTCTGTGTTACTACACTGACAGTGGTAGAGAATGAAAGGGACCTGGGTGTGGTTGTGCAGGCAGATATGAATTCTCTGAGCAGTGCAGACGGGCTGCAAGAGTAGCTCATGGTGTATTGTCAATGATATATAGGAATTTTTCTAGAAGGGATAAGGAGGTGATTATTCCCTTGTATAAGGCAATGGTCAGGCCACACCTAGAGTACTGTATACAGGTCTGGAGGCCTCATTTCAAGAAGGATGTAGAGCTGCTGGAACGAGTACAGAGAAGGGCAACAAGATTAGTGAATGGAACAAAGGGGTGCTCTTACGAAGAAAGGCTTAAGTTTTGCAAATTACAGTGTCTGGAGACTAGGCACCAGCGAGGTGATCTGATAGAGGTGTATAAAGCCTTGAATCGTTTGAGCATGCTCAATGCTGATGGGAGTCTTCCTCTTGCTCAGAACACCTGAGAGGGCATAATTTCAAATTGAGGAAAGACAGATGTAGGATAACGTGCGGAAATTTGCCTTTAGCCAGCGAGTGGTTGGTTGGTGGAACAGACTTCCATCCCTTGTCGTGGAAGTTGATAGCCTAAATAAGTTTAAGGCTCAGCTGGACAGGTTTTTTTGGCTGATGCTGCATAAGCTTGCTTTCTTGCATCAAATGCCTCTACTAATGCTATTCAAAAATTCTAAAAATTTAGAACTCTAGACACTGTCATATCCAATTATTATCATAAGGCGAGGCATGACGACCAGATTTTTAAGGGTTTTTTTTTTTTTTTTTTTTTAAAGATAGACCAAGGAACATTTTACCCATTCACTTATATACATGGTTAGTGGGGTATTAAGCCACACCTGTCCACCCCCTAAATCCGCTCCTGACCATCACCACCATAATAATACAGTGGTGATGCCCTGACTCGAGATATCATACTGGTCACGAAAAATGTATCATGCACTCTAATCACACTACTAGTAGTGCGTGCGTGGGAAGTGCCTCTGGTGGAAGCCACGGATGACGTCACTTCCATGACCGATCAAATTTACTGGATAGAAAGTTGGAAAAACTACGAGCCCGATGTTAAAATATTCACAGCTCACCACTGCACACAACTACAGGGATATCTCCATACATAGGACCATCCCCTGTCCTATCTTTAAATATGATCGTACAGTTCACAAGGGATGAGTTTCCACTTTCTTTTAAGTGGACAGAGGGTAATTGGCTCTCACTTACACAGGAGAGACCAGACATCAAAGCTTCTGGTAAAATCTGCCAAATTTCCACTGAATAAACTTTGCCATTAATTGAGTACGTTAGATCAAGGGGATAAGGACTTTGCCTTCTATCTCTTGGTTTTACCTTTCTTGGGAAATTAGGGTATGGGCAACAAAAATTCCCAGGAATTTATTCACCAGTCATTTCTTTAACCTCTACATCCATTTGTTTTTGGTTTGCAAGTGGAAGTGGCTTTGAGGTATTATCTTTACTACTTTACTTTTGTTTTTGTATTGGAGAAATAGGAGGTACTGAAATGAGAGTAGCTGCTGATGACTAAATTTTCTGTACCAGCTTCTGAGAACTCAAAAATTACCACAGAATAGGACTGAAGGACTCTTTAAGTGGAATCTGCTTTTCAGTGTGTTCCAACAGAATGCTTTTCTGCAACTTTCTGATTATGTAAATTTCTTAGTAATTCTTGGTAAAGACTAGCTTAGTAGATATAGGCTTTACCACTTCCTACTTGCTATGAAATATTAAACACCACTTTGTACTTCTGGATATCCTTTTCCTCTTTCCACCACTGGCACACTCAGGAGCATGCCAGATGCTCTCCTTGACAGTTGACACAATTTGTTTGTGATCAAACATGTCTTGCTCCTCTGGTCTTCAGCACCACATCATGCACAGACAAGAGCTTCAGAAATATGCATATATTTGTGGCCATAAGCCACAAATGCCCATGTTTCTGAAATTTAAAAACTCTGACTAGATTCAGCATGCATGTATGGCCTCAACATGCAATCATTATAATCAGCTGTGATGGAATTAAGTGATGTTGGCAGGTTAAAAAGAAATGATGTTTCTTGTTGTAACTAGATTTCCATCCCTATGCATGCATGTTCTTTTGGCTGCAGTTACCCCCCTGGGATTTTAGTTCAGTACACATTTTCTCCTTTGACATGTCAAGGAGGTACCACTCTGATATGACACCTCATGATGAATTCAATGTTTTGTTCAGCATTAGATTAACAGATATTCCTCCAATAGCAACTGCCTACAAAAGTTAGTCTGAATGTCTTTTGGCTTTATGGAAACACAAAACCAGTGTTGTTCAGCAAAGAATGGAGGCCAGAGGGATATTGCTATTTTCAGTTTTATGTTTACATTTAATGTTCAGGCTGTATGTCACCTGGACCTTTTAGAATTGAAAATTAGATCTGAAAATTTCTAAATTCAAATTTTTCCTAATCAACTACTGTTTTTCTCAATGGAAAAGTTGTTCCCTTCATCATTTTAGTCTAAAAACATCATCAATGTACTCAAAAAAACAACCGTAAACCGTTTTTGTTTCAAATTTTACTGTTTAAATAAAAAATACAAATGAACACGGTGGTGTATGTGATAGCTGCTTTTTGATAGGCACATTTAATTGCATCAAACAGCTAGCTCAGTGCTTTTCAACCGGGGTACAGCAGCACCTTAGAGTACCGCAACAACATTCCAGGGGTGTCACGTAATTTGGGTTTAAGTTACTTAAACTTATTATTTTTTAATTTATATGTTTATTTTATTATAAAATGGTGTACAGTACCTTTTAAATTTTGTGGTGATCTATAATTGACGTTTACTTCTATATAAAGAATAAAATTATATACTGTATACATATAATTTGTATTATGAAATGTAATTTTTATAATTATATTATTGTAATAAATATCATATAACATATATATTTTTTTTATATTATATATATATATATATATACAGTAAACCCCCGCTATTCGCGGGGGTTACGTTCCTGAGAAATGCCGCGAATACCGAAAACGCGAATACTGAGTTATGGCTCCCATAGTAATAAAGGGGTTCCGTTCCAAAGTATGAAATATATAAGAAAAACTAGTCTAAAATTTTGTCTACGTATGTATTATATGTACCTTCATAATATGACTATGTACATAGACAGTACATAGTGAAATGCAAGCATATGGCATCGAAATGAAAATAAGAAACAATTTAATATTAAATGTAATATTTATTAGAAATTTCAAACAAATCTTTCAAACCAGCGTCTTTGCTAGCTAAAAAACCTATCCCGCCAGTGCTATCACCAGTTTCGCTAAAGCGTTGATAAGGAGTTTTGCGTTTTCACGAATGATGAGTGAATTTAACGGAATTTTATTTTGAGTTCGGTCTTCTATCCACAGATTTAAAGCTTTTTCCATTTTTTCTAATTTAACATCACGAGTTACAGAGCAAATTTTTGAAGCAATTAGCGCGTTTTCACGGACACTACGGGGGATTTTTTCTTCCGATTTTTTGATTGATCGTACCGTTGACTCTGATTTTATAATGTTTTGCCACTGAGGAGACACTTTCACCATTAGAAATTTTATCTAATAACTCAATTTTATTCGCTAATGTCATCACCTTCTTTGATATTTTCACATTTCTCTTGTTATTCGTAGTCATATTTTTGTAGGGGTTAGAAAGAACTTGTCCACAATAAAGTCACTTTCTTCCGTTAACACACTCGAAAAGTCTGTTTTACACTGCAAAACGGTAGATTTATCACTTTTGTAAGCATATCAATTTATAAATTGATATGCTTACAAAATTAAATTTATAAATTGATAAATTTATTCAATTTATAAGCATATAAATTAAAGGCAAACGACGAAACCTTCCATAACAAGCTCATAACACACATTGAACAAGGATTAGCGAGAAACATTCACGCTCGCGATTTTGTCACCCCTCTCCCCCGACCCACTGAGCGCTGTTTTGACCGGGAAAGATAATTTTAGCCACGCCCATGTTTTTTTATGGTGGAAAATATTCACGGCGCTTTAAAATTCACATTTTTTAGGTTTCATTTTATATTAAATCGGCGATCGCGAATACGCGAAACCGCGAATACAGATACCGCGAATAGCGGGGGTTCACTGTATATATATATAAAGAGAGAATCGGATCAAACAGGCAAAAAATTGAGTAGGGGTGCTGCAAAATAAAATAAATTACTTAGGAGTGCCGTTATTAAAAAAAAGGTTGAAAACCACTGAGCTAGCTGTACAAGGGCATTTATGTGTCACATCTCCTCTTGAAAATAATGAGGAGAGAAATAAGATTCAAAAAGAATTACTTAAAAAAAATAAATTCTGGTATGGAAGGCAACGATTTCATGAAATAAACGTTAACTTAAAAAAAATGCACAATAGTAAATAAAATGGGATAAGCGAAAGGAGAATGGATATTTTGGTGCTTAACTTGAGATTTTAGCTGTTCGTTATCCAAGCATCAATTATCAATAATATTCAATAACATTTTATGGCTGTTGCTATTATTATTTCCACAAAAGAAAGGTAAAAATGTAACTAATAATGACTACGGCAAGTTCAAATAATTTGAATCTTATAACAAAACAGCAGTAACAGACCAGACATAATTTATGTTCTACATTGTTATACAAGAGACTAACATAGTTTCAAAAGAGAGCCAACATGAACTTTAAATGGTATTTGTACACTCAATGTGGCCTCTCTCTGTCACAATACAAGCTTGTTATTTTGTAAATAACGGATACACTTTTACTTTTTACACTTTTTTTTTTTTTTTTTTTTTTTACTTTGACACTTTTTGGTATGCTAATCTAATTTCAACTGATTACATTGTAATATAGTTACACATGATGCCTAAAAAGAAAATGAAACCTGCTCTGAAACATCAAGGTTTAAATAATGTATTCTAATTTCAAACTGCAAAAAATATCCTAAAAAAAAAAGACATGGCTTGTGTGTAAACTACATAAAATAAGAAAAAATAATACAGCCAGGTCTCCAATAACACAAGTTTGATTAACGCGTTTTTCAGTTACCGCAATTTGAAAAAATTATACCACTTTTTACTTTTTGCAATACAAATTTCCAGTTAATGCGATCATTTTTATTGATAGTTGAAAAAGACTTGAATCGTACACTAAGCATCTAATGGCCAATAAAGAAGCATTTGCCCACTGCCCGCCTCAGTGTGTTCCATCAACCATTGGAAGTAGACGTGTTACTTGTTTGTCTCCTGCTAATAAAGTCACGTGCAGACACATTTAAAAATTCTAATTTTCTACCCCTGTTAATTATGGATAAAAGAAAGAGTGAAAAACAATGCGATTGCGATAAAAAAAAACAAAAAGTTATTACTTTAATTTTAAAAACTTAAAAAACATGAAAGTGGCACAAGCCATGCATCGTAAGAGATCTAGGATATGGTGAGTCTAGCGTACGAACTATCTTTAGCTGTAAGGACAAATATAAAGAGAAAGGTAAAGTTTCATCAACTTCTTTTGTTTTACAAAATACCAGAAGCAGAACTCCAATAATGATTAAAATGGAAAGTCTTTTACCAATTTGGATAGAAGATTGCAATCAAAAAAAAGAATTCCATTATCTAAGGACAATATTCAGAACAAAGCTATTAACATTTTTACTAAGCTCAAAGAAACAAAATATCAAGGGGAGACTGAAACGTTTGTTGGTAGTTCAGGGTGGTTTGAATGTTCCAAAAATCGAGCAGGACTGCATAATGTTAAAGTAACAGTAAAGTAAAGATGACCAAAGCCCTGTTTGAAGACTGTTTTACGTCTTATTTCTGTCCAACAGTTGAAGCCTATTGCAAAAAAACTAATCTTACTTTTAAAGCTCTGTTGCTTTTAGATAATGCACATGGACATCCTTCTGCACTTGGTGAATTAAATAAAAATGCGAAAGTTGTTTTTTTACCGGCAAATATGACTTCGTTATTGCAAACTGTGGACCAGGGGACAACTGCAACTTTCAAGGCTTACTATCTCCATAGAACATTTGCATGAGCACTTGAAGCTACAACAGGAGAAAATGCAATATCTGTACAGAATTTTGGAAAAAATATAACATACGAGTGGCCGGTAAAAACATTCATGCAGCATGGGAAGAAGTGACAGTCGGCAATATGAAAGCAGTTTGAAAACATCTTTTACCCCATTGCACAAATGATTTTACTGGCTTCAAAGATGCAGTTCAAAAAGTTAATGAAGACATAACTAATATTGGTAATGACCTTGGTTTCAAAGGCTTGGATACGGCTAACATTTGAGAATCACTGAATTCGCATTCAGAACAGCTAAGTGATAATGATCTCCTTCAAATAGAGGAACAGCATGCATAAGAATAAGCAGAAGAAAAAGAGCGCGAACCAGATGAAAATATTATTGCAAAGGAGACAATGGTAAAAGAACTAGGCAAAATCTTTCTTATTGCAGAAAACCTTAAACAAAAAGGTAATGGATGTTGATTCTAACATCGAAAAAAGCATGTTATTTCACCAGGGCCTAGAGAAGCTTGTTGTTGGCTATCGGAAATTGTATGACGAAAAAACGAAAGCCAAAACTGTTCAAACAACTGTGTTCAAATATTTCCATAGCAAATAGTTAGTTTCTTCATTATGTGTTTTATGCAAAAAACATTTAATTCTATAATTATTTTTATTGTCTGTTACATGGTATACAGTTAAAAAGTTATTTAAAAGGTATTTTTAAAATTCTTTATGGACATTCCAGAAGGTCACGGACCAATTATAATTTTTCCTATTGATTATTATATTCGATTAACACGTTTCAATTTTGCACGATGTGCTTGTGGGACTAATTAATTGCATTAATCGAGGCCAGCCTGTACTGTATAAAATTAACTTTACTTGATATATTTTTATTTAGTAAATTTTGTACCATACTCATATTTTACATTATATTTAACTTTGGAAAATTAAATGCACTAGGCATAATCCTTATGGGTTTTGATAATTAACTATATAATATTGGTGTAAATACACCATAGTTAACCCATAGATTTGAGCTACGATTGTAGCGTAGAAGGCATCGTTTTAATTGTATCTCATAATGTGGTTGCCTTCACAACAAGATAGCTACTATTGAATTACTTCAAATAAATAACGCTTAAAAAAATAAGTAATTCAATAGTAGCTATCTTGTTGTGAAGGCAACCACATTATGAGATACAATTAAAACGATGCCTTCTACGCTACAATCGTAGCTCAAATCTATGGGTTAACTATGGTGTATTTACACCGATATTATGTAGTTAATTATATTTAACATAATTGTTAACATTAAAAACAAGAAAAGGATAAAGGCATACACAAGTCTAAACTGAGAAAAGAGGGGTACACTTCTCAGAAAAGATTGTAACCACCGACACAGAAAAATATATACAATACACAAAATGCATAAACTACTTGAATTTACCTCCCAGTGCCTTGGAATGTCAACAAATTTTCTGGAGGGCTGGCATATTTTCGCTTATTCACAGAAAGCAACATTCGAATTGCCCTATGATCCTCTTCAAGCACAGCATACATTAAAGCAGTGTAAGCGACATCTACACTTTGAGGCACATTTAACTACAAAAAAAAATAGTAATAAATAAAATAAAATAATATATATTATCAACTGAACCAACTTTAAGTTAATGGAAATAAAAAAACTACAAGATGAACAGTAAGTCCATATCAAATAGTGCATTAAGAATTTTTTTTTTTTTTTTTTTTTTTTTTTTTGTTAGATGTTGGCACATCAGCTTCTATGGCCATATTGCACCTCCCAAAGTTTTTGCATTTTACTGTGATCCAAGCCCGAGGTGGAAATCGAACCCACGACCTTTGGGTTGCCAGGCAGGCACTTTACCTACCTGGCTAGCCCGGTCGGCCATTAAGAACTACCTTTTTTCACTTGAGGTGTATTTTCTTCAGATAAGCAGCATTTTTTTAATTGTTTCCTAGAGGCACCTGCAAGGAGACCTGACAGAAGTGTTTAAAGCTTTAAATGCATTGAGTAAACCAAATTCTGATGATATTGTTACTCTTTCTCAGATGACACACATAAGAGGACATAAATTTAAATTTAAAAGTATGGTTTCAGGAAACAGAGATGAGCTAATACCCCCCCCCCACCAAAGCTATTGACTTTTGGAAAACACTTCCAACTGATGTTGCAGAAGTGGGTAGTTTGAATAAATTTAAGGGAAAAATTATTAGTAGGGATTGAAAGATGGCCATACTATGGTCTTAGTTTCCCATGCACCCCATAAAACTCTAAATCAACCACTACCCACACATGCTTACTAACCTAGTTCATTTTACACTGATACTGTCTTCAATTATGGTAATAGCTGAAAACATCATCCATTTCAAAAGATAAAAATTTCTTCTGAATTGCATCCATAACCATATTTTTTGTTTCACCATCCTTTGTATTCGGAATAAAGAGGAAACAAATTTGATGAATAGAAGAACTTGCACTGTGATGTTATTTATTCTGGCAAATTCTGCAACTCTTAGAACGTCACTGTTAAATGAAAATGCTTCACAATGTAACATGAAGCCATAACATGGGGATTCCTAACTAAAATTTTTTTTTTTTCCCTTTTGTTTCATGTATTTTTATTAAGGTTAATGATTCATAACCAATTATAAAATCGCTGATCTGTTTGGTTGTGAAAGGAGTAGTAATATAATTAAAACAATGAAGTACTTTTAGAGCAAACGTATTTAGATTTTTAGAATAATTCTCTTAGAAATCCATTAAGAATGAAGTTCATTTATAAAATTTAGGTATAACATGAAAAGCAAAGTAGCTAAACTGCTATTTTTAAACACTTGCCAAACATGTGACTAGAAATATGGTCATAATGCCACCTAGTGGTGTAATACCCACACACACACACACACACACAGCAGACACTTTTCACTTAGGCAGAAACCTTTAAGCAATAGCAAAAACAAAATGCTGCTAAACCTTCCTTACAGATTACTCCTGTGCCACTGTTTATTTAACTATAATCAAATACTTCTATCATATACCCTCTCATACACACATGGCCAGATTTAAGATTGGTGTGAACCCTCCCATACTGAGTCAATTTTAGGTTTAATAGCATTTCAAGCTCATCAACGGGTGCATATAAAATGCTACATACATAGAATACATACGTTTTTATTAATTGTTAAAAAAAACAGACATTCTGACATTAACAATAATAATAACAATAATATCAATTAAATTAATAATATAATAAAACAAAAGACATTATTTTCAATCATTTTTGTTAAAAAATAAATAAATAAAACGCAATTTTTTGCTTGTAAGAGATAAAGACAATTTTTTATAAAATGATTAATAAATAATTTTATTAATTATGTTTATTCAACATCTCTCTACAACGGACATTTTCAAATTCCCCAACTCACCTCTATTGGTTTTAACGTGTTTGCAGCTTCTGTCTAGCGGACATTCTCTGTAACGGACGCGGACAGGCAATCTGCACTGTTTCGTTCAGATTAGCACTTAATTTGATGTCCGCATAATGGACAGCGGGCGAGCTTATGGCCCTTTTTCTAGGAACTTTTCTTCCACGTATTGCCTCAATTGTGTGTTTATTTTCTATTTCCAATTCTCTGAATTTTATCAAGGTTTACGTCATGGTTCTAAACCCTTTTTCAAGAATTTTAAGGCACGTGTAAAACTTCTGATGAATTCGGTGTGTGCAGGCGGGGGGATATGGTCGGCCTTTCGTCTTTTCAGTTTCAGTTTTGTTCAGTGCCGTGTGAAGTGCACAATGTCTTCTCGTAAACATTTAACTTTAAAAGATAAAGTCGAACTCATTAATGCGTATGATCGGCAAAAAAATAGTGTTCGCACTCTCGCTACAAAATTCAAAATCGGGAAGACGCAGGTAAGCCACATCCTAAAGAAAAATAAATGAACTGCTCAAACAATTTTGGCAACACGGAAATGATCAGGTTCGAAAATCATTCCCGAAAACTGTTGGACTTCAAATTGACAATGTTACGTATGAGTGGTTTTGTCGCGAATGTGCTAAAAAAATTCCCATTAACGGGCCTATTATTAGGGAAAAGGCTTTGGAGGTTGCGAAATCTATGGGAGTAAATGAGTTCAAAGCTTCTGTGGGATGGCTAGACAAGTTCAAAACTTGGCATAAAATTTCTTAGAAAACCGTAAGTGGTGAAGGTGGATCTGTTGATACTGGGGTTGTAACAGAGTGGACCGTCAAATTGGAAGATTTATGTCGTGATTTTGAAGCTAAGGATATTTACAACTGTGACGAAACAGGGTTGTGTTTTAAAGTTCTTCCTGAAAAAACAATGAGTCTAAAAAACGAAAAGTTCCAGGGCGGAAAAATTTCTAAGGAATGCTTGACTGTACTATTGTGTACAAATATGTTGGGAGACTTTGAACAACCTCTTGTTATAGGAAAACCACAAAATCCTCGTTGTTTCAAGGGCATAAAGTTGAATCTTGAATGTTGATTGGAAGTCTAATAAAAAAGTGTGGATGACACGAGATATCATGAGCGAATGGATAATCACTTTAACCAAAACATGATTCGTCAAAACAGAAAAATTATTCTTTTCATGAATAATGCTGCATCTCACCCGCACATTGAATTGTCCAACATTCAAATCGTTTTTCTGCCACCAAACACATCTGCAGAGTGTCAGCCCTTGGATCAAGGGATAATAAAAAATTTTAAACTTCACTAGAGAAAACGTGTTTTAAGACATCTCATTGCAAACATGAACGATGTAACATGTGCGAGTGACCTTGCAAAGAAAATCAGCATCCTAGATGCGATTCGATGGATTTTCTCTTCAGTAAACGCAATTAGAAAACAAACTGTCGTGAACTGTTTTGTAAAGTCTGGCTTCTCAAACGCAAAAATTGAAGTTGTGAACAGCAATGTGGAGCACCAAGAAGAACAAGAACTTCTCATCTATTGATAATGTACAATACTTCAGCTACAAGTGACCCTGGCTACAAAGATATAGACTCGAACCTAACTACAGAAGATGGTGCTATAGACATGAACGACATTATCATCGATATTTTTCAAGAAGTTCCTCATGAGGATGAAGAAATGGAAGGAGGTCATTCTGTCGAAGAACATATCAACGACAAACCACCGATGAAAATAGAAGAAGCGCTCATACAAATCAATCGTTTAAAAATGTTTTTCGCCACTGAAGTATCTTACTGAAGGACTTTCGATGGTTTCTTCACTCCAAACAAATGTTGAAAGCAAAATTATCAGCCGGAAGAAGGTGCAGAAGAAAATAAGTGATTACTGTATGTATTTTTCATAAGATAAAGTCATAATATGCATAGCACAATTGTATGTATATTATTTACAAAAATATTGTGCAAAATCTGTATATAATTTAATTTAATTTTACATTAAACGTTTCATGATTTTTCTTTATCTCTTGTGTATGTAATTGTATATTATTTACAAAAATATTGTTCAAAATCTGTATATATTTTAATTTAATTTTACATTAAACGTTTAACGATTTTTCTTTCTTTTTTTTTTTTCTCTCCCTCAGACTTCTTGTTAGCGGACACTTCTCTCTAACGGACACATTTTCGTTCCCCATGGCTGTCCATTAAAGGGAAGTTTCACTGTATATGGAAAGCTTGACACTTTCCATATATAAGATGCTCAAGGAAGAGAGTTTGTTTTGAAGTACGGTTGTATAATATTCATTTTTTACCCTCTTAAGCTTGATAAATGATCTTTTTTTTCCAGAGCAATTAGTTATCGTCAAGGTAAGAAAAATTTGAAATATTGTTTCAAATTTTGGAAAAACTGGCTGTATTTTGTCTTGAATTGTTATATTGCATAAATTTTGATAATTAAACTCATTTGTTTGAGAACAATTTTTCTTTATATACAGATGAAAATGTTTTATAACTTCGTATAAGTTATCATCTATTTTCAAAGTAATTATTTACTAAAATTTTTGTGAAATATTCTTATATACTTTGGCTCTTGTTTGTAAATTACTTTCTAAAGAATCCATGATAGGAATGAAAGATTTTATCCTAAATTTATCCCTTGCAGAAAGATCATCAATATCAGATGCATTTCCATCATTAATCTGTACTTTCCAGATATTCTTCTTTTCTTTGCACTCTTATAATCTATGTTATCTTGTAATTTTTATTTTGCATTTTGTTCAAATTCATCAAAACTATTTCTGGTTTCTTTTATGAAATCTGATAAATATGCATACAGTTTAGAACATATATTTAATAATGTTTGAGGGTCTTGTAATATTTTGCTGGTTTTGCGAAACTGTTCCAATATATAATTCCATAATACAAGCATAAACATAAATTCAAGTTCTTCCATTTTTTTGTGGATAATAGAGGCTTCTCTTTTCGTTTCGCCATTTTCGTATTCATCATCTTGAAATTTAATTAAAACATCAATAATTGCATCATAATTATTCATAATTGCTCTTGTAGCTTTAATATGTGCTTCCCATCTAGTGTCAGAAAGACTTTTGGAACTTCAGATTTGGATCCCAAGCCTGATTTTGCCGAAGCAAAGAAAACTATATAGGTTTGTTGCAAAAAAATTTATTGTATCAAGGCAACAATCAAATGCAGCATGGCCGACCAAATTTAACAAATGTCAGAGAATATATATGGCATATTTTTTCCCTCTGAAACTTTTTGCCGCATACCCTTATATTTCCCAGACACAATGACTGCATTAACACAGGGATTTCCTCTACTCTTGCAAAAAAACCAATGTTACATTCAGTAATAATATAATTATGTATCAAATTCGCAAAATTTTCTCTGGAATGGTTTTTCTATTCGAATGAATGAATGTTAAAAATCGTTCAACGGGATGACCATCATGAGGACATATATATCTTACAATAACAGTTAATTCTTCAATATGTGACAAATCAGGCCCGGCATAACAGACAAATTAAAATAACCAGCTTCTTTTAAATCTTCAAAAATAGATTTTCTTACTTTTTTTTTAGCCATTAAATCAATTTCATCACATATTGCTTTAGATAACTATGATAGGTTTCCAGACCCAGAATTCCCATAACCACCAATATGATCAGTGAGAAAAGGATCAAATTGAGCAATTAGATCTAATAATATGAGAAAAATTTCTATTTCAAGGTGAATTAAATTTTTTGCCATCGCCTGGAAATGGCAATGCTCATTCTGTCAAAGGAGATACAACTGCAACAATACACTGAAGCACCCGTCTCCAATATTTTTGTTCTTTTATAATTTGTTAGTGGATCCACCTTTTCTTGATAAATATGTGAGCAAAGCAGCTCTATGATCGGTTAAACTCTCATTTTGTTTAAGTAAAATGGGGTTTCACCAATCGTTAAAACCATCATTGGCTAAAGCACATCTTGAATTTGAAAAAAGCTTGCCCACAAAACAGTAGCCATATCCAGTTGATGGAGAATATACTAGCCACTCTTGACTAGTATATTCATCGATCGATTTTTGTGGAGTGAAAGAGTCCTTGGAAGCAATATCATACCCTATTTTTAAATAGTTGTTTTGATTTTTCAAATGAATCCTTCCAGTGTTGACAGTCAACAGGTGCTTTGTGAACCCAAAACAAGGTTTTGGGTTCACAATTTTAACTAAGGATTTAACATCCTTAGTTAAAATACTCCATAGACCACATCATTGTATTTTGTATAGATGTTTTATTGATTCTTTTCTGTATTGTAGTCTAAAATATCAGGATCAGATGCAGTTGCCGTAAAATTATCTATAGGAATAGTTTTAGATGTAACTGCACTATAAACAGGTTTAGATGTAACTGCACTATAAACAGGTTTAGATGTAACTGCACTATAAACAGGTTTAGATGTAACTGCACTATAAACAGGTTTAGATGTAACTGCACTATAAACAGGTTTAGATGTAACTGCACTATAAATATCTGTAGGGATAGGTATTGATACATCAGGTCGATTCTCAATAAATGAATGTTTATTTGTATTACTTTAAAATAAGTGTCAACTCTGGGTAAACTAGATAAATGAGCCTGTAATAACTTCTTATTTTTTCTCTTTTGATTACGCTCTTGCAAAACTTCTCTTCATTTGTAATCCTAAGCAAAATTTATTTCAGATAAGTAAAAAAAATGTAAAAACAAAAATTTTTCAATTTTAGCAAATAATAATTATTAACTATTGTTTTTATTACAATATCGCAAATGATATTATGCAAGTTAATTATGTATTTAGATTACTAATCTGATTATTTTATTATTGTCGTTAGATTATTTTTATCTGTAAATTATGATACATAAAATTTGTATCTAACTCATCTCACAATTTAAATAAAGATAATTATTTCATTAAATAGTACTGTTGTAATAATATGTATATTATTGTTAATAATATTCTTAAAGGCTTGCTCACTTTAACAAGATCACTCATACATATTAACAAATAACACTGAAAGCACACTGTCTGACAAAAGATTAGCTACCTGGTTTTGCCCGATTTTCCCCTATGAGTAAGTAAACAATCTCCGATTTGGCACTTACCATTGGCACATTCGTAATTTATTGATTCCAAAAATAGGTGTGCCTTGTAAAAACAACCAGAAGTATATTTCAATAAATTGTTTTTTATAGCAAGTAAAAAGCAGAAAAGCAAAAAGTCTATAAATAACAATAATTTTCATTTTTTTTATATACTGATGTTCATTATTTATAAATTATTTATTTATTTTTTATTATTTTTTCTATATTGACGCAGAGGCCCCTTATAATGTGAGGCCCTAAGCTGTAGCTAATAACAACAATAATTTTCTTATTTGTTTAGAGGAAATTGCTGTAGCTTGTCTAGCTTATGCATAAATCCGGCCCTGCTTACACATTGTTATAATATAGAAATGTGTGCAATGATTAAATTGATAGATATATTGCAAGAAGATTAATATAATATGCTGACAAAGCAGAAAGTATCCTCACTGATATATGCAAACTTGGTTATATCCAAAATAGAGTTATTGGTTTTTGCATATATGAAAATGTAGATAATGATTAGGGTAGGGGAATATAATGAGGATTTATGATTATAATTATAAAAAAAGTTATGACTATCTGCCATAGCATCATTTTTCATTAATTATCTGCAATATTTAGCGAAACGTTTTCTCAGTCAAGAGTATAAATTAAATACTTACTGAACATATCCTTTGAGTATCTTCAAGAAAAGCCTGTAACATTTTAATGTTTTTCAAAATCACTGCACGGATTAGTAATTTGCTATGTGCAGATGTTGAAACAAATGGTATTGATACACTGAAATAATAAAAACAGAAAAAAAATTAACCATTCAAAAAATATATATTTTTTAATTTCATTATATGACTTTTACTGAAATTCATCAGGTATAAAAGAAACATAATTACCATTTAAATATCAACATTCTCAATAAACAAACAGCAATATTTCCAAACTAATCTACATTCACAGTTGTTATTATGTACCAGAATCTCCACCTTTGCTGATTAAAAATAAGTATATATTTCTTGTTGTGATAAGCAATTTTTAGCCTCATAAATTTTTCTTCTGAGTTTACCTTTAAGTCTATAATCACATCCAAAAACTGCTTTTTTAAAAAATTATTTTCTTACATATAAAATCTAATTTAATTTCAGGTTATCTGCTTTTACCTTGCAGGCATTCACAATTTCTTTCCATGGTAATTACGCTTGTACCCAATACACTGAAAATATTTAATATCCACTTGGCTTCAATCAAATTCAGTGTGCATAGTCACGAGTGCTGAATAAGCATGATTGATGACTTTTGAGGTTATGATGAACGTCGTGGCAAGATCCAATATTCCTTACATTTCGAGGGTACAGCTCTAAAACAGTGTTCGCAGGCCGGCCGCTAGTTAGTACACTGGACCGAACCTATTGGTAACTCTCTAGGAGGCTTCCGGATCAGGTAGTGTATAATCTTGCAACCTCTACTTTGCAAGATAGTGACTGCAGGGAGTCCGAGTAGTGTGTATGAGGGGAGCATTGTCAAGGCCACGTTATGTCAAGGATATGGGTATATTCTAACCACGTGTACGCCATATCCAAAAATTTCATTACTTCATACGGCATGTCCCACCCACTTTTTCTTACTATTGAATACACCACGAATTGTCAAACTAATAGAGCAAGCTTATCTGCGAAAAGATCTAAACCTCCCAAGGACTTCCTAATTCATTTTGCAAATATACGTGGTCTCAATTCTAATCTCAACGATATCCATTTCCACTTGCAGTATGCCAAACCCCATGTACTTTTTCTGACAGAATCTAAGTTATCGGTTGATTCAACTACTGCTCATCAGCTTCATCATTCAATTACTACATTCAATTATTCGCTGTATGATTCCTTTCGCCTCAAAGGTGGTACTTGTGCATATGTCCGTTCTGATATTCCCTGTCAGAGACTTGGCAATTTGGAATATCCTTTCTTTGATCTTCTCTGGCTTAAAATCTGTCTACCTCATTGTGTCAAATTCATCTGTTGTCTCTACCATTCTCCCAACTCCACTAATCACTTGGAGCTCTTTCACTTCCTTTCTTTGCAACTTGACTTTCTCCAGTCCAACTTTCCTAACAGTGAGGTAATTTTCCTTGGTGTCACAACTCCAGCTGGCTTCCGTTTTCTAGTCACACCGTCCCAGTAGGTCGAGATGCTGAGGCTTTTGCAATTACTAATGACCTAGCACAGATTGTTCATTTACCTACAAGAATACCAGACAATCCTAATCATAGAGCCAATACGCTTGATCTTTTTCTCACAAACAACCCTTCGAAGTACACAGTCGAAGTGAGAGGTCCTTTAAGCACCTCAGATCACAACTTGGTGATTTTCTCTTCTCCAATGGAACCTTTGTTCATGGCTATTCCCAACCTCGTGTTGTTTGGCATTACAAGAATGCAAAATGGGATGACTGCGAGACTTCTTTTATTCTTTTCCTTGGTCGGATTACTGTTTCAAAACTTCTGATGTCAATGTTTGCTCAGATGGTGTCAGTGAAATTATTCTTGCAGGAATGGAATCCTTTATCCCACACTCCACTTTAAAATCTTGTCCTTTATCTAAACCTTGGTTTTCCAATAAATGCGCTAGGGCCATCCAAGAGAATAATGTTGCATATCGTAATTGGCTTGTTTCTATTTCTTCAGTTTCATTTTCTGCCTACACCAAAGCTCGCAACAATTGTAAAGCAGTTATTAATCAGTCCAAACTAGAGTTTGAACAGGCTAAGAGTAGAAAACTTGCTTCTTGCCCTAATGGTAGCCGAGCATTCTGGTCTCTTGCCAAAGCTATTGGCCACAACTTTTGCCCATCTCTGCTCCCACCTCTGTCCAAACCAGCTGGTTCTGTTGTCACTTCAGCCAAGGATAAAGCTGACCTGCCAGCATCCCATTTTTCTTCCAGCTCATGTATTAATGATCTTGGTAAAACACCTCCCACCATTCTCAACACGCTCCACTCAATGCCTCCTGTGGTCTTCCGTCAAAAGGATATCAGAAGGATTTTGATGAATCTTGATGCTAAGAAAGTTCCCGGTCCCGATGGTATTTCTCCACTTGTTCTCAAAACCTGTGCTCCTGAACTTACTCCTATTTTTTGCCGCCTTTTCTCACTTTCTTATTCCAAAGGTATTTTTCTTTCGGCTTGGAAATTTGCTCATATCCAGCCAGTTCCTAAAAAGGGTGACAAATCCCTCCCATCCAATTATCATCCCATTGCAATTACTTCTACTCTTTCTAAAGTAATGGAGAAATCAATTAACCGCCCACTCTTAAACTACCTAGAAACCTTCCGTCTGATAAACGATCACCAATATGGATTCCGTCAGTGTCGATCCACTGGTGATATTCTGACTTATGTTACCCATTTGTGGACTAATTCAATGGAAAGGTTCGGTGAAACACAAGTAGTTGCTCTTGACATCTCAAAGGCTTTTGATCGTGTTTTTTTAAGAAACCTTCACCTGCTCAATCAGCTTCCACTTCTCGAAAATCTGCTACCAATTCCTTAAATGCCGATCTTCAGGTAATTCTCCAGTGGGGCAAAGACCAATTATTTGATTTCAACCCTTCTAAATCTCAGTCTTGTCTTATATCTCGCAAAAAGGATTCTTCTGCTCCTATGCTTATTTTTAGTGACATTCCGATATCTAGGCAAAATGATATATCTCTTTTGGGGATTACCCTGACTTCTAATCTCTCTTGGCACAAGCACATTACAAATATTGCTTCCTCTGCATCTAAAAAACTTTGTTTTCTCTTTCGCTCTCGGCGTTACTTTTCTTCCAAACAGCTGCTCACTCTGTATAAATCGCAAATCCGTCCTACCATGGAATATTGTTCCCACATCTGGGGTGGTGCCCCCAAAACCTCTCTCAGGCCTCTTGATTCCATTCAGAAGAGGGCAGTTAGGTTAATTAATGATTCATCTCTAACAGACGCACTGTTTTTACAGATACTTCCATGGGCACTGTTCTTCTGAATTGGCTTCTATAATTCCCGCTCTCTCTTTCAAAACAATCCGAACACGTGCCGCCACCAGCCAACATCCATTTACTGTCCAACTTCAAACTCAGAGAGAGAGAGAGAGAGAGAGAGAGAGAGAGAGAGAGAGAGAGAGAAACATGGAGCGTTGTTGCCAGTACTAAAATAAGAGTGATCTGTGAAGCTGCAGCATTATCATTAGTATCGTTCTCTTCTCAGGAGAAGACACTCCACAATTAATCTTTCCAGAAACAAGTCATTCATTACATTAGTAGATAGGCAGTTAAATTCTGAAGATATGGAAGTTTGCCCATGGACATCTGTGGTAAATAAAAAATCTTAGATATGGATGTGCTGCCATCCATAATTCATTATTCGTCTATATAATCTGGTTGAGATTACCTTGTCGGTAGTGTGGCTTTGCACTGGAGTGCTCGTAGCTGTTCTATTTTTTAATTTTCGCTGCATCAGGACCACTACTGTTCAAGTCTTCTGCATTGGTGGTTTGATCTGAGAATCGGATGGCGGGCTGATCTTTCGATCGATTCTTCTTTGCGGCGATTTGTCCAGCAATCGAAATGCAGCGATTCCCTGACCATTATTGGCCTTGTGGTCCTCTGTCGAGATGGGGCATAATGGTCAGTCTATTTTTGGTTTATTTTTGTTTTATTTTATTGTAGTGGTTAACACCTCTGTTGGTGATATTTCACATAAATTTGGACCTGGTACCCATCAGAGGGGGTACCGCTAAATTTCTATTTAATTGGCTTTCAAAATTCAATGAATTATTATTCTTTCACTTAGATTTTTTAAATTATTTTAGAGAGTTTCTACTGCAATATTTTTACTCTTGTTACCCTTCTCTTCTTCCCCCCCCCTCGGTTTGATTTAGGTTTAATTTTGATTATTTTCGCTCTTGTCTTAACATAACTGCTGGCATTATTTTATTTTAACTCTTATTCTTATTTATATGGTTATATATATATAATATTTATGGGTTTTTTGTACGTTTTTTATTAAATACCTAACTTTTAATTAAATATAGGTAAAACGTTATCCAACAGTGTAACATTATCAGTAAAACTTACGCTTTCCCACCCTCCCCCAGTTAAACGAATAATAGATTTTACTTGAATAAATTTAAAGGTAACAAGGAAGATGCCAAAGTTACCTGTACATATAAAAACCCATAAAAGGTCATTTAGATTTAAATTAAATTATTGGCTACACCACAAGTACTTCCTGTACAGTAAACAACTGAAACATTATACGCTATACATATGGACAATCTCAGCATATATTTTGCTGAAATAATGAAATGGTGTAGCATCCTGACAAGAGACCATTTCACATTTATCAGCCAGTTACCCACAAGTTTAAGATTACAATAATAAAAGTTTATAAGACTGTTAAGCGAAAGATTAATTATAAGATTATTATACATTTGTATACATACACTATTTCTATATACACATGTACCATATGTATCTGTGGTACCAACCTAAGCACTAACTTTATATTCCTGTCATATACTGTTGGCTTTCTTAAAACTAAAAAAATTTCTACACTCTCGACTATTAGTACTAGGGCAGCAGTGTCTATCGCTATCCCTAATTACTTACCTAATGTCATCTTCTGTTAACTAAACCACTATACAATTACATAACCACAAAACACAACATGTACAGAAAAATATAGTAACAAAATGAACTCTAAAAAACATTCCAAATTACACACGGGTCACAAAAACTATTTAAACAACTTAATCTTCATGTCCACCCAGACATAGAATTCTCAACTGAATAAGCAACATTTATAAAGGTAATCATTGTTATTTAATCATTTATTTTTAACATGATTCAGTTCTTATGTATGCATACTTGGACTCAAATGTTGGGTCTTTTTCATACAAGGTAACTTTTGGATTTGGATGAAGTCTTTCAACAGTTTTGTGACTTTTTGTAGCTTGAGTGGCTGCTAAAACAACCTTTCTTGCAACTGATATTCTTCCTAAAATAAAAGAAAAGAAGAAATCATAATTACTCTTTTTAAAACAAGTAATGTGTAATTCAAATTGATTACAATTTTAATTCTGAAATTATCACATAATTCAAGGAATACATTTTGTCTACCACAGAATGAATTATACAAAAAGCAATTATGTAGTTCATATAAACAGTAGTAACCATAACCAAGAAAACATC
Source organism: Mastigoproctus giganteus (assembly GCF_048544385.1). Lineage (NCBI taxonomy): Eukaryota > Metazoa > Arthropoda > Arachnida > Uropygi > Thelyphonidae > Mastigoproctus > Mastigoproctus giganteus. The sequence continues at coordinate 208,640,106 of NC_143580.1, read as the reverse complement.
ACCATGTATATTTTATGAACCTATTTACTTGTAAATAGTTAATAGAATAACATTATGTCCTAGAAGTAAATTGACATAAATAACTTACAATACCTTATATAATGGAACTTACCTCTACAATTTCCATATGGTTAAAGGTGAGATTAAATTGTAAAGAGATCAATCACTCATATCACTTTACAATTTAATCTCTCCTTAACCATACAGAAACAGTAAGGGGGTAAACATTCCATCATATAAGGTATTCTAACATGTGAATCTATATATTATAAAAAAAACACCTATATCATGCATTTTGTAAATGTTCCACCTCTGCACCTTCAGTCACTGCAAGTAACAGAAATAAAGTAATTTACCTACTAGTAATTTAGAATATTTAATACAATCATTTTAAATAATTAATAAAATACATTTTTAATGCACCACTCCAGTCTACTTACTGGGGAAAATATGTAGATGATGTTATCATAAACCAAATACATAGAACTGATGAATATTTAACAATATCAATCCCAAATAGAAATAAACACCTAGACTTTCTTGACCTCATTATTTCCATTATAAAGATCTTTACAGATAAGACATATCTAAGCAACAAATGGGAGCAAATATTGAACTACACTAAGTATACGTTTGCATTTACTAATTTTTGCATCTATTAGTTTTTCTTATCAATCTGTTTGCAATTAGCAGGTCAGTTATTATTTGTGTTTAGCTGATACAGCAATTGTAAATGTTTCTTACTTCAGCCTAGAAATTCCTTAAAAAAACAAAAGTTGAAGTGGGAAAGAATTCTACCACCACTGTTCACCAAATCAATACAAGAATGATATACACTATTTAATATTCTTAAAGATATTTCTTTGCTAAATGCCTAAGAGTATGAAGGGGTTTACTTATATATGGGTAATGCACGCACGCACGCGCACACTCACACACACACACAATTTCTACTACCAAGATAGTTTAATGCATCATTTTAATTATATCTCATATTGTGAATTCCTTCACAATGAGTTGCCATGATATTCCACTACCTCGAATAAGTAACACTTCACTCATGGAGAGGAAAGACTAATGTTACTTATTCTCAGCGAACACCACCACCCAGATGGCACTGTTTCAAAGCATATTGGCTTCTCATTAGTGGGTCGGAGGTACCCTTTTGTTGCAATAGGGACAACCCACTTATGAAGTATAATTCCACAATATAAGAGATGATGTGTGTGTGGTTTAATTTAAAAGATTTCTAGGCTAAATGCCTAAGAGTAGGAAGGATTTTACTTATGCATGCATGGGTAATGAACACACATCATTTCTACTAACAAAGTAGTTTTAATATAGTTAAAACTACCTTGGTAGCAGAAATGATGTGCATGTATTACCCATGCATAAGTAAATTCCTTCACTATTTAATATTATTTTATGCAAATCCTGAAGGAGTATAAAGCAATGAATAAAGATGATGATTAAGGGTTTTAAGACACAAGGGCGTATAAAGCAACATTAGAGGTTTTTCAGAAATTGTTGTCTGAAAATTATAAATTTATAATAATACACACACCATTTTATAATGTAATTGTATTACATACTAAAGCAACAAGGATGTAGTAGGTTATGTAATGGCAGTGTGCCGTTACATAACCCAATAACTGAGTAGAGCTGTGGTACTTTAAAATTAAATTTTGGTTAAAATCGTGCATCACGCTAGAACAGCACAGCAAGCTCTCAAAATAGAAGGAATGCTTTAGCCTGGGAGTGAACTGCCATCATAGGAAAGGAAACAAGTACCCCCCCCCAAATCATGCATCAGGTGTTGAACTTAACTCTAGAGCCCACTACATTCAAACATTAAACAACAATACATCCTCAATGGAAAGAGATCTGGTCACACAGGAAGCAGCTACCATTACTGTCTATCATCAGGGAAAATAGAAAATACAGTGTATAAAAATGACAGGTGGAATAGCACCAGAGCTTGCATGCCAAGGGCAAAAGTTAATGATGTTGTAGAGCAACTCTAATTTTTTAGCAACACAAAAGATGATATCGCACACACTGTTAGGACCGATATTAAAAACAAAAGATCTGAGGATTTATTTAATGGTATTGGGCAACACTGAGAAAAAGTCAAAATGGTAGGATTGAATTTGATGAAAGAGTCTGCAAATATGTCCAAAAATGACAGGAGTGAGTATACAACAAGAGCTCAGTCAATCATTCAACCATGGACAGACTGTGCAAAGCTCATGGGGTAGAATTATTCTCGGCATGTTAACAGGAGAACCTATTTTTATAATGATGGGATACATTTAAACAGCAGGTTGGTCGATTGGTTTGGTGTTTAATGGCACATTGGCAGCTGAGGTCATAATGCAGCAAGTCAAATTTAAAGCCAATACAAAAATTTTTGTAGCCTATAAACAGGCTACCACGTCAGGAAGGTAAATATGATATATTAAAGGTATAAGGGGAAATTAAAAAAAATAATTAAATCTTTGTATATAAATTAGCATTAGCATTAGTACAGGCATTTGATGAAAGAAAGCAAGCTTATGCAGCATCAGCCAAAAAAAAAAAAAAAACCCACTTCCACTTCACCCCTCTGTTCGTTCAAAATACCTGTCCAGCTGAGCCTTAAACTTATTTAGGCTATCAACCTCCACGACAAGGGATGGAAGTCTGTTCGACCAACTTGAAAAGGCTTAAAATGTCAGATATGTTGTCTCTGTCACCTAAAATTTGACTGAGTGTAAATGTTCATCAGATTATTGAAAGCCGTAAAAAAATATAAGCTGTAGTTCTCTATAAACAGATCATTCGATAAAAACATGAAGAATAGTTAAAATGCTGTTGCACATCTCATGCATAGATAGGTTATCCACTGTCAGCAAAAAAGGAATGTGTCAGATGACTAGGATACATGTGGAGACAAGCAAGAACAACTTCCTGTTTTCAGACTGACATTGTGTGATTAGAGGCTTAATATGATGTAGTTTATTTGTGACCTGTCTGTGCCATAAATCTTGCCATTGGGAATATAATTCAGAACATATTATTTGCCTGTAGTCTGTACATGGGACTCACAGGCAATGATTATCCAGGGAAATGGCTGATTTGACAGTGGTATCAGCTAATTTATTTCCCCCGATCCCAATGTGGCTTGAGATCCAGCAGAAGCAAATCCCAAATTTTGATTAATCTGAGAAGAGCATCTGCCAGATCCAGGACAGGATGAGATGAAGGTTATAATTCATCAATAATAGAGCCTGTACCAAGCTTGATGAGTCACTACATATCATATACCTTTGGTAATTGCTATGTTCAATGTGATAAAGGGCTATTTCTATTGCATGCAACTCTGGCCATAAAGCCCCTGGCTTTATGGCCGTGAAGGGTAATAAAAGATTATCTCTCTCTCTCTCTCTTTCTCTCTCTCTCTCTCTCTCTCTCTGCAGTATAAATACTAGTTTCTTGTTGGATCTTGTTTTGTGAGGAATCCCAACAGAAGATCTCACATATGTTTGGCTTCGAACCATCTGTATAGACTGGCAGAAAGTTCGAATATTGCTCTCTATGAGATACAAAGTGTTGCTGGTATACAGCTGGCAGCATAGTAGCCTTTTCCCAGATCTTAAGGGCGAAGTCACAAGTTGGAAGATGGACAAGCCAGGGTGAAGGACTTGCTTTTGGGGGGGGGGGGGGTCCCAGGCATATGCCCATCTCCACTTAAATCATTCAAGTAACAGAAAAACTGTAAAATGGGCCTGATATTTAGCGAAGAAATTGAAAATCCAAAACAAGAAAAATTTTGAGATGGTTACTAATTTTAAACAAATTGTCGAAAAATAATAATTGAAATTTTGTATAGAAAAGATTAAAATTTATTATACAAATGGAGTGGACAACATTGACAACCGACATGTCTAGTTCATTTAGCATTACCATTAGTTAAAAGCACATGATGTAAGAAAGCAAGCTTACACAGCAACAGCCCAAAAAAATAAATAAATAAAATAATAAAAAAAATCCTCATTTCAGCCATCCACTTGGTCCAAATGTTTGTCTAGTTCTGCCTTGAATCTATTAAATCTATCAACATCTACAATGACAGATGGAAGTTAGTTCCAGAAATCAACCATCTGCTCCAGCTGTTGTTGTTGTTATTTGGTTTTTAGAAGCATTAGCAACTAAGGCCATATTGCTTCGGGGATATGCGGTAGTCATTCCCTGACCCTTCCGCATCATCCATATTTGGTGGTCACGGGCTCGAACCTTGGTCTAATCTAGAAGTGTGTGCTACACACTACTCCTCCAACCACCTGCTGGCTACAGGCAAATTTCCACACATCAATCCTACAAGTGTCTTTCCTCAATTTTAATTTATGCCCTCTCAGGAAATTAATCTGCGCAAGAGGAAGAATCCCATCAGCACCGAGTATGGTCCAACCATTTAAGGCTTTATACACCTCATTCAGATCACCTCGCAGGTGCCCAATCTCCAGACTGTAATTAGCAAAACTTAGTTTTCTTCGTAAGCGCAATCCTTTGTTCCATTCACTAATCTTGATGCCCTACTCTGTACTCGTTCCAGCAGTTCTACATTCTTCTTAAAATAAGGCCTCAGACCTGTATACAGTACTCCAGGTGTGGCCTGACAATTGCCTTATACAAGGGGATAATCACCTCCTTTTCCCTGCTAGAAAAATTCCTGTATATCATTGTCAAGTCACCACGAGCTATTCTTGCAGACCTTCTGCACTGCTCAGAAAACTTCAAATCTGCCTGCACAATTATCCCCAGGTCCTTTTCATTCTCTACCACTGTCATTGTAGTACCACACAGTTGATACGTTACTCTGGGGTTACTGCTTCCCATATGTGGTATTTTACATTTGTCAATGTTAAACTTTACTTGCCGCCTCTCAGCACATCTGCTCAACTTTTCTACATCCTGTTATAGCAGCATACTATCATTAGTGTCATTAACAACCCTGCCAACCTTCGTATCATCTGAAAACTTGGACATTAAGCCTGATATACCATCATCAATAAATACAGAAAACAACAATGGACCCAACACTGAACCCTGGGAGACTCCACTAATAACAGTAGTCCACGAAGAGCAGTGTCCATTGATTACCACTCTATCTACTCCCACTCAATCATCCCTTAATCCATAGCAGCAATTTGCCTCAAATGCCACACTACTCCAATTTGTGCAGCAGTCTTCTATGTGCAACAGTATCAAAAGCCTTTCTAAGATCCAAAAATATGATATCAAAATTATTCTTTGCATCCAGTTCTTTGTGACCACATGATAGTATCCAATCAAATTGGTTAGACAAGACTTCCCCTTAACAAAACCATGCTGTGTCCGAGCTATAACTGAAGTCTTGTCTAGATGATCCTGCAGTGCTTCTTTAACCAGCGGCCCATTAATTTCCCTGGAACAAAAGTTAAACTAACAGGTCTGTAATTACCTGTGTCACCCTTTGATCCTCCTTTGTGAATTGGGGTAACATTTGCACATCTCCAGTTCATGGGTACCCCCCTTGAGTCCAAGGGAGCTCTCTAATTAGGGCTAAGGGTTTGCTTACTTCCTTTAATATAACTTGATAGATCCAATCCACCTCAGGTGCCTTTTGTACGTTTATCTTCAACAATTTCTCCTCCACTTTACTCTCGGTCATTCCAAGAGTATCTAGCTTACTGTCAGAGTTTAATACACCTCCGGCATTCCCCTCCCCTTCATGAATAACTCCTCATGTGTGAACGCAGATGCAAAATATTCATTTATTTTATCAAATGGACCAATCTGATTCATCTCTTTCCATCTAGAGTTTACATAAGTAAAGAAGCCTCTGCTGGTGTTTTTTTTTTTGTTTTTTTTTTTGCATCCTTTGTCAAAAATTTCTCATAATTTACCTTTGCCTGCCTAACCTCCTTTGTGAATTGGTTACAGACCAGCTTATATTTATCTAGGCTTCTGTGTAACCTGTTAATTTATATGTATCCCATGCATTTTTCTTCACTGTGACATGTCTCATTTGTTCAACTGACATCCATACTTTGAACAATATTTCTTAGTTGGTATGAAAAGCCTAGAAGCTTACAAAATTAATTCTTTGAATGCTTCACATTTTGAATTTGCTGTTGGTAACATCATCAGTTGGTCCCACCATATAGAATTTAAATACTGTCTCAGACCACCAGAGTCGCCTTTATGAAAGAAAATATGCTTCCCTTTACCTCTGATAGTAGTTACCTCTTTGAGTAAATCCCACTTCAGCACACTGTGATCACTGCCACCTAGTGGTTCCTTTAGCATTAGCATTAGTAGAGGCATTTGGTGCAAGAAAGCAAGCTTATGCAGCATCAGCCAAAAAAAAAAAAAAAAACCCCCACTTCCACTTCACCCCTCTGTTCGTTCAAAATACCTGTCCAGCTGAGCCTTAAACCTATTTAGGCTATCAACCTCCACGACAAGGGATGGAAGTCTGTTCCACCAACCAACCACCCGCTGGCTAAAGGCAAATTTCCGCACGTCTATCCTACATCTGTCTTTAATCAATTTGAATTTATGCCCTCTCAGGTGATTATTCTGAGCTAGAGGAAGAATCCCATCAGCATTGAGCATGCTCAAACCATTCAAAGCTTTATACACCTCGATCAGATCACCTCGCTGGTGCCTAGTCTCCAGACACTGTAATTTGCAAAACTTAAGCCTTTCTTCGTAAGAGCACCCCTTTGTTCCATTCACTAATCTTGTTCCCTTCTCTGTACTCGTTCCAGCAGCTCTACATCCTTCTTGAAATGAGGCCTCCAGGCCTGTATACAGTACTCTAGGTGTGGCCTGACCATTGCCTTATACAAGGGAATAATCACCTCCTTACCCCTGCTGGAAAAATTCCTGTATATCATTGACAATACACCATGAGCTACTCTTGCAGCCCATCTCCACTGCTCAGAGAACTTCATATCTGCCTGCACAACCACCCCCAGGTCCCTTTCATTCTCTACCACTGTCAGTGTAGTACCACAGAGTTGATACGTTGCTCTGGGGTTGCTGTTTCCCATGTGTAGTACTTTACATTTGTCAATGTTAAACTTCATTTGCCACCTCTCAGCCCATCTGCTCAACCTTTCCAGATCCTGTTGCAGCAGCATAGTGTCAGTAGTGTCCTTGACAACCCTGCCTACCTTTGTATTGTCTGCAAACTTGGACATTAAACTTGATATACCATCATCAATATCATTTATAAATACAGAAAACAATAATGGACCCAACACTGAGCCCTGAGGGGCCCCACTAATAACATTAGTCCACGATGAGCAGTGTCCATTGATTACCACTCTCTGTCTTCTCCCCCTCAACCATCCCTTTATCTATAGCAGCAATTTGCCTCCAATGTCACACTGCTCCAATTTGTGTAGCAGTCTTCCATGTGCAACAGTATCAAAAGCCTTTCTAAGATCCAAGTATATAATATCAAAGCTATTCCCTGCATCCAGTTCTTTTGTGACTGCATCATAGTAGCCAATCAAATTGGTCAGGCAAGACTTCCCCTTAACGAAACCATGCTGTGTCCGAGCTATAACTGAAGTCTTGTCTAAATGATCCTGCAGTGCTTCTTTAACCAGTGCCTCGATTAATTTTCCTGGAACAGAAGTTGAGCTCACAGGTCTATAATTACTTGTGTCAGCCTTTGATCCTCCTTTGTGAATTGGGGTCACATTTGCACATTTCCAGTCTATGGGTACCTCCCCTGAGTCTAAGGAAGCTCTCATAATTATGGCTAAGGGTTTCCTTACTTCCTTTGCTGCCTCCTTTAATATAACTGGATAGATCCCATCCACCCCGGGTGCCTTTCTTGTGTTTATCTTCAACAACCTCTCCTCCACCTTACTCTCAGTTATTTCAAGATTCTGTAGCTTACTGCTAGAGTTGAATACACCTCTGGCATTCCACTCGCTGAATAACTCCTCATGTGTGAATGTCGATGCAAAATATTCATTTAGTTTGTTAGCTACCTGAGCAGGATCATCAACAGTTGACCCATCAATATCAAGTGGACCAATCTGATTCATCCCCTTCCTTCTAGATTTTACATAATTAAAGAACTCTTTGCTATTTTTCTTTGCATCCCTTGCCAAGGATTTCTCGTAATCTGCCTTCGCCTGCCTAACCTCCTTTGTAACTTCGTTGCATATCAACTTGTATCTATCATAGGCTTCTGTGTCATGTGTTAATTTGTAAGTATCCCATGCATTTTTCTTCTCTGCCATGTGTCTCATTAGTTCATCTCACATCCATTTAGGCCTAAACCTTGAACAATATTTCTTAGTTGGTGTGTAAAGCCTAGTAGCTTCCAAGATAAGTTCTTTGAATGCTTCCCATTTTGAATTTGCTGTTGGTAACATCATCAGTTGGTCCCACTGTATAGAATTTAAATACTGTCTCAGTCCATCGTAGTTGCCTTTACGGAAGCAATAACCCTTCCCTTTACCCCTAATGGTAGTTACCTCTTTCAGTAAATCCCACTTCAGCACACTGTGATCACTGCCACCTAGTGGTTCATTTATCTGCAGATTCTTAATGCATGAAGAATCACTGCTGATAATCAAATCAAGAGTATTACTCCCTCTAGTTGCCTCCCGAGCATGCTGATGTAGAAAACAATCATCCAATAAATCCACAAAAGCCCTGCTAGTGTGTGAGTGACCAGCCCCCAAATTCCACTCAATATCTGGGAAATTAAAATCTCCCATTATAAGACTCTCTGATTTACTGGCCCACTCTATTTCCCTGTACAGTTTCTTATTATACTCAGAGTCATTAGGCCTATAGCACACTCCTACTCTCTGCAGATTTATCTGCAGATTCTTAATGCACAATAGTAACTGGTGATAACAAGACAAGACTATTATTCCCTCTAGTTGCCTCCCGAACATGCTTCTGAAAAAAAGAATCATGCTATAAATCCACAAAAGCCTTGCTAGTGTGTGAGTTACCAACACACAAATTCCAGTCCATATATGGAAAATTAAAATCCCCCATTATAAGACACTGATTTGCTGGCCCACTCTTATTTCACTGTACAATTGTTTATTATACTCATCAGAGTCATTAGGCCTATAACACACTCCCATTCTGAATTTTGCTTTTCCAGTGCTTATATCAACACCAAACTGACTCGACACTGCACTGTCCATCCATGTCGACTGGCTGTACTTTCTTGGATTTTATGAGTTTTTTAACTAAAAGCATAACCCCTCCTCCCTTCCTGTACACATTGTACTCCCCAAATTCCATTTCTGCATTCCTTATATCTGTTCGACACCACGGCTCTGATATCCCAACAATATCTGCCTTTGATGTTTTGACCAACACCTGAAATACATGGAATTTATTTACCAAACTCCTAGCATTGGTGTACACGCAAGTATACATGCACTTCTTCCTATTCTTCGATACTCTAACACAGCCCATGTGTTTACTTGTACTGCAACGACGTCCAGCAGTCTCTGAAATCCCCCTGCATTTTGTTTTCCAGGCTTCTGCTCATTCCATTGCAAGAAGCAGTTTTCCGACCCACCTAGCACTGCCTGGACAGCATCAGCAAATATTCTTGCAAACAGTTGCTAGTAGACAGCTGGCAGCATAGTCTTGGTGAGTGGACAACGTTGTCTACCGTCATGTCTAGTTCATTTAACAGCCCTTGGATCCAAATATCAAAATGTTTGTTGGCAGTCCGGTGAACGTGACATCCTGGCGCAAATACGAATTGACACATGGGATGGCTGGGCAGGGATAAGGCATACTGTAAGGACAACTGCTTACATCGAAGATATAGAGATGGTTCATTTGCTTCAACATAAAGGCTTTAACAAGAGATGTGCAAAATGCTCCAGTGGCTGTCCACATGGCCTGATAGCGGACTGGATCTAACCACTAAAGTACACTATCTCTGTATATTTATGTACGGTGCACTAGCTGTTTCAAGTGTTAGAAAACGGCAGTAGTAGATGAAAAAATCAAAATAAAAAATTGAGGAAATAGTTGAAAAATTGTATGTATGTAATACTAAATGGATGCATAAGTATATACAGAATTGATACAACGTGTGTGATGATGATGAACGCAATTAAATACACGACGAACACACTGCCCAGGATAGTTAAGAATTATTATAGCTTACAAAGTAGCAATGGACAGCAGCTAAAACTTTAAGGTGAAGAATAGTTATTACTTGTTCATTCCTACATTCTATTTAAGCTTGCCCCATTTTTTCATCATTACTACAATTTTTCTGTTCCTTTCTTGCCTTTGTATAATTATTGGTACCTTATTCAGCTCTATTTTTACCAGTAAATTCAAACTCGTTTCATAGCACGTGTTCATGAGCATACAGACCATGTCAGAAACAAAGGCCTACATATTGTCCTCTTTCTCATAATTTCAGTGGATTACATCTGAGGAAGACACAGTAATATGCCAATACGTTCTTATTTTATTCACTTTATTCTATTTTATTTTACCTCATCTCTTATCCTTTTCTTCTTGTTCTTTATAGTTGTGTTACCTCTTTTTAACTTCTTGTGTGTACCGTAAATTCAATAGTAACAGCTTTCTCCTTCGCAATTTCTACATAACAACACACACACACACACACACACACACACACACACACACACACACACACACACACACACACACACACACACACACACACACAGTTAAATTCAATCTTTTTAAATAAAAGAACACAAGTTTTGCTTCTGCTTCTTGTAGATCATGGAGACGAATCTAACATAGGGGTGGAGAGTTGTTTATGCTCTATCCCCCAAGCTTTCATCATGAAGCTCACACACTCAGTGTTAATATAAGCTATATTTGCAGACACCAAACAGATTGCCACCAAACTCAATAGTTTCATGATCTCACAGTACACCTCAAGAAGGTAGCAACAGACTAATATACCATCTGTGAATTGCCAGTCTGCCAACTCAATAATCAAATTGTCACTACCATATATACAGTGTTGCAAATGCAGTGTTGCAAATGGCCATGAAGATCCCCATACACAACGTTTGTCTACCTGTCTGCAGACTTCCGTGTTTATAGTGAACATTTATAGATTTCTGTGACATGTTTTGGATCGGATTTAATAACACTTCACAAATTATGGTGTTCTGCCATATCAAATGAAGGTGTGACCTAGGTTAGGTGTATGTTAAATGCCAAAGCCACCAGGGCTATGAAGCATTAGTATAATGTATCTGTAATTGCATGTAACTTGAATCAGTTTGTTGAGTGAAAAGCACTGAATATTTGGATGAAAAGCACAATGCAACCCTTGTATCAGACCAACTAACAGCCACATTGTGAAAAAATGCCCATTAAAATTCCTTGTTATTGATGCTGTTTGAACTCAGGCCTTTTATACTACTATAGGAGGGTGGGGTATTATAACCACTGTGCTACAAACAAGGGTAGAGTGACATAGAACAGCGGACATTCTGTGCATGTATTTTGTTCTCATCACTTTTTTTTTTCCCTTATTATATAGTTAACCTTATAGTTTTTAAGATATATAAATGAGAAATTCAGTTTACTTTTTTTTCTCCTCATTATATCTGACTAACATATTAAGTAAATAGCAAATAAACATAGTGAACAAGATAGAGAATTTCATTACAGAATTTTTGAACCAATAAAGTTAATTTTTAACAAAAAAATATAATGAGAAATATTTGTATAAATGGTTATGCTATAAACTTTCATTACCACCCACATTATTAAAATTTAAAAATAAATAAATGTGAAGTGATTGAAACAATGATAAGGATAAAAACAAATTAATGAAAAATATTCATATACAGCCACTTTATATACTTATAAGATGAGAGAAGGTAATAAAAAACAAAGCGAAGCAGAATGTAACTAATTAATGCCATTATAATAAAACAATATTAAACTCATTTTGTCTTACATAACAGCATAGTCGTTTTACCATTTGTAACTCATTTGAAGAGGTCTATTAGGCTCAAATTCCCATCTATAACAGGAAGGATCCTAAAGTCTTCTTTCTTTAACTGAGGTGAAGAGGTAAAACCCCTCACATTACTGCTGTGAAGGGTGTATTGTATATACCACTTTTGAATACAATAAACATCTCAGGTGAAGAATAGGTTTCTTCACCGGCAACAATATGCAAATATTGTCTGGAAACACATAACACAAAACAGCTCAACACGGACTAAGTCATTAATGCACCTAAAACCCTACAATAACAACAAGTTTACTTTTACAAATCAATTGCCACACATCAAAAGCAGTTATACTTGGATATAAACACTATGTACTGATTAAAAATTCTGTTAATTTCTCCAGAGACAATTTGAACTTATATACAAATACTAATGCACACGTGTGTGCATGCTTACAATGTCAAATACTGCAAAATTAAATATAACAAATAAAATTTGCATTAACTTAAGATAACCCCAAAGTGATTTGATATCAGGACTTCATATTTATAATTAAACTATGACTCTCAATCTCAAATATAAATACCTTGTTTTGCTTTAAGTTTCGCCTTGGCAGCTTCTTTATATTGTAACTTAACTTTGGATGAAAATATCTTTGGTTGTTTAGGAAACCCTTAAAAAATTTTTAAAAAAGCATATCAAGGAAAGAACAAAGACAATGGGAAGGAATTAATTTATTCAAAATATACCTTAATAATCCCCCAAAACAATATTCAACATTAAATATAGACTTAAGGAATTGAAATAATCTACTGGACGCATGAACATCTAGAAAGACCAAACTTGAGAATAAAGCCTGCTACTGCAAAATGATCTATATGAAAAGAAAATTCTGGAGCACAGCAATTTATTTATGGAATGGAAGAGCAGCTGTGTCCAAACAAAGGAAAACTAGTTATAGAGTCTAATATAGGAATTGCCACATCAATAAGTTAATTCTTGAATATCAGGAAAATAATCTGAGCTTCTCAAACTATTCTGAGTTTTGTACTCTTTATTCTGTACTCTTAAAATTCCATTTTGTATATTCTATTTAATAAATCCCTTTATTTCTTATCTGGTCCACATCTGCATAACAAAGTTCATGTGTGTGATATAAAAATCGAATCAAGTCTATATGCAATATCAAGATGTATATTAACCTTGCTTTATATAAATGGGATAATCGCCTCTTCTGCACCCCACTCTCTCCTTACAAAGTTCTTACAGCTCGCAGATAGAGCCACACAGGCTGTCTCAGTGGCATATCTCCATTACATGTAGACCTTCATATCATATATTATTTACTCCCGTGTCCTTTTCATTATTAACTATTTTGAGTTTGGTGTTACCAAGTAGTGCACTATTCTAGGCTTATTGCCATTTGGTTCAAGAACCTCTCATTTTCCAGAGTTAATCCTTACAATCATTTCTTATCCATCTGTACAATCTCCCTAAGTCTTTATGTAGTGGCACACCTTGATTTCTTTTTTTGTTTTTTTTTAATGAAAACCCCAAACACTGAATACTGACTGTGTTTTGTGGCATGGAACACTGTCATTCTGATGCAAATACGCTTTTTCAAAGGATTGACACAGTGCAGGCTAAACAGAACTCTTAAAAATATCACAACAGACATTTCCGTTCATGATTTCATCGATGACAACCGGGTCCATATCATCATCATCGAAGTTCATTGTTGGTGTGATATAATCTGAGTGAAACAATGCTTTGGGTACACGCTACATCCAGCCGCATCCATGTGGGGGCTTGGAATGCTTAGCGTGATTCATCGCTCCACATCACGATCTGCAACTGTTGTAACCTTCATAGCGTCCGTTCTTTGCATCCCAATAGGAGGTAATGTGCACTACTGAAAAACTTCAGTTTATGAATCACTGCACGACCATGGTAATTCATTAGCATTAGCATTAGTAGAGGCATTTGATGCAAGAAAGCAAGCTTATGCAGCATCAGCCAAAAAAAAAACCCACTTCCACTTCACCCCTCTGTTCATTCAAAATACCTGTCCAGCTGAGCCTCAAACTTATTTAGGCTATCAACCTCCACCACAAGGGATGGCAGTCTGTTCCACCAACCAACCACCCGCTGGCTAAAGGCAAATTTCCGCACGTCTATCCTACATCTGTCTTTCCTCAATTTGAATTTATGCCCTCTTAGGTGATTTTTCTGAGCTAGAGGAAGAATCCCATCAGCATTGAGCATGCTTAAACCGTTCAAGGCTTTATACACCTCTATCAGATCACCTCGCTGGTGCCTAGTCTCCAGACACTGTAATTTGCAAAACTTAAGCCTTTCTTCGTAAGAGCACCCCTTTGTTCCATTCACTAATCTTGTTGCCCTTCTCTGTACTCGTTCCAGCAGCTCTACGTCCTTCTTGAAATGAGGCCTCCAGACCTGTATACAGTACTCCAGGTGTGGCCTGACCATTGCCTTATACAAGGGAATAATCACCTCCTTATCCCTGCTGGAAAAATTCCTGTATATTATTGACAATACTCCATGAGCTACCCTCCAGCCCGTCTGCACTGCTCAGAGAACTTCATATCTGCCTGCACAATCACCCCCAAGTCCCTTTCATTCTCTACCACTGTCAGTGTAGTACCACAGAGTTGATACGTTGCTCTGGGGTTGCTGTTTCCCATGTGTAGTACTTTACATTTGTCAATGTTAAACTTCATTTGCCACCTCTCAGCCCATCTGCTCAACCTTTCCAGATCCTGTTGCAGCAGCATAGTGTCAGTAGTGTCCTTGACAACCCTGCCAACCTTTGTATCATCTGCAAACTTGGACATTAAGCTTGATATACCATCATCAATATCATTTATATATACAGAAAACAATAATGGACCCAACACTGAGCCCTGAGGGACTCCACTAATAACATTAGTTCACGATGAGCAGTGTCCATTGATTACCACTCTCTGTCTTCTCCCCCTCAACCACCCCTTTATCCATAGCAGCAGTTTGCCTCCAATGTCACACTGCTCCAATTTGTGTAGCAGTCTTCCATGTGCAACAGTATCAAAAGCCTTTCTAAGATCCAAGTATATAATATCAAAGTTATTCCCTGCATCCAGTTCTTTTGTGACTGCATCATAGTATCCAATCAAGTTGGTCAGGCAAGACTTCCCCTTAACAAAACCATGCTGTGTCTCAGCTATAACTGAAGTCTTGTCTAAACGATCCTGCAGTGCTTCTTTAACCAGTGCCACCATTAATTTTCCTGGAACAGAAGTTAAGCTCACAGGTCTATAATTACTTGTGTCAGCCTTTGATCCTCCTTTGTGAATTGGGGTCACATTTGCACATTTCCAGTCTATGGGTACCTCCCCTGAGTCCAAGGAAGCTCTCATAATTATGGCTAAGGGTTTGCTTACTTCCTTTGCTGCCTCCTTTAATATAACTGGATAGATCCCATCCACCCCGGGTGCCTTTCTTGTGTTTATCTTCAACAGTTTCTCCTCCACTTTACTCCCAGTTATTTCAAGATTCTGTAGCTTACTGCTAGAGTTGAATACACCTCTGGCATTCCCCTTGCTGAATAACTCCTCATGTGTGAATGTCGATGCAAAATATTCATTCAGTTTGTTAGCTACCTGAGCAGGATCATCAACAGTTGACCCATCAATATCAAGTGGACCAATCTGATTCATCCCCTTCCTTCTAGAGTTTACATAAGTAAAGAACTCTTTGCTGTTTTTCTTTGCATCCCTTGCCAAGGATTTCTCGTAATCTGCCTTCGCCTGCCTAACCTCCTTTGTAACTTGGTTGCATATCAACTTGTATCTATCATAGGCTTCTGTGTCATGTGTTAATTTGTAAGTATCCCATGCATTTTTCTTCTCTGCCATATGCCTCATTAGTTCATCTGACATCCATTTTGGCCTAAACCTTGAACAATATTTCTTAGTTGGTA
Source organism: Mastigoproctus giganteus (assembly GCF_048544385.1). Classification (NCBI taxonomy): domain Eukaryota; kingdom Metazoa; phylum Arthropoda; class Arachnida; order Uropygi; family Thelyphonidae; genus Mastigoproctus; species Mastigoproctus giganteus. Next base: position 208,624,134 of record NC_143580.1, on the reverse strand, counting down.
TGTAAAGCCTAGTAGCTTCCAAGATAAGTTCTTTGAATGCTTCCCATTTTGAATTTGCTGTTGGTAACATCATCAGTTGGTCCCACTGTATAGAATTTAAATACTGTCTCAGTCCATCGTAGTCGCCTTTACGGAAGCAATAAACCTTCCCTTTACCCCTAATGGTAGTTACCTCTTTCAGTAAATCCCACTTCAGCACACTGTGATCACTGCCACCTAGTTGGTGCCTCCGTAGCCAGGTGGGAAGGAGCAGCAGTGCGTAGCACACGCTTCTTGATTAGACCGGGGTTCGAGCCCGTCACCACCAAATATGGAGGATGCGGAAAGGTCAGGGAATGACCACCGCATATCCCGGAGCAATATGGCCTTAGTTGCTAATGCTCCTAAAAACCAAAAAACAACAACAACTGCCACCTAGTGGTTCATTTATCTGCAGATTCTTAATGCATGAAGAATCACTGCTGATAATCAAATCAAGAGTATTACTCCCTCTAGTTGCCTCCCGAACATGCTGATGTAGAAAACAATCATCCAATAAATCCACAAAAGCCCTGCTAGTGTGTGAGTAACCAGCCCCCAAATTCCACTCAATATCTGGGAAATTAAAATCTCCCATTATAAGACTCTCTGATTTACTGGCCCACTCTATTTCCCTGTACAGTTCCTTATTATACTCATCAGAGTCATTAGGCCTATAGCACACTCCTACTCTCAATTTGATCTCCCAATGCTTATGTCACACCAAACTGACTCAACACTGCACTGTCCAGCGATGTCGACTGGCTTCACTTCCTTGGTTTTTATGTGTTTCTTAACTAATAGCATAAACCCTCCCCCCTTCCTATCCTGTCTATCCTTTCTGTAGACGTTGTACTCCCCAAATTGCAGTTCTGCATCCCTTATATCTGTGTGACACCACGTCTCTGATATCCCAACAAGGTGGGTCGGAAAACTGCTAGCTTGGGGGGAGACAAAGACGAATAGATTAACAGTAGCCACTAGCAGAGGTGAAAGAGATTCTTGCACTGCTTCTATTGGAATGAGCAGAAGCCTGAAAAACAAGATGCAGGATATTTCAGACTGCTGGGAGTCATTACGGTACAAGTAAAAACATGGGTTGTGTTAGGATAGCCAAGAATAGAAATAGGTGCATGTATACTTGCGTGTACACCAATGCTAGGAGTTTAGTAAATAGATTTGATGAATTTTAGGTAGTGCTCAAAATATCAAAGGCAGATATTGTTGGGATATCAGAGACGTGGTGTCACACAGATATAAGGAATGCAGAACTTGAATTTGGGGAGTACAACTTCTACAGAAAGGATAGACTGGATAGGAACGGAGGAGGGGTTATGCTATTGGTTAAGAAATACATAAAATCCAAGGAAGTGAAGCCAGTGGACATCGCTGGACAGTGCAGTATCGAGTCAGTTTGGTGTGACAAAAGCATTGGGAGATCAAAATTGAGAGTAGGAGTGTGCTATAGGCCTAATGACTCTGATGAGTATAATAAGATACTGAACAGGGAAATAGAGTGGGCCAGTAAATCAGAGAGTCTTATAATCGGAGATTTTAATTTCCCAGATATTGACTGGAATTTGGGGGCTGGTCACTCACACACTAGCAAGGCTTTTGTGGATTTATCGGATGATTGTTTTCTACATCAGCATGTTCGGGAGGCAACTAGAGGGAGGAATACTCTTGATTTGATTATCAATAGTGATTCTTCATGCATTAAGAATCCGCAGGTAAATGAACCACTAGGTGGAAGTGATCACTGTGCTGAAGTGGGATTTACTGAAAGAGGTAACTACCATTAGGGGTAAAGGGAAGGGTTATTGCTTTCATAAAGGCGACTACGATGGACTGAGACAGTATTTAAATTCTATACAGTGGGACCAACTGATGATGTTGCCAACAGCAAATGCAAAATGGGAAGCATTCAAAGAAATTATCTTGGAAGCTACTAGGCTTTACACACCAACTAAGAAATATTGTTCAAGGTTTAGGCCTAAATGGATGTCAGATGAACTAATGAGGCATATGGCACAGAAGAAACATGCATGGGATACATACAAATTAACACTTGACACAGAAGCCTATGATACATGCAAGTTGATCTGTAACCAAGTTACAAAGGAGGTTAGGCAGGCGAAGGCAGATTACAAGAAATCTTTGGCAAGGGATGCAAAGAAAAACAGCAAAGAGTTCTTTACTTATGTAAAATCTAGAAGGAAGGGGATGAATCAGATTGGTCCACTTGATATTGATGGGTCAACTGTTGATGATCCTGCTCAGGTAGCTAACAAACTAAATGAATATTTTGCATCGACATTCACACATGAAGGGTTATTAAGCGAGGGGAATGCCAGAGGTGTATTCAACTCTAGCAGCAAGCTAGAGAATCTTGTAATAACTGAGAGTAAAGTGGAGGAGAAATTGTTGAAGATAAACACAAGAAAGGCACCCGGGGTGGACGGGATCTATCCAGTTATATTAAAGGAGGCAGCAGAGGAAGTAAGCAAACCCTTAGCCATAATTATGAGAGCTTCCTTGGACTCAGGGGAGGTACCCACAGACTGGAGTTGTGCAAATGTGACCCCAATTCACAAAGGAGGATCAAAGGCTGACACAAGTAATTATAGACCTGTGAGTGTAACTTCTGTTCCAGGAAAATTAATGAAGGCACTAGTTAAAGAAGCACTGCAGGATCATTTAGACAAGACTTCAGTTATAGATGGGACACAGCATGGTTTTGTTAAGGGGAAGACTTGCCTGACCAATCTGATTGGATACTATGATGCAGTCACAAAGGAACTGGATGCAGGGAATAACTTTGATATTATATACTTGGATCTTAGAAAGGCTTTTGATACTGTTGCATGTGGAAGACTGCTGCAAAAATTGGAACAGTGTGACATTCGAGGCAAATTGCTGCTGTGGATAAAGGCATGGGTGAGGGGGAGAAGACAGAGAGTGATAATCAACGGAAACTGCTCGTTGTGGACTAATGTTATTAGTGGAGTCCCTCAGGGCTCAGTGTTGGGTTCATTATTGTTTTCTGCATTTATAAATGATATTGATGATGGTATATCAAGCTTAATGTCCAAGTTTGCAGACAATACAAAGGTAGCCAGGGTTGTCAAGGACACTACTGACACTATGCTGCTGCAACAGGATCTGGGAAGGTTGAGCAGATGGGCTGAGAGGTGGCAAATGAAGTTTAACATTGACAAATATAAAGTACTACACATGGGAAACAACAACCCCAGAGCAACGTATCCACTCTGTGGTACTACACTGACAGTGGTAGAGAATGAAAGGGACCTGGGGGTGGTTGTGCAGGCAGATATGAAGTTCTCTGAGCAGTGCAGACAGACTGCAAGAGTAGCTCATGGTGTATTGTCAATGATATATAGGAATTTTTCTAGCAGGGATAAGGAGGTGATTATTCCCTTGTATAAGGCAATGGTCAAGCCACACCTAGAATACTGTATACATTACTCTAGGTCTGGAGGCCTCATTTCAAGAAGGATGTAGAGATGCTGGAACGAGTACAGAGAAGGGCAACAAGATTGGTGAATGGAACAAAGGGGTGCTCTGGAGACTAGGCACCAGCGAGGTGATCTGATAGAGGTGTATAAAGCCTTGAATCGTTTGAGCATGCTCAATGCTGATGGGATTCTTCCTCTTGCTCAGAATAAACATCTGGGAGGGCATAAATTCAAACTGAGGAGACAGATGTAGGATAGATGTGCGGAAATTTGCCTTTAGCCAGCAGGTGGTTGGTTGGTGGAACAGACTTCCATCCCTTGTCGTGGAAGTTGATAGCCTAAATAAGTTTAAGGCTCAGCTGGACAGGTATTTCGAACGAACAGAAGGGTGAAGTGGAAGTGGTTTTTTTTTTTTTTTTTTTTTGGCTGATGCTGCATAAGCTTGCTTTCTTGCATCAAATGCCTCTACTAATGCCAATGCTAATGCTAAGTAAGACGAAAGAAGATATCTGCTGACATTAGACTTTAACTTCTGAAGACTGTAATTTTCAGGAAATATGTACAAAGGAATGTCGTTCCAGAAAAGAGCAGTTGAATGAATAAAACAGGAAGATGAAAAGTTGGTTCTGTGAGTCTGAAGTCGAACGGTAAATGGATGTTGGCTGGTGACGGCACATCTTCAGACTGTTTTGAAAGATGGGGGGGGGGGGGGGACTATAGAAGCCAATTCAGAAAAACAGTGCCCATGGACATATCTCTAGAAAAGACATACAGCAGAAACAGTACATTTACGAGACAGCGATTGGAAAGAATCTGTTAGAGATGAGTCAGTGATTTGATCGGGAAAGATAATTTTAGCCACGCCCATGTTTTTTTATGGCGGAAATTCTTCACAGCCTTTTAAAATTCACATTTTTTTTTTTTTAGGTTACATTTTATATTAAATCAGCGATCGCAAATACAGATAGTGTGAATAGCGGGGTTTACTGTATATCATCTTGTCTAGAAATCGGAGTGTCACCAAAGATAAGCATAGGAGAAGACGACTCCTTTTTTTTGTGAGATATAAGACAAGACTGAGTTTCAGAAGGATTGAAATCAACTAAGTTGACTTTGCCCCACTAGAGAATTACCTGGAGATCGGCATTTAAGGATTTGGTAGTGGAATTCTTTATCAGTTCAAGCTGATTGAGCAGGGCGAGGTTTCTCAAAATGGAAAGTGGAATGCAATGTGCTATCATCGGCAAAACTATGGATAGGATTTCCAGTTAATACAAGAGGAAAAGAGTGGGGGAAAGAACTTCGCCTTTGGAGACACCAGAATTAGTGCAAAAGTCAGAAGACAGAGAGCCATCTACCATCAAACCTCAGTGAGCAATCAGAGAGAAAACTAGATAACCAATTACAAAAAACAGTTGACAAATCATAAGATGGAAGCTTGTTTGGAAGACCTTTACGCCAAACATGATCGAAAGCCTTTGAGATGACAAGAGCAACTACTTCTGTTTCATCGAACCTTTCCATTGAATTAGTCCATAAATGGGTAACATAAGCCAGAATATCATCAGTGGATCGACACTGATGGAATCCATACTGGCGATCGTTGATCAGAACGGAAGGTTTCTGGATAGTTTAAGAGTTGGCAGTTAATTGATTTCCCCATTACTTTCGAAAGAGTAGAAGTAATTGCAATGGGACGATAATTCTATGGGAGGGATTTGTCACTCTTTTTCGACGGATATGAGCAAATTTCCAAGCAGAAGGAAAAACACCTTTGGCACAAAAAAGTAAAATAAAGACGGCAGAGAACAGGAGTAAGATCACGAGCACAAGTTTTGAGAACAAGTGGAGAAATACCATCAGGACCTGGAGCTTTCTGAGAATCAAGTTTCGTCAAAATCCTTCTGACATCCTTTTGACAGAAGACCACAAGAGGCATTGGATGGAGTGTGTTGAGTTTGGTGGGAGATCATTAATACATAATTTGGAAGGAAAATGGGATGCTAGCAGGTCACATTTATTCTTGGCTGGAGTGACAACAGAACCATTTGGTTTGGACAGAGGTGGGAGCAGAGATGGGCAAATGTTGCAGCCAATGGCTTTGGCAAGAGATCAGAATGCTTGACTACCATTAGGGCAAAGAAGCAAGTTTTCTACTCGTAGCCTGTTGAAAATCTAGTTTGGACTGATTAATAACTGCTTTACAATTGTTGCAAGCTTTGGTGTATGCAGAAAATGAAACTAATGAATTGGAAACAAGCCAATCACGATATGCAGCATTCTTCTCTTGAACAGCCTTAGCATATTTATTGGAAAACCAAGGTTTAGATAACGGACAATATTTTAAAGTAGAGTGTGGTATAAAGGATTGCATTCCTACAAGAATAATTTTACTGACAAGATCTGAGCAAACGTTGACATCAGAAATTTTGAAACAATAATCCAATCAGGGAAAATAAGAAAAAGAAATCTCGCACGTCATTCCATTTTGCATTCTTGTAATGCCAAACAACATGAGGTTGGGAATACCCATGAGATAAAAAGCTGCATTGGAGAAGAGACAATCACCAAGTTGTGATCTGAGGTGCCTAAAGGGCCATCACTTCAACCATGTACTTAGAAGGGTTGTTTGTGAGAAAAATACCCAGCATATTGGCTGTATGGTTAGGATTGTCCGGTATTCTGGTATGTAAACGAACAACCTGGGCGAGAGGTCATTAGTAATTGCAAAGGCCTCAGCATCTCAACCAGCTGTGGTGGTGGACTAGAAAATGGAAGTCAGCTGGAGTTGTGAACATTAAAATCACCAAGGAAAATTACCTCACTGTTAGGAAAGTGGGACTGGAGAAAATCAAGTTGCAAAGAGAGGAGGTCAAAGAGCCCCAAATGATTAGTGCAGTAGGGAGAACAGTAGAGACAACAGATGAATTTGACAGAATAAGGTAGAGAGATTTTGAGCCAGAAAAGATCAAAAAGAGGAGATTCCAAATTACCAAGGAATAGAAAGGGTGCAAGAATTTTTGCTGATGCTGTCGAGGCAGTGTTAGGTGGGTCGGAAAACTGCTAGTTGGGGGGGATACAAGGACTAATAGATTAACAGTAGCCACTGGCAGAGGTGGAATTGATTCTTGCACTGCTTCTATTCAAATGAGCAGAAGTCTGAAAAACAAGATGCAGGATATTTCAGAGACTGCTGGTAGTCATTGCGTTACAAGTAAACACATGGGTTGTGTTAGGGTAGCTAAGAATAGAAACAGGTGCATGTATACCTGCGTGTACACCAATGCTAGGAGTTTGGTAAATAAATTTGATGAATTTGAGGTATTGCTCAAAACATCAAAGGCAGATATTGTTGGGATATCAGAGACGTGGTGTCACACAGATATAAGTAATGCGGAACTGGAATTTGGGGAATACAATGTATATAGAAAGGATAGACAGGACAGGAGGGGAGGAGGGGTTATGCTATTAATTAAGAAACACATAAAGTCAAAGGAAGTGAAGCCAGTTGACATCGATGGACAGGGCAGTGTCGAGTCAGTTTGGTGTGACATAAGCATAGGGAAATCAAAATTGAGAGTAGGAGTGTGCTATAGGCCTAATGACTCTGATGAGTATAATAATATATTGTACAAGGAAATAGAGTGGGCCAGTAAATCAGAGAGTCTTATAATGGGGGATTTTAATTTCCCAGATATTGACTGGAATTTGTGGGTTGGTCACTCGCACACTAGCAAGGCTTTTGTGGATTTATTGGATGATTGTTTTCTACATCAGCATGTTCGTGAGGCAACAAGAGGGAGCAATACTCTTGATCTGATTATCAGTAGTGATTCTTCATGCATTAAGAACCTGCAGATAAATCAACCACTAGGTGGCAGTGATCACAGTGTGTTGAAGTGGGATTTACTCAAGGAGGTAACTACCATCAGAGGTAAAGGGAAGGGTTTTTGTTTTCGTAAAGGCGACTATGATGGTCTGAGACAGTATTTAAATTCTATACAGTGGGACCAACTGATGATGTTACCAACAGCAAACTCAAATGGGAAGCATTCAAGGAACTAATCTTGGTGGCTACCAGGCTTTACATACCAACTAAGAAATATTGTTCAAGGTTTAGGCCTAAATGGTTGTCAGATGGACTAATGAGACATGTGGCAGAGAAGAAAAATGCATGGGATACATACAAATTAATGGGTGACATGGAAGCCTATGATAGATATAAGTTGGTCTGTAACGAAGTCACAAAGGAGATTAGGCAGGCAAAGGCAGACTACGAAAAATCCTTGGCAAAGGATGCAAAGAAAAACAGAAAGGAGTTCTTTACATACTTGAACTCGAGAAGGAAAGGGATGAATCAGATTGGTCCACTGGACATTGATGGTTCAACAGTTGAGGATCCTGCTCAGGTGGCTAACAATCTAAACGAGTATTTTGCATCTACATTCACGCATGAGGAGTTATTCAGGAAGGAGAATGATATAGGTAAAGTAAACATTCTCAGTGAGCTGGATGATTTTGTAATAACTGAGAGGAAAGTGGAGGAGAGATTGTTGAGGATAAACATAAAAAAGGCACCTGGGGTGGATGGGATCTATCCAGTTATATTAAAGGAGGCAGCAAAGGAAGTATGCAAACCCCTAGCCATTATTATGAGAGCTTCTTTGGACTCAGGGGAGGTACCCATAGACTGGAGATGTGCAAATGTAACCCCAATTCACAAAGGAGGATCAAAGGCTGACACAAGTAATTATAGATCTGTTAGTTTAACTTCTGTTCCAGGTAAATTAATGGAGGCACTGGTTAAAGAAACACTGCAGGATCATCTAGACAAGAATTCAGTTATAGCTCAGACGCAGCATGGTTTTGTTAAGGGCAGGTCTTGCCTGACCAATTTGATTGGATACTATGATGTAGTCACAAAAGAACTGGATGCAGGGAATAACTTTGATATTATATATTTGGATCTTAGAAAGGCTTTTGATACTGTTGCACATGGAAGACTGCTGCACAAATTGGAGCAGTGTGGCATTGGAGGCAAATTGCTGCTATGGATAAGGGGATGGTTGAGTGGCAGAAGACAGAGAGTGGTAATCAATGGACACTGCTCAACGTGGACTAATGTTATTAGTGGAGTTCCTCAAGGTTCAGTGTTGGGTCCATTGTTGTTTTCGGTGTTTATGAATGATATTGATGATGGGATATCAAGTTTAATGTCTAAGTTTGCAGATGATACAAAGGTTGGCAGGGTTGTTAAGGACACTACTGACGCTATGCTGCTGCAACAGGATCTGGAAAGGCTGAACAGATGGGCTGAGAGGTGGCAAATGAAGTTTAACATTGACAAATGTAAAGTACTACATATGGGTAACAGTAACCCCAGAGCAATGTATCAACTCTGCGGTACTACACTGACAGTGGTGGAGAATGAAAAGGACCTGGGGGTAATTGTGCAGGCAGATATGAAGTTCTCTGAGCAGTGCAGACGAGCTGCAAGAGTAGCTCAGGGTGTCTTGTCAATGATATACAGGAATTTTTCTAGCAGGGATAAGGAGGTGATTATTCCCTTGTATAAGGCAATGGTTAGGCCACATCTTGAGTACTGTATACAGGTCTGGAGGCCTCATTTCAAGAAGGATGTAGAGCTGCTGGAACGGGTACAGAGAAGGGCAACAAGATTAGTAAATGGAACAAAGGGTTGCTCTTACGAAGAAAGGCTTAAGTTTTGCAAATTACAGAGTCTGGAGACTAGGCACCGGCGAGGTGATCTGATAGAGGTGTATAAGGCTTTGAATGGTTTGAGCATGCTCAATGCCAATGGGATTCTTCATCTTTCTCAGAATAATCACCTCAGAGGGCATAAATTCAAATTGAGGAAGGACGGATGTCGGATAGATGTGCGGAAATTTGCCTTTGGCCAGCGGGTGGTTGTTTGGTGGAACGGAGTTCCATCACTAGTTGTTGAAGTTGATAGCCTAAACAAATTTAAAGCTCAACTGGACAGGTATTTCGAACGAACGGAGGGGTGAAATGGGAGAGGGTTTGTTTTTTTTTTTTTTTTTTGGCTGATGCTGAATAAGCTTGCTTTCTTGCATCATATGCCTCTACTAATGCTAATGCTAATGCTAATGCTAATATCGGAATGGACATATGCACAAGTACCACCTTTGAGATGAAAAGAACCACAAAGCGAATAATTTGGGCATCTCAGATGATCAGTAGTTGAATCAACCAATAACTGAGATTCTGTCAGGAAAAAGTACATTGGGTTTGGCAGACTGCAAGTGGAAATGGACATCGTTGAGATTAGAATTGAGACCACGTATATTTGTGAAATGAACTAGGACGTGTTTGGGAGGTTTAGATCTTTTCACAGATAAGCTTACTCTATTAGTTTGACAATTCATGGTGTATTCAATAGTTAAAAAAAATGTGGTGGGAGAGGTCATGCTGTATGAAGTAATGGAATTTTTGGATAGGGAGTACACACGGTAAGAATATACTCAGATCCTTGACATAACGTGGCCTCGCCAATACTCCCCACATACACACTACTCTGACTCCCTCCAGTCACTATCTGGCAGAGTAGAGGTAGCAAGATTATACACTAACTTATCTGGAAGCCTCCTAGAGTGTTACCAATAGGTTCGCTCTGGTGTACTAACTGGCGGTTGACCTGCGAACACCGTTTTAGAGATGTACCCTCGAAATATAAGGAACACTGGATCTCGCTGTGATGTCCATCATAACCTCAAAAGTCATCAGCCATGCTGCATGATGGAAGAGATGGGAAGAGTTGATTGGAACTTAGCTCTAGAGACTAAACATGGGTTCCACCACTTCAAGCCTCCAATAAGAAAAGTAGTGGTATTGCACGGGTTGATGAGAGTCATTTACCACCTAGTATTTCCTGGTAACACCGAGGGGCGGCATTCCTCCATGTGGTGTGGGCACCACACCTCGACCCCTGCTTACGTTGTGAACCAGGTGTCATCCACAGTGTGCTTGCACATGGGGGTTACACCCTGGATTACACCATCCTGCAGGTGGAAGCAGAGGTTTTGGATGTCGGACACCGTCTGGACTTCACCAAAATTGGGTCCACTTGGACCCAATAAAGTGTCACCCGAATATCAGTTCCATTAGTGTTTTAGACTCCCAGGTAGCAAGTACAGCTACTCTGGCATATCTGAGAGAATGTTTGCGACAACCTCAAGGACCAAGGATTACTATCATCCACCACCCTGTACACCTTGATATCATCAAACTTAAAATACCAACATCAATACATTAATAAATACTAGAAATAGAAATAATAAAGTGCTGAACTTGTGGGTCTATCTCATAACATTAGTCCATGAAGAGCCATGGGAATTTATAACTACTCTTTCATACCACTTAACCATTTCCTTTATCCATAAAAGTAATTTGCTACTATGACATATTTCTTTGATTCATGTAGAACTGCGCCAAAGGCTTCACTCTAACCAAAGTGAATGTCAAAATTATTCTTTGCATCTAATGCTTTAGTGACAACTTAATTATATTAGTCAGGCATGAATCCCCTTACCAAAGCCACATTATAACCTTACACGTGTAATCATGACTTTGGACTGCCCAACTTTTGGTCCCTTCATTTAAGAGGAAGTTTTTCACTGCAAGACACCCCCCCCCACATCATTCATCCCACAAAAAACAGTAAATCGATTTGCAAAATGCAAGCAAGCCTCGATGGCACAGCTGAAATTTTTCTCTTGCGCATTTCCTCTAAACTGCAATAGCTTATTTTTGTTTGTCTGAACTACTTTTGCTGTTCACCATATCTGAGTAAAAGAAAAGTTCCACACTGAATGGAAAATCAACCAAGGAGGCCAGGAAAGGTGTTATTTTGGAAATTAAATCTGAAGTTTTGAAGCTCTGCAGTTCAGGCATGGGTAATATAAATTAATATAAACTGGCTAATGAATTCGATTTGTCTCATTCAATTGTAAAAACGATTTTGAAGGACAAGAATAAACATTTAAAGGAAGTAAAGGAGGGAAAGATCAAATCAAACAACACTGTTTAAAAAATTTAAGGGCTCCCATCCAAGATACAAAATCTTTTAATTTGTGCATAAATGGTCAAACACAGCACATGCACAATTGTCTCAGTTTGGTTTGCTTTGGTTTGGAGATTAAAAAAACTAAATTTTCTGTTTATAATCCAGGAAAATCAGGGTTCACAAGATAGAGAGAATACAAGAAACAGCACTCAATTTTGCAACCATAGTCTTGAACCCCAGTCACTTGACGCATGTGTACTTAGGAATGAGGTTCCTAACCACTGGAAACTCAGCTACAGCAACATAGGCTATAAAATGCCAACGACAGTAAATTAATAAAAACATTTATAAAAATGTGAAAGATAAAAAGATGATAAAGGATTAGTGTCCCAAGAAAATTGGTCAACATGCAAAAAAAAAAAAAAAAATATATATATATATATATGTCGGATGTATAAATAGATAAATTGTCAAAAGGTTGTAAACAATATATAAATAAGTATTAAAAATATGTGTAAATAGAGTATATTTTAAATAAAACAATAAATTTATCAGTTTTAAATAATTAAAAAGGGCCAATACATGGTTATTGTCATGTAATATCTGACTCAGTGTAAAGGTCTCAGCCAGGAAGGCTAACACTTGAAAAAGATATACAGTCAGTCCTCGTATAGCACAATAGTTGTGTTCCTAGAAACCCTTGTGCAATGCAAAATCATGCAATATAAACAACAGGCCCTATGGGAAAAATAGGGTTAGGTGCCGACCACCCAAGATTTGTAACCAAAACATTACCAAACACAATAAATAATAGTAATAAAATACTTACGTATTTTATTATGACTATTACATAATAAAATATTGCTAATGCTTTTGCTTCTATCATAAGCAAACTTGTTTTTTGTTTGGTTTTCTATCCAAACAGATGACAGCCATTCCATCTCTTCCAATTCTTTGTGTCTTAATCTAATGGATTTTAATTACACTTTTAGTTGTTCCTGCTATGAAAGTTGTTTTTATTTTCTCTGCATTCTTTGCAATAAGCCTTACCGGGGAAACCCCGATGGGCTGGAGGCCAGTGTGATTTTGGCCATAAACCATAGTATGAGGCTACTATAAATTTTCCCGGGTAAGAATTTTTTACCCAGTCCGCCTCTGTTTATCAATATTGCTTTTCTTTTTCTCTCTGAATCTGCAGTGTCTTCACCAGGACACTTCCTTTTCACACCTTTTAAGTATTTCACTCATTTTCAGGGAATAAAGCACAATTACAAAACGAGGAGGCACACTTGATACACATAAAAAAAGCTGCGCGTGTGTAGCAACTGAATAAACAACACCGTAAAGGCAGAGATACACTATTAACACCTCACATTTTATTAAAGCACATTTCTAGGGGTTACTACCATAAAACAATAAAAACAATTTCCAGTTGCATTTCTGCTAGTAGAATCTGTTATAAACTGGGAGTAAACTCGATCTAATTGCATTTGCGATTATACCGATAGCTGGAATTGTGTTGGTTTTTAGGTTATTATGGTGAAATGTGTTTCCCCTTAACTGATATAAAAAACATAAATACATTTTCAGAATCTTATCTTCATTCTTACCGTGTTGCCTTCGGTTGGTGTGATTCTGCGTTCAACTGCCATTTCTTGTAAACACAAAGGCGAGTCATGCATAAGTGAATTCGGTTCGTGTTATATAAGATATCGTTCCCCTATTTATAAATCATGTATGATCGAATTCGTGTACTGTAAACACGTGTTATGCGAGAACTGACTGTACGAGGTTGGGAATAGCCATGAGACAAAGGCTCCACTGGAGAAGAGACACTCACCAAGTTGTGATCTGAGGCACCTAGAGGACCACTCACTTCGACTGTGTACTTAGAAGGGTTGTTTGTGAGAAAGAGATCAGGCATTTTGGCTGTATGGTTAGGATTGTCCAGTATTCTGGTAGGTACCGGTAAAAGAACAATCTGTGCGAGGTCATTATTAATTGCAAAAGCATCAGCATCCTGACCAGCTGGGTCAGTGTGAATAGAAAATGGAAGTCAGCTGGAGTTGTGAACATTAAAATCACCAAGGAAAATTGGACTGGAGAAAGTCAAGTTGCAAAGAGAGGAAGTCAAAGAGCTTCAAGTGATTAGTGGAGTTGGGAGAAGGGTAGAGACAACAGATGAATTTGAGAGAATGAGGCAGAGAGATTTTAAGCCAGAGAAGACTGAAAAGAGGAGATTCCAAATTACCAAGTCTCTGATAGGAAATATCGGAACGGATATATGCACAAGTACCATCTTTGAGGCGAAAGGAATCATACAGCAAATAATTTGGGCAACTGTAATGAGCAGTAGTTGAATCAACTGATAACTGAGATTCTGTCCGAAAAAGTACATGGGGTTTGGCAGACTGCAAGTGGAAATGGACTTCATTGAGATTAGAACTGAGACCCATGTATATTTGTGAAATGACCTAGGAAGTGTTTGGGAGGTTTAGATCTTTTCGCAGATAAACTTATTCTATTGGTTTGACAATTCGTGATGTATTCAATACAGTCAGTCCTCTAGCACGATAGTTGTGTTCCTAGAAACCCTCGTGCAATGAAAAATCGTTCAATATAAACAACAGGCCCTATGGGAAAAATAGGATTAGGTGCCGACCACCCAAGATTGAACACACATTTGTAACCAAAACATAACCAAACAATAAATTACCGTAATAAAATACTTACGTATTTTATTACGACTATTACGTAATAAAATATTGCTTATGCTTTTGCTTCTATCATAAGCAAACTTGTTTTTTGTTTGATTTTCTATCCAAAAGAAGACAGCCGTTCCATCTCTTCGAATTCTTTGTGTCTTAATCTAATGGATTTTAATTACACTTGAGTTGTTCCTACTATGAAAATTGTTATTTTCTCTGCATTCTTTGTAATTCTCGGCGTTGCCTCATTTAGGTCTGTAGCACGTGCAATATCACATGGTCTTTCATTTCGCTCAAAGCATTTCACAATTTCATATTTTTTCTCTATCGACAGAGGCGGACTGGCCATAAGCCTTACCGGGGAAACCCCGGTGTGATTTTGGCCATAATCGCTAGTATGAGGCAACTACAAATTTTCCCAGGAAAGAATTTTTGACTCAGTCCGCCTCTGTTTATCGATATTGCTTTTCTTTTTCTCTCTGAATCTGTAGTGTCTTCACCAGGACGCTTTCTTTTCACACCTTTTAAGTATTTTACTCATTTTTAGGGAATAAATACACAATTACAAAATGAGGAGGCATGCTTGATACACATAAACAAAGCTGCGCATGTGTAGCAACTGAATAAGCAACACCGTAAAGGCAGAGAGACACTATGAACACCTCACAAGCTCACATTTTACTAAAGCACATTTCTGGGGGTTACTACCATAAAACAATTTCCAGTTGCGTTCCTGCTAGTGGAATCTGTTATAAACTTGGTAGTAAACTCGATCTAATTGCATTTGCGATAATACCGATAGCTGGAATTGTGTGGGTTTTTATGTTATTATGGTGAAATGTGTTTCCCCTTCTTCTTCTTCTTCTTCTTTGGTCCTTAGCTGGCAGCTGGGGGAGGCGGTTGGCCACGCAACCAGTATGCTGCTGTAGGTGCCGCAGGGTTTCGGACTTGCTCTGTGATGTTCTTCCATACCTTACGATCCATGGCTTCAGTCCTGGCCTGGTTAAGGTCGAGACGTCGGCTCTTCAAGTCATCTTCCACTTGCTTGGCCCACGTTTTCCTAGGCGCGGTCCGTTGGATGCTCCATTGGGTGGGTCATTGTCTCCAAAGGAGTGTGGATGGTATTCTGTTCGTGCCCATTCTACATACGTGGCCAAACCATCTGAGCCTTCGCTTCTGGATTTGGTCGGCAATGGTTGGTTGCTGTTGGCATCTGGCGCGGATGGTATCATTAGTGATGCGGTCGCGAAGAGAGATGCCCAAGATCTGCCGCAGGCATCGCATTTGGAATACCTCAAGTTTGTTCAAATCTAACTTGAGACAAATCCATGTTTCCGATCCGTAAAGAAGAATGGGCAGGATCAAAGTCCGGAAAAGTCGGATTTTAGTCTTTGTGGAAATGTTGGTCCTCTTCCACAGACACCATTTGAGCGAGGCGAACGCAGTGGCCGCCTGTCCAATTCTGCTGTGAATTTCCATGGTGGATGCAACTTTCTTCTCCTGGACCAGCGACCCAAGGTATTTAAAGTCCTGCACTTGCTCGATCTGGATGCCTTCGAGATAGATGGTGGCTTGCGACCCATCTGTTGTCAGGGCCTTTGTCTTACCAGCATTGATCTTCAAACCGTATGGCCGGGCAATGCGGGCAATGTCGTAGAGGATTTCCGTGGCTTCAGCGTCGTTACCGGCAAGGATAGCACTATCATCAGCAAACATCAGGTCAGTCACATAGTGATCCTTGTCATATTGTATGCCCTGTCTGTTTCTGAATGCTTGCCTCATAATGGCGTCGACCACGATGTTGAAAAGCAACGGGGAGGCTACATCCCCTTGGCGGACTCCAGTTTGGATGGTAAATTCCTCAGATAAATCGTTCTGGATGCGCACCTGGCTGGTTAAACCGTTGTATGCAGTTTGGAGGAGTGTGATGACTTTTCGAGGTACATGTTCAACCTCTAGTAGTTTCCATAAGGCAGGCCGGTGGACACAGTCGAAAGCAGACTTAAAGTCAATGAAATCAATGACGGTTCGCTGTCCACACTGGATCCTCTCCTCCATCAGCTGACGAATGGCAAAGATTTGATCACAGCATCCTCGCCCGGGTCTAAATCCTGCCTGTTCTTCTCGACTGGTTTGCTCGCGATGTTTTTGCAGTCTTGACTGGATAATCTTCATAAAGACCTTTCCAATGATGGAAAGGAGGCTGATGCCACGGTAGTTCTTGCAGTCCCGGTTATCACCTTTCTTGTGGATTGGTACAATAATGGCTTTCCTCCATGTTAACGGAATTTGTTCAGTGCACCAGATGGTTTTGAGGAGTGAGTGTAGTCGGCGAAGCAGTACATCTCCCCCGGCTTTGATCGCTTCTGTGGTGACTTGGTCCACTCCTGGTGCCTTGCCATTCTTCAGGGATTGTATGGCTGCTTTCACTTCTTCTACTGTAGGCTCAACATCGACCATGGAGACCTCAGGGGGGTCGATCGAGAGTGCTGTTGCTGGCGGTCCCTGAGGTGGGTCGTGATTATACAGAGCTTTGAAGAATTCACTCCACCGTTGCAGGCGTTCGGATGGTGATCGCACGAAGGTCCCATCAGCATTTCCCCTTCACTGATATAAAAAACATAAATACATTTTCAGAATCTTCTTTTCATTCCTATCATGTTGCATTCAGTTGGGGTGATTCCATGTTCGATTGCCATTTCTTGTAAACACAAATGCGAATCATGCATAAGCAAATTCGGTTCGTGTTATATAAGATATCATTCCCCTATTTATAAATCATGAATGATCTAATTCGTGTAGTGTAAACACGTGCTATACGAGGATTGACTGCACATAAATCTCTATAACTTGGACATTCAGTTTAAATATGTCTAATTGTTAAAAAAAGGTGTTGCAATATTCGTGAATTGGAGGGTCATCAGCCCTCAGCAGGAAAGAATGCGTAAGAGTACTATGTGATGTGCAGAGGTGAACAAGAACAATTTTTTCTACAGTTCCTGCGAAGACTAGACAACATATTTGGATTACAGGTTTAATGTGTACAACTTGTTTGTGACATGTCTGTACCATGATTGTTGCCAATGGGAGTGTAATTTATTTCATATTACCTGCTTATAGTCTGTATAAGGGATAAGCAGGCTGTGATTCCTCTTGGACTGCTGATCTGGCTAGAGCATCTGCCAGATCATTAAACCTGATCCCAATGTGGCTTTGGATCCAGCAGATGTCAAATGTAGATCATAAAGAGATTATATTAACTTCTGCTGTACCGTAGATAGCAATGGATGAGGATTATATCTCATCATTGATAAGCCTGTAATGCGATCAAAGAATCTATGTAAACCACAGACCTTTGATAATTGTCAGTTTTAATGTGGTCAAAGGCTAGTGCTATTAGCATACAAGTATACTCTGAAGGGTATACTTGTATATTGCATTCCTGGGGAATCTTCTCAGATACAGTACTATCTGGGAAAACTGTAGCAGAATCCACAGATGATTCTGATTTTGAGTCATAAGTGAAGACAGGCAGGAAATCAGAGTAAGTAGACTAATGTTGTTGGTAGAATGATGGTAAAGTGCTGGCCTTTCCCCATTATTAATGGAGAAGCTGTATAGAGTTACCTTTGTACTGCAACATTGTCTACAGCAGCCTCAAACTTTTTTAGTCACAGAATACTTTTCATCTCACAATATATTCATGGAACACTTTTCACCTCACAATATATTCATGGAACACTTACAAAACACAAGTTTAGCGGAAGAAAAATAACTATTTGCTAATATTTTATTACATATGACGCACTGTGCATCAGGAGCACCTTTATTTCTAACACATGTAGAGCCGAAATTCAAATAATTGTCATCATACTTTCGTTTTGGTATTTTATTAGTTGGTTCCTGTTTTTTTACTACAGATTTTGGGAGAAAAAAAGGCTGCGATTGTTCATCCTCATGACAATGTTGTGTTCATTTTCATCAACTACAGTTGCACTACTAGAAGTACTTGCTTCTGTTTTAAAGTTCCTTTTTTAAACCACAAATCCATGGTTATTTATTTTAATAATAATATTTCGAAATACTGATAATTATCAAAAAAAATTTAAAGTGAGTTTCGTTATGATATCGGTTCGCTTCTCCCTCTCCTTCAACCTGCATACTCCAAGCTAAACTAAACTGCATACAAATTGCATATTAGATCACTATATTGCTACTTTTTTGTAGATGTGATTACCTCTACGCATATTTCTCTATGCAAAAGTACGCCAAAATGGTGTTCCACAGTCTATTTGATTATTAGTCTATGCCAGTGTATTAACCCGGTCAAAGTCCTCCCGGTTTTTGTCTAATTTTAACCCTAACTCGAAAGTTGCTCCCCCCGAAGAAAACTAATAATTTTCATAATTTCTACTCAATTTTCCATATTGAAACTCTCAATATACATAAACAGAAGTATATTCTTTGATTTCCTACCTTTAGTGCTCAGCAAAAACTATTAATTCACTCTAAAACAGCAAAAATGTACGATCACATTTCAATTTATTAAATTTTGATGTCGGCAAAACAAGATCCAAGCTTTGAAAACAAAACGCGTTTCTTCATTAGTTCAAAAATTCGCGCGTCAGCTCGGCGCCTCTGGCTAAAACGAATCAATGCACGCAGAGAGATAATTGACTGGTCAAGCTTACGTCATTAACTTTACCAAGGTGATCCAAGGAGAAAATGAAACTGTAAACAACTTTCGTGGAAAACAAACAGTTGAGCATCATTACTTGCGAACACTAATTTGCATGGCTCACTCACAACAGTAGCTTTATTGCTTTTCGTAATTGTTGTACGAAAGAATTGCAACGAATTGGTTTTGAAAAACTAAAATATTGCATTTCCTTTCTTCAATATCTACTAAAAAAAAATCAAGGAAATTCATCTACTGGAAGCTATACTGGAAACGGAAAGAAAAAAACTGTCGTAAAACTGATCACTACAATGCGCATTGTAGTGTTCGCTTTATTGTAATTGTTTGATTATTGATTTGATTATTGTATCAGATATGTGGTAGGAATGTCAACTTCCTATAGGAACTCCCTCCTCTAGGCTGAGAGAGACAGAGAGGGGGGGGGAGAGAGAGAGAGAGAGAGAGAGAGAGAGAGAGGACCATACACAAAACTACTTCAAATGAGTGGATTAACAAAAAAGTGCTAGATGACTCCAAAAGACCAAGATTATAGATATCTTTTAAAATTCCAAATCTCTAAGCCCTGTCATATGCGTTTTCCATAACAAAGAAAATTGACACCAGATGTTCGCATTTCAGGAAATGTATCTCAAACAGACCTTTCCAGTCTTATTAAACAGTTGAGTGTTGACCTGTTCCATTAGAAGCCCATTGTTTTCTAGAAAAGTGATATTTTTTCATGACGCAGGCACTGACCATCCTTTCCAGAATCTTGCAAGCAGCTTGTCAGAGCAACTGGATGATAATCGTTTGGAGTGATTGGATCCTTTCCTGACTTAGGGAAAAAAAGGAGTCCAGAAACTGATATTCAAGATAGATAGATTCTTTTGTACAGACAGAGAAGATCCCCAGATTCAGGTGAAAGATGTTTAGTCATGTCATAATGGATGTCATCTGGCTGAACAGCATTCACCAGAGATAAAGTGTGCTGCTTTTATTTCTCAGTCTGTGAAAGGCTAGTCATAGTCCTCGTAGTTATCTGAAGAAAACTTCACATGCTGCTCAGCTTTTTTGTTTGAGGGCCAGAAACTCAGGGGGGGGGACGTTTCAGCAGACACGTGACCAATGTCCACCTGGCTGAAAAACTATGTGAAACAGATTCAAAATTTTTCTTCTGACTGACATCTAAAATAGCATGCTTTGCCATGTGAACGTTTGAAGGTAATTATATTATCTGTGGTGGGATAATAACAAAATATTCCCCACACCCTATTTTGAGCCTTTCTTGCTGCTGTGCATTCTGCATGCTATCATGGTTTTGGAAATGGTGGAAACTGAGTCTTCGGAATTGCAATTGCCACTGCTTCAACTGCATCATCAATTGGTTCCCAGCTTAACTGCGTCATCAATTGGTTCCCAGCTTAACTGCATCATCAATTGATTCCTAGCTGACTGTGACTGTATTAAATGTTGCCACATGTATGAAGGTATCGCAACAGTGGCATGGTCTCCCATCGCAAAGGGTGGATATCACAGGGACATGATCACTACCATAAAGATTGTCTTCAACCTCCCACATACACACAGGGAGGAGAGAAGGGGAGAATATAGAAAGCTCAATCGCAGTAAATGTACAAGTAAGCATGAGGAAGAAGGTGTTAGACGTCACATTTACAAGGGACCAGTCGTTGTTTTCAAACATACACTCTATACTCTGACCCTGTCCATTAATGTCAGCATTACCCCCTCAGAGTACTATGCCCAATGATATCCCCTAGTAATAGAAAAGAGGACAGCAGTTGCTTAATGAAATCATCAAGGTCTTCCTGGTAGGGGAATGTCATTCCCAGGTGGAAAATAGATGGAACAAACAATTAGAAGAAACCCTACTGGTAAATGAACTGCTAACACCTCAAATGGTGGAAAGTTGTGCAGCTTGAAAAGAGGTATGGTTACCTGCAGGAATGGCAACTCCTCCGTTAGCAAGTCCATCTCCAGCTCTATCTTTGCAAATAATTGTACAGTTGCAAAAATAAGGGCATTTGCATTTAAATAAGTCTCCTTTAAGAAAAGGCAGATTAGCTCATGCTTACACAGGAAGGCCGTCACATCATCATATTTTGATAGAATTCACAGCAATTCCATTATAAGAATTTGAATATAGCCATTATTTAGATTTGATGAATCCATCTGTCAGATTCTGAAGAGCTAAGAACTTTGTTCTGTCAGTACTGGGTTTATCCTTTTTTTTTTTTTTTTTTTTCCCCCTCTCTCAAAATAAAGGATGCTGGCTTGTGTGCACTTTCTGCCTCTTCTGCAAAGGGTTCAAGGACTCAGTCATTTGGTCCCGCCTTGACTTTGACATCCATTTGTTCTTTTGTTGCAGATGGCTTTTTTTATTTTTTTTTCTTTTATTTTTTCACCCCCTCACTTTGTTTTCATAGTGATGGAGCACTAGGAGATAATGACATTGGAATGGCAGCTGTGTTTTTTGGGTGGGTTTTTGAAAGCTCAATAAATACCATGCAATGGGGGCAAATGACTTTCTGGTAGACTTGAGTCTCTGAATCTCTTTTTCCTCCTTCCACTTTTGGCATACTCTTAAGCATGCAGAGTGCTCTCCTTAGCAGCTGATGCATACAGGTTTTGTATGCTGAACATTCCATGATTTCATAGTACTTTCCACAACATCGAGCATATGCAAGAGCACCATGATAGGCTATCTGCAAGTGTCCGTATTTTTCAATCTTGAAACATCATGAAGCATTTGGTACATTAGCATTAGCATTAGCATTAGCATTAGTAGAGGCATTTGATGCAAGAAAGCAAGCTTATGCAGCATCAGCCCAAAAAAAAAAAAAAAAAAAAAAACCCACTTCCACTTCACCCCTCTGTTCGTTCAAAATATCTGTCCAGCTGAGCCTTAAACTTATTTAGGCTATCAACCTCCACCACAAGGGATGGCAGTCTGTTCCACCAACCAACCACCCGCTGGCTAAAGGCAAATTTCCGCACGTCTATCCTACATCTGTCTTTCCTCAATTTGAATTTATGCCCTCTCAGGTGATATTTCTGAGCTAGAGGAAGAATCCCATCAGCATTGAGCATGCTTAAACCATTCAAGGCTTTATACACCTCTATCAGATCACCTCGCTGGTGCCTAGTCTCCAGACACTGTAATTTGCAAAACTTAAGCCTTTCTTCGTAAGAGCACCCCTTTGTTCCATTCACTAATCTTGTTGCCCTTCTCTGTACTCGTTCCAGCAGCTCTACATCCTTCTTGAAATGAGGCCTCCAGACCTGTATACAGTACTCTAGGTGTGGCCTGACCATTGCCTTATACAATGGAATAATCACCTCCTTATCCCTGCTGGAAAAATTCCTGTATATCATTGACAATACTCCATGAGCTACTCTTGCAGCCCGTCTGCACTGCTCAGAGAACTTCATATCTGCCTGCACAATCACCCCCAAGTCCCTTTCATTCTCTACCACTGTCAGTGTAGTACCACAGAGTTGATACGTTGCTCTGGGGTTGCTGTTTCCCATGTGTAGTACTTTACATTTGTCAATGTTAAACTTCATTTGCCACCTCTCAGCCCATCTGCTCAACCTTTCCAGATCCTGTTGCAGCAGCATAGTGTCAGTAGTGTCCTTGACAACCCTGCCAACCTTTGTATCATCTGCAAACTTGGACATTAAGCTTGATATACCATCATCAATATCATTTATAAATACAGAAAACAATAATGGACCCAACACTGAGCCCTGAGGGACTCCACTAATAACATTAGTCCACGATGAGCAGTGTCCATTGATTACCACTCTCTGTCTTCTCCCCCTCAACCACCCCTTTATCCATAGCAGCAATTTGCCTCCAATGTCACACTGCTCCAATTTGTGTAGCAGTCTTCCATGTGCAACAGTATCAAAAGCCTTTCTAAGATCCAAGTATATAATATCAAAGTTATTCCCTGCATCCAGTTCTTTTGTGACTGCATCATAGTATCCAATCAAGTTGGTCAGGCAAGACTTCCCCTTAACAAAACCATGCTGTGTCTGAGCTATAACTGAAGTCTTGTCTAAATGATCCTGCAGTGCTTCTTTAACCAGTGCCTCCATTAATTTTCCTGGAACAGAAGTTAAGCTCACAGGTCTATAATTACTTGTGTCAGCCTTTGATCCTCCTTTGTGAATTGGGGTCACATTTGCACATTTCCAGTCTATGGGTACCTCCCCTGAGTCCAAGGAAGCTCTCATAATTATGGCTAAGGGTTTGCTTACTTCCTTTGCTGCCTCCTTTAATATAACTGGATAGATCCCATCCACCCCGGGTGCCTTTCTTGTGTTTATCTTCAACAGTTTCTCCTCCACTTTACTCCCAGTTATTTCAAGATTCTGTAGCTTACTGCTAGAGTTGAATACACCTCTGGCATTCTCCTTGCTGAATAACTCCTCATGTGTGAATGTCGATGCAAAATATTCATTTAGTTTGTTAGCTACCTGAGCAGGATCTTCCACAGTTGACCCATCAATATCAAGTGGACCAATCTGATTCATCCCCTTCCTTCTAGAGTTTACATAAGTAAAGAACTCTTTGCTGTTTTTCTTTGCATCCCTTGCCAAGGATTTTTCGTAATCTGCCTTCGCCTGCCTAACCTCCTTTGTAACTTGGTTGCATATCAACTTGTATCTATCATAGGCTTCTGTGTCATGTGTTAATTTGTAAGTATCCCATGCATTTTTCTTCTCTGCCATATGCCTCATTAGTTCATCTGACATCCATTTAGGCCTAAACCTTGAACAATATTTCTTAATTGGTATGTAAAGCCTAGTAGCTTCCAAGATAAGTTCTTTGAATGCTTCCCATTTTGAATTTGCTGTTGGTAACATCATCAGTTGGTCCCACTGTATAGAATTTAAATACTGTCTCAGTCCATCGTAGTCGCCTTTACGGAAGCAATAACCCTTCCCTTTACCCCTAATGGTAGTTACCTCTTTCAGTAAATCCCACTTCAGCACACTGTGATCACTGCCACCTAGTGGTTCATTTATCTGCAGATTCTTAATGCATGAAGAATCACTGCTGATAATCAAATCAAGAGTATTACTCCCTCTAGTTGCCTCCCGAACATGCTGATGTAGAAAACAATCATCCAATAAATCCACAAAAGCCCTGCTAGTGTGTGAGTAACCAGCCCTTAGACAGCAGTGCACATACCCAGCTGAGATGAAATTAGGAGCCACTAATAAATTGAAAGTAAGGATGAAGTTTTTTATGGGCACAAGATTACCACACAAATATTCTGTTTAAAGCAGTAACTCCTCATGGCTTAAGTTCAGAACAGATTTCTTCCTCGGACACTTCGATAAAGATCCAACTAAAAGATCACACCACCACCAGGAGATAAATTTAGTGTCTTATGAGGGGTAACTTTAATTGGAATTCACCTCAACAGAGGTAGCTTGAAGCTGGTCTCAATGCTTTTCATTTTTCGTTTATATTAAAATATTACTGGAACATAGCTGTTTTACTGATTTTGGCAACCCTGCTTTCTAAAGGACTGATTATACAGATAGGAACTTGCAGTAGCAAAATTGACCTCATATTGCTCAGCATAACATCTTGTGCTTCTGCTATGCTAACAGAAAAATACAAATCATTACCACTTCAGCAAAGGATAAGGAAGAGAACTTGATCATATATACTATTCACAGCTTTAAATCTTTTCCAAATTAACCTAAAATCTGCATCTTTGTTAATAGCACTGGCAAATTTAATCCAAGATTTTAATTTGGCCTCCCAACTGATTTGTCATGCTTCAGCTTTCAATTTCTTGGAATTAATGATTTCTTGGAATTAATGATTTCTTGGTTATCAATAATTCAAAATTTATAGCATTAGTTCCAAGCTTTAATCTTCCTTGATTTTCCAAAGGTACAGTTCCTATGCCACCTCTGCCCTTGAGGTTGTCAGAGACATTCTCTCAGATATGCCAGACAAGCTGTACTTGCTACCTGGGAGTCTAAAACGCTGATGGAACTGATATTCGGATGACACTCAAATCAAGTGGACCCAATTTCGGTGAAGTCCGGACGGTCTGTGACAGCCAAATCCTCTGCTTGCACCTTCACGATGATCGGACTGTTAGTAATCCTGGGTATAACCCCCATGCACAAGTACATGGTGGGTGACCACCCAGGTGTGAAACAACGTAAGCAGGGGTCGAGGTGTGGCACCTACACAACATGGAGGAACGCCGCACCTCTATGTTACCAGACAGTACTAGGTGGTAGATGACTCTCATCAGCCGGTACAATACCACCACTTTGCTTATTGGAGGCTTGAAGTGGTGGAACCCATGTTTAGTCTCTAGAGCTAAGTTCTGGTCAACCCTTCCCTATCTCTTCCATCATGCAGTATGATTGATGACTTTTGAGGTTATGATGAATGTTGTGGCAAGATCCAATATTCCTTACATTTCGAGGGTACAGCTCTAAAACGGTGCTTGCAGGCCGGCCGCTAGTTAGTACACCAGACCAAACCTATTGGTAACTCTCTAGGTGGCTTCCAGATCAGCTAGTGTATAATCTTGCTACCTCTACTCTACCAGATAGTGACTGGAGGGAGTCCCAGTAATGTGTATGCGGGGAGCACTGTCGAGGCCACGTTATGTCAAGGATCTGGTTATATATTCTTACAACATGTACGCCATATCCAAAAATTTCATTACTTCATACAGCATGTCCCACCCACTTTTTCTTACTATTGAATACACCATGAATTGTCAAACTAATAGAGCAAGCTTCTCTGGGAAAAGATCTAAACCTCCCAAGCACTTCCTAATTCATTTCACAAATATACGTGGGCTCAATTCTAATCTCAATGATGTCCATTTCCACTTGCAGTCTGCCAAACCACATGTACTTTTTCTGCCAGAATCTCAATTATCGGTTGATTCATCTACTACTCATCTCAGATGTCCAAATTATTCGCTGTATGATTCCTTTCGGCGCAAAGGTGGTACTTGTGCATATGTCCGTTCTGATATTCCCTGTCAGAGACTTGGCAATTTGGAATCTCCTCACTTTGATCATCTCTGGCTTAAAATCTCTCTACCTCATTGTGTCAAATTCATCTGTTGTCTCCACCGTTCCCCAATTCCAATAATCAATTGGAGCTCTTTGACTTCCTCTCTTTGCAACTTGACTTTCTCCAGCCCAACTTTCCTAACAGCGAGGTAATTTTCCTTGGTGATTTTAATGTCCACAACTCCAGCTGGCTTCCGTTTTCTAGTCACACCAACCCAGCAGGTCGAGATGCTGAGGCTTTTGCAATTACTAATGACCTAGCACAGATTGTTCATTTATCTACAAGAATACCGGACAATCCTAATCATACAGCCAATACGCTTGATCTTTTTCTCACAAACAACCCTTCTAAGTACACGGTCGAAGGGAGAGGTCCTTTAGGCACTTCAGATCACAACTTGGTGATTGTCTCTTCTCCAATGGGACCTTTATCTCATGGCTATTCCCAACCTCGTGTTGTTTGGGATTACAAGAATGCAAAATGGGATGACCTGCGAGACTTCTTTTCTTCTTTTCCTTGGTCGGATTACTGTTTCAAAACTTCTGATGTCAACGTTTGCTCAGCTCATGTCAGTGAAATTATTCTTGCAGGAATGGAATCCTTTATCCCACACTCTACTTTAAAATCTCGTCCTTTATCTAAACCTTGGTTTTCCAATAAATGTGCGAAGGCTGTTTAAAGAGAAGAATGTTGCATATCGTAATTCGCTTGTTTCTAATTCTTCAGTTTCATTTTCTGCCTACACCAAAGCTCGCAACAATTATAAAGCAGTTATTAATCAGTCCAAACTAGAGTTTGAACAGGCTAAGAGTAGAAAACTTGCTTCTTGCCCTAATGGTAGCCGAGCATTCTGGTCTCTTACCAAAGCTATCAGCCGCAACTTTTGCCCATCTCTGCTCCCACCTCTGTCCAAACCAGATGGCTCCGTTGTCACTTCAGCCAAGGATAAAGCTGACCTGCTAGCATCCCATTTTGATTCCAGCTCATGTATTAATGATCTTGGTAAAACACCTCCCACCATTCTCAACACGCTCCACTCAATGCCTCCTGTGGTCTTCCGTCAAAAGGATATCAGAAGGATTTTGATGAATCTTGATGCTAAGAAAGTTCCCGGTCCCGATGGTATTTCTCCACTTGTTCTCAAAACCTGTGCTCCTGAACTTACTCCTATTTTTTGCCGCCTTTTCTCACTTTCTTATTCCAAAGGTGTTTTTCCTTCTGCTTGGAAATTTGCTCATATCCAGCCAGTTCCTAAAAAAGGGTGACAAATCCCTCCCATCCAATTATCGTCCCATTGCAATTACTTCTACTCTTTCTAAAGTAATGGAGAAATCAATTAACTGCCAACTCTTAAAGTACCTAGAAACCTTCCGCTGATCAACGATCGCCAGTATGGATTCCGTCAGTGTCGATCCACTGGTGATATTCTGACTTATGTTACCCATTTATGGACTAATTCAATGGAAAGGTTCGGTGAAACACAAGTAGTTGCTCTTGACATCTCAAAGGCTTTCGATCGTATTTGGCATAAAGGTCTTCTAAACAAGCTTCCATCTTATGGTTGCCAACTGTTTTTAGTGATTGCTTATCCAGTTTTCTCTCTGATCGCTCACTGAGGGTGATGGTAGATGGCTCTCTGTCTTCTAACTTCTCCACTAATGCCAGTGTCCCCCAAGGTTCAGTTTTTTCCCCCACTCTTTTCCTCTTGTATATTAATGACCTTCTTATTGTGACTGGAAATTCTATCCGTAGTTTTTCCGATGATAGCACATTGCAATCCACTTTCCATTTTGAGAAATCTTATCCTGCTCAATCAGCTTCAACTTTTCGAAAATCTGCTACCAATTCCTTAAATTCCGATCTTCAGGTAATTCTCCAGTGGGGCAAAGACAACTTAGTTGATTTCAACCCTTCTAAAACTCAGTCTTGTCTTACGTCTCACAAAAAGGATTCTTCTGCTCCTTTGCTTATCTTTAGTGACACTCCGATTTCTAGGCAAAATGACATATCTCTTTTGGGGATTACCCTGACTTCTAATCTCTCTCTCTCTTGGCACAAGCCCATTACAAATATTGCTTCCTCTGCATCTAAAAAACTTGGTTTTCTCTTTCGCTGTTTCTTTTCTTCCAAACATCTGCTCACTCTGTAGTTGGAAGAAAAGCAAATTCTTCCAAATCGCAAATCCTAAATTATAAATCGCAAATCCACAGTGCCATGGAATATTGTTGCCACATCTGGGGTGGTGCCCCCAAAACTGCTCTCAGGCTTCTTGATTCCGTTCAGAAGAGGGCAGTTAGATTAATTAATGATTCATCTCTAACAGAGTCTCTCCACTCGCAGTCTCATAGACGTACTGTTTCTGCTGCATGTCTCTTCTACATATACTTCCATGGGCACTGTTCTTCTGAATTGGCTTCTATAATTCCCGCTCTGTCTTTCAAAACAGTTCGAACACATGCCGCCATGGTACTGTCGGAGAACTACATGGTACGGTCGGAAACAATCGTAGGTAATCTTCAGTGCTGCAGTCTCCCGCCCCGATTAAAAGGCACATTGTCCCAATTAAGCGAAGTAAACCCTGTCTATTTTCTCGATTGGGTTCTGTTTTTTTAAGATTTGCCCCAAATTAACGGCTGCCCCGATTAACCGGTGGCCCAAATAACCGGAATCCACTGTATTTGGTTAATGATAAGTGCAGTTACATTTTCAATAGGAGAGGACCAAATCAACTGGTCTTGTTTTGAGTAATTATTCCAGTCCATTTTACAGAAGTTTCAGGTGATTCAACCTGCGAACTGAGAGGTCAACTGAATTTGTATTTTACAGATAACAGGAAAGTGATTACTTACATCATTCACTCAGCACTTGCCATTCCATAATTAGATACACAGAAGAACACACACTGACAGATCTAAAGCAGATGGATATAGGTGTGGGACACAATGTTTAGCGAGTGGGTGGGTAACCATTCAATAAAGGTTCTAGTAGCCAACCTTTAGCATCATTTTAAGGGGATCCCCCCCCCCCATAATAGTCTGTGGACATAAAGATCTAGAGTTGGGCTACAATATTATCAAGATTAGTATGAGCAAACTATATATTTGATGTGATATAAACTAAGACCAGGATTAAAGTGATTCCAATGACAATTCATACTGCCACTAATTCTAAGATAGTTTGGAGAGGAATCTGTCTGAACAGGATATTGGATTCAACAAGAATGTCAACTCTCCCCACAAGCAGGTGATTCTGTGCTTCTGTCAGGGTTTTGCATGATACAGTTTCTTACCTCACAAGATACCTCGGGATTTAAATAAGTTTCCTGTATGCACACAGAATCCAAATGGTGTCATACCATTCAACTTGGTCTGCAACCTAAGCAATATTACTGTGCAAGCCTCAGCTATTCCACTGCATTTTTATATTTATTTAAATATTTATTCTGCATTACTTAGTTTTAGACTTGGATACTTTATCTGGCTGCTTCTTCAAAGAAGTAGACCTTTGTCATTTCTGTTTTGGCTTGCCTTTTTATGGTAAGATAGGGCAACCATCATCCATGTCATCTTTGGCATATAGCATGTTTCTTCCATTTGATCATCTATTTCCATATCAGTGGATTCAACTGTTTTTTTCCTGTAGAAACAGTTGTGCTTTGGTTTGGTTAGTTCCTATGGAGCTGGCTCTGCAATCATGATAGAACCTAGTCAGGTGCTATAGTGAATGGATTGTTAGTTATATTGGCTGTGACTGAGTGTGTATTTGTGATGGGTAAGAATACTCAGGACCAGGTGGCTAGAGATATGTTCAGGGCAACTGAGACATCTACTTTAGTAGCAACTGTTTTGTAGCATACAAGTGTGCAGACACTTGCTAAGATTTGTTTTTATGTTTCCAGATAAATTACTTTGTTTTCTAATTTTTTTTAATGGCATTTATAGGGTCTGGTGGGGTAGGTTATATATGGGAGCAATGTGCATTTACTGCATTACAAATAACCTGCTTAACTGTTTGTAAAAAGACAGTACTAAAGGTAAGTATGATGCACCGTGTGGGTATTAAATATCAATCATTTTGGTCAATCTGTCTGGCAAGTGTAGAGGAGTTAAAAATAGTAGAATAGTAGAGGAGTTAAAAGATCTGTCTGATCTTTAACTCCTCTACTATTCTCCTCTCCCCCCCCCAAGACAGTTAAATCTCAGTCTTTTATAAACCCCTGGAAGTATTCAGGGTAACATGAGGAGTGACTGAAACTGGGAGTCCACCTAAACCTTTTTTGCTTTAACAGCAGCTCTGAATGCCTTGGGTGAAATATCTCTATTAGGCGATCCCAAGACTGAAGTCTCTTAACCATTTTTGAAGAACAAGCTACTTACACAATACTTTTCTGCATAAGAGTAGAAAGTTTACTTAATGGCTGTATATCCAGTGAATGCATAATGAGAAAGGATGGTATTCCCTACAAAGCAGGGTTTTTTATTATTATTATTATTAAGCCTAAAAACATCTGTAACTTTATCATTCGTATCTGGGTTAGAGCATGTTAGTCTATTGGTGGATAAGTTGTGAAATTCTTTTTGGTATACTTTTAGCCACAGATGTTGTCTTTCCAAAAATGGTTCAAACTCCATAATGCAGAGGCAAAAGCAATGCTACTGGTGAAGTCGGTCTAAGTAGTAAAAAAGATGATAAATACACACTAAGAAAAGAAAGGTGGACTTCCTTTCTGGGTTCTTACTTGATACCTTTTAAGTAGAGAAATACTTGCATTAAACTAAAGAGGGAAACACAAAAAAAAAAAATCACTAAAAAAAATGGCACTACTTATGACACAAGAAAATCACTCCTACAACTGCAGCAATTAGAAAAATATCAGATAAATGGTTTTATGGATAAAAACTCTCCCTACATATTCAGAACATGGCATCAAGGTTATTCCGGTGTTAAAACTTTTCTAAATTTTACATTTTTTAAAATTAAAATAAATTTAATTTGTGGAGGTATTTAATCATTAAATAAATAATATTATTAATATAATATAATCAGTATATTTATATTAATATCCTCAAAGTACTGATTTAACAGCTGAAAATTTAAAACAATTTTTTTTTTTTTTTTTTTTTTTTTTAAATACCACAGTTTAAATGTTAAATTCAATTAGTCCTTACCTGCTTCAAGAGACCTAAGATTTTTTGAAGATTTTATAACTTGTTCATTGATTTTACGTGGCCTTCCTCTTCCCCTAAGATTAACCTTTGCTCTCCGATGTTCTGTTTTAGGTGTTTGCTGTTGAAGTCTTAAAACAACTTCTTCCTCCTCTTGTTTACCCACAATGGATACATCAACTAAAATATAAAATTTATGCAAAACTGTTATTTAACAAGTCAGAAACTTTATACTATGAAACCACTTAGCATATGATCCTAAGAGGAAAATAAAGACATAAAAAACAATTTACTATACATACATATGTAACTTTTAAACATTAAAATCAATTACTCTAAAATGCAGATTTCTAAATTAAATCTGCATTTTTATAGAATCCAATTGGAATTTACCACAGAATTCACTTCTGATTAGGACTGTGCTTTAAGAGCAATTTTAAATATTTTCATCACCAACATCATCCTTACTGTATTTTTGGACGATAAACAGTTTTTTATGGTGGAGGCAGATATAAAATTCTCTGCACCTTACAAGCAAACTGTTCACTCTAATAAAAAAAAAAATCAAGATATGTTCTTGGTAGTAATTATTTGCAATCCATTTCTGTTCAAGATGCTGAGGCTTTTGCAATCGCTGCACAGATTTGAAATAACCTTGCACAGACTGTTCATTTTCCTACCAGAATACCCAACTATCCTAACCACACATCCAACCCTCTTGATCTTTTTCTCACAAAAAAACACTTCCAAGTACATGGTTGAGTTGAGTGGTTCTCTGGACACCTCAGATCTCTTCTCCTGTAGAGCCTTTCTCTCACCAATCTCAGCCTCATGTCGTTTGGCATTACAAGAATGAAAATTGGGATGACTTGCAAGATTTCCACGCCTTCTTTTCCTTTACTGCATTATTGTTTCAAATCTTCGTATGTCGATTTTTTTTCTGAGATCATGTCAGTGAAATTATTCTTGTAGGGATAAATAAAATCCTTTATTCCACTCTACACCTTAAAATCTTGGCTTTTATCTAAACTTGGTTTTCCAATAAGAGTGCTAAGGTATGAATATTGAATATGGCAATTGGCTTATATTAATATATTCAGGTTCATTTTTTGCCTACGTCAAAGCTCACAACAATTGTAAAGCAGATTTAAATCAGTCCAAACTACAATTTGAAGATTAAAAGTAGATAACTTGCTTCTAGACCAAACAGTTGTTGAGAATTCTGGTCTCTTGCCAAAGATACTGCCTACAACTTTTTCCCATCTGTACTCCCACCTCAGTTAAAATTTGATGGTTCTATGCCACCTCAACTAAAGATAAAATTGACTTATTAGCATTCTACTTATCTTGTAACTCTTGTATTGATGATCTTGGTAAACCACCTACAACAACTACTACTACTACTACTATTTCCCAGTAAATCCACTCAATGCTTCCTGTGGCCTTCCATCAAAAGAATCTCAGAAGAATTTTGAACAATCTCGATGCAAATCCTGGTGGTATTTTTTCACGTTTTCAAAACCTGCGAACCTGAACTTGTTCATGTTCTGTGTCACTTTTTTACACTTTCTTATTCCATTGGTGTTTTTCCTTCTGCTTGGAAATTTGCTCACATCCAGCATGCCTAAAAATGAAAAATCCCTCCCATCCATTTATTATCCCATGGTACTTAATTCTACTCTTTCTAATATTATAAAGAAATTAACTGACCACCAACTGCTAAACTATCTAGAAACCTACCACACCATCAATGATCACCAACATGCATTCCATTAGTGTCTATCCATTGGCAATAATACTAGCTTACGTTACCCATCTATGGACAATTCAATGAAAAAGTTTGGTGAAACTCAAGCAGCTGCTCTTGACATTTCGAGGCTTTCAATCATGTTTGGCATAACAGTCTTCTAAATAAGCTTCAACTTATGTATTGCCAACTGTTTGACATCCAATTGGACATCCAGTTTTCTCTCTAACTGCTCACTGCAAGTGATGGTAGATGCTCTCTGTCTTCTTACTTCTCCACTAATAGTATTATCAATGGCCACATGGTGCAAGGAAGCCTATGGCTTGTACTAAACCAGCCAAAAAAATAAATAAATAAAAATAATAATAAAAAGAAATTTTAAAAAAATAAATAAAAGGAAATAGACAACCTATGCATTTCCCTCCTCCCGTAGGTAACTAACCAGCTGACCTTTGAATTTCTCTAAACTATCAGCCTCTACCACTCATGTAGAAACTTATTCCAATAATTTATAACTCACTGACTAAAATAAAACTTCCTGCAATCCAGTCTGAACATCTCCCCAGCCATAACTTGAATTTATGGCCCCTAGTTCTAGGATCATTTATAACTGCAAAAATTTCATCTTCATTCATTTTACTCATGCCTCTCATAGCCTTAAACAAGTCAAGGTGCCTAGTTTCCAAGCTCTGCAACCCACATATTCAAAGTCTTTCCTCATACAGAACATCCTTCTGCCAAACTCACAAGGTAAGTTAACCATCTTTAGAACCTTTCAAGAAACTCAATGTCTTTCTTTAGGTGCGGTCTCCATCCTTGAACCCAGTATTCAAAGTGTGGTCTAACAATAGCCTTATATAATAGGATTATGACATCCTTATCTCTACTAGCAAATGTTCAATAAATCACCAATAGCAATGGGGATTTGGGTGTTACGGATACGGTCAGACTTCATGTCTGCCCGTATCCATAACACCCAAATCCCTCTCCTCCGCTGCTGGCTTTAGTTTAGTATAAGTTATTTTTGGATTACTGTTCCCCAGGTATAATACCTTGCACTTTGCCAGATAAAAGCACAGCTGCCATTTTTCTGACCATCCATGAAGTCTACCTGGGTCACTCTGAAGAAGCTCTGCTTGGTGGTGATCATTAACTACTCTACTAATCTTTACATCATCTGCAAATTTGGACTTCATGCCCTCTATTCCTTCATCAATGTCATTTATGAAAATCAAATACAATGGTGATCCTAATACTGATCCTTGGGGAAATCCACTTCTTACATCAACCCAAACTGAGGAATAACCATTCATCACAACCTTCCATCTCCTGCCCTGAAGCCATCCTGCTATCCATCTAAGGAGTTTCTCTGTGATTCAAAAATGATCCAGGCTATAAAGTAACTGCACATGTGGGACCGAGTCAAATGCTTTGCTAAAATCCAAATAAACAATGTTGAAATTATTCTATAAATCCAGCTCATGAGTGATCCTGTCAAAACAGCCAACCAGATTTGCTATTTGCTAAACATGATTTTCCCTTAACAAAACCACACTGAGTATCCTTCAGAATTCCATTCTTATCTAAGTGATCCTGAATTCCACCTTTGATCATTGCCTCCACGGTTTTCCCCTACTACTGAAGTTATACTGACTGGTTGGTAATCTCTCACTTCGCTCTTAGAACCACACTTATGTACTGGAGATACACTGGCACTTTCCAATCCAGACAGAATCTCTCCTGACTCCAGTGATGCTCTTATAATTAGCCTCAATGGTTCAATGCACACATTTGCCAACTCCCTTAAGATTATAGGGTATATGCCATCAATCTCAGAATCCTTACTGGCCTGTAGGCTCAAAAGGTTTTTCCTTATATAATCATGTGAAATTCTGTACCATGAATTACATATTTTTTCAACTTCATCCCCATAATTTCTCTTTGACATAAAAGGCTTTTCTTCTCTAAATATAGATGCAAAGTAACTGTTGAGTTCATCTGCAACATCAGCTAGGCTATTAAATACTACCTCATGTCCATTACATAAGGGTCTGATCTGGTTTCCACTTCTTCTTTGCCTTCATATATGTGAAGAATTCCTTATCCCCACTCTTGGCCAGCAATTTCTCATAATCTGCCTTTGCCAGCTGAAACTTTTCTGTACCACTATTACGGATCACTTTGTAGCTGTGAATTTAATACTTTTGCTCTGTACCTTTTCCATGCTGTCTTTTTCTGCTCAAGTAATCTGGCAACTTCATTATTCATCCAACTTGGAATCCTCCTCCTCCTCCTCCTCATGGAGTGTTTTTTAATGGAATAAACACATTCAAGGCTTCTGTGATTAATGTTTTTAAAAGTACCGTATTTCCCCATGTATAAGACGCACCTTTTTTTGAAAAATTTGGGGTCTAAAAACTGGGTGCGTCCTATAACAGTGGTTGTAGATTTTTTTTTCTTGCATTTCCCGCTTTTTCGCGCTTGTTGTCTTTGCACTCATTGTTTCGCACTTGTTACCAGTATATTAGGTTTTGCCACGTTCTGCCCAGAAATGGCTCAGAAAAGATTTTTGTACAGTGCTGAATTCAAGTTAAAAGTGATCCAGTTTGCAAAAGTGAATGGAAATCATGCTGCTGAACGTAAGTTTGGTCCTCCTCCAACTGAGAAAACAATCCGAGACTGGCTACGGGAAGAAGAAACCCTAACGCCACAACAGAAGAAGGCCAGAGGCAAGTCAGCAAAATGGCCTGATTTAGAGAGGGAACTGAAGATATGGATTGAGCAGCAAAGGGTAATTGGAATTCATGTGTCCACAAAGATGGTTCAGCATGAGGCAAGAAGAATTGCTGATGAAAAAGAAGTTACTGATTTCAAAGGAGGACACAATTGGTCCTTCAGGTTCATGAAACGGAATGGACTAAGCATGCGTACACGCACCAGACTTGCCCAAAAGATGCCTGAAAGCTATGAGCAGAAGGTCCTTGAATTTCATCGTTTTGTCATTCAATGTCGGAAGACACATCAGTTTGAGTTGGGGCAGATTGTAAATATGGACGAAGTCCCCCCCCTTTTTTTTTTTTTTGTTGTCCCAAGTAACAGAACTGTTGATAAGAAGGGGGTGAAAACTGTAACTGTGAAGACAAGTGGACATGAAAAGAGCCATTATACAGTTGTTCTAGCTTGTACCGATGGAACCAAGCTGCTTCCTATGCTGATTTTCAAATGCAAAACAATGCCAAAAGAAGACATTCCTCGAGGAGTGATTGTCCACGTTCATGACAAGGGTTGGATGGATCAGGATGGGATGAAGATTTGGTTTGAGAAAGTTTGGAGCAGGAGACCAGGAGGGCTCTTATGCAAACCTGCCATATTGGTGCTTGATCAGTTCAGGGCACACATAACAAAAAATACAAAGAAGATTGCCGTCATACCTGGAGGCTTGACATCCCAGCTCCAACCACTTGATGTCAGCATTAACAATCCCTTCAAAGATGCCATGAGAGACGAATGGAAACAATGGATGAAGTCTTCTGGGGACAATTTGACAACAGCAGGAAGAGTGAAGAAACCAACTATAGAAGTTTGTACCTGGGTGAAAAGATCCTGGGATAATATCAAGATTGAGATCATTGTCAAGTCATTTAAGAAGTGTGGCATTTCAAATGCCATAGATGGAACTGAGGCCAAGGCAATATATGAAGACAGTGATTCATCATCAGACACAGATGAGGACAAGCTAATGAATGGGAGGTTTTGAAAGTGATGAGTTGTATGAATTTTATGATAAATAAAACTTGAGTTCAATAACTTTAGGTAATACATTTTTTTTTTTTCGGGCCCCAAAATTAAGGTTCGTCTTATACATTGGGAAATACGGTATATCATAATTCAATAATGTATCTGCTCTCTGTGCAATATATACCCAGTTAATAGAGGCCATGTAGCACCTTAAGACATCGTAATTTCCTTTTCTGAAATTATAACCCATTCCTTTACCTTCAACTACTGTCTGTCTCTCTCTCTCTCTCTCTCTCTCTCTCTCTCTCTCTCTCTCTCTCTCTCCATCGTAGAACTCCATGATCACTTGCTCCTACTCGTTCCTGTACTGTCAGCCCTATTATGTCATTTGGTTCGTGGGTGTTGATGAGGTCTAGAATATTCTTTTCCCTAGTATTTTACCTGACGTGTTGTTACAAAAGAAATCATTTAGTTGATTTAAAAATTTTTTCCATGTGGAGTTTCCTTCCCATTTGCTCCAATCAATTTAGTAGGTGGTAGATGACTTTCATCAACCGGTGAAATACCACCACTTTGCTTATTGGAGGCTTGAAGTGGTGAAACCCATGTTTAGTCTCTAGAGCAAAGTTTCCGGCACACCCCCCCCCCCCCATACTTCTCCTTCAACCCATGCACGGTACTAAGTACTATAGGTTTTGATACCTTTCGTGTTTGGGGTTTTCATAAAAAAAAAAAAAAATTAGAGGCAAATTAAAATCACCCATAAGAAGACATTCATGCTTCCTTGCCCATTCCATTTGCACGTAGAGGCTCTCATCATTATCTTCATAATCACCTGGCCTGTAAAAAGATAGTCCACCACAGGGTGGTGGGCCATCCTTTTACTATCTCCAGATCCATCCTCCAAGCTAATCCAGGCACCACACCCTGGAGACCTCTCATCACAAAAAGAAATACACTCACACTGACTCAGCTTATCACAGGTCGAATTGATGCTCCGTCTATATCTCTATTAATCTCTGGGCCAAAGAAGACAAGAGGAGAACAGTCTGATTCCTACCTCCCTCTGTGGCTTAACCTTGCAAACATTGATTCCCTTAGGGACATGTTCCTGGCCAACTGACTTCAGATCTACAATAAATTAGGCATCCACCCTGATAAGTTCTGTAAGGACCAGTTCTACAGAAAGGAAATACTTAAGAACTGTTACCAGCTATTGAATCTATGACATTTACCTATACCTGGACTTTTTTGCCTACTGAATTTATCTTGCTATTTATTACAAACTTTGTTTTTATTTCGGGCTCTTGTAAGTTCATCTCTGTAAATATGTCAGGTCAAGCATGCATATACTCTTGTACATTTTACATGTGGTTCCGTGCACCTTAGCTGTTAATAGATAATGGGAATTGAACACAAGAGTAGTTTTTTTAATAAAACTGTATGTACTGATAATAAATTTCATGGATAATATATCACATTACTAAATTTAACCTTTTTTTCATAATGGATTAACTGGATACGTTGGGGGGGGGGGGGTGAGTGTTGGTTGAAGAGCATTCCTATAGTAAGGTATGAGAATTTCTCTTAAATTTAACAATATTACTGAAGTAGGAAGGATTGAACTTTATTGTTCTTGTCTTTAGCAATTTAAATATACAGGGTGTCTCAAAAATATTGGTACAAACGTTTAGGGGAGGTAGGTAACATCTAAAGGAATGTGAATCGCATATGAACCCATAACCGGAAACGTCACCGTAAGTCGGTACACGGCGCTGTCCATCAGTTCGCGAAAGGGAAAATTTCTGGTTTACTCATTCAAGCAGTAGTCGCCGCACAAAGAGCATGCAATATACGAACTGTGAGCTGGCAGACATGCACCTAGTGTATGGATTAGCAGAGGGCCCACACGGTGTGCGCCCCCATGTGGCACAACATCGCTTTGCAATAAATGTGTGGACAGGTATGATCGGTGACTGCTTAGTCGGCCCATACCTGTTACCATCCCGCATGAACACCGCTAAATATCGGATCTTTCTTGAATAAGTTCTACTAGGGTTACTTGACGATGTTCCAGCAAATGTGAGATGCAACATTTGGTTTCAACAAGACGGGGCACCTGCACATTATGGAAGGTGTGTTCGTGACCATTTCAACAGGCGTTTTGGGCGTCGATAGATTGGCCGTGGTGGACCCGTCGCCTGGCCCCCCACACTCACCTGATTTATCGAGCCTTGATTTCTTTCTGTGGGGCCCCTTAAATCTATCGTGTATGAATCGCCTGTGGAGACGGAAATGGATGTCGGGGCGAAACTCGTCTGCGCTGCTGCTACTGTCAAAGAAACTCCGGGTGGGTTCGACCGTGTCCGCCAATCCATGCTGCATCGGTGTCACGCATGCACCGCGTCTCGTGGTGGAACCTTCGAGCATCTGTTGTAACATCATGAAACGCATCCATATCGTACTCCATTGTTAATATTATGTCAAATAAATGTTTGCCACTAATTACTGTCTTGTGTCATTTCTGCTTCTTGTGCCTCTGCTACTACTTTCCCGTGATGTTTCCGGTTATGGGTTCCTATGCGATTCACATTCCTTTAGATGTTACCTACTTCCCCTAAATGTTTGTACCAATATTTTGAGACACCCTGTAGACTGAATCAGTTATAATACTATTTCTCAATTTAGTATTCTGGTAGACTACTTCAATGTGTTTGTTCCATTTGTCCCAGGATTTTAATACTTGTTAAATAATATTTTAAAACTTCTGTAAAGTCATTAACAGTTGATTGTACTCATCATCATTGGAGCCTAATATTAGCTGCAGTGTGTGTATAGGTTGGCTGCTCATAAAGCATTCATTAATGGCACTGATTAACTCTACACTTGCAATGAATCACACTGCCAAGTCTCACAGGACTGACTTTGTAGCAACTTTTAAACCCATGCAGCTCACGAATGATCTTCTCAATAGATGGATACATCACCTCTCTAGCAATCTCTGACTATACATCAATGTCTAAAGATAAATTTTCTACAGCAGCAAAGGTTTCAGTATTGATAGCCGCTGACATGACCAACGTTCAACAGATTTCTGGCCAGGTCTAAATTCATTGTACCATCTCATTATTGTGGTATAATGAGAAATACTCTCCTTTCAAGCATTACCGTGTTGGTAAAGATTTTTGCAGTTCAGGTGAACGATAAGTTTTTATATATATATATTTAGTCATTTTATTGACTTAATTGTTATATTAAATTATTTTCTATAAGTAGCTTTATAGTCCTAGTCAAGCTCCTTAGTTTATTTGAATTTAGATAGATTTTAAAGTTAATACTTAGCATACGTCGATCTTACCATTCGTAACTTGCCGTCATTGATAAACAATATGGAATAACGTAACGTAAATCCCAAACTTCATAGCGTAAGCTTTTAACTTAAAACTAGATAGCGAAATACATAGCACTGTATTCCAAATCCTAGACTAGTATAGTATTATCAATTAATCAGGAAAATTTATTCATCTTATTAAATTTAATTGTTAATTAAATTACACTTAAACGGAATCATGACCCAGACTAGAGCAAAAAAGCAGCTAGCAAAAAGTAGCAGTAGTACTGTGACTCATGGGAGAACTGAAAGGTGTGATTCTCCAAAACATCACAGTCTAAAAAAATGTGTGAAGAGTGAAATGTTTGCAGACCTGTCTAGAACAGGACATGATCTAGCCAAGCAAAATGTCTTTGTGCATGCTAGTTACATAGACTGTAAAGAAATTAGACGCCAACACAGCATTCTGATAGGCATCTATGAGAATTTGAGGTGGAGGGTATATGCCCTCAAAAAAATAAATATGAGGGGCCAATCAAGCTCTCAGCTGCCTAACTTATCGCTCCAATGCATCAGGCAACACAGCAGAATTTCCAAAGCAGAATGCACTGGTCCCACAGGAAGTAATTATTGTTGGCAACTCTATTGTCAGGGAGACAGGGAATATATTATGCAAAAATGATAGGTGGAAAAGGACCAGGGTATGTCTGCGAGGAGCAAAAGATGATGACATTGTGGGGCAGATATCATCTTCTAAGGGCACAAAATGTGATATTATTGAACACGTTGGCAGTAATAACCTTAACAATAAGAGATCTCCAGATCTACTTAACAAATACAGGTCTTATGCTGAAAAAAAAGTTGCGAGTTAGGGTTAAATTTGGAAGTGTCAGAAATTCTGCTCAGACACGATGGGGGAGGGAGTATATGATGAGAGCCTTTTCAATCAATTTGGCCTTGGAGAGATTGTGCATGATTCACGGGATAGAATTTTTTTCAGCGTGGTCTGTGCTTGCAAACAGGAGAGACTGCACCTACATGGATGGGATACACTTAAATAGAAAGGGTGAAAGAATATTTCCTGATGCTATCGAGGCAGTGTTGGGTGGGTCGATAAACTGCTAGCTTGGGAGGATTCACAGACTAAAAGATTAACAGTAGCCACAGGCAGAGTCGAAAGTGATTCTTGCACTGCTTCAATTTTAATGAGCAGCAGCCTAGGGAGCAAGCTGCTGGGAGTCATCACAGAACAAATAAATACATGGGCTGTGTTAGGGTAACTAAGAGTAAGAACAGGAGCATGTATATTTGCGTATACACCAATGCTAGAAGTATAGTAAATAAATTTGATGAATTTGAAGTGCTGATCAACACATCAAAGGCAGATATAGTTGGATATCAGAAACATGGTGTCACAGATATAAGCAGTGCAAAAGTGGAATTTGGGAAATACAATGTGTACGGAAAGGATAGTAAGGGAGGAGAGTTTATGCTGTTAGTTAAGAAACAAAATCTAGGGGGAAGTGCATCCAGTTGATATGGGTGGACAGTGCAATGCTGAGTCTGTTTGGTGTGACATAAACACTAGGAAAGAGAAAATGAGAGCAGGAGTGTGTTATAGACCTAATGACTCTGATGAGTACAACATACAGTTGTGCAAAGAAATAGAGTGGGCAGGAAAATCAGAATGTCTTGTAATGGTTGATTTTAACTTTCCAAATATTGACTGGAACTTGTGGGTTGGTTGCTCGCACACTACTTTTGTGGATTTATTGGAGGATTGTTTTCAAATTCTATACAGTGGGATCAACTGATGATGTTACCAAGG
Source organism: Mastigoproctus giganteus (assembly GCF_048544385.1). Classification (NCBI taxonomy): domain Eukaryota; kingdom Metazoa; phylum Arthropoda; class Arachnida; order Uropygi; family Thelyphonidae; genus Mastigoproctus; species Mastigoproctus giganteus. Next base: position 208,582,308 of record NC_143580.1, on the reverse strand, counting down.
GTGAATTCTAAATGGGAAGCCTTCAGGGACTTAATCTTGGAGGCTACTAGGCTTTCCATGCCAACTAAGAAATACTGTTCAAGGTTCAGGCTTAAATGTATGTCAGATTAATTAATGAGGCTCCCAGCACAGAAGAAAATGCATGGGATGCATATAAATTATCAGGCAACACAGCCTATGACAGATATAAGCTAGTCTGTAACCAAGTCACGAAGGAAGTTAGGCAAGCAAAGACAGTTTCGCAAAGGATGCAAAGAAAAACAGCAAAGAGTTCTTTACTTATGTAAACTCAAGAAGGAAGGGGATGAATCATATTGGTCCACTTAACATAGATAGTTTGACTATTGATGATTCTGCTCAAGTAGCTGATAAACCGAATGAGTATTTTGCATCTGCATTCACACATGAGGAGTTATTCAAGAAGGGGGAATGGCAGAGGTTTATCAAACTCTAATAGGGAACTAAGTGATTTTGTAATAACTGAGAGCAAAGTGGAGGAGAAATTTTTGAAGTTAAAAAATAAAAAAGGCACTTGGGGTGGATTGAATCTCTCCAGTTATACTGAAGGAGGCAGTGAGGGAAGTTAGCAACCCTTAGCCATAATTATGAGAGCATCCTCAGATTCGGGGGAGGACCCTAGGAACTGGAAATGTGCAAATCTATTCCCAATTCACAAAGGGGGTTCAAAGGGGGTTCTAATAAATGACACAAAAAAATTATAGACCCGTTAGTTTAACTTCTGTTCAGGGGAAAATAATGGAGTCATTGGTTAAAGAGGTGATACAGGTTCACCTAGACAAGACTGCAGTTATAGTTCAGACAAAACATGGGTTTGTTAAGGGGCAGTCTTGTCTGACCAATTTGATTGGATACTATGATGTGATCATAAAGGAACTGGATGCAAAAAATAATTTTGATATCATATCCTTGGATTTCAGAAAATCCTTTTGACACTGTTGCACAGGAAAGACTACTCTAAAAATTGGAATGGTATGGCATTAATGGCAAGTTGCTGCAATGGATAAAGTGATGGTTGAGTGGGAGATGGCAGAGAGTGGTAATAAATGGATACTGCTCTGCGTGGACTAATATTATTAGTGTAGTCTCCCAGGGATGGGTGCCAGGCCCATTGCTGTTTGTGTATTTATCAATGATATCGATGAAGGTATCGATGAAGTTTGTGGATGATACAAAGGTTGGCAGGGTTGTTAATGACAATAAAGACATTAGGCTACTGCAGCAGGATCTAGAAAAGTTAGGCAGAAAGTTAGGCTGAGAAGTGGCAACTGAAGTTTAACACTGACAAATGCAAAGTACTGCATATGGGTAGCAGTAACATAAGAGAAAAGTATCAACTGTGTGGTACTACACTTGGGGAAGTGGAGAATGAAAAAGACCTGGGGTAATTGTGCAGTCAGATGTGAAGTTCTTTGAGCAGTGCAGATTGGCTGCCAGAGCAGGTCATGGAGTTTTGTTAATGATATATAGGAATTTTAGGAATTTTGCAAGCAGATACAAGGAGGTCATTATCCCTTTGTATAAGGCAATGGTCAGGCCACACCATGAATACTGCATACAGGTCTGGAGACCTCATTTTAGGAAGGATGTAGAGTTCCTAGAACGAGTATAGAGAAGGGCAACAAAACTGGTGACAGGAACAAAGGGGGATACTTATGAAGAAAGGCTTATGTTCTGCAAGTTGCAGCATCAGGAGACTAGGCACCTGCGAGGTAATCTGATTGAGGCATATAAGGCCTTGAATGGTTTCAGCAGGCTCAATTCTGACGGGATACTTCCGCTTGCTCAGACTAAGAACCTAAGGGGGCATAGATTCAAATTGAGGAAAGACAGTTGTGGAATATATGTGAGGAAGTTTGCCTTTAGTCAGCAGGCAGTTGATTGCTGGAACAGGCTGCCATCTGTTGTTGTGGAAGTTGATAGCTTAAATAAACAAACATTTGCAGTGACCGGATTGTCGAAATGAGAAGGGTTTTTTTTTTTTTTTTTGGATGATGCTATTAGTTACCTAGTAGTAAGTTTTTATTAATTAAAATACTAAGACTGCAAATTATTTTTTGTTTATATTATGTCCAGAAATATAGCTGTATTTTCCATGAATTTAAATGTTTGCAAGTACCTTACATATACCACCAGAGTTGCAAACTTTTAGAACACCATTTAAAAAAAAAAAAAAAAAAATCATCAATACAGTAACCTAAGAGGGATTTACAACTAATCTACCATATACAGGGTGATTGACTAACAGTGCGACAAACTTGCAGGAGGTGTGGGGGACACAAAGACGAATCGGAATCACATAGCATTGCAGGGTCCGAAATGCCTTCATCATGCAGCAGAGGACGTTGAACGGGAGGTCGCGTGAACAGCAATCCCGCTGGAAGTCAGCATTTACAAACCGGTTCCCGAGGCACTAGGATGGACGAATATTCAAACGTTGAACTGGCCGACATGCACCTCGCGTATGGAGCTGCAGACTGTAATGGGCATGCCGCTCTGGGCTTGTACCAGGAACGATTCCCGCACAGGCGTGCTCCTCATCATATAATTTTCGCACGTATGCACAGAAGGTTACGTGAGACTGGTTGTTTCACGAGAGGTACCATGAATCGAGAGCGAATGACGAGGACGCCAGACAATGAGAAGAATATCCTACGTCTTGCAGAAGGCAATCCGAGTACGAGTACTTGAGCGATAGGCCAACGATTGGGTATTTCCCAATCCACTGTATGGAGGATACTGTCAACAAACCAATTGAGTTCATACCATCTGCAACGCGTCCAATCATTGGAGCCTGCAGATTATCCACTACGGAGGACTTTTGCTACTTGGTTTCTACAACAGAAATGGTTCGCAAATGCTGACTTCCAGCGGGATCGCTGTTCACGCGACCTCCCGTTCAACGTCCTCTACCGCATGACGAAGGCATTTCGGACCCTGCAATGCTATGTGATTCCGATTCGTCTTTGTGGCCCCTACACCTCCTGCAAGTTTGTCGCACTGGTAGTGAATCACCCTGTATAAGTAAAATAAAATGCTACTCAAGCATTTACAAACAAAATTTGTTTTTCTCATTTTATGATAATTTGTGATTTCTATGGCTCTTTTAGCTGAACTACTATTTTAAATCTCCTGCTGTTAATATTTGCTCAGATCATGTCAGTGGAATTATTCCTGTAGGATATACCTCCTTTTCAATCTTACAAGAATAACTTTTTTCCTTATCTAACAGTTTTCTATAAAAATTGCTAAGTTGTTCACAACTGATCAATTAATTTTTTAATGGTGCATCAGTAGCCTATGCCATAATACGCTGAGTCAAATAAAAACAGTACTAAATATGTTTTGGTAAACTATAAACAGGCTACCTTGTCAAGAAGAGGAAACTAAGCTGTTCAGAATAAAAATATACCATCTCACAGTTAGCTTATATCCAAATCTCCTGCTTCATTTTCTGTCAATGCTATAGATGGCATCAATTATATACAAATTTATAAATAAATCAAACTCAATTTTGAAAAGTCTTAAGAGTGAGAATCATCTGGTCTCTTCAAAAATTACTGGCTACAATAATTTGCAATTATTTCAAAAGCAAAAGCAACCAGTAAGTTTCTATCTTCTTATTATTGCACTATGTTCAGCTACCTGTAAAAATTGAAACCCAGCACTGGCTGGAGTCAATTAATTTCACAAATTTTCAGAATTTATTTATCTGTAGGTTTTTACCAGTTATATATGCTGTAGAAACTTATTCCTTATTATCAAAAAACATTTCAAAATCTTTTAAAAATCTCTCTTAAATTTTAAACGTTACATCACATAGTGAGGAGGGAAAGAAAGTGGATGAGTTGTATTAAATGTATAAATAAAGTACTTTAAGCATGAAGACTTCACATAGTATTAATTTAATAAAGTCTAAATCAGAAATAACATGCCAAAAATAAGCTAAAACAAAAATATAAAAATTTTTACATCACAGAAAAACATTTTTCCATAGCGTTGGGGATAACTAAGTAAAATATTAATATGTGGTCTTTATTGTTATTATAAAAAAGATAATGGTACTGGAAAGTTTCTAATGATAACTTTGTCATTCTATAATTTGTAACAGTGCACAGTACTGTGTAATACATCTGCAGTGTGGTTTTAAACAAGAGATGTGGCTGATAGGGAATAAAACAAATTTGCCTCCAAAAAAAAAACATTGCTTACAGTCTATTTATAGGTGGGGGTATGCAAATTCCAAGCATGACACTTGTAGCGCATGCATGCACCACTGGTTCACTATACTGACCATTCATCACAGAACACACGAAATTTACAGACAATATACTCAGAGCAACATGGCCTTAGTCTCTGATGCTTCTACAACCCTATTAAAACAACACCTGTTCACCTAACACAGGAACTTGATGATTTTAATATGTTAAAATTATTGATTCTTACTGTGAGATTTTGCAGCTGGACACACTCATTAATTGGAATTAAAGTGGAGAAAAATACAGATTAAGGGAATATGGCAGTTTAAATCTAATTCTAGACTGAGGAAATTAACATTGAATCTCACTGATTTCTATTAGAGTAAAGAATAGAACATGATGGTTGATGTTACTGCCAGTACAGTTTTTATTTATCATTCTCAATTATGGCATTTTCTCGATGGAGTTTAAATCAAATTTTTTTTGTCCATAATGTTCATCTCATTAAAAGTTATTTTTATTATAGCATTATATGTTCATTCGAATATAGTGTATTTCAAAAAGACACATTTTGGTATTTGGAATTAATATTTTGTCTGCCTTTTTAGAGAGTACTCATCATCCGATTAGATATCATGATGCAGTAACAAGGAACTGGATGCAAAAAATAATTTTGATCTCATATTTCTCTTTCTTGGTGATTCCCTTCTACTTCTCTCTCTCTCTTAGGGTAACGGGATTTTTTTTTTTTTTTTTTTTGGGGCTGGTGCAGCATAAGCCTCAGGCACCATATAGCTAATAATAATAATAATAAATATACTTGGATTTCAAGATGCGGTTGCACATGACAGACTACAAATTGGAGCAGTGTGACATTAAGGGCAAGTTAATGCTATGGATAAAGGGATGGTTTGGTTGGTGAAGAAAGAGTGGTTACTAATGGACACTATAGCCCCAAATGATGGGCCTTTAGGCATTCCTCCAGTCAATAATGGGACTCAAACCCAGACTTCACCAAATGAGTGCCATGGGGCAAAGCCGTGTCACCGGAGGCCCATGTCACATTGAAGTCCAGCAATATTGTCAATCAACAAGTTGCCTAACACATATGTTAGGCATCCTATTGATTGACTTTACCATGAGAATCCATAATACAATTTTTTGATGAACTAAAAATACTCCAAACTTCAGTAGGAATTTTAAAATATCCATGGCACAAGGAATATAAATTCTAAATCTGCATAACAAAATTAATAAGAATGAGGTGAAACAGCTAAATTTGCACAAAAGCTTCTCCAAATAATAATGAAAATTTTCCCAATGAAATCTTTTTGCCTTATGGGGCAATTTAAAATCAATGGACATGTAAACCAACATAACTGTGTTTACTGGGTCACTGAGAACCAAAATTTCCAAATGAAATGGAATTAAACTCTCCAGGTAAGGTTCGGCCAGAATTTTCTCTAGCGGGGATTTTTGGATCACCCCCCCCCCACACACACACCCTCAAATTTTATATATTTATATATGTAGCAGCAATTTGTCAATATCACAAAGCCTATCGACACTGGTCAAAGAACTATCAGATTACCCTTAAACCACTCTCATTCTTCACTAGCTTCAGTTGGTACCAACCACATTATGTTATTCTAGGATTAGTTGCCACCCATAATGCAGTTATCTTTCTTTTATCAACATTAAACCACAATATTAACTTCACAGCCCACCTACCTAATTTCTCTAGGTTTTGTTCCAGTGATTACAGCAAATATGCATCATCAGCTAACTTAGACATTAAAATTGATACATCTTCATCAATATCATTAATAAATATTGAAACAACAAAGTGTCCAGGACTGAACTTTGAGTGACTTCGCTAATAACATTAGTCCAAGAACTGAAGTGCCCATTTATAACCACGTTTTGCCTTGAATGGCAAGTTTTGCTAGTTGAGCATCCCTTTATTTATAGCAGTAACTTGCCCCAATTGCCACATTGCTCTAACTTGTATAACAGTCTTTCAGGTGGAATGGTATCAAAATATTTTCTGAAATCTAAGTATAAGATGTCAAAAATTTTTTTCAACCAATTCATTTATGACTGCATCATAGTAACTAATCAGACTGTCAGAATAAGATGAACAAACGCTGACAACTAGCTGGTCAATGTGGTTCATCCCTTTCCTAAATTTCTTCAATTTCTTTCCTCAAGAAATATACACTGTGATTGCCATATTAGCATTAGCAGATGGTATATGATGCAAGAAAGCAAGCTTATAACAGCATCAACAAAAAAAAAAAAAAAAAACACTAGCAATTTCACCCATCCCCATCCATTCGCTCCAAAATTTTGTCCACTTCCTCCTTGAATTTATTTAAGCTATCAACTTCCACAACGACAGATGGAAGTTTGCAATCTGAGTAAGAGGAAGAATCCCATCAGCATTGAGCCAGCTCAAACAATTCAAGACCTTACACACCTCAATCAGATCACTTCGCAGGTGCCTAGTCTCCAGATGATACAATTTTTAGAACTTAAGCCTTTCTTGGTAAGAGCACCTCTTTGTTCCCCTCACCAATCTTGTTAACCCTTCTCTGTACTCGTTCTAGCAACTCCACATTCTTCCTAAAATGAAGCCTCCAGACCTGTATGCAGTACTCAAGGTACTGCATATAGGTCTGGAGTACTGACCACTGCCTTATACAAGGGGATAACCAACTCTTTATCCCTGCTGGCAAAATTCATGTATATCATTGACAAGCCCACATGATCTGCTCTGGCAGCCTGTCTGCACTGCTCAGAAAACTTCATATCTGATTGCACAATTACCCCCCAGGTCTTTTTCATTCTCCACTACCCTGAGTATAGTACCACACAGTTGATACATTTCTCTGGGGTTACTGCTACCCATATGCAGTACTTTGCATTTGTCAATGTTAAACTTCAGTTGGCACTTCTCAGCCCATCTGCCCAACTTTTCTAGATCCTGAACCCTGCCAACTTTTGTATCATCTGCAAATTTCGACATTAAGCCTGACATACCTTCATCAATATCATTGATAAATATATAAAATAATAATGGGCCCAATACTGAACCCTGGGGGACTCCACTAATAACATTAATCCATGAAAAGCAGTGTCCATTGATTACCACATTGTCTTCTCCCATTCAACCATCCTTTTATTCACTGTAGCAACTTGCCCTTAAGGCTATACTGCTCCAATAATTACGCCATATAACTGCATTCCAGTCAAGATTATCCTGCATTACTTCTATGACCATTGACCACATTATTTTCTCTGAACAGAAGTTAGGCTCAGAGGTCTGCAATTATCCAAGAATGGTCTCGTAATTATGACTACAGGTTTGTGTACCTCTTTTGCTGCTGCTTCTAATACAATGTATTGATTCTATCCTATCAGCAATAGGTGCTGTTATTTAATTTTAATTTCAATAATTATGCATTCATATCCAGTGGGTCAATGTGGTTCATCCTTCTAGTATTAACATAAGAAAAAGAACTCTGCTATTTTCTTTACATTCTCATAATCTGCCTTAGCTTACCTAACTCCTTTAGTAAGATGGTTGCAGACTAGCTTATACTTAGAGGAGGCTTCAGTGCCCCCTAATAATTTATAAGATGATCCTATGCTTCTTTCTTCTCTGCTACTAGTTTCACCAATTGCTTCAATTCTAAACATTACCTACAGCTTAAAAACTATCTCTTAGATTATATAAGAAGCTTAATAGCTGCTACAAACACTTTCCATTTAGAAAATACATTTCTTTACAACATCGCTTGGTTCCACTGAAGAGATTTTTAAAAATGGTCTACTGCTATCACCGTTTCAAAAACAGAAATCTCTTCCCACTTACTCTTGGCAGTAGTTATATCTTTAAAAAAATCCCACAATAGTTAGCACTGCTGCCTACCTTTATATCACTGAAGGCTCTGCTAAATATAAACTAGTCAGAAATCAAGTCACTAAAGGGGTCATGCAAGTTAAGGCAGATTACGAGGATTCTTTGACTAAGAAGATTCTTAATGCATAAAGTGCTGCTCATAGTGCATCGTTGTGGGATTTATTTAAAAAATATACCTAGTGTCAAGGGTAAAGGGAAGGGATTTTGTTTTTGAAAAGGTGACTGCACTGGACAGTTTTTAAATTCTTTTTAGTGTGACCAAGTGATGGTGCTAACAACTGCAAATTCTAATTTGCAGTTAGCACCATCACTTGGTGCTAACAACTGCAAACTGATCATACATACTAGATTTAGTTTTAAATCTAACATGATGTCGGGTAAACTGATGAAACTAGTAGCATGCGATCATATCAGGTAAACTGATGAAACTAGTAGCATGCGATCATGTCAGGTAAACTGATGAAACTAGTAGCATGCGATCATGTCAGGAAAAACTGATGAAACTAGTAGCATGCAATCATGTCAGGTAAACTGATGAAACTAGTAGCATGCGATCATGTCAGGTAAACTGATGAAAAGATGCATGCAATCATCTTATAAATTATCAAGGGACATTGAGAGGCCTCTGTTAAATATAAACTATTCCACAATCAAGTCACTAAAGGGTTAGGCAAGCTAAACAAATTATGAGCCAATCCCTTGATTAGGAAGATTCCCTAATCTTCCTACACCAACATGTCAGAGTACTGCCTCTCTGACATGTTGGTGTAGAAAACAGTTATACAACAAATCTAGCATTTTCAAAATGTTCCTGATCAGCTATCATGACATAGTCACAGGGGAACTAGATGCAAAAAAAAAAAATAATAATAATAAATAAACATCCTATACTTAGATTTCTGTAAAGTTTTTGAAACTGTTTCATGTGGAAGACTGTTTTACATATTGGAGTGACAGAGCAGGTTACTCCTAGGGACAAAGGATTGCTTGAGTGGCAGAAAATAGAGTAGATAACAATGAGGAGGAATGTTATTAGTGGAGTTCCCCGCGACTCAAACCTGGATCCCTTGTTGTTTTCAATATTTATAGACGAAAGCATATGAAGTTTAATGGTGAGGTCTTGGAGGCCACCTTAGCCGAGTGATCAGGCACAAGGGTGCATACGTACAAGTGCCTTGTATGACCGGGGTTCAAGTCCATGACTGCTAAATACAATGCTGTTTCTTGTATTCTCTCCATCTTGTGAACTCCTCTGACCGTGTGGTCATCCCAGAGTATAAACAGAAAATTTATTTATATATTTTATTCTGTGATACGAAGATTAGAAAGATGGTTAATGGCCACAATAAAACCTAGAAAAATTAGGCAGATGAGCTGAGAAGTGGCAGTTGTGGTGTAACATTGATAAATGAAAGCTACTGCGCTGGAGTAGCAGTAATCCCAGAATAATGCTGGTGTGCAACTACCACAGCAGAAATAAAGAGCTTGCAACTTGCTTTGTTCACTCATAAGCATTCCAAAATGGGCTTTGTAAGCACTGCAAAACCTGATGCCACCAACAATGTTATGCTTCGCCTACTTTGGATCTCTAAAATATCAAAAACATAACAAGTCTAAGATAACTTGCACCTTTGTTTGGTAGTCGTAGCAAAACTTTAAAAACATAAAATAAATAAATAAAAGTGAGTGAGTCAGCTATTATATGAATACAAGCTCTCATATCACTGTTGTTGTTGTTGTTCTTGTTCTTGTTCTTGTTGGACTTATTGGTGCATCAGCAACTTAGGCTATAATGCACTAATTACTGTCTAATATTTTTTTTGTTTCCCTTAACAAGTGATATGGTTCATATATTGTGATATTTATTTATTAATTATAAAAAGAGAAAAATGTCATCCATGTCTTGCAATCTCCTAGAACACAGTGTAATGATAACTGGTTGCAATTATGAAAATGAGAGAAGAAAGCAGTTTTCTGTTGTTTCAGATATAGTGGGCATTCTATTATATGTTTTACTGTTAATGAGCATAAGCAGTTACTGCATTGTGGAGGATTATTATTTGTTAGTAGGTGGCAGTGAGTTAGGAATATATGACCACTGCGTAATCTGGCTAGTATGGTTTCTACCTTTCTATTTCGTCTCAGGCTGGATTGTGACTGTTTGGGTTCTCTCTTGATATCAAAAATTTTATTATTTGTTTGATCTTTCCATATGCGTGTCCACTGGTCTATATACATCTGTTTGATAATGAATTTATGATCAATACAAGCACAGAAATTATGTGGAATCACTTTTGTGGCACATTTAGCAGGTAAATCTGACTGCTCATTTCCTGGGATTCCAACGTTTCCAGGGATCATATCACAGTATTGGTGTGCATTTATGTAATACCAATATAAATGTCATAAAAACATAACCTTCAAATGGGTTCTAAAATATTCACACTAGAGAAAAACTGATAAAACCACTGGATTCAGCAGGCAAAATACAGAAACAGTTAAATAAAAATATAAACAAATGTTTCCTGTTATGTAGTGTTATCATTAATTTCAACTCAGGCAATAAAGAAATTTTATATATATATATATATATATATATATATATTATATGTAGCCCCTTAAAGGTAATATTTAAAAAGTTACATAGGATAAAAAGGTATTCGGTTGATGAAATGGTTTCAGTAAATGAAAGATTAATGAGTCACGTATGACAGATGCACCTAAAAGCGCAAAGCAGCATTAAAGAATACAAGAGTATATAAAAGTTTGTATTAATATATTGAATAAAGTGTGCATAAATGGATGTGAAAGTTACACACAAAATGCCAGTAACTAGAAGAGTGAGGATAGTTGAAAAAGAAGTGTACTAGATATGTGAAAGGTGAAAGAATGTTAATATCCTAAAAGTTATGATGAATTAAGAAAATTATGGGCTAAATTACTAATCCAATTGGAAAACTGTAAAGAAAAATTAGTACAGAAAAATACCAATAAACAAAAATAAAAATGCAGCTCACATCAGATCAGGCACTTTTGCCTTACCTATATTCGATCATTAACAAAATATGTTCCACCCTCCCGTATCTGATGACAGCTATACCACTTTCTATTTTTATTTTTGTTTTATTGGTATTTTGCTGTACTAATTTTTCTTTACAGTTCTCCAACTTTCTATTGGCTTAGTAATTTAGCCAATAATTTTCTTAATCCATCATAAGTTAATATATATATTAGCTTATCATTTAATAAGTTAATATATAAAGTTGGTTTCGTTTAAATGAAAACTAATCATACATACTAGAATTAACACAGTACTAATGATTTCAATAAATATTTAATTTGAAACAATAAACAATAAAAGGTGTGCATCAAGAAAAACCCTAATTCAATTAATACTTCTTAAATACATTTAAGAAATGTAATTTAATTACCTTTTTAACATTAAATACTAATTCATACTGAATTCAAAAAATAGCAAGGGCTTAATTTTTCAGTATTCACCTTGATCGATCTGCAATTGTTATGGTTTGAATGGCAAGAGAAGAGTAGCTTTAAGGTGATTGGTTCTTAAATTAAGGGGTGGGTAAATGGTAATTATGATGGAAACAGGATTAAATTTAGTCCAATAAAACAGTATTTTAAGACATACTATAACTTCTAAGTATACTAATTTATATTAATGCAGAAATTAAGTGGTGACAATTTCACCATAACTTTCTTTCACAAAAAAAAAAAAACAAAAAAAAAAACACCAAAATTTATATTTTAGATATTTTTGCACTGAAATAACATAATTACATATAATTATTAAATATGTTCTTAAAAATATACCTCCATCTGTAGTAACTTGATGGGGATCAGGAATGTCCATGCCATTTTCAACATTCAGTGCCCTCTGAAGTATGTTAAGTGTGCGTTTTCGTTCATCATTTGGAAGAAAATACCTGTTTCTGTCAACTCGCTTTAACCTTAAGTTGGTCAATACACACTCAAAATCTATATTAAAAATAAATAAAAATAAAAAAATACTGTTAACATAAACTGCACTAAAATGAAATGATATGGTCATACCCCTGTGAAATTGTCAATTACTAAGATTGCAGGAATATAACTACAACTCATAATAAAAAAAATTAATAATATATATATATATATATATTTTTTTTTTTTTTTTTTTTTTTTGAATACTCTCACTGCATTCTCCCATGGCTTCCAAAAATTTGCAGCTAAGCCTGCACCACAACTGAAGAATAATAGTAAGACGAGGAGCCCAGAGAGTGCAGTACACAAAGAAAGAGATTCTTGCACTGCTTCTATTAGAATGAGCAGAAGCCTGAAAAACAAGATGCATGGTATTTCAGAGACTGCTGGGAGCCATTGCGGTACAAGCAAACACATGGGTTGTGTTAGGTTAGCTAAGAATAGAAACAGGTGCAGGTATACTTGCGTGTACACCAATGCTAGGAGTTTAGTAAATAAATTTGATGAATTTGAGGTATTGCTCAAAACATCGAAGGCAGATATTGTTGGGATATCAGAGACGTGGTGTCACACAGATATAAGGTATGCAGAACTGCAATTTGGGGAGTACAACGTCTACAGAAAGGATAGACAGGATAGGAAGGGAGGAGGGGTTATGCTATTAGTTAAGAAACACATAAAAACCAAGGAAGTGAAGCCAGTCGACATCGCTGGACAGTGCAGTGTGGAGTCAGTTTGGTGTGACATAAACATTGGGAGATCAAAATTGAGAGTAGGAGTGTGCTATAGGCCTAATGACTCTGATGAGTATAATAAGGAACTGTACAGGGAAATAGAGTGGGCCAGTAAATCAGAGTGTCTTATAATGGGAGATTTTAATTTCCCAGATATTGACTGGAATTTGGGGGCTGGTTACTCACACACTAGCAGGGCTTTTGTGGATTTATTGGGTGATTGTTTTCTACATCAGCATGTTCAGGACGCAACTAGAGGGAATAATATACCTGATTTGATTATCAGTAGTGATTCTTCATGCATTAAGAATCTGCAGTAAAGGAACCACTAGGTGGCAGTGATCACAGTGTGTTGAAGTGGGATTTACTCAAAGAGGTAACTACCATCAGAGGTAAAGGGAAGGGTTATTGCTTTCGTAAAGGCAATTATGATGGTCTGAGACAGTATTTAAATTCTAAACAGTGGGACCAACTGATGATGTTACCAACAGCAAATTCAAAATGGGAAGAACTTATCTTCAAAGAGCTTATCTTGGAAGCTACTAGGCTTTACATACCAACTAAGAAATATTGTTCAAGGTTTAAGCCTAAATGGATGTGAGATGAACTTTTTTTTTTTTTTATTATTATTATTATTAGCCATATGGTACAAGGAAGCCTGAGGCTTATGCTGCACCAGCCAAAAAAAAAAAAAAAATTCCCGAGTTACCCCTGTGTGTGTGTGTGTGTGTGTGTGTGTGTGTGTGTGTGTGTGTGTGTGTGTGTGTGTGTGTGTGTGTGTGTGTGTGTGTGTGTGTGTGTGTGTGAGAGAGAGAGAGAGAGAGAGAGAGAGGGCATCACCAAGAAAGAGAAGAATGATGACATCCAGCTCAGGACCCTGGGTTTGCCAAGCCCATACTCACCAGATGTGAGTCCCCTAATGAGACACATGGCAGAGAAGAAAAAATGCATGGGATAAATATAAATTAACACGTGACACAGAAGCCTATGATAGATATAAGCTAGTCTGTAACAAGTCACAAAGGAGGTTAGGCAGGCAAAGGCAGATTATGAGAAATCTTTGGCAAAGGATGCAAAGAAAAACAGCAAAGAGTTCTTTACTTATGTAAACTCTGGAAGGAAGGGGATGGATCAGATTGGTCCACTTGATATCGATGGTTCAACTGTTGATGATCCTGCTCAGGTAGCTAACAAAATAAATGAATATTTTGCATCGACATTCACACATGAGGAGTTGTTCAGCGAGGGGGAATGCCAGAGGTCTATTCAACTCTGGCAGTAAGCTAGATAATCTTTTAATAACTGAGAGTAAAGTGGAGGAGAAATTGTTGAAGATAAACACAAGAAAGGCGCCTGGGGAGGATGGGATCTATCCAGTTATATTAAAGGAGGCAGCAAAGGAAGTAAGCAAACCCTTAGCCATAATTATGAGAGCTTCCTTGGACTCAGGGGAGGTACCCATAGACTGGAAATGTGCAAATGTGACCCCAATTCACAAAGGAGGATCAAAGGCTGACACAAGTAATTATAGACCTGTGAGCTTAACTTCTGTTCCAGGAAAATTAATGGAGGCACTGGTTAAAGAAGCACTGCAGGATCATTTAGACAAGACTTCAATTCAATTATAGCTCAGACACAGCATGGTTTTGTTAAGGGGAAGTCTTGCCTGACCAACTTGATTGGATACTATGATGCAGTCACAAAAGAACTGGATGCAGGGAATAACTTTGATATTATATACTTGGATCTTAGAAAGGCTTTTGATACTGTTGCACATGGAAGACTGCTACACAAATTGGAGCAGTGTGACACTGGAGGCAAATTGCTGCTATGGATAAAGGGGTGGTTGAGGGGGAGAAGACAGAGAGTGGTAATCAATGGACACTGCTCATCGTGGACTGATGTTATTAGTGGAGTCCCTCAGGGCTCAGTGTTGGGTCCATTATTGTTTTCTGTATTTATAAATGATATTGATGATGGTATATCGGGCTTAATGTCCAAGTTTGCAGACGATACAAAGGTTGGCAGGGTTGTCAAGGACACTACTGACACTATGCTGCTGCAACAGGATCTGGAAAGGTTGAGCAGATGGGCTGAGAGGTGGCAAATGAAGTTTAACATTGACAAATGTAAAGTACTACTCATGGGAAACAGCAACCCCAGAGCAACATATCAACTCTGTGGTACTACACTGACAGTGGTAGAGAATGAAAGGGACTTGGGAGTAGTTGTGCAGGCAGATATGAAGTTCTCTGAGCAGTGCAGACGGGCTGCAAGAGTAGCTCATGGAGTATTGTCAATGATATACAGGAATTTTTCCAGCAGGGATAAGGAGGTGATTATTCCATTGTATAAGGCGATGGTCAGGCCACACCTAGAGTACTGTATACAGGTCTGGAGGCCTCATTTCAAGAAGGATGTAGAGCTGCTGGAACGAGTACAGAGAAGGGCAACAAGATTAGTGAATGGAACAAATGGGTGCTCTTACGAAGAAAGGCTTAAGTTTTGCAAATTACAGTGTCTGGAGACTAGGCACCAGCGAGGTGATCTGATAGAGGTGTATAAAGCCTTGAATGGTTTAAGCATTCTCAATGCTGATGGGATTCTTTCTCTAGCTCAGAAAAATCACCTGAGAGGGCATAAATTCAAATTGAGGAAAGACAGATGTAGGATAGACGTGCGGAAATTTGCCTTTAGCCAGCGGGTGGTTGGTTGGTGGAACAGACTTCCATCCCTTGTGGTGGAGGTTGATAGCCTAAATAAGTTTAAGGCTCAGCTGGACAGGTATTTTGAACGAACAGAGGGGTGAAGTGGAAGTGGGTTTTTTTTTTTTTTTTTTGGCTGATGCTGCATAAGCTTGCTTTCTTGCATCAAATGCCTCTACTAATGCTAATGCTAATGAAACAGTCAAACAAATGAAATGAAAGCCAGAGGAATGAATGAGTGTGCGAGAGAAAGAACAAACTATAAATGTTACCGTTAACTACACATTAACAATAGGTTTAATCTTTTAATCATTAATATTCTTACTTATTTAGCTTAATTATTATGCATTAGTATTTAAATTTACATTACACACCAATGCACCAACCCTCATGTGGTTGAAAAAAGACAAATGAGTGAATGAAAAAAATTAAATAAATAAATAAATAAAAAATAATAATAAAAAAAAAAAAATATATATATATATATATACATATAGACAAATAGATTAGATAAGTGTACGAATAGGGGTGCTGACTTGTCAGGTGTAGTTACAATGGAAAAAATAAAAGCACATTACATAAAATTAAATGAAAACATAAGGAACTTCTTTTTTTCAGGCACTTTTTAATTTTTTCCATTGTAACTATATGAGAGCTTGAAGAATAGGGTAGATGCCCTCGAAGGATTCATATTGAGGGGCCCATCAAGGTCTCAGCTGCCCACATCAACTCCAGAGCTTGCAATTGAACATCAGGCAAAACAGTGGCAATCCACAAGGCAGAATGTACTGGTCCCACAGGAACTAGTTGTTGTTGGTGACTATTGTCAGGGAAACAGGGAATATATTGAGCAAAAGGGATAGGCGGAACAGGACCAATGGATGTCTGCCAGGGGCAAAAGTTGATGATATCTGCTCTACAAAAGTTGTAGAGCAGATATCATCTTTTCAAGGACAAAAATGACATTGAGAGTAGGAGATCTATGGACTTCTTTAGCAAATACAGGTCAATGTTGAAAAAAAAGCGGTTAGTTAGGGTTGAAATCGAAAGTGTCTGCAATTCTGCCCACACACAATAGGAGGGAGTATATGATGAGAGCCTTGTCAATCAATTCGGTCCTGGAGAGAATGTACAAGGCTCATGGGATAGAATTTTTCTCAGCCTGGTCTCGGATTGTTAACAGGAGAGACTGCTTCTACAGGGATCGGATACACTTAAACAGAAAGGGTGCAAGAATAGGCAGTGTAATGTGGGTCGGAAAACTGCTCGCTTCAGGGAATACGCGGATGAATTAGTTAACAGTAGCAGCAGGCAGAGGCGAAAGTGATTCTTCCACTACTTCTAGTGTAATAAGCAGCAGCAGCCTAGACAGCCAGTTGCTAAGAATTTCAACAGCTAATGGGAGTCATCATGGAACAAATAAATAAGTTATTATTAACTATTAGGCTTTTCATACCAACTAAGAAATTTTGTTCAAGGTTTAGGCCTAAATGGATGACAGATGAACTAATGAGATACATATAAATTAACATTTGACAGTGAAGCTTATGGTACATATATAAGCTGATCTGTAATCAAGTAACAAAGGAAATTAGACAGGCCAAGGCAGATTACAAGAAATTTTAGGCAAAGGATGTACAGAAAAAAGCAAAGAGTTCTTTACTTATGTAAACACTAGAAGAAAGGGGATGAATCAGATTGGTCCACTTGATATAGATGGTACAACTGTTGATGATTCTGCTCAGGTAGCAAACAAACAGAATGCATATTTTTCATCTATATTTACACATGAGGAGTTATTCAGGGAGTCGAATGCCAGAGGTGTATTAGACTCTGGCAGTGAGCAAAATGATTTTGTAATAACTAAAAGCAAAGTGGAGGAGAAATCTTTGAAGATAAACATAAGACACCTCTGGTGGATGCGATCTATCCAGTTAGATTAAAGGAGGCAGGAAATTAAGAAAGCACAACTTTAGCCATAATTATGAGTGCTACCTTGGACTCAGGGGAGGTACCCATCAACTGGAGATGTGCTAATGTGACCCCAATTCATAAATGAGGATCAAAGGGTGACAAGTAATTACAGACCTGTTAGTTTAACTTCTGTTCCAGGGAAAGTGTGATGCCTCCATAGCCAGGTGGGCAGGAGCAGCAGTGCACAGCACACACTTCTTCATTAGACCGGGTTCGAGCCTGTGACCACCAAATACAGAGGATGCGGAAAGGTCAGGGAATAACCACCACATATCCCCGGAGCAATATGGCCTTAATTGCTAATGCTCTAAAAACCAAATAACAACAACAACAACCAGGAAAAGTAACTGAGGCACTGGTTAAAGAAACACTGCAGGATCAACTACACAAGACTTCAGTTATAGTTCAGACACAGCATGGGCTTGTTAAGGGGAAGTCTTTTTTGACCAATTTGATTGGATACTATAATGGGGTGAAAAGGAACGGGATGCAGGGAATAACTTTGATATTATATACTTGGATCTTAGAAAGGCTTTTGATACTGTTGCACATGGAAGACTACTGCACAAATTGGAACAATGTGGCATTGCAGGCAAATTTCTGCCAGGGGGTAAAGGAATGGTTGAGCGGGAGAAGACAGCAAGTGGTAATCAATGGACACTGCTCTTTGTGAACTAATGTTATTAGTGGAGTTCTCCAGGGTTCAGTGTTGGGCAATTATTGTTTTCTGTATTTATTAATGATACTGATGATGGTATATCAGGCTTAAGGTCTAAGTTTGCAGATGATACGAAGATTGTGGCAGGGTAGTTAATGACACTAATGACGGAGGGCTACTGCAACAGGATCGAGAAAAGTTGAGCTGATGGGCTGAGAGGTGGCAACTGAGAGGCAGTAACCTCCGAGTAACGTATTAACTTGGTGGTAGAGAATTAAAATGATCTGGGGGTAATTGTGCAGTCAGATATGAAGTTTTCTGAGCAGGGCACGTGGTCTGCAATAGTAGCACAATTGTGTCCTTGTCAACGAAAACAAGTTGGTTGCGGCAGTGTCATGCTTAGAGTGATGTTCTGCTGGGATACCCTGGTCTATGATATAAAGGAATTTTTCTAGCAGGGAAAAGAAGCTGATTAGCCCCATGTATAAGGCAATGGTAAGGCCACACCTTGAGTACAAGAACTCCCCGACTTACGTAAGGGCGGGGGGTTGCACCTGTGCCTAATGGTGCATAAGTTACTCCGGCTATAGTGCGCCTGTCCATAGAGAGGTGTTAGGAAATAACTCAGAATTGAAGGCATTTCAATTTCATTTTAGAAAAACTATTCAGAATCGATGGTATATTCCAACTTTTTTCAGAAAGCTGAAAACTTCATTAATATTTGCCTGATCGACAATAATATGCTCTAGTGATCCCGGTTGTTGAAGATTTGTTTAAAAAAGGACTGATATTCTGTCCTGTTGATTCCGTGGACAGTCAATAAGAATATGTTTGGCTGTTAGTTGTGCTCAGCTGTCGACATTGAGGAGGAGCATCACCTGTGAGTAGATGGATATGGGTCAGATGAGTATGCCCTATTCTTGCCCATGCAAGTACCACTTCTTCCCTTATCGCTGTCCGAATGCTAGAGTTCCAAAATTTTGGTTCCTGTTTCAAATGAAAAAATTTATTATTAGTCTGCAAGGGCCATAGTTCTTTCCACTGTGCAAGGCATGCTCCTGCTATGATGACATTATAGTCCAAGACTGGAATATAGACAGAGGTCAAATCTAAAGTTCACGGATTTTTTTGCAGATATATCTGCCAGTTCATTCCCCTTTATCCCTGAATGTGCTGGAATCCAACGAGTTCACTAATTGTTGACAATGTTAAATTTTTAAGAGCAACCTCCTGATTTGGTTTAAATCAGGGTGATTAGTATAAGAGGGATTTTCCATTGCTCTAAATAAGCTGAGAGAGTGTGTGTTAATTAAATATTTTGGAGATCGGTAAGGATTCAAAATTTCTAGAGCTAATTTTATTCCATGTAGTTCTGCAGAGAAGTTTCTATACTCAGGTGGAAGGGAAGCTGAAATTATAGCAGAGGGAACACTGCTGCTGCTCCAACAGCTGATTTGAGATTTGGACCCATCAGTATATATTGGCAGGAAATCAACATAGCTCTGAATATGACTTGCTTACAGTTGTTGGTTGAGAGTCGGAAGAAGATTCTTACCCCATTGAAGGAAATAAGTATCAAAGTTCAGCTGAGAAAGGGGAGTCCAAGGTGGACAAAAGTAATTCATTACCTGTTGACTATTGTGAAGAGGAACTTTCCAACTCTGTGATATTTCAAAAAGCCGTAGCCTGCTGGCCTTATTTTATTAGGTTTTTCTGTAGTGATTAAGAAGTTTAGAATTGAAGAGGGATCAGTGAATAGGATGCAAACAGCAACTTTATATTTTTGGCTATATACTTCAGTAGTAACATTTTTCTGCACAGGTGCAAAAGGGAGATTCATGAGCTTCAAAATATAGCCTGTGAGTTGGAGATGTCCTGAAGGCCCAGAGTGAAATCCGTAATGCACTTTGTTGTATAGAATCCAGGCAGCGTAGTACACTCTTTCAGGCACGTAGACAAGAGCACCAAAATTCTAATGGAATCTAATCAATGATCTATATAATCGAAGCAACGAGATACAATCTGCTCCCTAAGACATGGCTGATAAAGCTCTTAGTATGTTCAGCTTTTTGAGACAGGTATTATGTACAAATTTAATACGTTCAAGGAAGTTTAAATTATCGTCAAAGGTTAATCCCACGAATCTGTCGTTGGCAATCGAAATGGAAAAGTCTGATATGTGAAGTTCAGGATCTGTATGTAATTTGCGTTGATTGCAAAAGTGTGTGTGTAGTCACACTTTTCTGTTGGGAAAGAGGATAGACATTGAGCACTGCCCACTTTTGTATTTTATTTATTGATATCTGCAATTTTTTTTTTTTTTTTTATGTAAACCCCAAATACGAGAGATATTAGAACCTATAGTACTTAGAACCATGCTTGGGTTGGATGTTGAGAAGATAAAAGAAGATATTTGTTAACATTGGACTTGAACTTCTGTAGACTGTAATTTTCAGGAAATACATATGAAGGAAGGTTGTTCCAGAAAACGGCAGTTGAATGAATAAACGAGGAAGAAGAAAAGTTGGTTTTGTGAGTTTGAAGTTGGACAGTTAATGGATGTTGGCTGGTGGCGGCATGTGTTCGAACTGATTTGAAAGAGAGACGGAAATTATAGAAGCCAATTCAGAAGAACAGTGCCCATGGAAGTATATGTAGAAGAGGCATGCAGCAGAAACAGTACGTCTATGAGACAGCGAGTGGAGAGACTCTGTTAGAGATGAATCATTAATTAACCTAACTGCCCTCTTCTGAATGGAATCAAGAAACCTGAGAGCAGTTTTGGGGGCACCACCCCAGATGTGGGAACAATATTCCATCGCAGGGTGGATTTGCGATTTATAATTTAGGATCTGCGATTTGGAAGAATTTGCTTTTCTTCCAAACAGCTACTGAGTGAGCAGCTGTTTGGAAGAAAAGTAACAAAGAGAGCGAAAGAGAAAACCAAATTTTTTAGATGCAGAGGAAGCAATATTTGTAATGTGCTTGTGCCAAGAGAGACTAGAAGTCAGGGTAATCCACAAAACAGATATTGCCTAGAAATCGGAGTGTCACTAAAGATAAGCATAGGAGCAGAAGAATCCTTTTTGCGAGATATAAGACAAGATTGGGTTTTAGAAGGGTTGAAATCAACTAAGTTGTCTTTGCCCCACTGGAAAATTACCTGATGATCGGCATTTAAGGAATTGGTAGTAGATTTTCGAGAAGTTGAAGCTGATTGAGCAGGGCAAGGTTTCTCAAAATGGAAAGTAGAATGCAATATGGTATCATCGGCAAAACTATGGATAGGATTTCCAGTCATTGGAAGAAGGTCATTAATATACAAGAGGGAAAGAGTGGGGAAAAGAACTGAACCTTGGGTGACACTGGCATTAGTGGAGAAGTTAGAAGACAGAGAGCCATCTACCATCACCCTCGGTGAACGATCAGAGAGAAAACTGGATAACCAATTACTAAAAACAGTTGACAAACCATAAGATGGACGCTTGTTTAGAAGACCTTTATGCCAAACACGATCGAAAGAATTTGAGATGTAAAGAGCAACTACTTAGGTTTCACCGAACCTTTCCACTGAATTAGTCCATAAATGGGTAACATAAGCCAGAAGATCACCAGTGGATCGACACTGACGGAATCCATACTGGCGATCGTTGATCAGATGGAAGGTTTCTAGGTAGTTAAGAGTTGGCGGTTAATTCATTTCTCCATTACTTTAGAAAGAGTAGAAGTAATTGCAATGGGACGATAATTGGATGGGAGGGATTTGTCACCCTTTTTAGGAACTGGCTGGATATGAGCAAATTTCCAAGCAGAAGGAAAAACACCTTTGGAATAAGAAAGTGAAAAAAGGCGGCAAAGTTCAGGAGCACAGGTTTTGAGAACAAGTGGAGAAATACCATTGGGACCTGGAGCTTTCTTAGCATCATGATTCATCAAAATCCTTCTGATATCCTTTTGACGGAAGCCCACAGGGCAAGAAGCAATTTTTCTACTCTTAGCCTGTTCAAACTCTAATTTGGACTGATTAATAACTGCTTTACAATTGTTGTGAGCTTTGGTGTAGGTAGAAAATGAAACTGAAGAATTAGAAAGAAGCCAATTACGATATGCAACATTCATCTCTTGAACAGCCTTAGCACATTTATTGGAAAACCAAGGTTTAGATAAAGGACGATATTTTAAAGTGGAGGGTGGGGTAAAGGATTCCATTCCTGCAAGAATAATTTCACTGGCACGATCTGAGCAAACATTGACATCAGAAGTTTTGAAACAGTAATCTGACCAAGGAAAAGAAGAAAATAAATCCCCCAGGTCATCCCATTTTGCATTTTTCTAATGCCAAACAACACGAGGTTGGGAATAGCCAGGAGATAAAGGCTCCATTGGAGAAGAGACAATCACCAAGTTGTGATCTGAAGTGCCTAAAGGACTTCTCACTTCGACCGTGTACTTAGAAGGGTTGTTTGTGAGAAAAAGATCAAGCGTATTGACTGTATGATTAGGATTGTGCGGTATTCTTGTAGGTAAATGAACAACGTCTGAAATGTCATTAGTAATTACCAAAGCCTCAGCATCTCGACCAGCCTGGGTCGGTGTGACTAGAAAACAGAAGCCAGCTAGAGTTGTGAACATTAAAAATCACCAAGGAAAATTACTTCACTGTTAGGAAACTTGGATTGGAGAAAGTCAAGTTGCAAAGAGAGGAAGTCAAAGAGCTCCAAGTGATTAGTGGAGCTGGGAGAACGGTAGAGATAACAGATGAATTTGACACAATGAGGTAGAGAGATTTTAAGCCAGAGAAGATCAAAGAGAGGATATTCCAAATTGCCAAGTCTCTGACAGGGAATATCAGAATGGACATATGCACAAGTACTACGTTTGAGGCGAAAGGAATCATACAGTGAATAATTTGGGCATCTGAGATGAGCAGTAGATGAATCAACCGATAATTGAGATTCTGGCAGAAAAAGTACATGTGGTTTGGCAAACTGCAAGTGGAAATGGACATCACTGAGATTAGAATTGAGCCCACGTATATTTTTGAAATGAATTAGGAAGTGCTTGGGAGGTTTAGATCTTTTTGCAGATAAGCTTGCTCTATTAGCTTCACAATTCGTGGTGTATTCGATAGTAAGAAAAAGTGGGGGGGGGGGGGGTGACATGCTTTATGAAGTAATGAAATTTTTGGATATGGCATACACATGGTAAGAATATACCCAGATCCTTGATATAACGTGGCCTCGACAATGCTCCCCGCATACACACTACTCGGACTCCCTCCAGTCACTATCTGGCAGAGTAGACGTAGCAAGATTATACACTAGCTGATCCGGAAGCCTCCTAGAGAGTTACCAATAGGTTCGGTCCGGTGTACTAACTAACGGCTGGCCTGTGAACACCGTTTTAGAGCTGTACCCTCAAAATGTGAGGAATATTGGATCTCGCCACGATGTTGTTCATAACTTCAAAAGTCATCAATCACGCTGCGTAATGGAAGAGATAGCGAAGGGTTGACCGGAACTTAGCTCTAGACTAAACATGGGTTCCACCACTTCAAGCTTCCAATAAGCAAAGTGGTGGTATTGCACCGGTTGATGAGAGTCATCTACCACTTAGTACTGCTTGGTAACAGAGACAGGGCAGCATTCCTCCATGTGGTGTGGGCACCACACCTTGACCCCTGCTTACGTTGGTTCACACCTAGGTGGTCACCCACCATGTACTTCTGCATGGAGGTTATACCCAGGATTACTAACAGTCCCACCATCGTGAAGGTGCAAGCATAGTATTTGGCTGTCACAGACCGCCCGGACTTTGCCGAAATTGGGTCCACTTGACTTGTTGAGTGTCACCCGATTATCAATTCCATCAGCGTTTTAGACTCCCAGGTAGCAAGTACAGCTTGTCTGGCATATCTGAGAGAATGTCTGTGACAACCTCATTGACCAGAATTGACGCTCAATAAATCTCATATTCTGAGAATGGGAAGAAAGGGAGAAATCGTAAGCATAAAGGTAAGCCTCAACAGTATTTGGAAGTTCTTTTGTAATGGAGTCAATTCTAAGGGCAAAAAGGGCTGCACTCAGTACAGACCCTTGCGGAACTCCTTCTTCCTGCAAGAATGTCATAGAAAGGAAGTTAAAATATCGTACTTTATAAGAACAACTCCATAGAAAGTTCTTAATGAATATAATCAAAGAATTTACTCAAAGAGGTAACTACCATTAGGGGTAAAGGGAAGGGTTATTGCTTTCGTAAAGGCGACTACGATGGACTGAGACAGTATTTAAATTCTATACAGTGGGACCAACTGATGATGTTACCAACAGTAAATGCAAAATGGGAAGCATTCAAAGAACTTATCTTGGAAGCTACTAGACTTTACATACCAACTAAGAAATATTGTTCAAGGTTTAGGCCTAAATGGATGTCAGATGAACTGATGAGGCATATGGCAGAGAAGAAACATGCATGGGATACATACAAATTAACACATGACACAGAAGCCTACGATAGATACAAGTTGATCTGTAACCAACTTACAAAGGAGGTTAGGCAGGCAAAGGCAGATTACGAGAAATCTTTGGCAAGGGATGCAAAGAAAAACAGCAAAGAGTTCTTTACTTATGTAAACTCTAGAAGGAAGGGGATGAATCAGATTGGTCCACTTGATATCGATGGGTCAACTGTTGATGATCCTGCTCAGGTAGCTAACAAACTAAATGAATATTTTGCATCGACATTAACACATGAGGAGTTATTCAGCAAGGGGAATGCCAGAGGTGTATTCAACTCTGGCAGTAAGCTAGATAATCTTGCAATAACTGAGAGTAAAGTAGAGGAGAAATTGTTGAAGATAAACACAAGAAAGGCACCTGGGGTGGATGAGATCTATCCAGTTATATTAAAGGAGCCAGCAAAGGAAGTAAGCAAACCCTTAGCCATAATTATGAGAGCTTCCTTGGACTCAGGGGAGGTACCCATAGACTGGAAATGTGCAAATGTGACCCCAATTCACAAAGGAGGATCAAAAGCTGACACAAGCAATTATAGACCTGTGAGTTTAACTTCTGTTCCAGGAAAAGTAATGGAGGCACTAGTTAAAGAAGCACTGCAGGATCATTTAGACAAGACTTCAGTTATAGCTCGGACACAGCATGGTTTTGTTAAGGGGAAGTCTTGCCTGACCAATTTGATTGGATACTATGATGCAGTCACAAAGGAACTGGATACAGGTAATAACTTTGATATTATATACTTGGATCTTAGAAAGGCTTTTGATACTGTTGCACATGGAAGACTGCTGCACAAATTGGAGCAGTGTAACATTGGAGGCAAATTGCTGCTGTGGGTAAAGGGGTGGCTGAGGGGGAGAAGACAGAGAGTGGTAATCAATGGACACTGCTCGTCGTGGACTAATGTTATTAGTGGTGTCCCTCAGGGCTCAGTGTTGGGTCCATTATTGTTTTCTGTATTCATAAATGATACCGATGATGGTATATCAAGCTTAATGTCGAAGTTTGCAGACGATACAAAGGTTGGCAGGGTTGTCAAGGACACTACTGACACTATGCTGCTGCAACAGGATCTGGAAAGGTTGAGCAGATGGGCTGAGAGGTGGCAAATGAAGTTTAACATTGACAAATGTAAAAGTACTACACATGGGAAACAGCAACCCCAGAGCAACGTATCAACTCTGTAGTATTACACTGACAGTGGTAGAGAATGAAAGGGACCTGGGGGTGGTTGTGCAGGCAGATATGAAGTTCTCTGAGCAGTGCAGACGGGCTGCAAGAGTAGCTCATGGTGTATTGTCAATGATATATAGGAATTTTTCTAGCAGGGATAAGGAGGTGATTATTCCCTTGTATAAGGCAATGGTCAGGCCACACCTAGAGTACTGTATACAGGCCTGGAGGCCTCATTTCAAGAAGGATGTAGAGCTGCTGGAACGAGTACAGAGAAGGGCAACAAGATTAGTGAATGGAACAAAGGGGTGCTCTTACGAAGAAAGGCTTAAGATTTGCAAATTACAGTGTCTGGAGACTAGGCACCAGTGAGGTGATCTGATAGAGGTGTATAAAGCATTGAATGGTTTGAGCATGCTCAATGCTGATGGGATTCTTCCTCTCGCTCAGAATAATCACCTGAGAGGGCATAAATTCAAATTGAGGAAAGACAGATGTAGGATAGACGTACAGAAATTTGCCTTTAGCCAGCGAGTGGTTGGTTGGTGGAACAGACTTCCATCCCTTGTCGTGGAAGTTGATAGCGTAAATAAGTTTAAGGCTCAGCTGGACAGGTATTTTGAACGAACAGAGGGGTGAAGTGGGAGTGGTTTTTTTTTTTTTTTTTTTTTTTTTTTTGGCTGATGCTGCATAAGCTTGCTTTCTTGCATCAAATGCCTCTACTAATGCTAATAAGACCAAGGGTATGCAGATCTTTAAGAATGCCATGACGCCAGGTAGTATCTAATGCCTTCTCGATGTCTATTGAGACTATAACAAGGTGTTAATTTTTCACAAAGGCATTGCAAATTGCAGACTCAGCCTTGATCATCAGATCTAAGGCAGACCTGTTTTGGTGAAAGCCATGTTGACTATTACTCATTAGATTTTGGTCTTCAATGATCCAAATGAGTTGTCTGTGGATCATTTTCTCAAAGATTTTACTAAGGGAACTGGAGAGGGAAATTGGCTGGTAACTATAAGGACTGCAAGGATCTTTTCCAGGTTTCAAAAAGGCCAAAACTATGGCGTGGTGCCAAGATGTAGGATAAATGTTTTCCAGAAATATTCGATTGTAAAATAAAAGCAGCAGTTCTAAATGTGTGTCATCAAGGTGCTGTAACATGATGTAATATATTCCATCAGCCCTGCTGCACTGTTGCGTGCTGTTCTAATGGCTTGTAGAAGTTCCAAATACTGAAGAGGTTGGTTATATGATAAGATTAGAGAGGTGCAAAAGTTGATAGGTCACTGTTCAGTGATGTTCTTGATTTTCTGGAATTCTGGGGAATAGCTTGATGCTGCTGAGACTTGGGCAAAGATTTTGCCCAAGACATTTGCTATAACCAGAGGAGCAGAGAGTTCTTGCCCATTCCCGGAAAGGATTGTGGAAGGGATGGTCCGAAACTTTCCAGAAAGCTGTCTAATTTTCTTCTCTATTAATTTGGTGTCTGTGTTTCTATTTACATTGGACGCAAACTGAGTCCAGGAGTCCTTTTTGGCTTGTATTTGAATGAGACGCGCTCTTGCCCTTAGTTTCTTATAGTTAACGAGATTAACTGATGTTGGTGATCATCAAAATAAATTCCACGCTTTATTTTTTTCCCTCTTTGCTTTCATGAATTCTTCATTACACCAGTAGTTAAAATGGTGTCGGGGCATATGATTCATTAATGGAATAGAGTTTTTATCTGCTGATAAAAAGTGGGATGTGATATATTCCGTTACTTCATCAATTGGCTATAATCATATAATTTCCTCATCCAGGGTGATAGCTGATTGAGATTTGACCCAGTTGGCACGAGGGAATTTCCATTTCCTGCAGAGTTCGGCTCATAGTCATTGTACAGTGAGCATATTACAAATAATTGCAAAATGATCGCTGCCCATGGGATCGTTTCTCAATTATTTGACAAACAATCCCATGAGAAATGTTATAGGATTCATAACAGACCATCCCATGACTGGAAACAGTACCGGGGAGCATATTGAGAGATCAATTGCAGAAGTTTGTCCAGTTGGCAATTGTATGTGAGTAGGTTCACCTGTATTAAGAATGGTAAGGTTTTGTTTATCCAGAAAGGTTTCATTCAGTCGGCCATGTGCATCTAATTTAGAAGATCCCCATAGGGGGTGGTGACCACTGAAATACACCAACAAACAGACAGGTGAAGGTAACTGCATTTGAAGATTTTCCAGATCTTGATGAGAGAAGGTATAATTTGGTGGAAGATAAATTGAAACTAGTGTTATCGCAATCTGAGTAATGAAACGTACAGCAACTGCTTCGATTACTGTTTGAAGAAAAATCTGTGTCACTGGGATCTGCGAGTTGATCAGGATGGCCACACCACCATGGGCAGCATTTGATGTATTGCAATCTTTTCGATATATAGAATACTTCTTTATGGAGGTGGAAATTTGGGAAGTTAAATAAATTTCTTGCAAGCAGAAATCCACTGGAGAGTAGCAAAGAATAAGGTCATGGATATCATCAATATTGCTGTGAAGTCCTCTACAATTCCACTGTAAAATATAAGGCATTACTTGACATGAGTACAAGGAGCTGTATCTGACTGCTTTTTCAGTATGGCAGTTTTATGTAATTCAGACTTCTGTTTGTCTTTTTTTGGAAATATAGGCCGACCAATGTCCATTTCTTCCTCCACATATATTTCTAAAATCGGGTCTTCCTGGTTGGATGAGTAATTAGTATCCATGGAGGTGTCTTGGATATTTTTTTTTTTAATTGGAACTTTTACTATGTGATGCAATAGCAATCACTGGTGGGGAAGGACATGCTGTAGGTACTGTAAGAGGAGTATTACTTGCCTGGTCTGACTGCATAGGGACACTGGACTGTTGCTGAGAGAGGACAGCTCGAGCCCAGTCAGAGATTGACATGTTTATGGGAACTGTAACATCAGTTTGGGTGGGCACTGTTTTTGTTTTTGTTTTTGTGCAATACTGGCATAGGTAAGTTTGGGCATAGTAGGAGCAATTATTTTCCTCACTCCTTGATAGCTTACCTTGTTCTCAACCTTATATTTAACAATTTTTTTTCTCAGTCTTCCATCTCTCACAAGTTTTGGAATACGCAGGATGGCTGCCTTTGCAACTGGGATAAGTCATTTCTGTTAACAAACATTCAGACTGAGTATGATTGGAAGATCCAAATTTTGGACAAATTGGGTTTCCTCTGCATGTCCTCTGAGAGTGGCCATACTTTTGGCACTTGTAATATCTCAAGGGATTGGGTATGTAGGGCGAACACAGCAAAGAAGATGATGGTAGGTTTGGGGAATTAAAAGCTTTCACTGATGATAGGTTTGGGAAATTAAACGAAAGGATAAAATTCCTAGTGGGTGTAAGGTTCTTGTCTTTTTTAATCATGATTCTTTTTGCCGCAATAACATTTGGATTCTGAAGTTCTTGAGTTATTTCATCTTCCGTCACATTCAACAGATCCCAGCTAGATATCACACCTTCAGATGTATTTAGTGTTTTCTGTGGAGATACACTCACTGCTATACCTGCAAAATTTGTGAGTTGTAAAAGTTTCTCTGAATGCTTACAGTTTGCTGTTTCCAATAGTAGGTCTCTAGATTGTAGCCTTTCTACAGTCTTAGGAGATCCAGAAAAACCTGGAGGTTATATCTGGAGAAATACCTGGAGAAATACCCTCCAGGTTTTTCTGGATGAGGAAAGGAGAAAACTTGCTGACAGGTGGTCTGAAAGTGAGTGCATAATTAGAAATGCAGGAAACTCTGTTATTGGTGAATTAGTTTTCAACCTCTTGGGTTGTGAGATGTCAAAATCAGTATCATTCTCTGGCTGAGAGCTTGTTGGCTCTAGAGGTGGAAACACATTTTCCTCCATATTTGCACATTTTGGCCATTGGCAGATGAGCTTTTCTGCCAAGGCCCTACAACGGGGAGGCAGGAGCAGTGCCTGGTGTGACTAAGCAAAAAGAAGTACAGGACTAGTAATAAAACTATGAGAAAAAGAAAGGTGGCTTCCCCTTCTTGCTCTGTACAAGTACTTTTGTAACAAGAGCTGGTATTAAATAAATAGATCTTAAAAGAGGAACGTAAAACAACTATATATCACTTTTAAGAAATCGCACTGAAAGTCACGGGGAATCACTCAGTCACAAACGCTTGGCACCTGGGGTCCGTAAGGGTTGCATTCCACAGAAAGCTACGTAAATCGGAATTTCCCCCATGTGTGTGCAGCACTCGCAACTGTGCTCATTGAATTGTTTGAATCAAGAAAGAAAAGTCTGACATACAGGTAAATAGAATTATTTATTGTATTTATTAAATTTTTTTATCTCATAGGAAAATTACAAAATCGTGCAATTAAAAAAATTTCAAAATTATAAAATTACAAAAACAGAGAGGAGACAGGCATAACGTCAGTAAGTTTTACCTCTAAAAATATTTTTTCATATATAGAAAAAATTATGTTTTTTATATATCATAAAAATACAAATTTTATATCATATAAAATTTGTTTTTAATATGATATAAAAAACAAAATAATATATTTGTTTTTTACATGATTGAAGATTTCAGAGATGGGAACACGTTTCACCACAATAGCGTAAAAACCCACACAATTGCAGTTATTGATATTATCGCAAATGCAATAATATCGAGCTTACTACCCGTTTATAATTAAATGCAATAACATCGAGCTTACTACCCGTTTATAATTAAATGCACTAACAGAAACGCACAATAAACTGGAAAGTGCAAATTTTTTTTATTGTTTTATGGTCATGACCTCCAGAAACGTGCTTTATAAAAATATTATAAATAGCATTAGTAGAGGCATATGATGCAAGAAAGCAAGCTTATGCAGCATCAGCCAAAAAAAAAAAAAAAAAACCACTTCCATTTCACCCCTCGGTTCGTTTGAAATACCTGTCCAGCTGAGCCTTAAATTTATTTAGGCTATCAACTTCCACAACAAAAGATGGAAGTCTGTTCCACCAACCAACTACCCACTGGCTAAAGGCAAATTTCCACACATCTATCCTACATCTGTCTTTCCTCAATTTGAATTTATGCCCTCTCAGATGATTATTCTCAGCAAGAAGAAGCATCCCATCAGCATTGAGCATGCACAAACCATTCAAGGCTTTATACACCTCTATCAGATCACCTCGCCGGTGGCTAGTCTCCAGACACTGTAATTTGCAAAACTTAACCATTTCTTCGTAAGAAGCAACCCTTTGTTCCATTCACTAACTTTGTTGCCCTTCCAGCAGCTCCACATCCTTCTTGAAATGAGGCCTCCAGACCTGTATACAGTACTCAAGGTGTGGCCTGACCATTGCCTTATACAAGGCAATAAAATTCCTGTTATCCCTGCTAGAAAAATTCCTGTATATCATTGACAAAACACCATGAGCTACTCTTGCAGCCCATCGGCTCTGCTCAGAACACTTCATATCTGCCTGCACAATTACCCGCAGGTCCTTTTCATTCTCTACCACTGTCAGTGTAGTACCACAGAGTTTATACGTTGCTCAGGGGTTACTGTTTCCCATATGTAGTACTTTACATTTGTTAAGGTTAAACTTCATTTGCCACCTCTCAGCCCATCTGCTGAACCTTTCCAGATTCTGTTGCAGAAATATCATTTATAAATACAGAAAACAACAATGGACCCAACACTGAACCCTGAGGGACACCACTAATAACATTAGTCCACGAAGAGCAGTGTCCATTGATTACCATTGTCTGTCTTCTCCCACTCAACCACCCCTTTATCCATAGCAGCAATTTGCCACCAAAGCCACACTGCTCCAATTTGTGCAGCAGTCTTCCATGTGAAACAGTATCAAAAACCTTTCTAAGATCCAAATATATAATATCAAAGTTATTCCCTGCATCCAGTTCTTTTGTGACTGCATCATAGTATCCAATCAAATTGGTCAGGCAAGACTTTGCCTTAACAAAACCATGCTGTGTCCGAGCTATAACTGAAGTCTTCTCTAGATGATCCTGCAGTGCTTCTTTAACCTGTGCCTCCATTAATTTTCCTGGAAGAGAAGTTACACTCACAGGTCTATAATTACTTGTGTCAACCTTTGATCCTCCTTTGTGAACTGCGATCTCACATTTGCACATCTCCAGTCTATGGGTTCAAAGAATCTCTCATAATTATGACTAAGGGTTTGCTTACTTCCTTTGCTGCCTCCTTTAATATAACTGGATAGATCCCATCCACCACGGGTTCCTTTTTTTATGTTTATCCTCAACAATTCCTCCTACTCTTTCCTCTCAGTTATTACAAAATCATCTAGCTCACTGGCAGAGTTTACTTCACCTCTGGCATTCCCCTTCCTGAATAACTCCTCATGTGTGATTGCAGATGCAAAATACTCATTTAGTTTGTTAGCCACTTGAGCAGGATCATCAACAGTTGAACCATCAATATCCAATGGACCAATCTGATTCATCCCTTTCCTTCTAGAGTTTACATAGGTAAAGAACTCTTTTCTGCATCCTTTGCCAAGGATTTCTCATAATCTGCCTTTGCCTGCCTAATCTCCTTTGTGACTTGGTTACAGACCAGCTTATATCTATCATAGGCTTTCATGTCACCCATTAATTTATATGTATCCCATGCATTTTTCTTCTCTGCCATATGTCTCATTAGTTCATCTGACATCCATTTAGGCCTAAACCTTGAACAATATTTCTTAGTTGGTATGTAAAGCCTAGTAGCTTCCAAGATAAATTCATTGAATGCTTCTCATTTTGAATTTGCTGTAGGTAACATCATCAGTTGGTACCACTGTATAGAATTTAAATACTGTCTCAGACCATCGAGACAGTATTTAAGCTAGCAGTTTTCCGACCCACCTAACACTGCCTCGTTAGCATCAGCAAACATTCTTGCACTCTTATTTAAGTGTATCCCATCCCTGTAGAAGCAGTCTCTCCTGTTAACAAGACTCTGTTAACAATATCACAAAGGCATTCAAAATTGATTCTTATAACAGAAACATTATAAATATGACCTTTTAGAGAGATAAATAGCTTACTAAAATAGCAAAATTTTCAACTTCCAAGGACTTGGAATGAATTACAAAAAAAAATACAATGTGTTACTGGCTTCACATTAGGATTTTTCACGATACCTCCATTTATTCCTAAGGAATGCAAATACCTTTCCCCAATTTTTTTAATTTTGCACCGAACGGCAAAAACTTCCATAAGTTGAATTTCTGTAACTCAAGTGTTACTTAAATCAGGGAGTTCGTGTACTGTACTGTAAACAGTACAAGAACTCGCTGATTTATGTATGAGGTCTGGAATCCTCATTTTAGGAAGGATGTAGAGCTGTTGGAACAAGTACAGAGAAGACAACAAGATTAGTGAACGGAACAAAGGGTTGCTCTTATGAAGAAAGGCTTAAGTTTTGCAAATTATAGTTTCTGGAGACTAGGCACCTGGGAGGTTGTTGTTGTTGTTTGATTGTTATTTGGATTTTTAGGAGCATTAGCAACTAAGGCCATATTGCTCCGGGATATGCGGTGGTCACTCCCTGACCTGTCCGCATCCTCCGTATTTGGTGGTGACGGGCTCGAACCCCGGTCTAATCAAGAAGCGTGTGCTACACACTGCTGCTCCTTCCCACCTGGCTACGGAGACGCCACCTGGGAGGTGATCTGATTGAAGTGTATAAGGTCTTGAATGATTTGAGCATTCTCAATGCTGATGAGATTCTTCCACTTGCCCAGATTAATCGCCTGAGGAGACATAAATTCAAATTGAGGAAAGATAATAGAATAGATGTGCAGGGGTTTGCCTTTAGCCAGCGGGTGGTTGACTGCTGGAACAAACTTCCATCTGTCGCAGAAGTTGACAGCTTAAATAAATTCAAGGCAGAACTAGACAAACATCTGGAGTGAATGGATGGGTGAAATTGAAAGGGGTTTTTTTTTTTTTTTTTTGGCTGATGCTATATAAGCTTGCTTTCTTGCATCATGCTAATGCTAATGCAAACTACACCTAACAGGTCAGCACCTCTGCTCATTTATCTAATCTATAAGTTTACATATTTTGATTTAATTTTATGAAATTTTATGAAAAAGTGCCTGAAAAATAATTTTTCAGGCACTTTTTAATTTTTTCCATTGTAACTACACCTGACATGTCAGCACCTCTACTCACACACTTATCTATTTGTCTATATTTCATTATGGTTGCTTGGTATTTCTGATATTACTAGCAGTGATCCGGATCCATAAACTAGCACAATATTTATTTTAATTTTTATTATTTTCATTCTATTTTAGCTGTTCGTTTTGATTTTTCGCTACGACTTACTGTTATTATTAATTATATATATAGTCGGATTGCTATATAACAAAATCGATAGTTGCCTTGAAAAAATTCATTAAACAGAAATTTCATTATCAAGATATATAGACCTTTTCAACAATGGAAAATACTGTAATTCAACTCAGAAATACAGCAAAATATGGGAAATAAATCAGAAACAAATGGGAATGAAAAAATTTTCTAACATTTTAAAACAATTAATTCATCTTTATTTATTAAAACATCCATATTACAAAATAATTACTTACATCATGTGCACAATATACACTGGTGTGCAAAATTTAAGGACCAGTCAGGTTGTTACCTGTAGCTTCTCATAGGAGTGGCCTGGATATGGGAAAAGCATACCAAAGGAACCTCATGGGATACAGAAATGATGAAGGAAAAACACCAACACAATGGAAAAAAAACGGTACAGAGGGACTTTATTCAAAAATGGCAACATAGCACTGGCTGCCATGATACAGATGTATCACTGCCAAAGATGGAACTAAGGGAAGAGGTGGTCCAGTCCTCAGTAGGCGATATGGCCACCCCTAATGTCGATGCAAGCTTTGCACTGCCTGTCCATACTTAGAACAATGTTGTTGATAAGTTCTTGCAGTGACATCATCCATTCCTCTGTCAGCACCATCTTCAGCTGGTGAACATTTTCTGGTGGGTGTGGTGGATGTGCTGCTAGGCATCTCCCCAGAGTGTCCCATATATGTTCGATGGGATTTAGATTGATGGAACAGGCAGGCCAATCCATACAAACAATGTCCTCACTTTCCAAAAGCATATCAACAGCTGCAATGTGATGGGGTGTTGCGTTATCATCCATAAACACATATTCGGGGCCAATGGCAACTCTGAACATATGCACATGTAGAAGGATTACCTCAGTACAGTAGCGTGCGCTGGTTACATTACCATCTTCGAGCATCTGGAGTTGTGTGCATCCATTCAAGATAACACCTCCCCAAACGAGAACACCCCGACTGCCATATTGATCCCTTTCAATGATGTTTGTGGGGTGATACTGTGTGCCAACCTCTCACCAGATTAGCTGACGTCCAGAATTGCTGCTGAGTCTGAATCTACTGTCATCAGTAAAGAGTACCTTAAGTAAAGATGTTGTGGTTGTAAACTTTATAAATAATGTTGGTCCTTAAGTTTCTTAAAAGTGTATTAGTACACTTTTAAGAATGATGTCATAAAATATTTGGTTATTTATTTATTTTATTTATTTTATTTTTTGTAAACTCGATTCTACTATACACCATTCATAAAAATGTTCACATTTGTTTAAACACTCAAATATATTTTCTGGCACATTTTCTCCCTATTGAAGGCCTCAACATAAAGTTTTAAATGCTGCCAACATTTTTTGTTTGAAAGATTTAATATTGCCCTCATTTTCATCCAACTCATCATTGATGTTGTCACTAATTCCTTAAATATGCTCCAAAATGTTGGAGTCACTCGGATGTTTAGCTACTATGACATCATTAACAACTCCTAAAAGTTCGTCGAGAAAAATTTCTCCACTGATCAAACCTCACTTGGTACTCTTTCCAAGATTGTTAAATATATAATGTAGTAGTTCAACCCTACTTACCAATGAAATATAATACTTACCAATGAAAATTGTGTAAACGAAATTTAAATAAGTAAGTTTTTGAAATAAAATACATTAAAAATAAATGTACATTTGTTTTCATTTTCTGAATAGATAACAATTCCCAATAAAAAAAGATATTCTCTGTATAACATTTGTACAAGAATAAGAGAAATTTACCAATATGATACGAAGAACACTTCTGTATGATACTCTCCAGAAATTCAAACAAATAAAAGATTAATGCAAATTGATTACAGTAAAAAAATCAACACTAAAAATTACACCATCTCTGGCATTTACAGAGTTTGTAGCATCACAATGTATATTACAAGGTTTGTAGGGATAAACCCCAGTGCCACTTGAGAATATATATATATATATATATATATAATACTAATAATACTAATAAAGTGTTATATATATATATAAAATAAAAATAAAATAAAAAAAGTGATTGTCTTGCTAGCCATTCATATTTAGGTGGCACCTATGTCCTGTCTAATTGAATGGTGATGAACGCAAGATAGCATATGTGTGAGAGAATGTAGTGTAATGTTTTGTTAATTAGTCTGCCTCTAAAAACATTATATACATAAAAAAAAAAAAAAACAAAAGTACTTGTCTAGTGTAAGTATGGCAAGTGTGCAGGTGACATGAAGAGTAAGTGTTGTTCTGAAAATCCTCTCAATTAGACTGCGGAGGAAACAACCTAACAGGAAACCCACTGCCTTGGTGGTACCAGGCCTCCCTTCCCGAGGCATGGTGCGGGATCTGGCTTCAGATCCCACACCATGGGATCAGACACAGGCTTCAGCTGGCCTGGCCAGTGTGGAATTCAAAACAGAGAAGTACTGTACATTTACAGTGGGATCTCGGCCCTATGATATTACTATGATTTTGCATTAGTCTAGGCCAAATTGCATCCTGATTATTATTATATTATTTCTCACTGATTGGTAGTTGTGGGGGGTTCCATCACATGATCGGTACTGGTAACAAGTCCACAGGGTGAATGTTATGTCCAGAGTTAAAGTTGGTCAAGGAACTCTCTGATCATCCTACAGGTGTTCAGGAAGGCAACTTTCTGGAATTCCTTGTAGGTGTTCTCTGAGAGACCAATTGCTGCTAGCCTGTTATGTAGGGTCTTTGGCACCATAACAGTGGTTGACACAAAGATCAGGATGGTCATTACTTGTTGCATATGCCGCATCTCTTTAATCTCCTATCTTAGGTCCATGTACTTCCTGATCTTTTTCTTGTCATTTCTCTACAGGTTATCAGTGTTGGGCACCACTATGTTGATCAAATTGGTAGCCATTGCCTCCTTGTCAGAAAGGGTTATGTCCAGTCTGTTGTACAGGATTGTCTTGTCTGTTATTATAGTGCCTTCCAGTACATCTTGTGGGCTGGGGTTTCTAGCAGCCTGTGATTCGTATTTGTAGTACAGTACATGTTCTTTGATCAACTGGTATTGCCTCACTAGCTTCTGATGTATTATGCTGGCTATATAGATGGTGAGCATGAAGTCTTCGATTCTCCAGAGAAGAGAATGTGAGCCATGCCTTGGAAACCATTTTATCTATCTGGTCTTGATGAAGGTCACTGTAGCATATACCATCCAATGTCTTCTTTGCCCAGCTTTCTGTCTGGGTGGAAGGGAGTTTGCTTCATTTGTTCTGTCTGGGTGGAAGGGAGTCTCCTCACTCAGGTTGAGTTGGGGTATGCTACTTGTCTAACTTCCTTATGGCTTGGTAGAGTGCTGCCATGTTATTCTGTAAGTAATCCTTCAGGTTAGCTATCACTGTCTTCTGTTGCTCGATGAGATCTATTATGTCCCTTCCTTCTCCTTTCCAAGCTATTGTCAGTCTTTCCACAGCTGACTTTAGGTAGTGTTGTTGGCTCTTGGTCATTGTTGTCCTTGTCTTTCTCATAATATCCTCTACTTCAGTGTTAGTCCAATCTATGATCCCAAAGGAGTATATTACTACTGGGACTGCATGTGTGTTTATGACTTTAAATATGTTCCCTCCATTCAGCTTTGCTTTGTGAAGGCTTCTGAATATCTAATAGTATTTTTCAGTCAGGTAAGTCATGATCTCTGGGGATGATGCAGGCTCAGCTCTAACTGCTGAGCCTGTTTCATCCACAGGTATTTGCAGGTCTCTCCCACTATCATGGCTTTGATCTCTCTACCAGTCTGCAGCTGGCCGACTAATTTACCCTGATGCAATCCGTGGGTCTTGCATTTGTCTAGACAAAATTTCGTCCTGATATCATTGCTGAATTCTTCGGTGGTCTGGAGTAGTTGCTGGAGTTACTTCTCGGTTGCCACATAAGAGCTTGATGTCATCCATGTTATAGCCGCTATCCACCATGTTAAACATGGTGGATAGCGGCTCAAGTGCTAGACAGAACCACAGTGGGCTTAGGGCATCTCACTGAAAGATTCCTCTCCTGATTAGGATCGGTCTGTGATGTTCTCAACCTTAATGGTGGTACTCCATTTCAATTGATCTAGGAAGTTTGTCACTGTTGGACTGACTTGGTAGGTCTTTAGCATCTCTGATAGCCAGTTATGAGGCCTGTCGATAGCACTGCAGTAATCGATGTAGGCCATGTACAGGTTGCAGTGCCTCTTGGAGGCTTTGCTCTATAACTGTAGCCTCATTGGTTAATTGCTCCTTGTATCCTTTGATCATCCACTTGCATCCCTTCTGCTGTTCGGCCATGATGTAATAGCTCTCTAAAAGTGGTCTGATATCTTCTTAGTTATACAGCTGGTATGGATTGTGTACATTATTGGGAAACAGGAGATCAGCCTGTATTTAGCTCAATTTCTTGTATCTTGGTCTTTAGCATTATATATATGATTTATTTTATTTTTGTTACACAGAGCATTAAAACTATGATAAATGAATTAGCTTTCGGCTGGGTGGCAGCCTTCATCAGATTAAAATACTTTGAATGGCAGTTGGAATAGAGATGCACTGCCAGGATGGTGCGTGAGGACGTGGTTAATTGTTTGTTGATGTTTGTGGCTGTGACGTATGGTGGTGACGTGGCCAGCGTTTGTCTATGGACAGAATTACTGCTTCTGTGATGGGGTTAAGTTTACAACCACTGTTCCTGTTCAAGGAGGTATCCGAGCATTTTATACTTAACGATTCCAACCAGGTGCGCCTTAGGTAATGGTGGGACTTGTCTACAACCACGACATCGCGGTGTGGGTCGATGTCGTGGTGGGTTGTCCAGACATGCTCGGCAATAGCTGAGTGTTCTACATCCACCAAACGGATCGCCCTTTTATGTTCTGAGAGGCGTTTCTCGAGACGACGTCCAGTCTCTCCAAAGTAGCAGCTCGTGCAATCACGGCAAGAGATGCGATAGACCAAACCACTCTGTAGAAGGGTGGGGACAGGTGTTTTTATGTTGGAAAGGAGAGAACGCAGTTTCTTGCCTGGGAGTTGGATGCACTTTACCCCATGCGATCTTAGGATTCTACCTGGTTGGAATCGTTAAGTATAAAATGCTCGGATACCTCGTTGAACAGGAACAGTGGTTGTCAACTTAACCCCATCACAGAAGCAGTAATTCTGTCCATAGAAAAACGCTGGCCACGTCACCACCATACGTCACAGCCACAAACATCAACAAACAATTAACCACGTGCCTCACGCACCATCCTGGCAGTGCATCTCTATTCCAACTGCCATTCAAAGTATTTTAATCTGATGAAGGCTGCCACCCAGCCGAAAGCTAATTCATTTATCATAGTTTTAATGCTCTGTGTAACAAAAATAAAATAAATTATGAATCCAGAGCACGCAGGCGTGTTTTATTATTATATATATGATTCCTTGAATAAGAAACTCTGGAATTGTCTCTGAGTGACTTATCATTTGGGTGAACTGCTCTGCTAAGTGCTTATGTGTGCAAGTGAACTTCTGGTACAAGTATTTGTGGACATTACCTAATCCTGGGGTTCGTTGTTGGAGGATTTCCTAATAGTCTGTTGTCCTTCTTCCTCCTGAATCTCCCATTCTTTCATCTCTTGTACTTCTTTGGTTTACTTCCGTTCTGGTTCTATCTAAGGAGCTTGGCTGTTATGTCTTACTCCACTTCTCCAAATGTTGTCCCAGAACTCCTTGATCATGTTCTGTTCAGGTGGTCCATTTTCATCTTTCTCATCTTGTCTGATACTCCAATGGAGTATCAGATAAGATGAGAAACTCCTGATATTCCTGTCTCTTTGGTTTCATTGAAGATTTGGTTTTTATTTTCCTCTAGGAGCCCTTGTATTGGCATAGTCTCTTACTGAGCACAAGAAGGTTCTGCTTCGGTGTGTTTCAGTATTCTTCTATTCTCCGATTTTTGATCTCGTGTTTGCTGTTGACATTGTCTGTTACCATATTGTCTCTCTTGAGAATGCTCTTCACTTTTCCAATCAATTTCTTACTCCTGTTACCATATTGGTACTGGATCAAATGGCCTATCTTGACTCTTAATTCTTTTATCTTCTGCTGAAACTGGCAGCTTTTCCCAAGCTGGCAGTTTCTCATTTTTTTTTATGTGTAAACATCTTTGATGGCACCTACTAAATTTCAGACGTTAGTAAAATCAATCTGTCACAATTTTGTGATGCAGAAATGACATGATTTCACGTCATTTCCATTTCATAACAAAGAAAAACTGAGTTTGGAGAGGAGACCATGCAAAGGATCATGGGAAGTGATCTTGATTGTGCTCAGAGCTAGCATAAACCAGCTGGTTGTGGAAAAACATTTATGATTCAGGTCATACCACTTAGGTGGCTTTGGGCTAACAATTACCACCCATGGCAGAAACCTTTTGGTAACCAGAGAAATAGATATCTTGCAAAATTTAAAGTAAAGTAAAGAAAAATTTCAAATAAAAAAAATAAATAACATGGTTCGACCAGTGCAAAGCAACATGGGAAAGGCAAAAAGAACAGAGTCAGGAGAGGAGACCGTGAAGAGGATCGTGGGAGGTGATCTTGGATGGACTCGGAGCTGGCATAAATCAGATGGTTGTAGAAAAACTTTTATGATTCGGGGCATACCACTTAGGTAGCTTTGGGTTAACCATTGCTAATTGTGGCAGAAACCGTTTCGTAAACAGAGAAATGGATATCTTGAGGCAGGGATCCTGGATGAGCTCAGAGCTGGCATAAACCAGCTCTGAGCACATCCAAGATCATTACATTACATGCGCTTCAGCCTTACCAGTTGAAGCACATGTAATGTAGGCATTACAGTACTCATCAGTATTACTGAAGCAGTTGTATATTTCATTCAAGAGGTGAATCAAACGTTTTCTGCAACCAGCTGGGCCAGTCAAGAATATTTGAAACGGTTAGTGATTGGCAGATAACAGACTCCAAATTACATGTATGAGCAAAATCTTTTGCTTGTCTTTGGCCATTCACATTAAGTTGCAGAAGTCCTCGCTGGTCATCAAGTTTTCGTGTTTCTTCGCAATTGCGCTGAGTCGGTTGGGCGTGGCGGGCTTTAGATCCTCATTCATCTCACAGTTTGGATGATTGTAAAAGTTTCGAAAGAGAGTCTTTTTTCTTGCAGTTGTGTTAAAAGGCTATGCAGGTCATTACCGCATGCTTCGTCAGGGTCACAATTGTTATCTTGATACATCATCATACATATTTCAATCGTTTTGCGAATGTCCAAGTCCGATTCATGCAATTTACAATATAGTATGAGCTCTTTATTGTCATCATAGATCTTGACATATTTCACCTCTGACAGTATCTGTCTCCTCATTGTGAGTGCAACGTTACCATCTCGCACTTGTACACGTTGAGATCCTGAACCAAGTCATAGTTTCGATATCGTATTATGAGTGGATAATGTCGTTTCTTGCAGATCTTGTTAGTGCTGTATGTGTAATTTGCGTAACATGACAGAGTAACATGATCCAACATGATAGTATGATTGTAACAATACAAATACATGTATTGTTGCAATCATACTATTCCACAAATGGCTACAATCAAATGGGTAATTAGACTATTGATTCTTCCAAACGTTGATTCAGTAGAGTAAGCAGCAGGCGTGTATATCCTATTTATCACTAACAGTGATTCGGTAGAGTAAGTAGCAAGTGTGAGCATAAATTACATCGTTCATAATTTCGGTTCTAGCTGTTCGAAATTTAATAGGTGTCATCAAAGATGTTTACACATAAAACATCTTTAGATTTTTTCTTCTGCTGGTGGTCTCTCATTCCTCTTCCTATCCTAGTGGATGCCAGCTTGGGAAATGACAGCTTTACATAAAACTGTCTTTTCTGGCAAGCAGGTTAGTATTGAATCTCTTTGGCAATTCAATGACTCAATATGCTGAGTGAAGAATTTAACCAAATCACTCAAATCAGAGACTTCATTAAGTTCCTCACTCACTGGCCAGTGCTATTAGACTGAAGGATGACATCTCGAAGTGACTGGATTTAAGTCACTGCCAAGTCACTTTTCTGTAATGGCTTGACTAGGTCAAAGCAACCAAAAGATGCATTTTGATCATCACTACATGTAATATGGACTGAATAGGCAACCCATGCATGGTTAACATGCTAAGTTTGAGTATAATTAGCCTGGTAATATTAAACACAATGTACTAGAAATTGGGAATAAGTATATTAATCCATATACATACCTGTGTGATCATAGAAATCTGGAGTATATTTATCTTGTTCTTTATCATTATTCATCCATTGTATTTTAAACCTCTTGCTGCTTTTATACACATTCTGAGCTGTCCTGCACACAAAAAAACTACCTATAAATAAAAATAAAAAAAATTACAAGAGAAACTTCACGTGGCCAATAAAGGAAAATATCTTCTAAATCAGGGTCCTTTTTCCTCATATCATATTTCTCATTACATTTAAGAAAATCTTCATGTATGCCATTTGGACAAGAGTATCTGAAAATCTTATGCCTTGAAAATTTTGAAAGTATCATACTACTGGTATACTGCAGAAAATACATGCATAGGGTTGCTGATATTTATCCTAAAATAATAATTTAAACAGGATAAATTAAAAATCAAGATTATTATTGCCAGCAATTTTTTTTTTTTTTTTTACCTGCCTAATTTCCATTTTCCTATTCACCAATTTCATTAAATCAGTTTTTATTACTGCTGGCTAATTAAGTGAAAGAGAAAAGTTTAACAGAGGATTAAGATTGGCATTCGTTTCCACATTACAATTTTAATTTAATAAGCCAAAAATAAAAGCCATCTAAAGCAAGCTCTATATCAGTGTCCATTTCTGTCTTTTAAAAGAGCCACTGTCATTTCTGAATACCCACTATAATATTATGGCATATAACAACTAATGTTGATATATGTATCTCAAGGTTCTTTTCTCTCCCTCCCCCCACTATTTTTTTTCAACTGTACATCACTGTCTTCCTTATAAATCAGTGCCACAGGTTTCCTGACAATAACAAGCTGTACCTTTGAATTGCACTGTACAAACACATCTGAAATATCCACCACCAACTCCATAACGTATAACAATGTATTTCGATTAAAAAACAAATCAATTTTCAATGAAAAAATAAAATGAATAAGTAAAAACATATATTAATCTATTTCTTCTACTTTAATTATGTTACAGTATATGCAGTGGTGAGCTGTGAATATTTTAACAATGGGCTTGCAATTTT
Source organism: Mastigoproctus giganteus (assembly GCF_048544385.1). NCBI lineage: Eukaryota > Metazoa > Arthropoda > Arachnida > Uropygi > Thelyphonidae > Mastigoproctus > Mastigoproctus giganteus. Next base: position 208,538,716 of record NC_143580.1, on the reverse strand, counting down.
GCCTACTTTTTGATGACTGCAGCGGATGACGTCACTTCCGTGACGTCATCCGCTGTAAGCTTCCGGCAGAGGCGCTTCCGATGTTCACACTACTAGTCTGCGTGGAGCCCTCACTAGTAGTGTGATTAGAATGTGTGATGCATTTTTCGTGACCGGTATGATATCTCCAGTCAGCCTGGTCATCATGCACCCCCCCTTTACGATAATACCTGGATGTGATAGTCTCTCGAGTTCTAAGTTTTTAGAATTTGAGTAATATGATGTCACAATCATACTTCCTGAAGTAAGTATGATTGCAACAATACAGGTATTTGTCAACAATTTATTTTTTCGTCTTGCATTTCTGTAACATTCCATTGTTAGTTTCTCCGAACAGCTGCATATGTCGCTTCAACTACAAGATCAGTATTTCAATCAACGCTGTTTTCTAGACATTTAGATACATTGAAATCGCAAGTATACATTACTTTAGTTATCATAAATCCATTGTATCTTACCTTCCAGAAATTATGGAAATTTGTGAATAATCAATAAAATACAGTAATTACAATACAAAAGCTCTTTTATTTCTTAATCAATATACAAATCAAAATACCTAAAAGAAACGCGAAGGATTCACATAAAACCATCTACCACTTTTTTATTGGTCTCTCTCTTTTTTTTTTTAACAACTAGGGAAATATAATGGATACATTTGTTTTTCATGATAAAATTTTAATACTGCGAATAAAAAATAACAAAATATTTCCCATATCACAAATAACAAAAACTATCACAAAACATTCTACAATATAAAAACAAATATTAACATAAAAAACGCTCTTCTAGAAAAGGTACACAAAAATCGCAAATTACATGAAAGAAATTACTATACAAATATTCAAGAAAAATTTATTCTGAAAATTGCCATATTCAATTTACTGGTTTATATTTGTTGTCCATCTTCTGCTTTGCTCAGTAGCTGAGCGATGATTTGACGTAACGATCCGGATCAAATTGAAGCAATGGTTTTCCATTTAGATGTATGGTCATCATAATCTTCAACGTATTCAATTGTCACAATATTATTCATTTATGCTGAAATCTCGCTCAGCTTCAGAACTACTAATCGCAATGGTTCCAAAGATATTTCTGGCTTTCTTAATTGAAGAGGGAATTTCACTCGATTTTAAAGATAAACTGTCTTCAACAAAATCTCTAAAATCATTAAATTTTATTTCATATTTTATCAGATAACTTAAATTTCTTATGTTTTTCACCGTCTTGCCACGGAGACGAAAGTTCTTTCATATTCCACAATTCCGGGTAGCATATGTTTAAAATTTCTTTCAATTCCTCATCGTCAATCATTATTTTCTTTATTTAAAATTATCCTTAATAACCTGTCACGAGGTATTTTTTTTATATGTGTTCTTACTTTCGATTCCTTCAAATTCTTTCAACTTCAACATGCCCTCAATTTTAACTTCACAATTTCCTTCAGAATTTTTTAAATTAACGACATTGATAGTTAAAATAATTAATTTATCTGCTTTTACTATAGTGATTCTGCGACTTTTTAAAGCTTCTGAAAGGTAAGAGAGCTCCTGCAGGATGTCGATCATTAATGCTAAATCGGCAGGAAATTCCAGATTGAAAAGTCTGTTTAATAATCCAGAATATTTAACTTTCTGATTCAAAGTGTTTGCACAAAGTGGGATAATCCCTCCAATCCTCAATTGCCGTCCGCAAGCTACAAGCTTCCCATCATGGCCCGAACAAAACCCGGAAAAAATGTTCCATTTTCTTGTTATTATTATAATTAGATTAATTAAGTAAAACTTCAGATCAATGATTGACAAGTGTCATTCGCTACTTTCCCCCCTCACTGTCCTTCTATGTTGATATGCCTAGGGTGTTTCTCCCCACTTGACGATGTCCCCTCCCCTCGATGACACAAATCAACCAGAAAGTACTGTACAATCAATCTGTTCCACAACGCACACTGCACGGAAACAAGTGCTACCCAAATAATAGAGTTTAGTCATTAAGTATTATTATTAAGATTATTTAAAATATATTAAGATTATTATAATACTTAAACGTTTGATTATAATTTGTATGATTTTTTGCAAATTTTAATTTGTGTTTTTGATATAATTAAATTGTGATTGCTGTCAGTAATGTGGTGTTTGTGAAATAATTGTATTCTGTCATGACTTTAGCATTAAAAAATAAATATTTCCTTTTGTTTTCTCATATTGCCTTCTACAAGCTGCCTATCGTGGCCGAACACACGACCCTTATATGATCCTTAATTCACGCTGGTCTTTTGGAGATTGGTGATATAATGCATACAGTTTTTTTTTTTTTTTTTTAAATTATGCCTGTATGCCATTATATTTTGGAACATTTTCTTCACAGTGGAAGCCTCAAAGCGGTTTCCAAATCTGCCAAATTTCATCTTTGGAAAGTTTACCTCAAAGTTGCCTCATTCCTCCTCCACCCCTCGACATCATTACTGTCACTAGTTCTGAAACTGCAAAATATCGGAATCATTCGGATATTCAGCTACTGTGACCACGTAAACATAGACAGGAGAAAGTTACTGAAATGCCTGGATCACTCACTTCTCCGAAAAACATGATTTCTTGTCAGAGTAAAGGGGAAACCACAACACAGGTTGACCAGTGGCTATTAACCATGTCGGGAATCTTTTTAATCCTCTGACTGGCTGTGGAAAGCATATTGACTAGCGAGACTTCTCGGAATGAGGTTCCATGGTTTTACGGCCACCAGTAACGTTGTGGAACGGTAATCCCTTTCACCCTTAATTCGTGTTTTCTAATTACCTAAAGGCCAGCAGTGAGGACAATGCGCACAAAATTGTCTCTTTTGTATGACGACATACAAAGTAATACGTCGTCGGAAATTATTTTAAATGTTTCTTATAAAGCATTTAGGGCTGAAGCCTCAATGTTTCCGTAAAAACTAAGGAAAATTTTAAAAAATTCGCTATGAAGAAGTTCGTTAAACAGGGGTTCGATATAATTAACTCAAAAATGAAGCAATTTAAAAATATATAATTGGGCGATTAAAATGTTGGGAATGGGTTCCCACTGTCTTCACCGTTTGAGTATCCAGAGCCGCAGTTTTGGTTCTGGATACTCAATAGTTAAATTCAGGATTTCATTTTTAAAATAAATAATTGTTTCAACAATGGGCTCGCAAATTTTCAAAAAAAAAATAACAATGGGCTCTCACGAGCCCACTATAGCTAACCACTGAGTATATGTTATTTTATTATTCTATTATACACTGATGAGCCAAAACATTATGACCACATACCTAATATGATGTTGGTCCTACACATGCAGCCAAAACATCTCCGGCGAGGCATGGATGCTACAAGATTTCTAAATATGTCTTGTGGTATCTGGTACCAACATGTAACCAGCAGATCCTTAACTCCCGTAAGGTCCGTGGTTGAGAGGTCGCAGATCGGAGTTGCTGTTCCAACACAAACCACAGATGCTCGATAGGATCGATGTCTGTGGAATTTGGAGGCCAGGGCAATATCTGGAAGTCTTCCTCATGTTCCTCGAACCAGTCTCAAACAATCCAGGCGGTGTGGCATGGCACATCATCCTGCTGAAAGACGGCACCACCAAAGGAAAAGACCGTTGCCATGAAAGTATGTACCTGGTCAGCAATGATGTTTAGGTAGGTGGTAGATGTCAGAGTGTCAGATATGAATTTATTGAATCCATGGGAGACAAACAAAAAAATTTGATAAACACAGAAATGCCAGCTAATTTGTAGAATGACACCTCCAGATTTTAATCAATTAATTACTATCACTACAAAGAAAATTCAAGGCGAAGACTTGACTCTTGGTCAGTTCCTAAAGGAATGGAAGTCTCTGATCTACTGCCTTTTCAAGATATGGTCCCATAGCTGAAGGTATCATGACCTCCATGGAAGTTAGGGAAAAAACTTTATTGGGAAACGATGTAATGTTAGCTAGCATTTATGCTGATCCCTAGTACAGATGTTTATTAACAGATGGACAACAAAGCAAAGCAAAGGAAGCTTTATGTGATATAGCACTCAGAATAAGAAACTCTCAAGAATGCTCAGCTCCAGGAGATGAAATACAAAGCAATCCACCATCACCATCTTCTAATACTAATTCTGAAAATGAGTTTTGATTTTGAAAAGATTATTGACAAGCAGCATAGCTCAAAACGCTGTCGACAGGAATTAGAAAAAAGCGTAACACATGTTACTCCTACTAGTAAATTCACGTTAGAAGCATTAGCCCTCACTGAAGTTGAAAAATTGATCGCCAATCAAAGATGTCAGTAAAAGATGCAATATTAAAGTACCATAAAATCAGACGAGATGTCGCACAACTGGTGGATGCATTGCCCCCTACTCAAGCCAGTGTTTATTTTCAGCTCGAAAAATTATTAAATCAGATTTGAGAGCATCAATGAAAGAGGACTTGCTTGAGGCAATCTTATTCTTAATAACAAACTGCTATACATAATTAAAAATTTGAAAATTTAGTTTTTAAGGGAATTAAAGTTAATTTGCATGTTTAATATGACAAATATAAGTCAATATTTTTTTTCTATAATGAAATAAGTTGTTCTCAATTCATTATTCATTCATTTTTGTTCCTTTTATTCATTAAACTAAAGATCAAATTAACTCTGTATTTTTAGCCTATAATGTAAAGTCACTCCAACAGTGTTTTCATTTATCAGTTGGGTATGATCTTTACTCATTTCAACAGTTCAAAACTAAATTAGGATTTTGATAAACTAAAGGAGCCGGAGCCAAACATTTGATAAATTAAAGGAGCTGGAGCCACAAAATTTTCTTCCAGCTCCACTGCCCTGGTTGTTTTTGAAAAATCAGAAACAACAGTAATCCAAGAATCGATCCTTGTGGGACCCCACTTCTGACGCTACACCAATCTGAAGAATATCCATTAATCTCAACCCTCTGCGCTGAAGTCACCCTGCAATCCATCTTCGAATTTTTCATGTTCAGCTTCTACAGTAACCTCTAATTAGGGACTGAGTCAGAGGCCTTACTAAAATCCAAATAAACTATGTTGAAATGGTTCCCTACATCTAGTTCTTCATTAACTGGGTTAAAATAGCACATAGGGTTAGTTACAAACGATTTTCCTTTAACAAAACCATGTTGTGTGTCCTTCAGAATGCCATTTCCATTTAAATATCCCTGGATTGCACTCTCAAACACTGTCTCTAAGATTTTTCCTTACCACTGAAGTCAGACTAATTGGTCCGTAGTTACCGCCTTCACTCTTAAATCTGCCAAATGTATTGAAAATACCACAGCACCTCTCTGATCCAAAAGAATCTCAGAGTCCAAAGGTGCCCTTATAAACCCACTCTCTGGCTGCCTCCCTCAAAATTATTGGGTAAAAAAAGGTAAACTGCAGCCATTATCAACCCATTGCAAGATGGAAGCCTCCTCAAAAATTCATGCTGAGGGAAATGGACCATAATCTGCCATGTGCGGGTTGACAGATCAACCATATTTAGAAGTCATGGGCTTGAACCCCAGTCTACTCAAAGAGGGTGCACTACTGCACTCCTGCTCCTGACCAATAGGCTACAGAGGCCTGACAAATTATTGGGTACATGCCATCAACTCTAGGAGCCTTGGTGCCTTTACGTTGGAAATTTTTTCAAATAACAGTCATCTCTAATTTCAAAATCACTAATTTCATATGGCTCAGCATCACTCCCACTGCTTTTCCTCAGCATAAAGGGTCTTTTGTCAGTAAAGACCTATGTGAAATACCTATTCAATTCATCAGCAGGGTTATCTAAGACTTTCACACATGCGTGCACAAGGTCTGATCCAATACTTTTTCTTCTTAAGACTGTATATTCTCTGTTTACTCTCTCAGCCAGTACTTTCTCATACTTGGCCATGGAGTCCCTAACCTTAATTGTGGTACTATTACAAATCAACTGTTGTAGGCATCAGTACTTTTCATTACTCTGTAGCCCTCCCATGCTGTCTTTCTCTGCTCTATTAAACTGACTAACTCCCACATTCATCCATCCCAGCATCCTCCTCGTGCTATATTTACTTAGTATCTGCATTCATGGCTTCCAAAGATATTCCATGATTCTAATGCATTTCCCCCCCCTCCTCCCCTTTTCTGAAATTAAAATCCGTGGCTTTACCTTTAACTACTGTTAAAGGTAAAAATAAACTACTGTAACATTTTTCTTCATCTCCCAACTAACGACTGCATGTTCACTACTCGCCAATGGTTCCTGTACTTTAAGCCCTGTGATGTCCTCTGATTTGTGCATATGATGAGGTCAAAAATATTCTTACCCCTAATATTTTCTCTAAGATGCCAGTAAAACTAATAATCATCTAGTTTATTTAAAAAATTGTTCCCCGTGACAAGCCCCCCCCCCCCTCACCACGTCTAATCAATTAGGGTCAGATTAGGGCCATTCCATCTACATATTTTCAGGATAAGGCTACTTTTGATAAGAAACATAACCCCCACCACCCCTTCTATCTTCCCTAAATACATTATACATACCATAATGGAACTCATCATTCCCAATTTCTGGATGGCACCACATTTCTGTTAGCTGTATTATGTTAGCATTTGTTTTCCTAAGCAGCGGTGGTGTATTCGGGCTGGAACACACTGGAACGATATTCCAGTACTTTTTCTAAATGTCTGTTGTTATTAAACTACACAGTCCACCATTAGAATTATGGAATCCAAATTTTTATGTCTGAACTTGGTTGTGGTCTATCTGTTGACCAAAAAACAAAATGGGCAGTCACACAAGAATACGCAATTGATCCTGTATGGGAATTTCTATGATTCTTCTGAACAGTATTTTTTATATTATTTTGGAGGGGTTTTTTTGTTTTTTTTTTTTCTTTTCTGATTTTTTTAAAATTTTTGTCTTTGTTTTTTATTTTTGAAATTTTTATTTAATAGTTATAAATAAATACTGAACAAATATTCTAATCTTTCACTCATTTATTTTTGCAAATGAAAAAAGCGTAGGTAACTATTTATAGTTAATCAATGGGCATTCCGGTACTATTTTTTTTTAGCAATACACCACTGCTAAGCAGGACTTTGAATTCGACCATTATGTTGACAACATTCCTGATATTACTGTAGACACAGTTCAGGCTAAGTATTCTTCTATGGATACTATATACATTTAAGTTTAGTCTTGCTTGCCTTGCTTTATTTTCCCACCCATTTGAAACATTGCTACCCTCAGAAAATCTGCCTACATCAGCTGTTGCAGCAACAAACACGAATTCTTGAGATGTGTGCAAGCATTATATGCTGACCCATATCATCTGATAAATGCCTAACTAGCAATTTCCCTAAGCCATTAAGGTACTCTCTCAATGATACTGGCAAAAATCCTTGCACTACCTTTGTTCAAATGAATACCATCTCTAGAAAATGAATTCCTTCTACCTACAAATGAAGGCCAAGCTGATAAAAAATCATCCCCCCCCCCCCAGAGTCTTGCAGACTCCTTAAGTTGAATTAATCCACAACACTTTTAGCAAACAATATTTGGGAAAAATTCTGACCAAGCTCGCAGCATTTTTTTCAGCATGGTCCTATATTTATCCCCAAATCATTAGGTTATGTTCATTTAGAACCGTTGTCACCCACATGAACAATAATGCTTTCTTTAATCCCATTAAATTCTGACAGCCTGTTGGCAACATCATCAACTGTCACTCCCGAGAAACACACCCTGCTTCTGGTCTGCCTACCTTTATTACTAAAAATGTTATTCATTTCCCTAATAATAGGATATCCCAATAAAATTAAATCTCCTTCAACCAGAGCAGTATGCACTTGACTGTATTGTTCTGGGTGCCAAATCTGGAGAGGTGCATCACTTGGTGGGTAAAAAGATACTAGACTCTCTGATGAGCTCCCTGTTACATTTGCTTCTTGGGCAAGAACCCATTTCTTCAGTGACTCAAACTCTTAGTTATGCACTAAGCAAAACAAATTCTTATAGTATCTGTAATGCACCAAGCAATACACACCAATTCTTATAGTAATTACACCAATCTGAGATTACACAATAATTACAGTTGGTACAAAGAAAATAATCTTCAGATGAACTTGGTTTGTCTACTAAACCAACCTTTGAATACATGCCACAGGCTACAAAAGCAACAAATTCATGACTCACACTGGAAATACCTATATGCATCTCTGTCTGGGTTGTAATGTCCTTGGACTTTTTATTGACAGTAGATCTTTTAAATAAAATTTGAACTTAAGAAAATCACAAAATTTTAATTTACAACAGAATTTAAGTTAACAAAGTATTACCAAAATTAAACTATTGAAAAAACTTAATCCACTAGTGAAGTTAAATTTAAGCTACCAACATTGCTGGGAAGAATTTTTAACATCAGAAATAATTTAGAAAAGTACGATTAAATTTACAAAATACTGTAGAAATTAATATCGCACAATTACTGAAATAAGATTTAAAAAATGCAGAAATTAAATTTAAAATTTTTCTTTAAGATTTGTTTATCTACCAGACACCTGATGTTAATAACCTTCAGGAGCCAAATTGAAACATGTCTGCTCTCTGCAACTGCCTACAGGAATACAAAATATATTCTGCAAAATAACTGTCATTACTATGTTTATCAAGTTTGTTTCCATATTCTGCAATATTTTGCAGAATATAATTTTAATTGCTGACAAATGTATAGAAATGACAATTATTACTGTCATTTTCTATGGGTACACATGCCAATGATACTATACATTTCTCAGCAATTAAAATTAATAAATGTTAACAAAAGCATTTTGTTTCCAAAATAATAGGTATTATTTTGATACTTCTTTGAATGGAGGACAAAAGTAAACTTTTTTCCTTCTCTCCCCCCCCCCCTTTAAATGTATTACAAAGTTTAGTCTTCATACTATTTATGATTTTTCAGTTGTAGGCAAACTCAAAACAGCACTTCAGGGTTGAATTTTCTTTTTCTTCTCCCCCCCCCCCAATAAGAATAGCATTACACCTTTCCAGATTTCACCAGAATACTCTGAGTTTACAGTCTAATCTCTGGGTTTTTCGCCATCTCTCCAGGTAACAGCAAAAAAAAAAAAATCCATTCCAATTTCAGGCAATATGATATGGTATTGATAAGGTTCTAAACTGGAAATCAGAAATCTCAGCAAGTATATAACTATAACAAGAAAGTCCTTGAAACAATGCAGGATTTTGGCAGCCTGGTGACTTGCACAAATATTTTTAGAATCCCTAAAAACAAGGCTACAGGGAATGGGGCTGAACAAATAATTGCGTTTTTTTCAGAGCCAGTTGTGCCTTAGGGGCCCCAGAGCAACTTCACCATTACACCTCAGGCAAATCTGGCCTAATTTCCTAATGACAACTTTTTTTTTTTTTTTCGTCAAAAAGTAACCTAAAAAGTGTGCATTTTATAATACTATACAATGGCAGGGAGACATTTAAATACAGAGGTTGAGATGCACTACTGAATTAGATATATTTTATCATGAGGATCATTCTGCTACCTCTGCAGATTGAGCACTCAGTCCAACTTAGAGAAAAAAAATAATGTTATGTGCAGTTCAGCCGAAGTAGCAAATATCATTTCACATAGTATAAGATCATATAAATAGGTGAATCCACTATACATTTAAAAACCTGAGATGCCATTTTTTCAGGAATTTCAGGAGCCTCACGATAGCTGTTTTGAAGCTTACAGACTTCTCATCAACAAATATTATAAACTGAGTGATTAATGAATCTTGTTTGAACAGCCAGGCAATGTATGAAAGAAAACTTCCATTTAAACAGATAACCATTACAGTAGTAGTAGTAGTAGTAGGGGCAAATGATACAAAAAAACAAGCTTACAAGCCTTCAGCCAAAAAAAAATAAAAAATAACACACTTTACCTATTCATATTCTCCAACAATTTGCCTAGTTCTATCTTCAATTCATTCAAACTACACTCAGGGTAGTTTGCCACCTCTCAGCCCATCTGCCCAAATTTTCTAAATCCTGTTGCAGCAGTGTACCATCTTTACTCATTAACAACTCTGCCAACCTTCATATCATCTGCAAACTTCGACATTAAGCCTGATATACCTTCATCAATATCACTGATAAATATACAAAACAACAACAGGCCCAACACCGAACCCTGGGGTACTCCACTAATAACATTGGTCAACGAAGAGCAGTGTCCATTGATTACAACTCTGTCATCTCCCACTCAACCATCCTTTTATCCATTGTAGCAACTGGCCCTTAATGCCATACTGTTCCAATTTCTACAGTAGTTTTGCATGTGCAACAGTATCAAAAGCTTTATTGAAATCCAAGTACAGGCACTCCCTACTTACGTAAATTCAACTTTACGTAAGGTTTTGTCGGCCAGTACAAACTGAAACAAAAAAAAAAAAAAAACACGGAAACATATTTTGCATCTTGTAGGAATAAACGGAGGTATCACAAAAATATCGCAATGTGAACCCAATAATACATTGTGTCTGGTTTTTTTTTTTGGTAATTCATTCAAGACCTCAGAAATTAAAACTTTCGCTATACAACTAGGTTATCTAACTCTCCAAAAGGTCATTTTTATAATGGAAATTGTATTAGTTTTATATAAATTTAAGTCAAATAAACATAACACAAAAATCACTTTTAACTAAAGGATGCAAAAACAAAACACGTGGCCAGCACATTTACTATTGGCTGAGAGGAAGGACTATGCAGTCCAGCCAGAGAATGCACTACACTTTCATCATTATCATATGTTCCATTATAAGAATCAAATTTTAACACCTTTGTGATATTTTTTTAAAGCACATTTCTGGTGGTCATGACCATAAAACAATAAAAACAATTTAAACTTTCCAGTTTATTGGGCTTTTCTATTAGTGCAACCTATTATAAATGGATAGTAAACTCGATCTTATTGCATTTGCAATAATACCGATAACTGGAATTGTGTGGGTTTTTACGTTATTATTGGTGAAATGCATTTCCCCTTCACCGAAATCTTCAATCATATAAAAAACAAATAAATTTTCAGAATCTTCTCTTCATTCCTATTTACTTATTGCAATGATGAAGGGAAAGCGACCAATGGAAAGTGCAACTGGTGGCAGTGCTAGGAAAAAAAACAAAATTGGTTAAGAAATGAAGATGAAAATGATTAAGAAGTAAGAAGCGAGACAAAGTTTGTCATCTACTGCACGGGGCTTAGGTCTTGCTGCTTCAACAGTGAATACTATTTTAAAAGACAGTGCACATATAAAAGAACATGTTAAAGGATCAACCCATTTAAGAACAACAGTGATCACAAAACAGAATTATTTTGTGATCACTGTGCTATATCGCAGATGGAAAAGCTATTAATATGGATGGAAAAACAGATTCAGAAGCAAGTGCCCCTGTGTCTAACTGCCATTCAAGAAACCAAGAAGTATTTATGAAGATATAAATAAGTACAGTGAACCATAAGGCAAGTTCGTGGCATGCAACGGGTGGTTTAATGAGTTCAAACGTTGCGCTGTTTTCCAAAGTAAAATTTTTGTAATTGCTCATTTTTGTAATTTTGTACACTTTTGAGATTTTTCCTGCACATCAGATAAAAAAATTGAATAAATTATATTTACATTCATCAAACATTTATTTTTTGCTTCAATCAAATTTAGTGCCCATAGTTGCAAGTGCTGATAAACCTTTTAGGGAAATTCCGACTTATTTAAAATTCAACTCATATAGTGTTCCGCAGAAAGCAATACTTATGTAAGTCAGGGAGTGCCTGTATATGATATCAAAATTATTTTTTGCATCCAGTTCATTTGTGACCACATTAGTGTCCAATCAAATTGGTCAGACAAAACTTCCCCTTAACAAACCCATACTGTGTCTGAATTATTGCTGCAGTCTTGTCTGAATGATCCTGCATTGCTTCTTTAACCAGTGACTCCATTATTTTTCCTGGAGCAGAAGTTACACTAACAAGTGTGTAATTACTCGTATCCCCCCTTTGTGAACTGTGGATGCATTTGCGCATCCCCAGTCAATGTGGTTCTACCCTGAATCCAAGGACACTCTTGAAATTATGGCTAAGGGTTTGCTTACTTCCTCTGCTGCCTAGCTTAATATAACTGGTCAGATCCCATCCAGCCCAGGTGCCTTTCTTATCTTTTAACTTCAATTTCTCCTATACTTTCCTCTCAGTTATTACAAAATCAATTTGCTCCCTGTTGGATAATAATAAACTTCTGGCCTCCACTTCCCTACAGAATTCCTCATGTGCGAATGTAGATGAAAAATACTCATTCAGTTTGTCAGCTGCCTGAGGAGGATCATCAACTGCCAAACCATCGATATCAGGTGGACCAATCTGATTCATTCTATTTCTTCTAGAGTTTATACAGGTATAGAGTCTTTGCTGTTTTTCTTTGCATCCTTTGCCAAAGATTTCTTATAATCTGCCTTCGCTTGCCTAACCTCCTTTGTGACTTGATTACAGACTAGCTTATGTCTACCATAGGCTTCTGTGTTACCTGATAATTTATATGCATCCCATGCATTTTTCTTCTCTGCCACTAGTCTCATTAGTTCATCTAACATCCATTTAGGTCTAAATCATGGATGATGTTTCTTAGTTGGTATGAAAAGCCTAGCAGCTTGCAAGATTAATTCCTTGGATGCTTCCCATTTTGAATTTGTGTATGTTATACAGAAATGTGTATAACTTTCAAAAAACTGAAAATTTCAAAAATCCAGCATGTGCTGTCTCATTGATACTGGATTTATGAGCTTCTACTGTAATTAACAATTTACAAAACTTTCCACAAAATAATTTTCATGTTGATACAGACCAACCATTATCAGCCCAGGCAGAAAGAGTGTTTAGAAAATGAAACGAAAATTTTGCAATGCAGCTGTTTTTGAAATTTAATAAATATTTTATATAAACTGACACATCCCCTACAAAGACTTACCATAGATCATTTCACATGTTTCTAGAAGTTTTAGTATTCTTAATTTTAAAAAATTAAAGGTAGCCTATTTGTAGGGGAAAAAATAAACTCTAAAGTAATTATTAAATTAATTTTCATGAAATAATGAGTTATGTTATTGTACTTTTTTTTCAGAGTAACTTTTAACTAAACTTAATTACTTTTATCACACAATTAACTTGGTTTAACAAGTTAACTTAACCATCTCTGATACTATGCTACACTGCTGTATGGCAATCTATTTGAAATAGACTTAATTCAAAAACCTTAGTAATTCTTACTTCAAAATGATTTATCTCCATGCTCAAATATTTTTCCCCAATATAATTTTAAAAATTTCATAACAAGTGACTGACCAATAATTTTTTTAAATTATGCAAGTGTCTGGGAGCTGATTCACTCTTTTCTCTCAGTATTCACATATAAGGAAAAAAACTCCTTGCCCCATTGTTTTCTTGGTCATAAACGTCAGTGCGCACGCTCTCACGCTCTCTCTCTCTCTCTCTCTCTCATGGGTTCAATGAGTCTATCGATTGTTTCTGGAATCTAATAAATTACTTGCCTCATTTAGTTTAAGCTTACTGCAAATTTTTAGGCACCTATTTACTTAGCTTGCTCAATGCCTTATGTCTTATTGTAAATCTTGTTGTAAAGTAAAGTTCAGTATTCCAGAATTTATTATTGTATCAACAGAAAAGATGATGGGATGGCAGTAATGAGAGTAGGTATCTTTGATTATTATTCTGATTTAAGCTGCATGTTATTAATGTTAAAATTCCAGAAACAATCGATAAACTCATTGAACCTATAATTATTAGAGCCATAAAAAATAAATATAGTTCCATTGATGATTGAGGTGACATCTTACAGTACTCAAATGATTTTTCATGTTATTTTCCACTTGATGTGAATGTTATTTCCTTAATCACTTCTCACAAAATCTTAACACCATTTTTGACTAATATGATTTTATAATAAATAATTACAATAATTCAAAAATAAGTGTATTTTATTTAAAACATAGATACACTTGTAAAATTCTGGCAGGACAATCTTGTCACCATGTTTATTTTTCAGTAGGGTTGGGTTTTTTTTTTTTCATGTAGGGCTAGTATGTCATAGTAGTAGTAGTGGCATGTGATGCAAGAAAGCAAGTGTATGAGCTTATGCAGCATCAGCCAAAAAAAAAAAAAAAAAAAAAAAATCACACCATTCCCTCCAAATGCCTGTCCAGTTCCTCCTTAAATTTATTTAACCTATCAACTTCCACAACGACAGATGGAAGTTTGTTCCAGCAATTAACCACCCACTGGCTAAAGGAAAATTTCCGCACATCTGTTCTACATCTGTCTTTTCTTAATTTGAATTTATGCCCCCTTAGGTTTGTAATCTGAACAAGTGGAAGGATCCCATCAGAATTCAGCGTGCTCAACCCATTCAAGGCCTTATACACCTCAATCAGATCAACACGCAGGTGCCTAGTCTCCAGCCACTGCAATTTGCAGAACTTAAGCCTCTCTTGGTAAGAAGATCCCTTCATTCCCCTCACCAATCTTGTTACTCTTCTCTGTACACGCTCAAGCAAATCTACATCCTTCCTAAATGAGGCCTCCAGACATAAAATGAGGCCTCCAGACCTTTACGCAGTACTCAAGGCATGGCCTGACCATTGCCTTATACAGAGGGATAATCACCTCCTTTTCCCTGCTAGCAAAATTCCTATATATCATTGACAAAACCCATGACCTGCCCTGGCAGCCTGTCTGCATTGCTCAGAAAACTTCATATCTGCCTGCACAATTACTCCCAGGTCTTTTTCATTTTTTTACCACCTTAAGTGTAGTACCACACAGTTGGTACGTTTCTCTGAGGTTACTTCTACCCATATGCAGTACTTTGCATTTGTCAAGGTTAAACTTCAGTTGACACTTCTTAGCCCATCTGCCCAAATTATCTAGATCCTGTTGCAGTAGCACACTGCCATTACTGTCATTAACAACCCTGCCAACTTTCGTATCACCGCAGACTTCAACATTAAGCGTGATATACCTTCATCAATATCATTGATAAAAGACCCAACACAGAACCCTGTGGGACTCCACTAATAACATTAGCCCACGAAGAGCAGCACCCATTGATTACCACCCTCTGTCTTCTCCCACTTAACCATCCTTTTATACATTGTAGCAACTTACCCTTAATACCATTCTGCTCCAATTTGTACAATAGTCTTTCATGCGCAACAGTGTCAAAAGCTTTCCTCAAATCAAAATATATGATATCAAAATTTTTTTTTGCATCCAGTTCCTTTGTAACCACATCATAATATCATATCAAATTTGTCAGACAAGACTTTCCCTTAACAAACCCATGCTGTGTCTGAATTATTGCTGCAGTCTTGTCTGGATGATCCTGCAATGCATCTTTAACCAGTGACACCATTATTTTACCCAGAACAGAAGTTAAACTAACTGGTCTGTAATTACCCGTGCCACCCTTCGATCCCCCTTTGTGAATTGGGGATACATTTGCACTTCTCCCGTCCGTGGGAACCTCCCCTTAGTCCAAGGATACTCTCATAATTATGGCTAAGGGTTTGCTTAGTTGCTTTTCCGCCTCCTTTAATATAACTGGATAGATCCCATCCACCCCAGGTGCTTTTCTTATGTTTAATTTCAACAATTTCTCCTCCACTTTGCTCTCAGTACTAAATTAAGTAGTACTTAATTTATCATTTTTCAGTATTTTTTTTTTTCCTGATAAACTTGCAAAACTAGTATCAGAAACTTAGTTTTGTTTTCCTAGTTAACCCAGCAGTGGTCACACTCCAGTTACTTACAATGGCAGAGTCCCACTGTATCTGACAACTGACTTTGTTTTTTAATTTATGGAATAATGGTGTTTTCTTTTTTTTTTTTTTTTTTTTTTTTGGATTTTTTGAATTCTGCTTGCAGTATACCAATCATCATCATCATCATCATCAGCCATTTTCAATCCACTGCAGGATGAAGGCAGGATGAAGTATACCAATATATCATCTTTACTTAATAAATTTCTATAGCTATTGGTATTTTAACTGTTATTTTTTAATAAGAAACAAATATTTAAACAATGCTGTACTTTTAACATATTTTTTAACAAATTTTAATTTTCTGGTAAAGTTGTGTGGGGGGAAGAGTAGCCGTAAAACAGATTTGAAACTAACAGTCTTAAGTAACGGTCCAATTTCTGGGCAGAAAACAGTTAAGATCACATGAAATTTCTAAACTGTGCATGGATTTCTGCTTATATACGGCAATTTAACCCCATGAGCTCACATCTGGTGAGTATGGGCTTGGCACATCCAGGGTCCTGAGCTGGATATCTTCATTCTTCTCTTTCTTTCTTGGTGATTCCTTTCTGCTTCTGACTCTCTCTCTCTCTCTCTCTCTCTCTCTCTCTCTCTCTCTCTCTCTCTCTCTCTCTCTCGGAGTAATTCAGATTTTTTTTTTTTTTTTTTTTGGCTGGTGCAGCATAAGCCTCAGGCTTCCTTGCACCATATAGCTAATAATAATAATATCCCGTATAGCACTGATAATTGGTACCAAAACTGTTCCATGTTATATGAAATCACGCTGATTGAGGTATAATTATAATGGGTTTTAATTGAATATGTACCAGAGAAACAGTCTATATACAAATTATAATAAATCTATAAACAATTTCACTTGATAGCCAATTAAAAGGATTTGAAATAAAAAATATTGCAAAAATTTTATTAATAAAAAGGTAACATCATGAGAGAGGGAAAAAAGTGTGTGTGTGTTTCAGTCGAGCACGCATAGCAGAAGTTAAGTGAAACTTCTTTACAGAGGATCCCGCGCTGACCGTATGAATGGCGCAGGTGATGAATCTGCACGAATGGGAGCCTCGGAGATATAAAACATTCCATTACCAAATCTAGTTTCAGCAAGTGCTGTGGCATCGGATGATATTTAAAAATCATTTGAGTTCAATAGTGGCGGAATCACTTTGTTCTTGAGAGAGAGAGCCACGACCGTTTTACAGGTCAAAATTTGACTTACATCCTCATTTGGAAGTGCTGTTTGAAGAAGAATGTGATCTCAAGCTGCTACAATCTTCACATTGTTCTTGAACCAAAGCCGATCGCAAACCAAACCGAAATCATTATCCAGGAATGAACATTTAAATTGTGCTTGGATGCTTCGGCTTCTTAAAATTTTGTTGCTGCTCCTGCTGTGTATTAAATGTTGAATGATTTAATGGAGTACTTCTGGCAGTCAGTTTTGGCTTCTTCACTTTTCGTTAACGACTGGGCTTCAAGGACTCTTCATCGTTTTCACTTGCAGTATCAATTTCCATGACTCCTTCTTCCAAACTCACTTCTAACGTTTCTGGGGAGATTTAAGGCTCTGAAGATGTGGATGGACCTTCTCCGGCTTCTTTATTGAACTCCATCACACGCTGTAATTTCTTCTGCTGTCGAAATGGCTTAGATCTCTCCTTTGTAGTCAATGGAGGTGGTTTCGGTGGTCGCATTGCACGTATATATGCTCTATACACCTTACAAAGGTCACAGAAATTTATAATTCAACATGTCAAAGACATGTTGAATTATAATTTTTTTTTGTCAAAATTTTTATTAAATATAGTGGAGAATGATGAAAGAAATAGCAGGACACAATCAGTACGGGTGCTGATTGGGTCATGCACTGCTCGTGCCTGATATGGAGTGGAATAATGGAGTGGGGGAAATAAATCATTTCATGTTGAATTTTCTTGCCGATTTTTGTCAATCCACAGACTCATTGCAAGTATATGTGCTCTATACGCCTTACAGCTCACTACAGTGGACCCCGCTTTACGAACGGTTCACTGTACGATCATATCACTTTACAATGGCCACTCCATAACAAAATACCATTCACTATACGATATGTTAGTTGGGGCCGGTCATTGTGATCACGTTTACGAATTCAATTTTAATTCTATTAACAGAAATTCTAATAAGCAAAAATAGGAGGAATATTATCCACAGCTATAAAAGTAAAGATATAAAACACAGATTCACACTTTATTACCTTACTAATTAACAAAGTTAAATGATACTTAAAAATTGGAAGAATATTTTCCACAAGGTAACAAAAGGAAAGCAACTACACCGGGTATTCTCAGGCAGTCACCCTCCCAGAGGCGGATTTAATGGCGGGCGCACCAGGCGCACGCCCTGGGCCCCGACTTCTGAAGGGCCCACACAAAACCCCAACAAATTAGTTGAACATATTAGTTCAAAACTTTGTGATTATTATTATGCTATTATTAATTATATTATACATATATTCAAATTTTATTGGAAATAAAACATTAATAGTACATAATATTTTTTATTTATTTAAAAAAATGGTTAACATGTATTTTTATTTTCCCTGTCTCTCTCTCTTTTTTTTAAGAGGCCCAATATTTTTCTTCTGCGCCAGGGGCCTCAACCGACCTTAATCCGCTCCTGCACCCTCCCAATTACTAACCCAGCCTAACACTGCTTAACTTTGGTGATCACATGAAAACCAGAGCATTTAGCCTAGAATGATAGTTGGCTGTTTAGAATAAACTGTAATGCGTTTATTTATGGCAACGGACACATTTTCGTTGCATTTCTTTGTCAATCACAAACGCAAGTTACTCCAATCTGAAAACTACCTGGACCATGCCTAAAGAAGTTTAGATATTTCATAGGTATTTCAATAATGAAGTCTGGTGAAGTGATCGCTTCTTTTTCTCAGCGTACAAGCCTTTGTAGCACTGAATCTCGTAAAATTTGTAAAATTTTACGAGATTCAATTCAAAATTTGCCGCATCTTGATCTACATTCAACGTTCGGATCTCCATTCATAATTACCTCTGTCATGTCAACCCCCCCCCCCCCAAAAAACTTTCTCCAATTCTTTTGTTAAAAAAAATTTTTGGTGCCACTTTAGAACTGTTTTCTTCTTCATCATATGCAGTTTGTTTGTCAATTTCAAGGAAAATTGCATCATCTAAGTCATTTTGCATGCAAGTCAATGCAGTCACGTACATTGGCAGTGGCCAAAGTTTCGAATCCCAAGTCTTTTCCTATCTACACAATGTCTTTGGCAATTGTCTGAACTTGCAATTCAAAACCATTGAAATCATTCGCCAAATGGGGCAAAACATGCTGCCAAACAGAACAAATGTTGGGAGTGATTTCTAGCTGAGATGCAGATATATTTTTGATTGCATTCCTGATGTGTTTGCTGCAAATAATTCGCCTTGAATGTGGGAATTACGCCTTGATCTATGGGATGTAAGAGAAACGTTAAAAAAAGTGTCAGGTGGAAGAAAACATATTTTTACATTTTCATTGCGATCAGAAATTTTATGTGGGTGGCTTGGTGCATTGTCTAAAACCAACGAAATTTTGAACTCCATCCCTTAATCTTTGCAGATATCGTTCAACTGTTGGACAAAAATAATTTGTGAACCATTCTGTAAACAATTCTCTTGTAATACATGCTTTCTTATTGGATCGCCAAATTACGGGCAATGTGCTTTTTACACAACCCTTTAGAGCTCTTGGGTTTTCTAATCTGAACACGAGCAGAGGCTTCAATTTAAAATCGCTAAATGGGTTTCCACCCAACAAAAGTGCTAAACAATCTTTTGATGCTTTATATCCAAGTTGGGCCTCTTCGTTTTCAGCTAAAAAAAGTTTGTGAGAGCATTTTTTTTTCCAGACAGTCTAGTTTTGTCGACATCGAAAATTTGCATGTCCTTGTAACCACCTTCTTCAATGAAGGTGGTTACAAGTTTACAGGTTGGGTTTTACTAGGCATTGTAAAACCCAACATTATTTTTTAAAGCAGAAAAACCAACCACAACTGGCTGTAAAATATTTCTTTAGTCTCCTCCTCTTTATTTTCTTCTTTTTCCTTCAGCGTGTTATAAAGGCTCGTTGGCTTTCACTTGAATGATGTTTTAACCCAAAGGAGACATTCCATGTTAATCAATAGCGAACTTCTTTGCTGATTTATCACTTTTGTCATGCAAGATAGATGATGTAGAAATTCCCTGATCATCATACTGATCCTTCTTTCGAATAAACGTTCGTACTGATGCTTCATTCATTCCATTTACCCTCGTGATTTTAGCATAAGATGTACCATCTTCATGGCACTTGATAATATCAAGTTTTTTTCTAATGTAAGCCGTTTACGTTTAGGAGCTCTACCGCGCTTTCATTACTTTTCCTTTTTTTTAAATCCTTATTTCATATTTAAAGGAATAAAAAATAAATTGTGAAATGAAAAGTTTGAAAAGCTATCAAAGTCGTCTCGTCAGAATGGAATTAGGAGGTTGTTGTTATTTAGGAGCATTAGCAACTAAGGCCATATTGCTCCGGGATATGCGGTGGTCATTCCCTGACCTTTCTGCATCGTCTGTATTTGGTGGTGACGGGCTCGAACCCCGGTCTAATCAAGAAGCGTGTGCTACGCACTGCTGCCCCTTCCCACCTAGCTACGGAGGAGCCTTTGGAATTAGGAATACTGAACACTGCTGCCTGGCTGAAGGGAGCTATTGGCACATGTGCATTTGAGACAACAGAGTTGGCACTGCAGCATATATGTACGGGTAGGGCTTACAATACCAGTCAAAATCTTAATAACGGTATTACAGTATTTTTAATTTATGAAACCGGGATACCGGTATTCCAAAAACAAACTTTTTTCTCAATAAATTTTGATGACAATTGGGTGCAATAAAGTAAGGAAAAAAAACAAGTAATGTAATTACTTGAATTCATGTTAAAAATAAACTTTTATTGCAATAATAAATATTCTGGAAAAAAATCATTAAAAATACAGTTATTCTAAAAACAAAAAAAAAAAAAAAAAAAAAATACATATTGTTACTGCAAAGTTTAGTTATGTTTAAGTATCCATACTACCTGTCCGAATATAGTGAGAGCTTAAGATGTTGTTGTTATTTGGTTTTTAGGAGCATTAGCAACTAAGGCCATATTGCTCCGGGATATGCGGTGGTCATTCCCTGACCTTTCCGCATCCTCCATATTTGGTGGTGACGGGCTCGAACCCCGGTCTAATCAAGAAGCGTGTGCTAACGCACCGCTGCTCCTTCCCACCTGGCTACGGAGGCGCCAAGAGAGCTTAAGAAACAAGCAATCAATAGTATGATCATTTAAAATGGATCTAATTTTCGTACATATTTGATTAGCGGCAGAAAACGCCCTTTCGGATTCTATTCTGGTACTGAGATAATCGAAGATGATCTCAGTCCGTATTTTCTAGGCTTTGAACTTTTTTTAGAAAAAATGGTTAAAAGTATTTCATTAATTTCCGACTCAAGTTCATCTTTTAAAATCTCATTGGAGTCAAGCAATTTCTTATTTTGGAAAGAATTTGTTGAACACTAATGTTCTGTTCCATGTTAGTCTTCCATGGTTGAATTATGTTCATCATATTCTGAAGGAGAAAGACGTTTTATTAAGCGAAGCATAATTTTCACTATAGTATCTTTACTGAGTCTGGGAGAGAGCAAAGAGTGCAGTTAAGGAATTCTTCACATATATAAATGCAAAGAACAGAAGGACATGAGATGGGACGCTTATGTAATGGACGTGGGATGGTATTAGATACCCCAACTGATGTTGCAGATGAACTCGACATTTACTTTGCATTGATATTTACAGAAGAAAAACCCTTCACGTCAATGAGAAATTATGGGAGTCAAGTTGAAAAAAATGTAATTAATGATGTTGAAATTTCACATGTTGATTTAATGAGAAAACTTTCACGCCCACAGGCCAGTAGTTCGGCTCCTGTGGTTGACGGCATATACCCTATAATCTTAAAGGAGGTGACAAGTGAGTGCATTGAACCATTAAGGCTAGTTATGAGAGCATCACTGGACTCAGGAGAGATTTCGCTGGATTGGTGTAAATTGGAACATAAAGGCGGCTCTAGGAGTGTAACGGGAAATTACCGACTGGCCAGTCTAACTTCAGCAGTAGGGATAATCATGGAGGCAATGATCAAGAGTATAATTCAAGATCATTTAGATGGAAATGGAATTCTGTAGGATACACAGAATGGTTTTGTAAAGGGAAAATCATGTTTAACAAACCTGATTAGCCATTTTGACTGGTCATTCATGAGCTGGATTTAGAGAATAATTTCAACATTGTTTCTTTAGATATCAGCAAAGCATTTGACTCAGTCCCACATGAGTGGTTACTTTATAAGTTGGAGCAGGCTGAAATCATAGGGAAAATCCTTAGATGGATAGCACGATGGCTTGAGGGCACCAGGCAGAGAATTGTGATAAATGGTTATTCCTCAGATTGGGTTAATATAAGAAGTGGGGTTCCCCAAGGATCAGTATTGGGACCACTGTTGTTTTTGATTATCTTAAATGACATCTATGAAGGGATATAGGGTGTGATGTCAAAACTTGCAGATGATGTAAAGATCAGTAGAGTAGTTAATGATCGCCGCCAAGCAGAGCTTCTTCAGAGTGACCTAGATAGAGTTCCAGGATGGTCAGAAAAGTCTCAGCTATATGCTTTAATTCAGCAAAGTGCAAGGTCTTACACCTGAGGAACAGCAACCCCAAAAAACTTATACACTTGGGAGTCGAACTAAAGTCATTTGTGGAGGAATGGGAATTGGGAGTTACGATATGGTCAGACATGAAGTTGTCCAAGAATTGTGGACAGGTTGCAATGTTGCATGGTGTCCTATCGATGATTTGTCGAACATTTGTTAGTAGAGATAAGGACGTCATAATCACGTAAAAGGTGATTTATAACCTTTTTGTAATTAAATTATAAACTTTTTTTTTTTTTATTAGTACCAAAAAACCGGTATTTTTGTATCAATACCGGTATTTGAATACTAGAAAAAAATGACCGGCATCCCAAGATCTTGGTATTGTAAGCCCTATGTACGCATCTAGGCTATTGAATGAGTTTTAATATGTACAGTAAATTTGACTTAAACTTAATTGAAAACCCGTGTTGTTTGAAGCCGTGCTAAGCAAGGTATCACTGTATTATGTATGAAAACAGAAATATGCAGCAACTTTTACAAACACGAATTGAGTAGCTTAAAATCATCATTTTAATATGTGGTAAATTTTCAAGGAACACAAACAAAGTTTGCAAAATAAAGCACAATTATTATAACATCTCATACTATGAAATTCTTCACACTGAGTTGCCTAATCATGCACTTTTGAACAAATAACGCTTCCCCAGTGGAGAAGTCTATTGTTATTTATTCTCAATTTTGAGTGACACCACCCTCAAATGCACCATTCTGGAAATTATTGTTCCCAGATTGGTAGATGGGTAGGCACCCAAGTGTACAAGATGACAATAGATATAGGAAATTAATTGAAGCAGTTTATGACCTTTAAGGTCTCATACTGCAAGAATTTACTAACATGTAGTGAGCAGTGCAAAGGCATTTTAATACACAGTAGTAAATGGTGCCATTTCTGCAAATTTTGTTTGTGTTCATTGTGAATTTACTGTGTATTAAAATGCTTTTGACTACCCAACACGTGTTAGTGAATTCATGCAGTACAACGCAATAAAGGCCACACACAGCTTTAGCAGCAACTTTTATTGTGTTGTATCCTAGTGGAATGTTATAGGCATGCAAAATATAAACATAAAAATATTACACACTTCAATTTCAGAGTGGGAAAAATCATTAAGCACCCAAACACTCAAAATTATGCATGCATGCACATTACTGTTTATACATTGAGTGCATGCATGCACTTGTGTGTTCCAGTTTATTAATTTTATCAAGTTGAAAATGGAATATATATAATGTGTGGTTTGTAGAATAAATAAAGTGTCTGTGATATTGGAAATGAAAAGTGCACAAGGTGCCAAAACTAAGAGAAGTTTAAGGAATAGTAGTAAGTGGAAGAGAAGTAGTGGTTAAACAGGTGAAAGAATTTAAAAAACCTAGTGTAAAAATGAACTGGGACTGAGAAAAAAAAAAAAAAAAAAAATATATATATATATATATATATATATATATATAAATAATATAAAATAAAAATATATAAAAATAAAATAAAAATATAGATGGAGAAGTTATTAAACACAAAATGCCGAGCCTAGTTGAAGAAAAAAGAGAAAAAGAATGTTAAGATCCTATAAAAAAAATTAATTATTAAGTAGAATTAAATCCGAATTAATGCCGAATTAACAGGCCAATTATATGTACAAAAGCTGAAAGAAAAAGAGGGGAGGGTGATAGAGATAAAAATTATAAAATAAAAATTATAAAATAAAAATTAAAAATTAAAAATTGGTACATAGATCAGGTATTTCATCAGGGGGCTACACCTGATCATGTACCAAACACTGTGTTTCTATGCAAACTCATGTTGATGGAGAAGCTGAAGAAATGAAAAGGAAATAAAAAGGAAATAAAAAATATAAAATTTATTTTTTATAAAAATTTTTTATAGCTCCAGAAACATGAGTGAGGTAGCCCCAACGCAGTGTATTTAGATTAATAAATTAAGTAACGTAGTGTATTTGGAAATAAATTGAATAACGCAACCGCAGTGTATTTAGATTAATAAATTAAGAAAATTGAGTAACGCAGTGTATTTGGAAATAAATTGAGTCGATAGTATGTAAGAACGCCAGTTTAAATCGAAAGTATGTAATAAATAAATTAATTAATATTAATTAATATTAATTAATTAATATTAATTAATTATAAATTAATAATAAATTAATTATAAATTAATATTAATTTCCACTTCTACTAACACTCTCACAGCCAAGGCCCTCTCTATGAGGTTGGGTACTTACACCCCCAGCTTGCCTAGTATCCTTTAAACTCTTTTCCTTCTCTTTACATCTTTCTACTTTCTACTCTTCGTTTTTCCGTCCGTTGAACTATTAGTGTAATACGAGGGTGATTCGGACATTCTCACTTTCCTCTTTCTCACTATCTTCGCCTCTGTATTTTTAACTTCTTTTCCCTCCCCTACCTTGCATTGCTTCCTTTTTCTATACCGCTACCTTGTTATTTATTTATTTATTACATACTTTCGATTTAAACTGGCGTTCTTACATACTATCGACTCAATTTATTTCCAAATACACTGCGTTACTCAATTTTCTTAATTTATTAATCTAAATACACTGCGTTGGGGCTACCTCACTCATGTTTCTGGAGCTATAAAAAATTTTTATAAAAAATAAATTTTATATTTTTTATTTCCTTTTTATTTCCTTTTCATTTCTTCAGCTTCTCCATCAACATGAGTTTGCATAGAAACACAGTGTTTGGTACATGATCAGGTGTAGCCCCCTGATGAAATACCTGATCTATGTACCAATTTTTAATTTTTAATTTTTATTTTATAATTTTTATTTTATAATTTTTATCTCTATCACCCTCCCCTCTTTTTCTTTCAGCTTTTGTACATATAATTGGCCTGTTAATTCGGCATTAATTCGGATTTAATTCTACTTAATAATTAATTTTTTTTATAGGATCTTAACATTCTTTTTCTCTTTTTTCTTCAACTAGGCTCGGCATTTTGTGTTTAATAACTTCTCCATCTATATTTTTATTTTATTTTTATATATTTTTATTTTATATTATTTATATACATGTATCCTGTTTTGCTGCTTTGCGCATTCAGGTACACGTACTGTTTTTCCTTATTTTTCCTGTTTTTCCACATCTTTGTTTTCATATTTCATATATATATAAATATATACACAAGTAAATAAATAACATTATATTCAGATATGGGAGGTAAATTTTAGCAAGAGGTCAAATCGGGGGATGGCAAATATGCATAATCTGAATATATTAGATGAAAAAATGATATATAGCCAGGAAATTCATCAGGGGACTACTCCTGACCATATATCAGGCACTGTGTTTCCAAACTTGTCTGTAGTATTAGAAAAAGGGTATGTTGATGACATCTTAGTTTTAAATTCCGACTTTGAACGCTTAGCTGCAGATATTTATCCCTCTGAACTTACTGAATAAAGTTCAGAGGGATAAATATTGATAATTGCATAGCCAACTTCCTTGATCTGAAAATTACACTCTGCAATGATGCAGTTCCTCATCTTATTGACATTTATGACAAAAGAAACTATTTTAACTTTGAGGTCCTTTACCTTAAAAATTGGCAATCTAATATTTCCAAAAAATTCACAAAAATACCATTTGCATTCAATCCATCAGATTAGCCAACATATGCAGTAACCATATCCTTTTCAGCAAAGCAATAAAAGTTTTTTTATAACAAGCTTTTAAATAATAATATACCTCCCTTTTTCATCGAATACTGTTTTTATATAGTTTCTTCTATAATTAAAAATAAATTCAATTTCGATTTACTTGGCACCTGTCTGTGTTAAAGGTATTGTACAGTTGTATATTATTTGGTGGGATTTCCACTACTTAGTAAGTAATCACTGTTCATGACTTCCGTTTAAGGTTCCTTTTCAGAATGAGATTACTGTTGCTTTACTCTCTAACAAAAAAAAAAAAAAGTTTTTCACATGTTTAGTTTGAATTCGCCCTCTCCTTCTTTTTTGGAATCCTGTACATATGGCTTTTTTTCCTGGACTTATTAAATGTCTCTCTTCCCTGATTACAACCACTAGGTTTGGCACTTTGCTTCCCTGACACCGGTCTCCGATCTACTGTCAGTATGTAGCCCTGCATCATTTAACCAGGCCTTTTATTCACTCAAATTTAATAGAAATGCTTAATTTAACCAGGCCTTGGTGACCTTGGTGAATAAATTTTATCATTGGATAAGAAAATTCTTCTCCTTCAAGAT
The DNA here is from genome assembly GCF_048544385.1 of Mastigoproctus giganteus. NCBI lineage: Eukaryota > Metazoa > Arthropoda > Arachnida > Uropygi > Thelyphonidae > Mastigoproctus > Mastigoproctus giganteus. Next base: position 208,511,745 of record NC_143580.1, on the reverse strand, counting down.
TTTTAATTATGTTTCCATCAAAGGTTTTTCACCTTCTGATTTTTTGTCACGCTCTTCAATGGATTCACTAAACCTCCAAACAACAGCAGATGTGCCTAACTGTGCTTTTCTCTTTCTAACGTGTTTGTCATCTTGGAAATTTGGAGCCGTAATCTATAAACCCTGTTATCTGATCATCTAAATTTTACCGAATTTTATCTCCTGTAGTTCGGAATTATTCTTGTTCTATTTTCGGTTTCACATATTCATTCACATTTTGGTGTGTCCTCGGCATTCTATCTGACGTTTCACGTTTTTAGGCCACTTTTCCCAAATTTTTTTTTATCAATGATAGAGGTCGTCCCTATCTGTTGCTCTAAATCTATAAAAACTCGGTGATTTGTCATTTTCTCCCTTGTACCTGTGTACCCTGCTCCTCCGCTCTACTTAATGACTCCAAGTAACTTTTAGTTTTGGTTTCGATTTCCCTTCTTCTCTACAAGTCTATGATATTAACATCCATTTTTACTAATGCTTGCTTATACCAGAACCCCTTCTTTAGTAAGTTCAGTATTTTTAATGACTTTTTATCTTTATACTGTCTTTTTCTATCTTTTTCCTATTTGTAAAACTATTAGTGCAATACGAGGGTGATACGAATGCTCTGTGTATCCTTAATCCTATCGCTATTTTCGCCTTCTTTTGAACATCTTTTCTCCCCTTCCCCTCCCCTAGAATTTACCATTCCCTATACCATTTGCTTGTCTATTCTTTTTCATGCACTTCACATACTTTTGTATTATATACATACTGTATAGGGACTGTAGTATTTTTTTCACACTGTAGTATTTTTTTCTAATACTACAGACAAGTTTGGAAATGCAGTGCCGGATACATGGTCAGGAGTAGTACCCTGATGAATTTCCTGGCTATGTATCATTTTTTTCATCTACTATATTCAAATTATGCATATTTGCCATCCCGTGATTTGACCTCTTGCTAAAATTGACTACCTGAATATAGTGTTATTTATTTATTTATATATATATTTTGTCCCAGTCCCAGTTCATTTTTACACTAGGTTTTTTTAAATTCTTTCACCTGTTTAACCACTACTACCCTTCCACTTACTACTATCCCTTAAACTTCTCTTAGTTCTGGCACCTTGTGCACTTTTCATTTCCATTTTTACAGACACTTTATTTATTCTACAAACCACACATTATTTATATCCCTTTGCTTCCTCTACTGCTGCACTGCACGTTTTGGAGCATTAGACATACTATAACTTTTGTTATTTTCCTTTTTCTGCTTCTTAACTGTTATATATTCCCACTACACACACAAACACACACACACATTCCATTTTCAACATGCTTGTACACTTTTTTCGGCTTAGTATTCAATTTAGTGCACTGCTTGCAGAAGTCTAACTCCAATATGCATTCAGCAATATTTCTAAATTCAAAATATTCAGATTTGAAAAGAGTAATAAAAAAATTCTTTGAGGAGTAAGTTCACTAGTTTCTGATATATATATATATATATATATATATATATATATATATATATATCAGGCCATCAACAGACAGAAAGTACCCAATAACTAGAATGAATATAAGTGTATGAGCAACAGGGTGAAAGAAATACAGAAAACAGTAAAGAGTAAAAAGAGCAAAGAAACAAAGAAATTATGGTATTAAAATAACATAAAATATAGGTAAATATACAAGAAGCAGATCAGTAAGTAATGCACTATAAGCTGTAGAATCTTTATTATCTGAAATATTGTAATCATACTTCACATACATAAAATACAATCTTTCAACTTTGTGAAAATATCACTCAAAATAAGAACGACTATATTCACTGTGTTTCTCCAGTGTTCTTTCAAGGCAGTGAATGCACTTTGGTAAAAATCAGGAGGCTGACATTTACACCAATGTTTAAGGTCAGAAATGAGTTCCATATCACTCTCAAACACCTTACCACACAGGTGTGCCTTCAGTCTACCAAACAAAAAAAATCTGATCTTTAACAGGAGGCTGACATTTACACCAATGTTTAAGGTCAGAAATGAGTTCCATATCACTCTCAAACACCTTACCACACAGGTGTGCCTTCAGTCTACCAAACAAAAAAATATCTGATCTTTAACAGTGCCATTTGTGCTGTGTGCAGCCTTGCATTACCCTGTTGAAATTTTCCTGTCAATTCAGTTCAGGTCTTTTGGGTTTCAGAGACAAGCAGTATCTTTCTTTGTTCATAGTTGTTCCACTTTCCAAGAAATCAATAAAATAAAAAAATTATATATAAAAAAATTGGAAAGTTTTGGCTTTGTTTTCAGGTGATGTCAGGTGTGCCCATTTCACGGATTGTCATTTCGCTTGAGTCATAATGGAAAATTCATGCTTCATCCCACGTGACAACCCCTTTAAAGCACTTGGGAGTGCCAGAAACAAACCTCTCCAGAAAATCACATATCATTTTCATAGCAGCCATCATCTCTCACATGAACAGCTTAGGCACAGCACCCACACCAAGAACAAATTTTTTGGTACCTTAGTTTGTTGATGATGATGATCAAAACACTTTCACAACATCCATCATTTGTCTGGTGATTATGCACCTTTCATTTTCAATGAGTTGGTCAACGAGTTCTTTGTTTTCACTTTTTGTGACAAACAATGGTCTTCTGGCTCTTGGTTTGTCCTTGATGTTGAAAAATCACCTTCCCAAACCACTGGAACCACCTCTGGACACTACTATGATCAACTGTCTGGTCTCATAGATCCAGGATTTTTCAATGGAAAGATGTGACCAACTGATCACTTTATTTGAACAGGAACTTTTGAACAATCACACACCGTTGCTGGAAAGAGCGGTCACTTTGTCCATCCATATTTTCAGATCTAAAAACACCAGAAAAATGATATTAGGTGTGTTAATGGGTAATTGGTAAAACAACAAGTGTAAATCATAAATTCCCCCCCCACCTTCTTTATACACACAGGTGTGTGAGTAATTGTGCATTACTTACTGACCCACTGTTGCACAAATAAAAATAAAAACAGATAAATATATTACCATATTAGTTGTTACGGGAAATGTAAAGCACAGGCCTGCATTATGTGTTCACCTCCATATTTATCACCTTTTGGCCTTAACCTCATAAAATTTTACATTCATTAATTTTTATTAAATCCTTTCTAAATTCACTTTTTTTCTTTTTTTTTTAATTCTCTCTTTCATGGCACTGCGGTTAGAACGAGACTATACTGTTGTTTATTTAGGTATTCTGGTGGTTAAATCTTAAAAATGACACCATGATTGCACATTATATGGCAATATATTTATCTACTTTTATTATATATTTTATGTGGTTTTTTTTAATACCATAATTTCTTTCGTTTCCTTACTCTTTTCTATATCTTTTCACTTGATTACTTACGTCACTTATATGTACAAAACTGAAATTATTATTTATCATTAGCTTCAGCTCTTCAAAAAATTAATTACAAGAATGAGTGCTTCCCAAAGTTCTTACATTTTCAAGTAATATTCTGAGAAAGACCTAAAATATTCCTCTATACTTTTTTTAGAATGTAGTTTAAAGGAGAGCATAAGGAGTGCATTTCCTTGAAATAGAACAGCATGGATACTACTGTTTTTTAATCCATAAGATTTTATTTATTATTTCTAGCAAATGAATTAAACTAATAATGCCACTGCTAGCAAAAGGATTAAACTAATAATGCCACTTCTAGCAAATGGATTAACTTAATGCCATTTGCCTCTAGGGAAACAGGCAAATTAGAATGGCAGCCATTTGACTCAATCAAAAAATAGGAATGACATCTGTGAGATACCATGCAAATGAGAAAGCTGCAAGTTGGAAAAAGGGATGTGCTGCATCTGCCTGCTTCTTTCACACAATTACTCTGTGAAACTTTCTTTATCCGCCTAAATTATACATTTAGGCAAAGTAGAGAAAGTTTCAGTCAATATATTCCTCTATACACATCCCTCTAACAGAAAAAAAAAAAAAAAAAAAAAAAAAGCTTTTTGTCACAAGTTGCCTTATAGGTTCAACACAACCAGTGCCAAGTTAAAAGAGGCAACATACAGTAATAAATTTTAGAAAAGTGAACATATCTGAAACATTTGTTTCATTACCCAAAAGTGATTTAATCGCGCCTGGACTTCATTTTTGGTTGGAGTGAAGAGACTTTGGGTTCTCTTACTCATTTTGTGCATTCAATGAAGGTATGTCTGACAAGCACAGCGTTACAGTGATAATACTGAGGGGACTCCTCCACCCTTGAAAGACATGCTAAATAATGTTTGTGTGACTTGTTCACAGACAAGGTAATATTAACTCCTGTTAATTTGAAGCTTGATAGCTGCTGTTTGTGTCCGTCCTGAATAAGGTAAATGTTGGAAGTGATCACAGAATGGTAAGATGTACACTTGATATGGATGTAGGAAAGGAAAAAACTGACTCGAGTAAATAATACAAAGGTCTTTGAGATAACAGAGGAAGAGAAAAAGCAGTATGTACTCAAACTTAAGAACAAGTTTGAGCTTCTGCAAACTGCTCAGGACCAAGATATCAACGAGGAATATTACAACTTTCTGAAAGTGATAAAGCCCAAGAAACCTATAGGGAAAAAGAAATCCAAAGAAGAAAAAATTAGTCAAGAAACACTTGTCGTGATGAACCGAAGACGACAAATAAAGAGCAAGAAAAACACTGACAGGCAGAAAATTGAGTATACTGAGTTATGCAAAGCCATTAGAAATAGACTCAGAGAGGAAATAAGATGATTTAACATAAGAAAAGTAGAGAAGATTTAACATAAGAAAAGTAGAGAAGATTTAACATAAGAAAAGAACAAGCATTAAGGGAACAAGCATTAATTTCAATTAACCAGTAATTGAAAAGGTGGAGGCATAATTCAGAGAAGGCATAATAAAACAAAGGATTTAAATCCGCTGCCATGAGCAGTAATACAGAAAGACAAATGATACTGAAACTGAAGAATAGCGATAGCGTACTTTTTTTTTTTTTTTTTTATGAGAACCCCAAACACGAGAGGTATTATAACCTATAGTACTTAGTACCGTGCTTGGGTTGGAGGTTGAGAAGACGAAAGAAGATATTTGTTGATATTGGACTTGAACTTCTGTAGGTTGTAATTTTCAGGAAATACGTATGAAGGAAGGTTGTTCCAGAAAACGGCAGTTGAATGAATAAAGGAGGAAGATGAAAAGTTGGTTCTGTGGGTTTGAAGTTGGACAGTAAATGGATGTTGGCTGGTGGCGGCACGTGTTCGGACTGTTTTGAAAGAGAGAGCGGGAATTATAGAAGCCAATTCAGAAGAACAGTGCCCATGGAAGTATCTGTAGAAGAGGCATGCAGCAGAAACAGTGCGTCTATGAGAAAGCGAGTGGAGAGACTCTGTTAGAGATGAATCATTAATTAACCTAACTGCCCTCTTCTGAATGGAATCAAGAAGCCTGAGAGAGGTTTTGGGGGCACCACCCCAGATGTGGGAACAATATTCCATGGCAGGGCAGATTTGCGATTTATACAGAGTGAGCAGCTGTTTGGGAGAAAAGAAACGCCGAGAGCGAAAGAGAAAACCAAGTTTTTTAGATGCAGAGGAAGCAATATTTGTAATGTGCTTGTGCCAAGAGAGATTAGAAGTCAGGGTAATCCCCAAAAGAGATATATCATTTTGCCTAGAAATCGGAGTGTCACTAAAGATAAGCATTGGAGCAGAAGAATCCTTTTTGTGAGATATAAGACAAGATTGAGTTTTAGAAGGGTTGAAATCAACTAAGTTGTCTTTGCCCCACTGGAGAATTACCTGAAGATCAGCATTTAAGGAATTGGCAGCAGATTTTCGAGAACTTGAAGCTGATTGAGCTGGACAAGGTTTCTCAAAATGGAAAGTTGAATGCAATGTGCTATCATCGGCAAAACTATGGATAGGATTTCCAGTCAATGGAAGAAGTTCATTGATATACAAGAGGAAAAGAGTGGGGGAAAGAACTGAACCTTGGGGGACACCGGCATTAGTGGAGAAGTTAGAAGACAGAGAGCCATCTACCATCACCCTCAGTTTGTTTGTTTGTTTGTTTGGTTGGGTTTTTAGGAGCATTAGCAACTAAGGCCATATTGCTCCGGAATATGCGGTGGTCATTCCTTGACCTTTCCGCATCCTCCGTATTTGGTGGTGACGGGCTCGAACCCCGGTCTAATCAAGAAGCGTGTGCTACGCACTGCTGCTCCTTCCCACCTGGCTACGGAGGTGCCCACTCTCAGTGAGCGATCAGAGAGAAAACTGGATAACCAATTACTAAAAACATTTGGCAAACCATAAGATGGAAGCTTGTTTAGAAGACCTTTATGCCAAACACGATCAAAAGCCTTTGAGATGTCAAGAGCAACTACTTGTGTTTCACCGAACCTTTCCATTGAATTAGTCCATAAATGGGTAACATAAGCGAGAATATCACCAGTGGATCGACACTGACGGAATCCATACTGGCGATCGTTGATCAGACGGAACGTTTCTAGGTAGTTTAAGAGTTGGCGGTTAATTGATTTCTCCATTACTTTAGAAAGAGTAGAAGTAATTGCAATGGGACGATAATTGGATGGGAGGGATTTGTCACCCTTTTTAGGAACTGGCTGGATATGAGCAAATTTCCAAGCAGAAGGAAAAACACCTTTGGAATAAGAAAGTGAAAAAAGGCGGCAAAAATAGGAGTAAGTTCAGGAGCACAGGTTTTGAGAACAAGTGGAGAAATACCATCAGGACCTGGAGCTTTCTTAGCATCAAGATTCATCAAAATCCTTCTGATATCCTTTTGACGGAAGACCACAGGAGGCATTGAATGGAGCGTGTTAGGAATGGTGGGAGGTGTTTTACCAAGATCATTAATACATGAGCTGGAAGAAAAATGGGATGCTAGCAGGTCAGCTTTATCCTTTGCTGAAGTGACAACAGAACCATCTGGTTTGGACAGAGGTGGGAGCAGAGATGGGCAAAAGTTGCGGCCAATAGCTTTGGCAAGAGACCAGAATGCTCGGCTACCATTAGGGCAAGAAGCAAGTTTTCTACTCTTAGCCTGTTCAAACTCTAGTTTGGACTGATTAATAACTGCTTTACAATTGTTGCGAGCTTTGGTGTAGGCAGAAAATGAAACTGAACAATTAGAAACAAGCCAATTACGATATGCAACGTTCTTCTCTTGGACAGCCTTAGCACATTTATTGGAAAACCAAGGTTTAGATAAAGGACGAGATTTTAAAGTGGAGTGTGGGATAAAGGATTCCATTCCTGCAAGAATAATTTCACTGACACGATCTGAGCAAACGTTGACATCAGAAGTTTTGAAACAGTAATCAGACCAAGGAAAAGAAGAAAAGAAGTCTCGCAGGTCATCCCATTTTGCATTCTTGTAATGCCAAACAATACGAGGTTGGGAATAGCCATGAGATAAAGGTTCCATTGGAGAAGAGACAATCACCAAGTTGTGATCTGAAGTGCCTAAAGGACCTCTCACTTCAACCTTGTACTTAGAAGGGTTGTTTGTGAGAAAAAGATCAAGCGTATTGGCTGTATGATTAGGATTGTCCGGTATTCTTGTAGGTAAATGAACAATCTGTGCTAGGTCATTAGTAATTGCAAACGCCTCAGCATCTCGACCTGCTGGGTCGGTGTGACTAGAAAATGGAAGCCAGCTGGAGTTGTGAACGTTAAAATCACCAAGGAAAATTACCTCACTGTTAGGAAAGTTGGACTGGAGAAACTTATAAACAGCAGAGAAGGCATAATTCAAATAGCAGAAGACTACTATAGAGAATTATACAAGGAGCGAGGGAATGATGCCAGCAGTGGGGAAGATGGATTGCAAAGTAGCAACACATACAACATACCCGATATTCTTCCTGATGAGGTAGAACATGCATTGAAGAAAATGATGAATCAGAAAGTCCCGAGGGAAGATGAAGTTCCTGTAGAGTTGTTAAAATTGGGAGGAAGAGACATAACACAAAAACTGGCAAGGCTCTTCACAAAGTGCATTAGAAAAGGTGTGACGCCTAAGCTGTGGAATAATGCAATCATAGTTTTGCTGCATAAGAAAGGAGATAAATCAGAAATTGGAAATTATAGACAAATTAGCTTGTTATCCCACATCTACAAGTTGTTCACAAGGGGTCATTACTAACAGATTAGAAAGAATACTTGATGAGAATCAACCGAAAGAGTAAGCTGGCTTTAGGACAGGGTTCTCAACTATGGATCACCTTCACGTAATATCACAGCTAATGGAGAAAGCAAATGAATATAAAACACCATTATGCTTGGCATTTGTGGATTATGAAAAGGCATTTGACTCCATACAGCATAAGGCAATGTTTCGGGCACTAGAAAGACAAGGCATAGATACCCCATATATTACGATTTTGAAGAAAATATATGAGAGTGCTACCTCCTTTATTAGACTAGACAAAGACAGTAGGAAATTTAAAATCGAGAAAGGAGTTCGACATGGAGACACAATATCTCCGAAGCTGTTTACTGTTGCCCTTGAGGAAGCTTTCAGAAGATTAGACTGGTCGCAGAAAGGAGTCAACGTGAACGGAGAGTAACTAAACCATTTACGATTTGCAGATGACATTGTGGTCATAAGCCACGATCCCAAAGAATTAGAGGAAAATCTTAATCAGTTATGCACAGTTAGTAAGGACTTTGGACTAAAGATGAATATGGCTAAAACAAAAGTAATGATGAACAAGTATGCCACAGAAAGGGAAATAATGATTGAAGGAGCAGTAATTGAAAAGGTGGAGTCATATACTTATCTGGGACAAATTATTAGCTGTAATAATGATAAATGGCTGGAAGCCAAGAGAAGAATAAATTTTGGATGGATAGCATTCAGGAAATATAGTCACATACTGAAGAGCAACATCCCAGTTTGTCTGAAACGTAAAATAATGAACCAATGTATACTCCCCACTATGACTTGGAAGTGAAACTTTGGCACTCACCAAAAGAATGGAAGAGAAGCTGAGAACTACACATCGAAGAATATAACGAATTATATTGGGAATCAGACTGTTAGATAAGAAGAGAAAAAACACATGGATTAGGCAGCAAACTCAAGTAAAAGACATTCTTATCAAAACTAAAGAACTAAAATGGTCTTGGGCAGGACACACAGCTCGAAGACATGATGACAGATGGACTAAGAAAATAACAGAATGGCACCCAAGAGGAGCTAGAAGAAAACCTGGAAGACAAAGGCGGACATGGATAGATGAAATTCATGAGTTTTGGGGAGAAAATGGATGGCCAGTTGCTCAACGTGGACTAATGTTATTAGTGGAGTTCCTCGGGGTTCAGTGTTGGGTCCGTTGTTGTTTTCGGTGTTTATGAATGATATTGATGATGATATATCAAGTTTAATGTCCAAGTTTGCAGATGATACAAAGGTTGGCAGGGTTGTTAAGGACACTACTGACACTATGCTGCTGCAACAGGATCTGGAAAGGTTGAGCAGATGGGCTGAGAGGTGGCAAATGAAGTTTAACATTGACAAATGTAAAGTACTACACATGGGAAACAGCAACCCCAGAGCAACGTATCAACTCTGTGGTACTACCCTGACAGTGGTAGAGAATGAAAGGGACCTGGGGGGTGGTTGTGCAGGCAGATATGAAGTTCTCTGAGCAGTCCAGACAGGCTGCAAGAGTAGCTCATGGTGTATTGTCAATGATATATAGGAATTTTTCTAGCAGGGATAAGGAGGTGATTATTCCCTTGTATAAGGCAATGGTTAGGCCACATCTTGAGTACTGTATATAGGTCTGGAAGCCTCATTTCAAGAAGGATGTAGAGCTGCTGGAACGGGTACAGAGAAGGGCAACAAGATTAGTGAATGGAACAAAGGGTTGCTCTTACGAAGAAAGGCTTAAGTTTTGCAAATTACAGAGTCTGGAGACTAGGCACCAGCGAGGTGATCTGATAGAGGTGTATAAGGCTTTGAATGGTTTGAGCATGCTCAATGCCAATGGGATTCTTCCTCTTGCTCAGAATAATCACCTCAGAGGGCATAAATTCAAATTGAGGAAGGACGGATGTCGGATAGATGTGCAGAAATTTGACTTTGGCCAGCGGGTGGTTGGTTGGTGGAACTGACTTCCATCATTTGTTGTTGAAGTTGATAGCCTAAACAAATTTAAGGCTCAACTGGACAGGTATTTCAAACGAACGGAAGGGTGAAATGGGAGTGGTGTGTTTTTTTTTTTTTTTTTTGGCTGATGCTGAATAAGCTTACTTTCTTGCATCATATGCCTCTACTAATGCTAATGCTAATGCTAAAACAGAAGGAACTGGAAAGATGCTGGAGGGTGCCTTCATCCTGCAGTGGATTGAAAATGGCTGATGATGATGATGATGAGCTGCTGTTTAACGGTTTATTTGATAGTTCCAAGCTTGTTGTTAATACTGATTTTGCCAGATTAGTTGCCACTGAGATATGCATTTTTTCCCTACACAGTCTTGGTGTGGAACTTTCCACTTGACTTTCCAATCGACTGTCTCACCACACAATGGCGAGACAGTCAATTTTGCTCCATTGTAAGCTAATTCATTTTCTCAAATTGCCACACTCCGGGATTAAACTGAAGTATGTGCTTCTATCAAGTTCAGTTAAGATATACAAGGAACTAGCTGTCTCCTTTAAAACTGGTAGGAGATGTTGATAGCATTTTTCAGGGCTTGGAGTGCACTCAAAGAAAATTATTCTATTTTGGATATCAGAGGACTCAAACATACTTCAGTACAGTCAGTCCTCGTATAACACACGTTTACATTACATGAATTCCATCATACACGATTTATAAATAGGGGAACAATATCTTATATAACACAAACCGAATTCACTTATGCATGATTCGCCTTTGTGTTTACAAGAAATGGCAGTTGAACGCAGAATCACCCCAACCGAACGCAACACGATAGGAATGAAGAGAAGATTCTGAAAATCTATTTATGTTTCTTATATCAGTGAAGGGGAAACACATTTCACCATAATAACGTAAAAACCCATACAATTCCAGCTATCGGTATAATCGCAAATGCAATTAGATCGAGTTTACTATCAGTTTATAACAGATTCCACTAGCAGAAATGCAACTGGAAATTGTTTTTATTGTTTTATGATAGTAACCTTTAGAAATGTGCTATAGTAAAATGTGAGGGGTTAATAGTGTATCTCTGCCTTTACGGTGTTGTTTATTCAGTTGCTACACGCGCGCAGCTTTGTTTATGTGTATCAAGCATACCTCCTCGTTTTGTAATTGTAATTCCATAAAAATGAGTAAAATACTTAAAAGGTGTGAAAAGAAAGCGTCCTGGTGAAGACACTGAAGATTCAGAGAGAAAAAGAAAAGCAATATCGATAAACAGAGGCGGACTGGATAAAAAATTCTTACCTGGGAAAATTTATAGTGGCCTCATACTAGCGTTTATGGCCAAAATCACACCGGCCTCCAGCCAACCAGGGTTTCCCCGGTAAGGCTTATGGCCAGTTCGCCTCTGTCTATAGAGAAAAAATATGAAATTGTAAAACGCTTTGAGCGAAATGAAAGACCATGTGATATTGCACATGCTACAGACCTAAATGAGACAACGGCGAGAATTACAAAGAATGCAGAGAAAATAAAAACAACTTTCATAGCAGGAACAACTCAAAGTGTAATTAAAATCCATTAGATTAAGACACAAGAATTGGAAGAGATGGAATGGCTGTCATCTGTTTGGATAGAAAATCAAACAAAAAACAAGTTTGCTTACGATAGAAGCAAAAGCATTAGCAATATTTTATTACGTAATAGTCATAATAAAATACGTAACTATTTTATTACGATTATGTATTGTGTTTGGTAATGTTTTGGTTACAAATATGTGTTCAGTCTTGGGTGGTCGGCACAAAACCCTATTTTTCCCATAGGGCCTGTTGTTCATATTGCACGATTTTGAATTGCACGAGGGTTTCTAGGAACACAACTATCGTGCTATACAAGGACTGACTATACCACCTTAAATAATGTTGGTTCAGGAGAAAATATACTGACTTCACATGGCAAGTGACAGGCCAATGTGACGTCTCTGGGAAACTGTACCTATTCCAAAATGGTTATCATTTCTTTGACCCATCTATATATAAAACAAAGTTGTGGAACTGATCTAATATGACAGTAGAATTGCAAGAAGGTTTTAGTGTAATGCAAATTATTTTCATTGATGGAGATAAAAATATCACAAGGAGGTGACACTGCAAAAAAAATAATCCCCTTAATGGAAAATGGACATTACAGTGTACCAATTTCCATTAGGGTAGTCAAGATGAGATTACATGTAGGGTAGAAAATACAGTCAGTCCTCGTATAACACGTGTTTACACTACACAAATTCGATCATACACGATTTATAAATAGGGGAACGATATCTTATATAACACGAACCGAATTCGCTTATGCATGATTCGCCTTTGTGTTTACAAGAAATGGCAGTCGAATGCAGAATCACCCGAACCGAACGCAACACAATAGGAATGAAGAGAAGATTCTGAAAATGTATTTGCTTTTTATATCAGTGAAGGGGAAACACATTTCACCATAATAACGTAAAAACCAACACAATTCCAGTTATCGGTATAATCGCAAATGCAATTAGATCGAGTTTATTACCAGTTTATAACAGATTCCACTAGCAGAAACGCAACTGGAAATTGTTTTTATTGTTTTATGATAGTAACCCCTAGAAATGTGCTTTAGTAAAATGTGAGGTGTTAATAGTGTATCTCTGCCTTTATGGTGTTGTTTATTCAGTTGCTACACGCCCGCAGCCATGTTTATGTGTATCAAGCGTGCCTCCTCATTTTGTAATTGTAATTCCATAAAAATGAGTAAAATACTTAAAAGGTGTGAAAAGAAAGCGTCCTGGTGAAGACACTGAAGATTCAGAGAGAAAAAGAAAAGCAATATCGATAAACAGAGGCGGACTGGATCAAAATTTCTTACCCGGGAAAATATATAGTGGCCTCATACTATGGTTTATGGCCAAAATCACACCGGCCACCGGAGTTTCCACAGTAAGGCTTATGGCCAGTCCGCCTCTGTTGATTGAGAAAAAATATGAAATTGTGAAATGCTTTGAGCGAAATGAAAGACCATGTGATATTGCACATGCTACAAACCTAAATGAGGCAACGCCGAGAACTACAAAGAATGCAGAGAAAATAAAAACAACTTTGATAGCAGGAACAACTTAGAGTGTATTAAAATCCATTAGATTAAGGCAAAGAATTGGAAGAGATGGAACGGCTGTCATCTGTTTGGATAGCAAATCAAACAAAAAACAAGTCTGCTTACGATAGAAGCAAAAGTATTAGAATATTTTATTACGTAATAGTCGTATTAAATACGTAAGTTTTTTATTCGTAAAAATACGTGTTTTTATTATTTTATTTTTTATTCTATTATAATATAATATAATAATAATAAAAAATATTATAAAAATTATAATATTATTTTTTATTACGTATTTTAATCGTTATAAAATACGTAAGTATTTTATTTATTGCGTTTGGTAATGTTTTGGTTACCAATGTGTGTTCAATCTTGGGTGGTCGGCACCTAACCCTATTTTTCCCATAGGGCCTGTTGTTTATATTGCACGATTTTGCATTGCACGAGGGTTTCTAGAAACACAACTATCGTGCTATACGAGGACTGACTGTACTATCTTTTCTTGTGGAGAAAAGATAGTACAGTCTTAATCACTCCCTGTCCTGCAAATTCTTTTAAAATCTCTTCAAACACATCTAATATCACTCCTTTAGAGGTGTTCAGTTATCTGGTGCCACACTCACTGGTAAGCCGACAAAGATTAACAGTCAAAAGTTACTCCAAGTCTTTAGCACTAAAGGTATCGATGACGATGTCTCCTGAGCTAAATCTTTTAACAGACTGAAAGATCCAACTATGCATTCTAATTTCTTTTTTGAATTCTAATTGGAAAAAATTTGCCAGTTAGATTTTCACTATTGGAGTGAAAGATGAACCAGTTGGAACTAGATAGTTTCAGAGTAATTTTTACATAATTTGGCCACCCAATGGTGGTCATATCTTTTTTTCTTAAATGACTGGGGTGCAACTGGCAGCCCAGAGAAATTAGTTTGTTATCATGTTATGCTCTTTCCCCCAGTGTTTACTCCTTCCCCCCCCCCCAGATTACTAGCAACCAGCAAGTGAAAGCAAGAGTGGTGCCACCTAGTAGCCCATGCAGAGAAATTGTGGTTAGTTTAAACAAAAATAAAACAGGTTAAGAAGGATGCCTTTCCTTTCTAGGTTACAATACATAATTAGCCGGCGCCTCCGTAGCCAGGTGGGCAGGAGCAGCAGTGCATAGCACACGCTTCTTGATCAGACTGGGGTTCGAGCCCGTGCCTACCAAATACGGAGGATGCAGAAAGGTCAGGGAATGATCACCACATATCCCCGGAGCAATATGGCCTTAGTTGCTAATGCTCCTAAAAACCAAATAACAAACAACAAACAAATGAGGCCGTGAGCCCCAAATACAGAGGATGCAGAAAGGTCAGGGAATGACCACCGCATATCCCCGAAGCAATATGGCCTTAGTTGCTAATGCTCCTAAAAACGAAACAACAACGACATAATCAGCCTTATTTCATTCAAATAATCAAGCCTTCAGACCCAACTTGTAGTAATATCATAATCATCTCATCGAATGGAAATTATTTTTTTTTCCTATCATTCTATGACACAGGAATCAAAAATGGCATGCTCACACCCAGAGAGTTAGCAATTCTACCATTAAATGAAGGAAAATTATAATGAAGTCGAAATATCAAATGCTGCATGTTCCTTTTATTTAACTTTCTTCAGAGAACTGATCATAAAACATATTTAAATTATCATCCTGCTCTGTATTGTCTCACATTTATTAATCATACATACAAAAAAATATAAAAAAACAAAAACTTCAAAAATTTTAATGGTTACCATTTTCATTCCTTACTGCCAAAAACTCTCCTCTTTGAAACATAACAATTTTGTCTTCAGGAGTCTTGGAAGGCTGTTGTCTCAAAACAGCTGGGATGATATTTGGTGGGGGAGGTGACTGGAAAGGCTGATATTGAAGACGAAGACGCTTGCCTGACCTGGCAGTGGAATTTAAAGGTTCGGGAGTTAACACTCTTTTGTGGCGTTTTTTCTGTAATGATGATGATGTATTTACTTGTAGATGCTTTATATGTTTAGCATTAGTACTTCCATCTTGTGATGCAACTGTAACACTGACTGAGAATGGTGAACTTACAATCTGAGCAGAATGAGATGAAGAATGAACCACTGGTGATCGTTTGTTATGTGAATGTGTGGCAGGAATAGGAAGAGAGTTTTTAATAAGCCTTTTTTCACCTAAACTCACTGGTGGAGTACCATGCACTGGAGATGATGGAACCTTTCTGGTGGTCCTCCTTTCTTGTGCTGAAGATGGAATACAATGTGTAGCCGTTGCTGATCCAGGTGAATGCCTCCTAACCCTACTAGACAAGTTGCCAGATATATGACGTGCTGATCTTCCATCTTGAAGAGATTTAACAGACTGACGTTCCATTATCTTGCTGCCCTACAGTTATACATAATGAAAATGAGAAGGACCATTTTTTATTTTGGTTATTTGACAAAATAGGTACATTATTTAAGGTATATTATTTTTGTTACATTATTTTAATCTAAGGTACATCATTTTTGAAGAATTAAAATGACAGAATAAATCACAAAACTTTATGGCAATAGATTTTATAAATCCTAACTGCATTAGTCTAGTTTAAATTCGATCAAAAAATATCTCGTCTAAACACATCACACAGTTTCAACAGCTGAAAAACATTTCTGTATAAACCAAATTAAACTGTACAAAACGTTTCTGGATAAACACATTCATATAAAAAATGCAGAGTACAATAAAAATTGAAACAATAAAAAACAAATTACATAAAAATAAAAAATATAAAAAATAACCTAAAAAAAAAAAAAGGTGCTTGCACAAAACATGAAAAATGAATAAATGAAGTACGTAGAATACATCTTCATCTAATTCTGTAATAACTGAGAGAAAAATAAAAGAGAAACTGATGCACCTAAACAAAAAAGGCAACTGGGGTGGATGGGATCTATCCAATCATATTAAGGGAGGAAGCAAAGGAGGTAGCAAACCATTAGCCACAATTATGAGAGCACCTTAGGATTCAGGGGCGGTCCCTATGAAGTGGAGATGTGCAAATGTATCCCCAATTGAGAAAGAGGATCATCAAAAAGGTGACATGAGTAATTAAAGACCTGTTAGCTTAACAGCCGCTATAGCCGAGTGGTCAGGAGAGGGAGTGCAGTAGCACATGCTCTTTGAGTAGACCGGGGTTCAAGCCCCTGACTGCTAAATACAGTTGATCTGCCAATCCACTGGACCAGCATGGCAGATTATGGTCCATTTCCCTCAGCATGAATTGTTGAGGAGGCTTCCATCCTGCAGTGGGTTGATAATGGTTGCAGTTTGGCTTAACTTCTGTTCTGGGGAAAATAATGGAGTCAGTGGTTAAAGAACTAAATGAAAACTAAATCTAGACAGGAGTGAAATTATACTTAAGCCGCACCATGGGTTTGTCAAGAGGAAGTCTTGACGGACCAACTTGATTAAATACTATGGTGAAGTGACAAAGGAACTGGATGCAAAAAATAATTTTGATATCATACACATGGATTTCAAGAAAGCTTTTGATATTGTTGCACATAAATGACTACTGTACAAATTGGAGCACTGTGGCATTAATGGCAAGTTACTGCTAGGGATAAAGGGATGGATGATTGAGCAAGAGAAGACAGAGAGTAGTTACTAATCGACAATGCACTTCAAGGGCTAATGTTATTAGTGGAGTTCCCGAGGGTTCGGTGCTCAACCCATTGTTGAGCCTGGGCCTAATGTTACAAGGTGCAGGAGATTTCAGTAACTGCTGGGAGTAATCACAGAACAAGTAAACATATTATTATTATAATTAGCCATATGGTGCAAGGAAGCCTGCGGCTTTTGCTGCACCAATCAACCAAAAAAAAAAAAAAAAAAATTCTGAGTTACGAGAGAGAGAGAGAGAGATACAAGGGAATCACCAAAAGAGAAGAATGATGATATCCAGCTCAGGACCCTGGGTGTGCCAAGCCCATACTCACCAGATGTGAGCAAGCCCCTGGGGGTAATGTACTGTATTAGGGTACCTAAAAATAAGAACAGGTGCGTGTATACTTGTGTCAACACCAATACCAGGAGTTTAGTAAATAAATTTGATGAATTTTGAGGTGCTGGTCAAAACATCATATGCAGATATTGTTGGGATATCAGAGATATGGTGTCACACAGATATAAGGAATGCAGAATTAGAATTTGGGGAGTCCGATGTGTAAAGGACGGACAGGGAGGGAGGGAGGGATGGGTTATGATATTAGCTAAGAAACACAAAATCTAAGGAAGTGCATCCAGTTGATATGGGTGGACAGTGCAATGTTGAGTCAGTCTGGTGTGACATACCAGACGGACTAGGAAAGCAAAATTGAGAGTAGGAGTGTACTATAAGACTAATGACTCTGATGAGTATAATGAACAACTGTACAGAGAGATAATGGACCAGTAAATCAGATTGTCTTATAAAGGGGAATTTTAACTTACCAGATATTGACTGGAACTTGTCAGTTGGTCATTAGCAAGGCTTTTATGGATTTACTGGATGACTGCTTTCTACAGCTACATGTTCGAGAGGCAACCAGAGGGAGTAATATGCTTGATTTGATCATCAGTTGTGATTTTTCATGCATTAAGAATCTGCAGTTAAAGGAACAACTAGGTGGCAGTGATCATAGTGCACTGATGTGGGATTTATTCAAAGATGTAACTACTGCCAGGGGGTAAAGAGAAGGGTTTTTGTCAGGGATAAAGAGAAGTTTTTAAAATCAAATGTTCTTATATGTTCTATAGTATTGGAGTTGTTATTTAAATATTCTAATATTGGAGTGTTATTAAGAATTATTCTAGATACACCTATACAGTGGAGCCCCAACATCCGATGGTAATTCTTTCCACAAAACCTATTGTTGTTGAAAATATTGTAAGTTGAACCAATAATACATTGATTTCCTGTAATTCATTCCCCAACAACACATAAAATAGGTATTTCTTGCATATTATACTTCATTTTCACATTAAAAATGAGTTTTTTTTTTTTTTTTTTTTTTTTTTATAAAGATTACTTAATAAATAGTCATAAAACATCTTAAAATAAAAACAAAAAACAGACTTAAAGTGCAGAGCTGATGAAATCAATGGTGGCGTAGTGGTGGTGGGACCGTATATCAAGTGTCACGTGTCTTTTCAGTCTTTTGTTGCTACTGGCAAAGAAACTGTCCAAATGGACTGATTTTGATGACTTTTTTGTAGCTTCATGAAATCCAGTGTCACTCTCCGTAATTTTCTCCAACTCTTGTAGCTCCTCTGTTGTTAGCTCACACCCATGAGCATCAATAAGGTCCTCCACATCCTCTTCACCAACCTCCAGACCCATTGATTTACTAAGAGTGACAATGTCATTTGTCACAGCACCACATCTTCAAATCTGTCAACATTATAAATAATTAAAGGCCAGATCTTTTTTCGGGCTGAATTTAAGCACCTGGTGGAAACATCATACCAAGAACTTACAATCAGCCTCACACAGTCCAGCATGTTGAACTTCAACCTCCAAAAATCTTTGAGGGTGAGAGCATTTTCACCAGCAGCCACTGCAAAGCAACTTGCGAACATTTTCGTGGTGTAGATTTTCTTGAAGTTTGCAATCACTTGCTGGTCCAATGGTTGAAGAAGAAGAGTGGTGAAAAATTTGACTTGAACAAAGTCAAATTGTACCTGAAGAGATTGAACAAGGTTGGGATCGTGGCTTGGCGTATTATCCAGCAGGAGCAGTGCCTTCACAGGAAGCTTATTTTTCTCAAGATAACTCTCTTCACTGAAAGACAGAAAACTTCAAGTCCCCATTCATTGAAGACATATCCTGTAACTCGGGCCTTCTTGTTAATGCGTCAAAACACTCTTAGCATGCATTTGTCGACTTTTTATTGTTTAAATACTATGGGAGTATTTGGGAGTATTAGAGTAATATACAAGCAAAGGCTTCATCTTAAAATCTCAAGAGGCATTGGCACCCAACAGAAGAGTGAGCCTACCTTTCATAGGCTTATGCCCAGGTAAACTAGCCTCATCCTTAGTGATGTACATGTTTAAATACTATGGGAGTATTAGAGTAATATACAAGCAAAGGCTTCATCTTAAAATCTCAAGAGGCATTGGCACCCAACAGAAGAGTGAGCCTACCTTTCTCTTTCTTGGTTTTCTCTTTCGCTCTCGGTGTTACTTTTCTTCCAAACAGCTGCTCACTCTGTATAAATCGCAAATCCGCCCTGCCATGGAATATTGTTCCCACATCTGGGGTGGTGTCCCCAAAACCTCTCTCAGGCTTCTTGATTCCATTCAGAAGAGGGCAGTTTGGTTAATTAATGATTCATCTCTAACAGAGTCTCTCCACTCGCTTTCTCATAGACGTACTGTTTCTGCTGCATGCCTCTTCTACAGATACTTCCATGGGCACTGTTCTTCTGAATTGGCTTCTATGATTCCCGCTCTCTCTTTCAAAACAGTCCGAACACGTGCCGCCACCAGCCAACATCCATTTACTGTCCAGCTTCAAACCCACAGAACCAACTTTTCATCTTCCTCATTTATTCATTCAACTGCCGTTTTCTGGAACAACCTTCCTTCATACGTATTTCCTGAAAATTACAATCTACAGAAGTTCAAGTCCAATGTCAAAAAATATCTTCTTTCGTCTTTTCAACCTCCAACCCAAGCACGGTACTATAGGTTCCAATACCTCTCGTGTTTGGGGTTCTCATATAAAAAAAAAAAAAAAAAAAAAAATGTTCCTGGGCATTCGCTTCCAGAAGAGGCCAATTTCGTAAATGTTAAAAAGCTGCTCGGGAAGATAATCCTCTTGATCAACTAACTCTTGGAATTCAATTTTAAAGGTCTCAGCCGCTTTATTATCAGTACTGGATGCCTCCCCACACCTTTCAACACTGATATTCGCCCTTTTTTTTTTTGAAGCGCTGAAACTAGCCTCTGCTGGCTTTAAAGCCAGCAGAGGCTAGTTTCAGCGCCTTCAAAGAGGCTAGTTTCAGCGTCTTCAAAGAGGCTAGTTTCAGCATCTTCAAAGTACACAGCACTGCCACTGGTTGATGGAGCTTGAAGTTTCAGATCATCATAGATCTGAAACAATCGTACAAGTGATGTTCCACGCGTTGAACAATAACGTTGTTTTTCGATAATAAAGACGCTAATTGGTTGAGAACAATCGTACAAGTGATGTTCCGTGCGGAATGCATCTGAAAATTTCTGCCTGTGTACCGTTCTAGCTACATCGGAAAGCCATCGGTAACTACAAATATCATCAGTCCTTAAAATAAAAGAATGTATGGATGGTATATAAGTTCCTGAGAATATCAGATGTTGATGACATCGTAAGTCGAGGCACTACTGTATTACTTAATATGATGTTTAGTAGATCCCAGTTTTTGACGTGGGAGCTTAGCATAGCTGTTCCTACATGATGTGATAAATCTGAATCCTATTGGGGATTTGTGGAACTAAGATAACCAATGTACATAAGGAAATTTGTGCCTTTGTTAACCTTTTGTGCATAGCCAGTAATTTCTTAATGATGGTGTTAGTGTTAGATATTACCATTTTGTAAGTTGTGCTATTACTGAGCTTGTTTAATAATGTGCAAGTATAAAATTTTTTACAAATAATGCTATAATTGTTGGCTGCTTTGTCTATTATTATGAACTTATTTTGCATCTTATTTTTATATATATATATATAACCAAGTTACTGCATATATATATATATATATATATGCAGTAACTTGGTTATAACAAGATCACGGCTGTAACGAGCAAAAAGCCATAATGATTTTAATTTACGCTTATTCCCATACAATCACTCACGGTTATAACAAGCGTACTACACAGATATACCGAACAAATTTTGGTAACTATGCAAACATTCTTAATTGCTCGGGTAGTTGGAAAACCCAATTCTTGGAATAGACGAAAATGAAAAGGGCCACTTAGCTTTATGCCCACCTGCAGCCGGTTTATGACCTTGTCCTCTGGGGACGGGCTATACAATACTGCATTGGCTTTCCGTCTGTCGCATTACCCTATTTACAGATTGTCTTGTATTCATTGAACCATAAATTTATTTCGGGACTTCTAAGAACATTGAATGGATTTCTTGACTTCTAAGAACTTTTTATGCATTTCGGGACTTTTAATAACGCTGTATGCATTACGGAACATCCAAGAACTTTGTATACAGACCACTTTATCATTCTTAAAGTAAAATCAGTTAGAAATGAACCCTTCCTTCGGAAACATGTCAACTAACAAAAGAAAGAGTCTCTCGATTTGCGAAAAACTTGAAATTATTCGTGAGTTAGAACGTGGTGCAATGTTGAAGTGTGTAAAAAGTTTCTTTAACCTTGATCTGTTTTCTTGATTTTCTTGATCTGTTCAATAGACTCTAGTCTACTGAACAGATAAAGAAGTGACTGCAGTGATTCAGCACTTAGTTCCTGTACCATTGAATAATGGATATTATCTGGTCCTACAGCGCTACGCCTAGATGTTGACAAGGCTCTATGTCGTTCATGGACAGTGAATGGTAGGTTATATTGTTCTTCTGCTTTTGAAGAAAAGTTTAAATTTGGTTTTCTGAATTTGCTTTGAATCTTCTGAAGGTTGGCATGCAACTTTCTGTTGCTGATGTTTTGGCAAAAGTTTCCCCTAGTATATTGGCAATTTGAGTAGGGTCAGCAATGTTCTGCCCTCTCCATTCCATGATAGGCAGAGGTGTAATTTGATTTTTACCACTCATTTTCCTGATTGTTTTCCAAATCTTATGTGTGGGAGTTGCTTGATTGATGGTTGAAGTGAAGCGAATCCAAGCGGCCTTTTTATTACTGCATCTAACATACCTCGCTCTTGCTCTAGACCGTTTAAACTGAATGAGATTAGCTGTAGTTGGATTGCGCCGAAAAGTGTTCAAAGCTTTATTTTGGTCTTTTTTTTTTGCTGCACAACATTCGTCACTCCACCAGATTTTTGGGTGTTCGTGTAATTTTGAGGAGGATTTTGGTATAGCTTTTCCTGCTGCATGTAATATAGTTTTTGTGATGTACTCAACCACTTCCCTGGTTGGGGATTTTTTTGGATAATTTCAGGGTCCAGTTTAGTTAATTTTTTATACATCTCCAAATCAATGAGCCATCAAGGAATTCTAGTAAGATGATAAGAGGGCTTTTTCAGTAATTCAATTGTAATGGGAAAATGATCACTATGCAGTGAATCATTTGTCGTCCACTTTAGAGTAGGATACAAAGTTGCTGAACAGAAAGACAAGTCTATTGCAGTATATGTTCCGGAAGGAAGGTGAACATAAGTAGGTGACCCATCATTTAGAAGGAGAAGGTTGTTATCGTCTAAACATTTTTCAATTAGTTTTCCTCTTTGGTCGATATTGTTGTTACCCCATATGTGATGACCATTTAAGTTTCCCAGAATGAGGAAAGGTGTGAGGAGATGAGCTATGTGTTTATATCATTTTGTTGGATGGAAAAGCTTGGCAGAATATATAAGTAGCAGATTGTAATATGGATGTCAGCAATTAAACGGACTGCTATTGCCTCGAGGGGAGAGTTCAGTAAGACCTGTTTGACAGGAACATATGGGTTTGTTATAACAGCTACACCACAATGTGCAGTATTTTGATCGGTTCTATCTTTTCTAAAGATATTGTAATAAGACAGTTTTGGTGTGTCTTGAGGTTTGATATATGTCTCTTGGAGGCAGAGACATATCGGTGTGTATTTAGAGGTAAGGTCGTAGAGGTCATTAATATTGGCACGGAAACCACAACAATTCCACTGAATTATTGTGTTCATTGTTTATCTCTTGTTAGACTTTCCGAGCGTTTTCGTGGTACTGAGGTTCTCTGTTTTTCACTCCTGTTTTTATCTTTCTTTCGAAAGTAAGGCCTTTCTGTTTCCATGTCTTCTATAAAAATGTGTAGGACGGGGTCATCTGTGGGCATTTCCTTAGTATCCATTTCCTGTTGGTGACCAGAAGTTACGATTTGTTTTTCTTTGAATCCTTCGTCTGGGGAGTGGAGTTTTCAATTGGCATAGAAACTGGCATATTGACTGCCTGAGTTTGAGTTGCATTGTACAGAGTTTTTAAGTAGTTCGAGAAAGACTCTTTTGGGGGTACTGTTAGTTCAGTTTGCGATGCAGTTGATTGGAATTTTTTGGTGATTTGAGCTTACGTAGATCTATTTGCAAGGGTTGGTGGTGAGATGATTTGCTTAGCTTCTGGATAGGACACATTATGACTGGTTTTATAGATCTGAATAAGTTTCTCAGTTTTCCAGCGATCGCATGTTCTAGCATAAGCGGAATGATCTTTTTTTCAGTTTGGGCATATCGGCTGGGGTGCAGTACACGCTTCGCAGTTGTGTTCAACTGACCCGCACTTTGCACAAGCAGGAGTTCCCCAGCAAGTTGTCTAAGAATGTCCATACTTCTGACATTGGAAAACACCGTAGCAGGTTTGGAATGTATGGTCTGACATTACAGACCAGATATCCAGTCTTAATGGATGCTGGGCGATGTGGTATATTAAAGGTCAAAATGAGATTGCGTGTAGGGGTCAGAACTCCTTTTCTGGTGAAATTCTCTTGACCTGTATAACACCTTCTTCTCTAAGTTCTTAAAGCATCTCCTCTTTGGACACATCTATTAAATCCCAGTCAGAGATCACTCCTTTAGAGGTGTTCAGTGATCTACGTGGGTGTCACAGTAACTGGTATTCCAGCAAAGAGATTAATATTCAAGAGCCGCTCTGAGTGTTTACTATTAGAGGCCTCGATCAGAATATCCCCTGACCAAAGTCTTTTTACAGACTTAGGAACTCCAGCTCTGCTTTCTAATTCCTTTTGTACTCTAAATGGCGAGATTTTGCCAATTGCATTTTCACCAGTTGAGTGCATGATCGGGAAAGTTGTCAGAGTCAGTTTTCTGCTGTTTCGAAGTTCCTGCAATAGAACTATCTTTCTTTTTTGATGTCTGGGGTGCATCTGGCAGGCCAGATGAGTCCGAGTTTGATTTACTCGTGATGTGCTCTTTTTACCAGCCCCGCCACATGGAGACAAGAGCAGTGTCACCTAGTGACCCAAGCGAAGAGAAGGTTAGTATTAACGAAAAATAAAAAAGGGGATTAAAGAAAGGTACTTTCCTTTCTGGGTTATATAATTTGAAAGATCTATTTAATTATAATGCTCAAGAGTTAACGGACTTGCGAAACTCAGGAGAAACGTATTTACAGTAAAGCGTATCAGATAATCACTATGAAAAGGCGCTGTGATCACTAATATCGCTTGGCAGTCAGGGCTGGCTGAAATGCAAAGCCAATTTGGAGGTGAAGGAACTGTAAAGTAAATTGGTAATACCAAATGATTAAACAAAATAAAGTAAAATAAAATAAAGGTGGTAAAGCTGTCATAAGAAATGGGTGGGCAAATTTAGTTTTAGGTCGAATACAGGGAAGGCAAAAGTGCAAAATCTGATGTCAGCGGAAGTAAATATTGATACATGCTTAGGTATTTCATCATTTCATCAGGGAATTACACCTAACCATGTATCAGGAACTGTGTATCTATAGCATTAGCATAGGCACAGGATGGAAGAAAGCAAGCTTATAACAGCATCAGCCAAAAAAAAAAAAAAAACTTTCTCATCTCACCCATCACTTGCTCCAAATGTTTGTCTAGTTCTGCCTTCAATTTATTTAAGCTTTCAACTTCTACATGGACAGATAGAAGTTTTTAGTATTAGTATTAGTAACGGCCGCTTGGTGCAAGAAAGCCTATGGCTTATGCTGCACCAGCCAAAAAAAAAAAAAAAAAAAAAAAATCCGAACAAAACAATGATAAAAACAAAAAAAAATAAATAAATAAATAAATAAATAAATAACTAAATAATAATAATTAATAAATAAAAAAAAATAAAATAAAAAATAAATAAAAAGGAAATTAAACCTATCATCCTATGTGCTTCCCTTACCCGAAAGTACTATCCAGATGCCCTTTGAATTTCCCCAAACTGTCGGCCTCTACCACCCATGAAGGCAACTTATTCCAGTAATTTATAACTCGCTGGCTAAAATAGAACTTCCTGCAATCCAATCTAAACATTTCCCCCGGTAACTTGAATTTATGTCCCCTAGTTCTAGCATCATGTATAATCTTGAAAATTTTGTCCTCATTCATTTTACTGATGCCTCTCAGAGCCTTAAACACCTCAATCAAATCTCCTCTAAGGTGTCTAGTTTCCAAACTCTGCAACCCACATATTCGAAGTCTTTCTTCATAAGGCCGCCCTTTTGCCGATCTCACCAGGCGAGTTACCCTTCTTTGCACCCTTTCAAGAAGCTCGATGTCTTTCTTCAGGTGCGGTCTCCATACTTGAACACAGTATTCCAAGTGTGGTCTAACATAAGCCTTATATAATGGGATTATCACGTCCCTATCTCTACTTGCAAAAGTTCGATAGATCATCGATAGGACACCATGGGCCTTCCTTGCAACCTGTTTACAATGCTCAGAGAATTTCATGTCTGACCGTATCGTAACACCCAAGTCCCTTTCCTCCAGTACTGGCTTTAGTTGAACTCCACCAAGTGAATAAGTTTTTTTGGGATTACTGTTTCCCAGGTGTAATACCTTACACTTTGTTGGATTAAAGCACAGCTGCCATTTTTCTGACCATTCCTGAAGTCTATCTAGGTCTCTCTGAAGAAGCCCAGCTTGACAGTGATCATTAACTACTCTCCCAATTTTAACATCATCTGCAAATTTAGACATCACGCCCTCTATCCCTTCATCAATGTCGTTTATGAAAATTAAAAACAACAGTGGTCCTAATACTGATCCTTGGGGAACCCCACTTCTTACATCAACCCAATCTGAGGAATAGCCATTTATCACAACCCTCTGCCTCCTGCCCTGAAGCCATCCTTCTATCCATCTAAGGATTTTCCCAGTGATTCCAACCTGTTCCAGCTTATAAAGCAACCGCTCATGTGGGACTGAGTCAAAAGCTTTGCTGAAATCTAAATAAACAATGTCGAAATTATTCCCTAAATCCAGCTCGTGAGTGACCCTTTCGAAATAGCGAACCAGATTTGTTAAACATGATTTTCCCTTTACGAAACCATGCTGAGTATCCTTGAGAATTTCAATTCGATCCAAATGATCCTGAATTCCACCCTTGATCATTGCCTCCATGATTTTCCCTACTACTGAAGTCAGACTGACAGGTCGATAATTTCCAACTTCACTTTTAGAGCCACCCTTATGTATGGGAGATACATTTGCACTTTTCCAATCCAAGGGAATCTCCCCAGAGTCTAATGATGCTCGCATAATTAGCCTCAATGGTTCAATGCACTCGCTTGCCGCCTCTCTTAAGATTATAGGGTATATTCCATCAACTCCAGGAGCCTTACTGGTCTGTAGGCTCGAAAGTTTTTTCATTAAATAATCTTGCGAAATTTCAATATCATTAATTACATATTTTTTAACTTCGCTCCCACAATTTCCCTTTGCCACAAAAGGCTTTCCATTTGTAAATATCGATGCAAAATAACTGTTGAGTTCATCTGCAACGGCAGCTGGTGTATTTATTACTATCCCCTTTCCCTTACATAAAGGTCCGATCTGGTTTGTCCTGCTCTTCTTGGCATTTATATATGTGAAGAATTCTTTATCCCCCCTCTTTGCTCTGTTTGCTAGTGATTTCTCATAAACTGCCTTTGCCTGTCGAACCTTTTCTGTGGCTCTATTACACATCACCTTGTAGCTGTTATAGGCTTCAGTACTTTTTATTGCTCTGTAACCTTTCCATGCCACCTTTTTCTGCTCAAGTAATGCGGCAACTTCACTAGTCATCCAACTTGGAACCCTCCTCGTGGAGTATTTTTTTAATGGTATATACGCATTCAAGGCATCTGTGATTAATGTTTTAAAAGCGTACCACAGTTCAATTGTATTCATTCTCTGCGCGATATCTACCCAGTTAATAGAGGCCATGTAGTACCTTAAGGCATCGTAATTTCCTTTTCTGAAATTAAAACCCATTCCTTTGCCTTTTACTTCTGCTACCTCTCTCGTCATCATCCACCGTAGAACTCCGTGATCACTTCCTGCTACTGGTTCCTCTACTGTCAGCCCTGTTATGTCATCTGATTCATGTGTGATGATGAGGTCTAGGATATTCTTTTCTCTAGTATTTTCTCTGACATGTTGATACAAATAACAGTCATCTAGTTGATTTAAAAATTTTGTTCCCCATGTCGAGTTTCCTTCCCATTTACTCCAATCAATTAGAGGCAGATTGAAATCACCCATAATAAGGCATTGACGCTTACTTGCCCAATCCATTTGCATGTAGAGGATTTTGTCATAATCTTCACAATCACCTGGTCTGTAGATTACTCCTACTCGCATTATACCTTTGTTTCCAACTATCTCACACCATACAGACTCTATACTAGCATGTGAAACGTCTGAATCCGGGAAAGCTATCGTCGCACTCAGGCTGCTTCTGATAAGAAGCATTACCCCACCACCCCTTCTGTCTAACCTATCCTTCCTAAATACATTATACAAGCCGTACTGAAACTCATCATCCCCAATTTCCGGGTGGCACCACGTCTCTGTAAGCCCTATTATGTCCGCGTTACTTGTTTTAACCAGCAGTTCGAATTCGCTCATTTTATTGACGACACTTCTAACGTTACTGTATAAACAATTAAGATTTACTGTTCTTGTATATTTAACAACCCTAACACAACCCTTGAAGTTTTTTAGGCTCTCTTCCCTGGCATTAGCTACCCGCCCACGTGAAACGTTTGTGCCCCCAGAACATCTAGATAATACGTCCAGTTGGGGTAACAGATAAGAACTCTTGAGGTATGTGCAAGAGTTACTTTGACCAATATTATCAGATAAACGCGTGTCAGTATTACCCACATCCCCCCTAACTAGCAGTTTCCCTGAACCTTTAAGGTATCCTCAATAATACTGGCAAAAACTTTTGCACCACCTTTGTTTAAGTGTATCCCGTCTCTACAAAACAAATTCCTTCTACCTACAAGTGTGGGCCATGCTGATAGAAATTTCCCCCCTAAAGCCTTGCAGATTCCTTCAAGTCTTGAGTTAATCCACAAGGCTCTTAACATATAATCCCTCCTATCGTGTCTGGGCAGAATTGCAGACACATAGACATTATGGCCTAGCTCGCGACATTTCTTCAGCATGGTCCTGTATTTTTCCAACAAATCGTCAGATCGTGTACGTTTAATATCGTTTGTCCCCACATGAATTATAATATTTTCTTTACCCCCTTTAAAATCTGACAGTCTGTTGGTGACATCATCAATAGTTGCTCCCGGCAGACATACCCTGGTTCTCCTCCACCTATCTTTATTACAAAAAATATTCCCCGTTTCCCTGACAATGGAGTCTCCTAATAATACAATGTCCTTTTTAACCAGAGTAGTTTGCACTTGGTTTTTCTGTTTTGAGGCTCGAATCGGGTGTGCATCACTTGGTAGATTGCTGGAGTTTTGAGTCCCTGACGAGCTCCCAGATGCATTATTTTCGAGGGCAAGCACTCGTTTTTTCAGGGACTCAAATTGTTCCCTCAGTGCACCAAATTGTAATTTAAGATCGGTGCACTCCTTACATCGATCACAAAGAAAAGAATCCCCAGGTGAGGTAGGATTAGTCACCAGGTCGACCTTGGAAAACATTCCACAGGTTCCACAACGGATTAAATCATGACTCACCCGTAAATCGCCATCTGCTATTTCCGTGTGAGTCACGATACCCTGTGACGTGTTTAAGGCAGATCTCGTAACTACCATTATAAAATTAAATAAATATCAATGAAAGTAACTTTAAAAAATTATATCTATAATATTATTAAAATCAAACAGTTACAGGAAAACCTATAACAAAATAATCCAACAATATCTAAATAAATCAAATATTTTAAAGCACTATCCAAAAGTAAACCACTTAACTGAGGAGCCCTGTCTAAGCGCGTCCGCTCACCACCCAAGTTTGTTCCAGCAATCAACCACACGCTGGCTAAAGACAAACTTCCACACATCTATCCTACAACTGTTTTTCCTCAATTTGAATTTATGCCCTCTCAGGCGATTATTCTGAGCAAGAGGAAGAATCCCATCAGCATTGGGCATGCTCAAACCATTCAAGGCTTTATACACCTTTATATACTTGACCATAACAGTTAAAGAAAAGTAAAATAGAAAAGTTAGCACATTCTTTTACAGTATGAACAAGGTAGTCCCAACGGAATGTCAATGAAATTAAAATTATTACAGTAAAAATAAAGATAAGGTTAAAAATATATATAATTAAGTGTTTTCAGAGTGGGAAAAAGGTTTTGAAATATATATAGATTTTTGAGTAAATTTGGAAAAATATTTTAGTGTTGGAATTTTGTGGAGATTAGAAGAATTAAAATAATTTGGTGTTAGAATATTGGAAGAATTAAAATAAATAGTAACAAGCAGATGGTATAGGAGTTTTTATACTAACTCTTACAAAGCCAGAGTCCTTACTAAAAGGTTGGGCTTTACAACCCCAGCTAGCTCAGTAAGTTTTAATAACTTTTTCTAAACTTTTCACCTTTCTACTTCTACCTTTTTTCCCATTCGTAGAGCTATTAGTGCAATACGAGGGTGATACGAGCATTCCAACTATCCTCATTCTATTGCTATTTTAATCTTTATTTAACTATACCTTCATCCCTTCCCCATTCTCAATTTAATACAGCTTCCCTATACCATGTGCTTGTTACTATTTATTTTAATTCTCCTAATAATGCAACACTAAATAATTTTAATTCTTCTAATCTCCACAAAATTCCAACAATAAAATATTTTTACAAATTTACTCAAAAATCTACATACATTTCAAACCTTTTTTCCCACTCTGAAAACACTTAATTATATATATTTTTTAACCTTATCCTTATTTTTATCTTAATAATTTTCATATCATTGATAGTACATTGGGATTAGCTTGTCCATACTGTAAAAGAATGTGCTAAATTTTTTATTTTACTTTTCTTCTACTGTTATGGTCAAGTATAGGCCTAACCATGTATGCAATTCCTGATACATGGTGGTGTAGCCCCCTGATGAAATACCTACCCACGTATCAATATTTACTTCCGTTGACATCAGACTTTGCATTTTTGCCTCCCCTGTATTCGCCCTACAACTAAATTTGTCCACCCGTTTCTGATGACAGCTTTACCACATTTATTTTATTTTACTTTATTCTGTT
This sequence comes from Mastigoproctus giganteus, assembly GCF_048544385.1. Lineage (NCBI taxonomy): Eukaryota > Metazoa > Arthropoda > Arachnida > Uropygi > Thelyphonidae > Mastigoproctus > Mastigoproctus giganteus. The sequence continues at coordinate 208,481,059 of NC_143580.1, read as the reverse complement.
TAATCATTTGGTATTAATAGTTTTACTTACAGTTCCTTCATCTCCAAATTGGCTTTGCAATTCAGCCCATAATTCTCTTAATTCATTACAAATTTTAGGATATTAACATTCTTTTGCCTTTTTCAAATCTACATTACTTCTTTTTTCTACTATCCTTACCCTTCTAGCCCTTGGCAGTTTGTTTAATTTTCATCTCCATCTATGCAAACTTTATCAGTCTTATCTATTATTACATATTATATACATATTTCAGTATCGAGTTTTATCTCCAACTGAGTTATATTATATGAATTTCATATCTCCTATCAAATTATACGTATTAAGTTGTAACGTTACGTTTGTAAAATGTAAGTCGTTATATGTGTATTAAGTTCAAAAATTACATTCGTAAAATCTAAGTAGTACAATAGATAATAAATTTAAGTATCTATTGCCACCCACATGGTTCGAACTCTCACACTAGCTATCTATGCCAAATCACTGATTCTAAAAGCTCTACGAATATTACTGTAGTACGTTACAATCTATGTGACAAATTAAATTATTAAATCACATAAGTAGTGCTATAATTTATAATCTGTAATCCTCTGCTGATACTGATTACATTGCTACAAGTTTCGAAGAACTACCAGAATCTGCTATATCGATAACAATGCCAGTAGAAATCGACTATGGTTTCTATGCAATTACAAGGCTGAGTAAAGAATAAATGCATCAATTTAATCGGAAAGTCACAAAAAAAATACTATCCCACTAAATTTAAATCTAAAGTTATACAAAAACAATAATTTCAAATCAATAAATAAAAAAAAAAGTCCACTTAGTGGCTTTGAACATGTCTGGCTCCCACTAGCCACCTCCATCAATAGATTCAGAATCAATGTTTTCCAAAATCCATTTTAATAATTTTCTGATATAATAAGTTTTAAAGGTAGATATAATGCCTTGATCTAATGGCTGAATAAAAGAAGTTGTATTAAGTGGTAGGTACATTACTTCAATGTTTAGATGACTTAAATCTTTCGGATGCCTGGCAGTTTATTCATTTGTCCACTTAAACAAATGCCAATTTATCCTATTTATGCCAACGAATTACTGGTATATTGGAAAGCAAATGCCAATTTGTTTAAATTGGCATTTGCTTTCCAATATACCAGTAATTCATTTTTATTTACACCTTTCATTGCATGAGGATTAAGGAAGCTATAAACTAGCATAGGTTTTATCATGTAATTACCTGATGCGTTACAGCACATAAGTAACATTACGCAATCTTTTGGAGCCTTAAAACCTGGTGTAGTTTTCACCAAAGACCTCTCTCATCAGATTGAAAACAATGTGGTGTGTATCCGTGCTCTTCAATAATTCTTTGAAATTCCACTGCATACTTCTTCGCAGCTTCATTATCAGCTGATGCACTTTCCCATTGAATTCTTATTTTACATAATGAGAAGCGATTTTTAAAAATTGCTCAAACCAATATTTACTGGCAACAAACTCCAGGTTAACAGAAGATTCGCCATGTTCTTTTAAATGGTTAAAATTTTTAGTGCCTTTTGTTTAATGGGATCCGTTTTTTGCTGCTATCATCAATCCAAACACTGAGTGCTTTTTCCATTTTCTCACTTATTCGCACTCGGGAATGAGCTGTCATATTTGTGGAAATGAAAGATCCTGCAGCAACAGCAGTTCTAATATTCTGTTCATTTTTCTTTATGATCTGGATTGTTGGTGTATTTAACCCCTTCCCAGAACATTTTTTTCTGGAAAATGTGCCTTAACGAATTGTTTTTTTTTTTATTATTTTACAGATTAAAAGTATGCATCATGCGAATACTCATTGTGTAGTTTTTGTGACATTTATTAATTTTTTCGTAGAAAATACATGGAAATAATTAACCCATTTGGGCTATCCCGACTTATCTCGTGTATGCTAAAAACTGTGCAAATTATACAGATTCTTTTAATAAATTAGTGCTTGATCTAAAAGAAAGGCACAGAAAGTCTTCATTACTCATTATATAAATAAATTTAAAAAATCAAGTGGAACGCACAACCAGTAACCTCCCGCCACAAGCAGTAATCGCAAACTAACTACATTCTGACACACGGCCACCACAAGTGGACAGGCAAGGTAAGCATTGCTTATGGGCGGCAGTTCAAGAGGGTGCCGAAATATTTTTCGATATTGTTTTTTGAGAATTATTTTCGTGGGTTCAGTATTCTGCATTTAGGACGGCAAATTATATTTTGCTTATTGGCGGCACAGGAGAGCACGCTACTGTTCTGACATTGCTGTGCAATATAAGTAAAACGAAAGCCAGCCGTTTGCTACCAGGCGTAAGAAAATCCTGAGAAAACTCGGGATTTACCTGCCTAATGCAAAATTAGTCAGATAAATGCCAGAGAAAATACGTTTCAGTCCTAAATTTGGAGGTATTATTGTTTGCTTCGAGTATTATTGTATCCCGAGATATTTCGTGTAGTTCCAAATAACTTTTAAAACTAAAAATGAGATATCTCCGTATAATCCCATGAAGCAGTTAAATTTAAACATTTTGCAATGTATGATACCTTGCCCCCTTTCTAAAATAGTCCAAAATTTGTATCTTTGATTCTAGAGATATTATAGAAGTATACAGAAATTTACCTCAATATGATACAAAAAACACTTCCGTATGATACTCTCCAGAAATTAAAACAAATAAAAGATTAACGCAAAATGATTACAGTAAAAAATCAATTGAACACAATTCAAAAATTAACTAAAATTTCAAAAAACAACAATTTAAAAAAATTAATTAAAATATCAATTAAAGTTAAACAAATTTTGAAAATGGTTTTCCTTCCTGAAGCAAACAATGTTTTTGACCATGTGTTGTGATCACAGGAATAGAAAGTATGGAGTGTGTGATCTTGAATCTTAAATAGAGAGATTATTTGTCTTTGTGCATGTGCACAAAAGACCACAAATTGAAGATTAGATATGGTTGATGAACGTTAATAGAATTCTTATGTAATTTAATTTCAATGGTTTCTGAAATTAATAGTCTCGTATAATTACGCTGGATACTAAGTATTTTGGCATCATTAAATAAAAATGTACGTTTGTCGTTAACGGCATGGAAGGCCAATTCTGACACTGCTCCCCGAGAAGCACGTACTGAGGATGCATGCAGTTTTATGCAGACAATGAGTGGAAATCACATGGATCCTTGGTAAGAAAAGTCACAATGACTGCAAGAAATGTTGTATATTGTATATCAAGTCATTTATTTGTGTCGAAAAAGAGGAAAGGACTGAGCGATTGTTCAGTATAGTGTGTAATTTCCATATTGGTGTGGCCACAACCTTATATTCGGTATCTTTCGCAACACAAATAAATGACTTGATATACAACATTTCTTGTGGTGGTTATGACTTGTCTTACCAATGATCTATGCGATTTCCACTCATCGTCCGCATAAAACAGCACGCGTCCTCGGGTTTGTGCTTATCGGGCAGCAGCAGCATCAGAATTGCCCTTCTGTGCCATTAACGAAAAACATACGTTTTTAGGCTAAAATACTTGGTGTCCAACACAATTATATGAGACTATTAATTGCAGAAACCATCAAAATTAAATTACATGAAAATTCTATTAATGTTTTTCGTCCATATCTAATTCCAATTCACAAGTCTTTTGTGCACATGCGCGAAGACAAATAATTGCGTCGTCTCATGTGCATGCACGAGGACAAATACTCTTTCTACTTAAGATTCAAGCTCATATCCATCATACTTTCTATTCCTGTGATCACAACACAAGGTTGAAAAGCATTGTCTGCTTCAGGAAGGAAAACCATTTTCTCAAAATTTACATTTAAATTTAATTGATTTTTTAATTATTTTTTTTTAAATTGTTTTTTGAATTTTAGTTAATTTTTTAATTGTGTTCAATTGATTGATTTTTTACTGTAATCATTTTGCATTGCTATATTCGTTTTAATTTCTAGAGATTATCATATGGAAGTTTTCTATTATCTTATTGAGGTAAAATTTTTCTTATTCTACAAATATTGATATCAACATAGAATGTATTGAGCACCACAGCTGTTATATACTACCAGATTATAGAGAAAGAAAGTTTCTTTGGGCGGTGCTTTTTTACTTTCTTTAGGCATAATTTAGGGCTGGAATTTAATTCACAACAAAGAAATTATTCCAATATGGTTCTTAAGAACAAAGTTTAGTAACACATACATGGAAAAATTTATAAACAATAAACTAAAAACCAAAGCAACCTTACAAAAACCTTAAAGGTCACGGATTGCATGCTTTGAAATCACAATTTTTTACAATCTCAAACAAGCACAAGTTCAATAGCACAGAACCTAATTATTATTATTATTATTAGCTATATGATGCAAGGAAGCCTGAGGTTTATGCTGCACCAGCCAAAAAAAATTTCAGAATTACCCTGACAGAGAGAGAGAGAGAGAGAGAGAGAGAGAGAGAGAGAGAGAGAGAGAGAGAGAGAGAGAGAGAGAGAGAGAGAGAGAGTCAGAGTCAAAAGTAGAAGGGAATCACCAAGAAAGATGATATCCAGCTAACGACCCTGGGTGTGCCAAGCCCATACTCACCAGATGTGAGCCCCTGGGGTTACAAGGGAATTTCCCAATAATTTTTTTTTTCATAACGACTGGAGAGTCAACAGCAGGGATTCACAAAAAGAGAATGGAAATGTTGAAAAAAATTACATTCAACATAATAGCTGAGTTCTCCCACCTGCACAAAAGCTCAAAAATATCAGCAAAAGTTGATATATTATATCAAATACTGTACAGCAAATCAAGGTATTAAAGCACAGGGGTGCATTATCCAATACGCAAAAAAGACATCTGCCTAGAGCCCCCCCAATCAGTGATTTGGGGGGCCCAAAATCACTGTTTGAAAAACTCATTGCTGTTTTTTACTAATATTTTTAAGTGATTTTTATTGGAAACTGGCTTTCTACCTGAAGGTCGATGAATGTGAAGATTAATTTGAAAATTACGTTTTCTTCAAAAATGGTTTTACTGCTTTTGATGAAATTTTATATTTAGTTCTTCCTTAAGTAGTTGAGTTAATTGAAAAAGTAAAGACTGCCTTGTATGGAACCAATGCCCCGACAGCTTTATGCTTAAGGGTGTTCCCATGTACAACGCAGGTGACCACTTATCTGGAACTAGCAGTGAAATGGTGCTAAAGCTTCTCACAGGCTATGATAATAATTGAAAGAGGGAGAGAAAACTATTTTTGCGAACGAATTTGAAAATCTTCAAATTAAAGATTCGAATTTACAACATGCTGTAAATCTTTTAAAATCACTGTCATTATATACAGTGCATTATATACAAAAAAATGGCATCACCTTAAAAAAAGTAACATTTGTAGTGAAACATATAAGATATTGTTTGATTAGTCATTTTGTTCTTCGCAAAGCAAAGGTATTGCATCAGCCGTTTCTATAAATACGGTGTTGGAAGGGTACACATGCTCATTAGCATCCTGTTTTGCGGATGTGTAAGCATGGCTCCATAAGTTCAGTTGACACTAAGAAAAAAAAGTGTAGCTGTTGCTCTGGAAGGGCTTTCTACGCGTGCTATCATTGATAAAATAGGCTGCCACCAGTCAACAGTATCCCGGGTGCTGAACTTAAAGCATGAAACCGTTGATATGAAGGGAAGACCTGAATCAGGCCGTAAGAGAGTGACTATGCCATCCCAAGATTGATATTTGAAACTTCGTAATTACTGTGCTACTGTTCCTGATTTAAACTGGACTTTGAGATGGTGTTGAAACACCATCTATCTATCCAAAGCACCAACTATCCAAAGATGGCTTTTGGAATGTGGTCTGAATGTCTATTGGCCAAAGAATAAGCCTCTGTTGACCCAACAAATGAGGAAGAAGACTTGCTTGGGCTAAAATAATGGAGTCACTGGTAAATGAGGTGATACAGGATCGCCTAGACTAGACAGCAGCAATAGTTCAGACACAGCATGGGTTTGTTAAGAGGAAATCTGGTCTGACCAATTTGATTGGATACTACGATGTGTCGCAAAGGAACTGGATGCAAAAATCATTTTGATATCATATACTTGGATTTAATGAAAGCTTTTGATACTGTTGCACATGGAAGACTGCTGTATAAATTGGAGCGGTATGCCATTAAGGGCAAGTTACTGCAATGGATAAAAGGATGGTTGAGTGGGAGACAGCAGAGAGTGGTAATAAATGGACGATGCTCTACATGGACTAATGTTATTAGCAGAGTACCCCAGGTTTCGGTGCTGGGCCCATTGTTGTTTTGTATATTTATCAATGATATCGATGAAGGTATATCAGGCTTAATGTCCAAGTTTGCAGATGATACAAAAGTTGGCAGGGTTGTTAATGACAGTCAAGACAGTATCCTACTGCAGCAGGATCTAGAAAAGTTAGATGTGCTGAGAAGTGAAAACTAAAGTTTAACACTGACAAATGCAAAGTACTGCATATGGGTAACAGTAGCCCAAGAGAAACATATCAACTCTGTGGGACTACACTCAGGGAGGTGGAGAATGAAAAAGACCTGGAGGTAATTCTGCAATCAGATATGAAGTTCTCTGAGCAATGCAGACAGGCTGCCAGAGCAGGCCATGGAGTTTTGTCAATTACATATAGGAATTTTGCTAGCAGAGACAAGGAAGTGATTATCCCCTTGTATAAGGCAATGGTCAGGCCACACCTTGAGTGCTGTATACAGGTGTGGAGGCCTCATTTTAGGAAGGATGTAGAGTTGCTAGAATGAGTACAGAGAAGTGCAACAAGATTGGTGAGAGGAACAAAGGGGTGCACTTATCAAAAAAGACTTAAGTTCTGCAAGTTGCAGCATCTGGAGACTAGGCACCTGTGAGGTGATCTGATGGAGGTGTATAAGGCCTTGAATGGTTTGAGCAGACTCAATGCTGACGGGATATTCCTGCTTGCTCAAACTAAGAAACTGAGGGGGGCACAGATTCCAACTGAGAAAAGACAGTTGTAGAATAGATATGGGGAAATTCCTTCAGCCAAAGGGTAGTTGATTGCTGGAACAGACTTGCATCTGTTTTTGTGGAAGTTGATAGCTCAAATAAATTTAAGGCTGAACTAGACAAACATTTGGATTGACCGGATGGGTGAAATGGGAAGGGTTTTTTTGGCTGATGCTGTATAAGCTTGCTTTCTTGCATCATATGCCTCAACTAATGCTAATGCTAAATCACTTTATTAAAAAACAGGATTCTTCTTTTGTAGTAACATTTCAAGATCCGATTGCACTTGCTATTCACATTTTTTAATCCTCTCACAAACGTCCAGGAGCATTCCTAGGGAATGTGGCATCAGAGTGGCAATCACAATTTGTCGTGACCCAAAAAAATATTTTTGAGGGGGTGCCAAAAATCATTTTGACAATAAGGGTGTGAGATTAAAGCAATAAAATTTAAAGATAATACAGGGGAAAGTCTACATAATGACCCTTCAGAGGAATGAGAAAAATGGTTGTTATATTGGAAGGACGTTATATCGATCATTCATAAAATCCCCAAAAAAATAAATAAAAGCTTGAATATTTAATGCAATTCTACTAATACAATTTAATATAATTAAATTAAATTGCATGATTCAAGCAGTTGGCGATCAATTTTTCATCAGCTTTATTCCATGCTTAAATACTTAAACACATTGCCTGCAGGATGTTGATTTCGCATTCAATTTTACTTTCAAGATATAGCACAATTTTATTTAATAGCATTCTTTGGTAGTTTTTCTTAAAAAACTGGATTACACCTTGATCAAGTGGCTGAAGAACTGACATCACATTTGGTAGTAAGTACTCGACAGTGATTGCACACATATCGTTTACTTGACAATGAAATGTGCAGTTATCAACAAACAGCAAAATTTTCCTATTCTTTTCACTCATCCTGTGATCTAAGTCTGATTGGCGCCTCCGTAGCCAGATGGGCAGGAGCAACAGTGCGTAGCACATGCTTCTTGATTAGACCGAGGTTCGACTAATCTAGAGGAACCAGTAGCAGGAAGTGATCACGGAGTTCTACGGTGGATGATGACGAGAGAGGTAGCAGCAATAAAAGGCAAAGGAATGGGTTTTAATTTCAGAAAAGGAAATTATGATGCCTTAACTTACTACATGGCCTCTATTAACTGGGTAGATATCGCGCAGAGAATGAATACATTTGAACTGTAGTACGCTTTTAAAACATTAATCACAGATGCCTTGAATGCGTATATACCATTAAAAAAATACTCCACGAGGAGGGTTCCAAGTTGGATGAATAGTGAAGTTGCCACGTTACTTGAGCAGAAAAAGGTGGCATGGAAAGGTTACAGAGCAATAAAAAGTACTGAGGCCTATAACAGCTACAAGGTGATGTGTAATAGAGCCACAGAAAAGGCAGTTTATGAGAAATCACTTGAAAACAGAACAAAGAGGGAGGGATAAAGAATTCTTCACATATATAAATGCCAAGAAGAGCTGGACAAACCAGATCGGACCTTTACATAAGGGAAAGGGGATAGTATTAAATACACCAGCTGCCGTTGCAGATGAACTCAACAGTTATTTTGCATCGATATCTACAAATGAAAAACTTTTTGTGGCAATGGGAAATTGTGGGAGCGAAGTTAAAAAATATGTAATTAATGATATTGAAATTTCGCAAGATTATTTAATGAAAAAACTTTCGAGCCTACAGACCAGAAAGGTTACTGGAGTTGATGGAATATACCCTATAATCTTAAGGGAGGAGGCAAGCGAGTGCACTGAACCACTAATTATGCGAGCATCACTAGACTCTAGGGAGATTCCGTTGGATTGGAAAAGTGCAAATGTATCACCCATACATAAGGGTGGCTCTAAAAGTAAAGTTGGAAATTATCGACCTGTCAGTCTGACTTCAGTAGTAGGGAAAATCATGGAGGCAATGATCAAGGGTGAAATTCAGGATCATTTGGATCAAATTGAAATTCTCAAGGATACTCAGCATGGTTTTGTAAAGGGAAAATCATGTTTAACAAATCTGGTTCGCTATTTCGAAAGGGTCACTCACGAGCTGGATTTAGGGAATAATTTCGACATTGTTTATTTAGATTTCAGCAAAGCTTTTGATTCAGTCCCACATGAGCGGTTGCTTTATAAGCTGGAACAGATTGGAATCACTGGGAAAATCCTTAGATGGACAGAAGGATGGCTTCAGGGCAGGAGGCAGAGGGTTGTGATAAATGGCTATTCCTCAGATTGGGTTGATGTAAGAAGTGGGGTTCCCCAAGGATCAGTATTAGGACCACTGTTGTTTTTAATTTTCATAAACGACATCGATGAAGGGATAGAGGGCGTGATGTCTAAATTTGCAGATGATGTTAAAATTGGGAGAGTAGTTAATGATCACTGTCAAGCTGAGCTTCTTCAGAGAGACCTAGATAGACTTCAGGAATGGTCAAAAAAATGGCAGCTATGCTTTAATCCAACAAAGTGTAAGGTATTACACCTGGGAAACAGTAATCCCAAAATAATTTATTCACTTGGTGGAGTTCAACTAAACCCAGTACTGGAGGAAAGGGACTTGGGTGTTACGATATGGTCAGACATGAAATTCTCAGAGCATTGTAAACAGGTTGCAAGGAAGGCCCATGGTGTCCTATCAATGATCTATCGAACTTTTGCAAGTAGAGATAGGGACGTGATAATCCCATTATATAAGGCTTATGTTAGACCACACTTGGAATACTGTGTTCAAGTATGGAGACCGCACCTAAAGAAAGACATCGAGCTTCTTGAAAGGGTGCAAAGATGGGTAACGCGCCTGGTGATATTGGCAAAAGGCCGTCCTTATGAAGAAAGACTTCGAATATGTGGGTTGCAGAGTTTGGAAACTAGACACCTTAGAGGAGATTTAATTGAGGTGTTTAAGGCTCTGAGAGGCATCAGTAAAATGAATGAGGACGAAATTTTCAAGATTATAAATGATGCTAGAACTAGGGGACATAAATTCAAGTTACGGAGGGAAATGTTTAGATTGGACTGCAGGAAGTTTTATTTTAGCCAGCGAGTTATAAAAATACTGGAATAAGTTGCCTTCATGGGTGGTAGAGGCCGACAGTTTGGGGAAATTCAAAGGTCATCTGGATAATACCTTCGGGTAAGGGAAGCGCATAGGATGATAGGTTTAATTTCCTTTTTTTTTTATTAATTATTATTTTTTTTAATTTTATTTATTTATTATTTTTGTTGTTGTTGTTGTTGTTTTTATCATTGTTTTGTTCGGATATTTTTTTTTTTTTTTTTTGGCAGGTGCAGCATAAGCCATAGGCTTTCTTGCACTATGCGGCCATTACTAATACTGAGTTATTAGAAAAAATTTCTAATGGTGAAATTGTCTCATCAGTGGTAAAACATTATAAAATCATTGAGCATTAAATCTGTGGATAGAAGACCGAACTCAAATTAAAATTCTGTTAAGTTCACTCATCATTCGTGAAAAGGCAAACCACCTTTATCAACACTTTAGCGAAATTGGTGATACCACTGGCAGGATACGTTTGAAATTTCTAATAAATATTACATTTAATATTAAATTGTTTCTTATTTTCCTTTCGATACCTTATGCTTGTATTTCACTATGTAGTGTCTATATACATTGTCATATTATGTAGAATACATATAACACATACATAGACAAAATTTTAGACGAGTTTTTCTCATATATTTCATACTTTGGAACGGAACCCTTTTATAACTATGGGAGTCATAACTCAGTTCATATTTTCGGTATTCGAGGCATTTCTCACAAACATAACCCCCGCGAATAGCGGAGTATGTAACACATCGAAATTAATGAAAATTTAAAGAAAATTGGAGTAATTTGGAGAAATTAGAGAATTTAAAGAAAATTAACATTCTCCCTCTTGGCCATATATCTGCTACTTCCTCAGGGGCTTTGAGCAGACACATAGCCAAACTAGAAGAATATTTCATACATACCCGTTTCTGTAATCTCTATACCAGTTTTGCTAGGATATAGGTCATAACTTAGGGGAAATTTTTTTTAATTAAACAGGATGGTTTAAGTAAAACACAGCAAACTGTGATAGGAGATTCAAAGCCCTATGGGTATGTATCAGATTAAAATACCATTGTACCTCACCTCCATATCCTGTGCTGGTCAGATTGAAAATATTCATTTTTCCCGCCTTTTTTGGTTTTGTGTGTGTTATTCTATTTGTTCCGCAGTCGTATATATGTATAGATACCATTCAGAAAATATAGCATGAGGAGGATGCCAGGATGTCCAAATGCATTCAACCACAACACAGAATAAGAAAGCTAGAGCAATTTTTTTTTTTTTTTTTTAATGAAAACCCCAAATGAGAGGTATTAGAACCTATAGTACTTAGTACCGTGCTTTGGTTCTAGGTTGAGAAGACGAAAGATATTTGTGGACATTACACTTCAACTTCTGCAGACTCCAATTTTCAGGAAATACGCATGAAGTGAAGGTTGTCCCAGAAAATGGCAGCTGAATGAATAAACAAGAAAGAAGAAAAGTTGGTTCTGTGAGTTTGAAGTTGGACAGTAAATGGATGTAAATGGACAGTAAAATGAAAGAGAGAGAGAGAGAGAGAGAGCGCGCGCGGGGGGAATTATAGAAGCCAATTCAGAAGAACAGCGTCCATGGAAGTATCTGTAGAAAAGGCATGCAGCAGAAACAGTACGTCTATGAGAAAGCGAGTGGAGACTCTGTTAGAGAAGATTCATTAATTAACCTAACTGCCCTCTTCTGAATGGAATCTAGAAGCCTGAGACAGGTTTTGGGGGCAAAGTCCCAGATGTGGGAACAATATTCCATGGTAGGACGGATTTGCGATTTGTACAGAGTGAACAGCTGTTTGGAAGAAACGTAACATCAAGAACGAAGAGAAAACAACGTTTTTTTTTTTTTTTGATGCAGAGGATGCAATATTTGTAATGCGCTTGTGCCAAGAGAGATTAGAAGTCAGGGTAATCCACAAAAGAGATATATCATTTTGCCTAGAAATCGGAGTGTCACCAAAGATAAGCATAGGAGCAGAAGAATCTTTTTTGCGAGATATAACACAGGACTGAGTTTTAGAAGGATTAAAATCAATTAAGTTGTCTTTGACCCACTGGAGAATTACCTGAAGATCGGCATTTAAGGAATTGGTAGCAGATTTTCGAGAAGTTGAAGCTGATTGAGCGTTGAAGCTGATTGAGCAGGGCAAGGTTTCTCAAAATGGAAAGTGGAATGCGATGTGCTATCATCAGCAAAACTATGGATAGGATTTCCAGTCAATGGAAGAAGGTCATTAATATACAAGAGGAAAAGAATGGGGGAAAGAAATTAACCTTGGGAGACAGCAGCATTAGTGGAGAATTTAGAAGATAGAGTGCCATCTACCATCACCCTCAGTGAGCAATCAGAGAGAAAACTGGATAACCAATTACAAAAAACAGTTGGCAGACCATAAGATGGACGCTTGTTTAGAAGACGTTTATGCTAAACACGATCAAAAGCCTTTCAGATGTCAAGAGTAACTGCTTGGGTGTCACCGAAATTTTCCATTGAATTTGTCCACAAATGGGTAACAGCCCAGAATATCACCAGTAGACAGACACTGACGAAATCCATACTGCCGATCGATAATTAGATGGGTGTCTAGGTAGTTTAAGAGAAGGCGATTAATTGATTTCTCCATTGCTTTAGAAAGAGTAGAAGTAATTGGAATGGGATGATAAATGGATGGGAGGGATTTGTCACCCTTATTAGGAACTGGCTGGATATCAGCAAATTTCCAAGAAGAAAAAACACCTTTGGAATAAGAAAGCGAAAAAAAAAGCGGTAAAGAACACGAATAAGTTCAGGAGCACAGGTTTTGAGAACAAGTGGAGAAATGCCATCAGGACCTGGAGCTTTCTTAGCATCAAGATTTGTCAAAACCCTTCTGACATCCTTTTGGCAGAAGACCACAGGAGGTATTAAATGGAGCATGTTGGGAATTGTGGGAGGTGTTTTACCAAGATCATTAATACATGAGGTGAAAGAAAAATGGAATGCTAGCAGGTCAGCTTTATCCTTGGCTGAAGTGACAACATCTGGTTTTCACACAGGTGGGAGCAGAGATGGGCAAAAGTTGTGGCCGATAGCTTTCACAAGAAACCAGAATACTCAGCTACTATTAGGACAAGAACAAGTTTTCTACTCTTAGACTGCTAAAAATCTAGTTTGGTGTGATTATTAACTGCTTTACAATTGTTGCAACCTTTGGTGTAGGCAGAAAATGAAACTGAAGAATTAGAAACAATCCAATTACGATATGCAACGTTCTTCTCTTCAACAGCCTTAACACATTTATTGCAAAACCAAGATTTAGATAAAGGACGAGATTTTAAAGTGGAGTGAGGAATAAAGGATTCCAGTCCTACAAGAATAAGTTCACTGACACTATCTGAGCAAACACTGACATCAGAAGTTATGAAACAGTAATCCGAACCAGGAAAAGAAGAAAAGAAATCTCACAGGTCATTCTATTTTGCATTTTTGTAATTTTGCATTCTCGTGGCTATTCCCAACAAGAGGTTGGGAATAGCCATGAGATAAAGGCTCCGCTGGAGAAGAGACAATCACCAAGTTGTGATCTGAGGTGCCTAAAGGACTATTCACTTCTAACATGTACTTAGAAGGGTTGTTTGTGAGAAAAAGATCAAGCGTGTTGCCTGTATGGTTAGGATTGTTGTTGTTATTATTTGGTTTTTAGGAGAGGCAACTAAGGCCATATTGCTCCGGGGATATGCGGTGGCCATTCCCTGACCTTTCACATCCTCCGTATTTGGTGGTCACAGGCTTGAACTCCGGTCTAATTAAGAAGCGTGTGCTACGCACTGCTGCTCCTGCAAACCTGGCTACGGAGGCGCCATGGTTAGGATTGTCAGGTATTCTTGTAGGTAAATGAACAATCTGTGCAAGGTCATTAGTAATTGCAAAAGCCTCAGCATCTCGACCAGATGGATCGGTGTGACTAGAAAATGGAAGCCAGCTGGAGTTGTGAACATTAAAATCACCAAAGAAAATTGGACTGGAGAAAGTTAAGTTGCAAAGAGAGGAAGTCGAAGAGCCCCAAGTGATTAGTGGAGTTGGGAGAACGATAGACACAACAGATGAATTTGACACAATGAGGTAGAGAGATTTTAAGCCAGAGAAGATCAAAGAGAGGAGATTCCAAATTACCAAGTCTCTGACAGGGAATATCGGAACAGACATATGCACAAGTACCACCTTTGAGGCGAAAGGAATCATACAGCAAATAATTTGGGCAACTGAGATGTGCAGTAGTTGGCATTAGCATTAACATTAGTAGAGGCATATGATGCAAGAAAGCAAGCTTATGCAGCATCAGCCAAAAATAAAAAAAAAAACCCGTCCATTTCACCCCTGCGTTTGTTCGAAATACCTGTCCAGCTGAGCCTTTTATTTAGGCTATCAACTTCCACAACAAGGGATGGAAGTCTGTTCCACCAAACAACTACCCGCTGGCTAAAGGCAAATTTCCACACATCTAATTGAATCAACCGATAACTGAGATTCTGTCAGAAAAAATTACATGGGGTTTGGCAGACTGCAAGAGGAAATGGACATCGTTGAGATTAGAACAGAGACTACGTATATTTGTGAAATGAACTAGGAAGTGTTTGGGAGGTTTAGATCTTTTCGCAGATAAACTTACTCTATTAGTTTGACAATTCACGGTGTATTCGATAGTAAGAAAAAGTGTGGGGGGGGGTGACATGCTTTATGAAGTAATGAATTTTTGGATATGGAATATAAATGAATTTTTGAATATGGCATGAAATTTTGGACATGGTCAAGAATATACCCAGATTCTTGACATAATGAGGCCTCGACAATGCCCCCCCCCCCCCGCATACACACTACTCGGACTCCCTCCAATCACTATCTGGCAGATTAGAGGTAGCAAGATTATACACTAGCAGATCCGGAAGCCTACTAAAGAGTTACCAATAGGTTCGCTCCGATGTACTAACTAGTGGCTGGCCTGCGAACACCGTTTTAGAGCTGTACCCTTGAAATGTAAGGAAGATTGGATCTTGCCACGTTGGTCATCATAACCTCACAAGTCATCAGTCATACTGCATGATGGAAGAGATTGGGAAAGGTTGACCGGAATTAGCTCTGGAGACTAAACATGGGTTCCACCACTCCAAGCCTCCAATAAGCAAAGTGGTGGTATTTCGCCGGTTGATGAGAGTCATCTACCACCTAGTATTGCCTGGTAACATAGAGGGGTGGCATTCCTCCATGTGGTGTGGATGCCACACCTCCACCCCCTGCTTACATTGGTTAACACCTGGGTGGTCACCCACAGTGTGCTAGTGCATAGAGGTTATACCCAGGATTACTAAAGTCCCACCATCATGAAGGTACAAGCAAAGAACCTGAGTGTCACAGACCATCCAGACTTCGCCGAAATTGGGTCCACTTAACTTGAATGTCTCCCGAATATCAGTTCCATCCGCATTTTAGACTACCAGATAGAAAGTACAGCTTGTCTGGCATATCTGAGAGAATGTCTGTGACAACCTAAAAAACCGAATCCTTGCAGCATCTAGTGATCTGATTGAGGTGTTTAAGGCTTTGAATGGTTTGAGCAAGCTCAATACTGATAGGATTTTTCCTCTTGTTCAGATTACGCACTTGAGGAAGCCGAAATTGAAAATTGAGGAAAGACAGTTGCAGAACAGATGTGCAGAAATTTGCCTTTAGCCAGCGAGTGGTTGATTGCAGGAACAACGTTCCATCTGACATTGTGGAAGTTGGTAGCTTAAATAAATTCAAGGAAGAACTAGACAAACTTTTAGAACAAATGGAAAAGTTGTTGGATTGGGTTTTTTTTTTTTTTTTTTTTTTTGTGATGCTGTATAAGCTAGCTTTCTTGCATCATATGCCACTACTAAAGCTAATGCTAACAATCAACAACAAACTCACCTTCAACCCCACGCCCGAACTGACCTACCTTGCAACCAGGATTAGAAAGTAGGCAGCAATGCTTAAGCGCATCACTTGTGCTAACTAAGACTGGAGTGCAAAACCATGACACTTCTATATGAAGTTGCTTTTCTCCCCATTGTTTGTTGTGGTATTGGTGCATGGGCTAACAGAGCTGTCCTAGCAAATAACTCCAGAAAGCTATAGTCCATTCAAAGAACAATGCTTCTCTACATTTCCTGTACATCCTGCACAGTCAGCAGCACTTCAGCCCTCCAATATCTTGCAAGAACTCTATCCCTGGACCTAGAGGTCGTTCACAATGAACTCCTATATAGACTGCACAAAAGAATACCCACCACCACCATCCTAGAAATTATAACTATAAATATGGCAAACCACATCAAGGAGATAAAAGATAACAACAACCACTTCCCCCATATCTGGTAGACTAGATGGAAAAATACTCCCAAAGGACTTTGACATCACTCTGGTGCAATCCATACACTATGTAATCTTGCTGACATCATCCTTGAATGATATGGGATTTCTAGAGCCGACCCACATGGGATGCCGTCTGGCTACCTCAAAGAACAGTCTGTTAGCCTATGACTATTGCTTTGGGTATTCTCTTCCCCTTCTACCTATTTCATATAACCTCTGGTCAGTTACTTCAAGTAACTGCCTTTGTTAGGATGACCTCTTTCCCCCTCTTCCCATGTTCTTGATCAATACATATATATATATATATATATTTTGCAACTCTCTGTTGGAACCAGCCAGAATCTTAAGGCCTCTTTCACTTGGCCTACCTCCCCGAAGTAGTGACGGACAATGCAGTGTCCCTGGAGGCTTTGTGGCTAAATGGCCAGAAGAACAACACAATCCAACTATACTGCACATGCCTACACTCATACATTTTGGCCTTTAGTTATACATCACAGAGCTACTGTGAAAATTTGAGGAAGACCCCCCCCCCCACCAGTGCTGCCTGAAAACTATATCATTATGTTAAGAAGTGATCTTGTCTGACAAATCTGACTGAATAATATGGTGCAGTTACAGATGAAATACTTCGATTTCAGGAAAGTTTCTGATATGGTTTCACACAAAGGACTGTTGTACAAACTGAAGCAGAATGGCATCAACAGCAAGTTGCTGCTATGGATAAAGAGAGGGTTGACTGGGAAAATACAGACAGTGCTTATCAATGGACGATGCCCTCCAACAAACTAATGTTTTTAGTGGAGTCCTCCAGAGTTTGGTGCTAGGCCTATTGTTGTCTTCTGTATTTATTAATGCTACTGATGAAGACATATCAGGTTTAATGTCTAAGTTTGCAAATGATTCAAAGTTGGTAGGGCAGTTAATGACAGTGATCAAAGTATGCTATTGCACAAGATCGATAAAAATTAGGCAGATGAACTGAGAAATAGCAATTTAAATTTAAGACTCACAAATGCAAAATACAGTCATCCCCCGATTTGCGCGGGGGGTTAGGTTCCGGGAAAACATCGTGCAGTCCAAATCTGCACAATGCAAAACATAGTTTATATGACATAATGAGGGTTGCATAGCTGTACACAAAAAAAATGTACAAAAAAAATTAAATTGAAAAATAGTCTTCATTCAGTAAGACAAAAAGGGAAAAAATTAATCTTGCTAATACTTACCTCCAGATTTTTAATGTAAATTCATTGCTTCTCGTCACTGTTTTCCTGTGATAAACTTGCAAAGTATCCGAACTTTTTGAAAAAAATTTGTTAAAATTGTTTGCTTAGAAGCATGCTGTTTTTCTCTATAAATTTCTTCATAAGGAACTAAAGCTAATGATAAAGTTCTGCAAAAATTTAAACTCCTCTCCAAATTACGATCCATATCTAGAGCTTCTTGGCTAAGCTAATTTGCAAATCTTAAAAATTCAGCTAGTCTCTTCTAAGCTAAGTCCCACCATCATGAAGGTACAAGCAAAGAACCTGAGTGTCACAGACCATCCAGACTTCGCCGAAATTGGGTCCACTTAACTTGAATGTCTCCCGAATATCAGTTCCATCCGCATTTTAGACTACCAGATAGAAAGTACAGCTTGTCTGGCATATCTGAGAGAATGTCTGTGACAACCTAAAAAACCGAATCCTTGCAGCATCTAGTGATCTGATTGAGGTGTTTAAGGCTTTGAATGGTTTGAGCAAGCTCAATACTGATAGGATTTTTCCTCTTGTTCAGATTACGCACTTGAGGAAGCCGAAATTGAAAATTGAGGAAAGACAGTTGCAGAACAGATGTGCAGAAATTTGCCTTTAGCCAGCGAGTGGTTGATTGCAGGAACAACGTTCCATCTGACATTGTGGAAGTTGGTAGCTTAAATAAATTCAAGGAAGAACTAGACAAACTTTTAGAACAAATGGAAAAGTTGTTGGATTGGGTTTTTTTTTTTTTTTTTTTTTTTTGTGATGCTGTATAAGCTAGCTTTCTTGCATCATATGCCACTACTAAAGCTAATGCTAACAATCAACAACAAACTCACCTTCAACCCCACGCCCGAACTGACCTACCTTGCAACCAGGATTAGAAAGTAGGCAGCAATGCTTAAGCGCATCACTTGTGCTAACTAAGACTGGAGTGCAAAACCATGACACTTCTATATGAAGTTGCTTTTCTCCCCATTGTTTGTTGTGGTATTGGTGCATGGGCTAACAGAGCTGTCCTAGCAAATAACTCCAGAAAGCTATAGTCCATTCAAAGAACAATGCTTCTCTACATTTCCTGTACATCCTGCACAGTCAGCAGCACTTCAGCCCTCCAATATCTTGCAAGAACTCTATCCCTGGACCTAGAGGTCGTTCACAATGAACTCCTATATAGACTGCACAAAAGAATACCCACCACCACCATCCTAGAAATTATAACTATAAATATGGCAAACCACATCAAGGAGATAAAAGATAACAACAACCACTTCCCCCATATCTGGTAGACTAGATGGAAAAATACTCCCAAAGGACTTTGACATCACTCTGGTGCAATCCATACACTATGTAATCTTGCTGACATCATCCTTGAATGATATGGGATTTCTAGAGCCGACCCACATGGGATGCCGTCTGGCTACCTCAAAGAACAGTCTGTTAGCCTATGACTATTGCTTTGGGTATTCTCTTCCCCTTCTACCTATTTCATATAACCTCTGGTCAGTTACTTCAAGTAACTGCCTTTGTTAGGATGACCTCTTTCCCCCTCTTCCCATGTTCTTGATCAATACATATATATATATATATATATTTTGCAACTCTCTGTTGGAACCAGCCAGAATCTTAAGGCCTCTTTCACTTGGCCTACCTCCCCGAAGTAGTGACGGACAATGCAGTGTCCCTGGAGGCTTTGTGGCTAAATGGCCAGAAGAACAACACAATCCAACTATACTGCACATGCCTACACTCATACATTTTGGCCTTTAGTTATACATCACAGAGCTACTGTGAAAATTTGAGGAAGACCCCCCCCCCCACCAGTGCTGCCTGAAAACTATATCATTATGTTAAGAAGTGATCTTGTCTGACAAATCTGACTGAATAATATGGTGCAGTTACAGATGAAATACTTCGATTTCAGGAAAGTTTCTGATATGGTTTCACACAAAGGACTGTTGTACAAACTGAAGCAGAATGGCATCAACAGCAAGTTGCTGCTATGGATAAAGAGAGGGTTGACTGGGAAAATACAGACAGTGCTTATCAATGGACGATGCCCTCCAACAAACTAATGTTTTTAGTGGAGTCCTCCAGAGTTTGGTGCTAGGCCTATTGTTGTCTTCTGTATTTATTAATGCTACTGATGAAGACATATCAGGTTTAATGTCTAAGTTTGCAAATGATTCAAAGTTGGTAGGGCAGTTAATGACAGTGATCAAAGTATGCTATTGCACAAGATCGATAAAAATTAGGCAGATGAACTGAGAAATAGCAATTTAAATTTAAGACTCACAAATGCAAAATACAGTCATCCCCCGATTTGCGCGGGGGGTTAGGTTCCGGGAAAACATCGTGCAGTCCAAATCTGCACAATGCAAAACATAGTTTATATGACATAATGAGGGTTGCATAGCTGTACACAAAAAAAATGTACAAAAAAAATTAAATTGAAAAATAGTCTTCATTCAGTAAGACAAAAAGGGAAAAAATTAATCTTGCTAATACTTACCTCCAGATTTTTAATGTAAATTCATTGCTTCTCGTCACTGTTTTCCTGTGATAAACTTGCAAAGTATCCGAACTTTTTGAAAAAAATTTGTTAAAATTGTTTGCTTAGAAGCATGCTGTTTTTCTCTATAAATTTCTTCATAAGGAACTAAAGCTAATGATAAAGTTCTGCAAAAATTTAAACTCCTCTCCAAATTACGATCCATATCTAGAGCTTCTTGGCTAAGCTAATTTGCAAATCTTAAAAATTCAGCTAGTCTCTTCGTGGTCAAATTTTTGTGTGCATCTTCTTCGTTTTTATCATCTTCTTTTTCACATTGGGAAAAAATATCGTCCACTGATAATTGTTCTCTATGAGATTCAAGGACTTCTGTGATATCTGCTGGTTCCAGTTCTTCAAATCCTTCTCCGCTAATCATTTTGCCAATTCTCACAATCTCAACTTCATCCGGCATTTTGACCGTGGCTTCTTTAGTGCAACTTTGTGGCCACAGCTTTTTCGACAATGCATTCATTGTTGAATTCTTAACTTCACCCCATGCGAATTCAATATTTTTTACAGCATCAAGAATATTATAACTCCACCAATAATCTCGAATTGAAAGACTGCCCATTCCATCAGTAGTTTCTACCAATTGTAAAAAAAAGATCTTCTTAGGTAATAAAGTTTAAAGGATGACATAACACCTTGGTCCATCAGCTGAATTAACGAACTTGTATTCGCTGGAAGAAGGGTAACTTTCACATTTGGGTGCAGATCAGACAAATGTGCAGGATGACTGGGCACATTGTCAAGAATGAGCAAGATTTTGAATGCTATGTTCTTCATCAGAAAACATCTTTTTGTTTTGATGCAAAAGCAATTTAAAAACCAATCCTCAAAGTTTTAGCTGTCATCCAGGCTTTTTTACTCGATCTCCAATGAACTGGTAAGAAGCTTTTTGATATTCCTTTAAAAGCACGAGGATTTTCTGACTTATAAATTAGAAGCAGTTTACACTTAAAGTCACCCTCTGCATTGCCACATAATAAAAGTGTTAACCTATCTTTTGCAGGTTTGAATCCTAGGGCGGTTTTCTTTTCTTTTGAAATGAATGTTCAGTTTGGCATAAGCTTCCAAAATAAGCCGGTCTCGTCAGCATTAAACACTTGACTTGCTAGATAGCCCTGAGTCGCAATAACATCCTTGAAAGTTTTCAGATACAAAGAAGCAGCTTCCGTATATCGGCACTGGCTGTTTCGCCCATTAATTTTAGATTGTGAAGACTGGTGTTTTTTAGTTTTCAAACCAACCCTTACTGGCCTGAAAGACGTCTGCATTGGATGGACCGGCTTCTTGTTTTAAGCGATTAAAAATTTGCAGAGTTTTGGTGCGAATAATATCTGAACTAAGAGGCATTCTCTTTTGATTAAGATCTATCCAGAAAGAAAGTAATTTTTCAGTTATCTTTATTAATGAATTTCTCACTTTTGTAGCACTTTTTGCAGCCATTGATGTGGAACAGATAACTGAACTCTTTTATATATATATATATAACTGAACTATTATAGTAAGAAAAAGTGGGTGGGACATGCTGTATGAAGTAATGAAATTTTTGGATATGGCGTACACGTGCTAAGAATATACCCAGATCCTTGACATAACGTGGCCTCGACAATGCTCCCCGCATACACACTACTCGGACTCCCTCCAGTCACTATCTGGCAGAGTAGAAGTAGCAAGATTATACACTAGCTGATCCAGAAGCCTCCTAGAGAGTTACCAATAGATTCAGTCCGGTTTACTAACTAGCGGCCGGCCTGCGAACACCATTTTAGAGCTGTACCCTCGAAATCTAAGGAATATCCCGCCACGATGTTCATCATAACCTCAAAAGTCATCAATCATACTGCATGATGGAAGAGATAGGGAAGGGTTGACTGGAACTTAGCTCTAGAGACTAAACATGGGTTCCACCACTTCAAGCCTCCAATAAGCAAAGTGGTGGTATTTCACCAGTTAATGAGAGTCATCTACCACCTAGTACTGCTTGGTAACATAGAGGGGCGGCGTTCCTCCATGTGGTGTGGGCACCACACCTCGACCCCTGCTTACATTGGTTCACCCTTGGGTGGTCACCCACCATGTACTTGTGCATGGCGGTTATACCCAGGATTACTAACAGTCCCACCATCATGAAGGTGCAAGCAGAGGATTTAGCTGTCACAGACCGTCCGGACTTCGCCGAAATTGGGTCCACTTGACTTGAGTGTCACCCGAATATCAGTTCCATCAGCGTTTTAGACTCCCAGGTAGCAAGTACAGCTTGTCTGCCATATCTGAGAGAATGTCTGTGACAGCCTCAAGGACCAGAGTTACCAGAAAATATTGTGCTATTTTTATTTTTTCAAAAAGTAATTATTTGAATTAGGTCAAAAATCTTATAAAGAAAATTTAAACATGCATTAACTACTCACACTATTAAATGGCTAGGTAAGATAAACACTGTGCTACTTTATTTTGAATTAGAGTAATTATTATTAGCAAACATCAAAAATATACAATTAGCAACTCCTCACATTGTTCAAGAGTTAGTTATGATACCACAGATAATTTGCTTAGTACTTTATAAGTCCTACTTATCAGAAAACAATTTGAATGTTTGTTTGTTTGTTTTTTTGTTTGTTTTTTGTTCTTTTACTTAGTCTAACATTATTTTCAAATCTGCTGGAGTAAAAACTTAATTTTCAGCTTTCTCTTTCCCTAAAGATGTAACCACATTTAGCAACTATCATCCAATTTCAGAACAAAAATAGTATAAAATCTAATTTTATGATATGAAATGGTCCACATCTCTATTAATAATGTATTAATAATGACATTTAAATTAACATAAATCATAAACAAGAGGCCAATGTGAAATTTTCTGACTACAATGAAATGTACAGTGAAAAATTGATTAAGCAATAAGAACACAAGACAAATGTTACCTGAGGTGAATCAGTATGGTTTGAGATGGGTAGTGTAGTTGGTCCATCTTCGCATCCATTTGTTTCAGCTGACTTTTCCATAATCTGCCGCTTCCTGGCAATTCTGAGATCAGTTGGTTCTTCCTCTTTCACTTCGGCAGCAGATATACTAGACTGCCGAGCCTCCCCCTTCCTTTGCCGTTTTTCTTTTCTTTAAAGAAATATTAAAAAAAGAAAAAGATTAGAATTATGAACACTATTATTGCAGTAACCATAAGTCATTAATGAAAAGTCTAGATGCTTAGGCACTGAAAAGCAAAAAAAAAAAATGTCTGGTAAATAGGTAAATTCTATCTATCTAAGTTCAACTTCATATTGGCAGATTGCCATCTAGTTGTTTCCATTTTCCAAAGTTGCTGGACGTGGGCATCTTTTAAATCTTTTAATCATCTCTCTAAAATTTCAAGAGGCACAGCATTCTTTTACACCATTCGTTGATACATGAAAATCTCGTCATACACATCAGCATCCTTTTACAGTCCAACTTCAAACTCGCAGAACCAGCTTCTCTTCTTCTTCTTTTATACTTTCAACTCCTGTTTTCTGAAACAACCTCCCTTCACACATATTTCCTGAATATTAAAATCAAATAGTAGTAATAGTAGAGGCATGTGATGTAAGAAAGCAAGCATATGAGCTTATATAATATCATCCAAAAAAAAAAAGTTTCACTCATCCATTCCCTTTAAAAGTTTATTGAGTTCCTCCTTGAATTTATTTAAGCTATCAACTTCCACAATGACAGATGGAAGTTTGTTCCAGCAATCAATCAACCACCAGCTAAAGGAAAACTTCCATACATCTATTCTATAACTGCCTTTCCTCAATTTCAATTTATGGCCCCTCAGGTTCATACTCTGAGAAAGCAGAAGAATCCCATGAGAAATGAGCCGGCTCAACCGGCATTCTATAACCGGCATTCTATAACTGCCTTTCCTCAATTTCAATTTATGGCCCCTCAGGTTCATACTCTGAGAAAGCAGAAGAATCCCATGAGAAATGAGCCGGCTCAACCGATTCAAGGCCATATACACCTCAATAAGACAACTTCGCAGGTACCTAGTCTCCAGAAGCTGCAATTTGTAGAGTTTAAGTCTTTCTTGGTAAGTGAACCCAATCTCGTTGTCCTTCTCTATACTCACTCAATCATTCTACATCCTTCCTAAAATCAGGCTTCCAGACATGCAGGCAGTATTCAAGGCATGGCCAGACCATTGCCTTATACAAAGGGATAATCACCTCCTTTTTCCTACTAGCAAAATTCCTGTATATCACTGACAATACCCCATGATCTGCTCTGGCAGCCTGTCTCCACTGCTCAGAAAACTTCATATCTGACTGCACAATTACTCCCAGGTCTTTATCATTTTCTACCACCCTAAGTGTAGTACCACACAGTTGCTATGTTTCTCTGGGATTAATTCTACCCATAAGCAGTACTTTGAATTTGTCAATGTCAAGCTTCAGCTGCCACTTCTCGGCCCATCTGCCAAATTTTCTAGATCCTGTTAGCATTAGTAGAGGCATACGATGCAAGAAAGCAAGCTTATGCAGCATCAGAACAAAATGCAAACAAAAAAAAAAAAACCTTCCCATTTCATCCCTCCATTCGTTCTAAATGCCTGTCCAGCCCAGCCTTAAATTTATTTAGGCTATTAGCTTCCACAACAAAAGAAGGAAGCCTGTTCCACCAATCAACTACCCGCTGGCTAAGGCAAATTTCCGCACATCTATTCTACAACTATCTTCCCTCAATTTGAAACTGTGCCCCCTCAGGTTCTTAGTCTGAGCAAGACGAAGAATCCCATCAGCATTCAGCATGCTCAATCTATTCAAGGCCTTATACACCTCAATCAGATCACCTCACAGGTGCCTACTCTCCAGGCACTGCAATTTGCAGAACTTAAGCCTTTCTTGGTAAGAGCACTCCTTTGTTCCCCTCACCAATTTTGTTGCCGTTCTTTGTACTCATTCTAGCAACTCTACATCCTTCCTAAAATGAGGCCTCCAGACCTGTACACAGTACTCTAGGTGTGGCCTGACCATTGCCTTGTATAACGGGATTATCACCTCCCTGTCCCTGCTAGCAAAATTCCAATATATCATTGACAAGACTCCATGACCTGCCCTGGCAGCCCGTCTGCACTGCTCAGTGAACTTCATATTTGGCTGCACAATTATCCCCTGATCCTTTTTACTTTCCACTTCCCTGAGTGCAGTACCACCCAGTTGGTACGTTTCTCTTCGGTTATTGCTACCCATATGCAGTACTTTGCATTTGTCAATGTTAAACTTCAGTTGCCACTTCTCAGTCCATTTTCCCAACTTATCTAGATCCAGTTGGAATATCATACTGTCGTTAACAACCCTGCCAACCTTTGTATCATCTGCAAACTTGGACATTAAACCTGATAAACCTTCATCAATATCACTGTTAAATAGGCAAAACAACGAACCCTGGGGAACTCCACTAACAACATTTGTCCACGAAGAGCAGCGTCCGTTGATTACCACTCTCTGTTGTCTCCCACTCAACCATCCCTTTATCCATTGTAGCAGCTTACACTTGATGCCATACCTCTCCAATGTGTACAGCAGTCTTCCATGTGCAATAGTAACAAAAGCTTTCCTCAAAATTATTTTTGGCATTCAGTTCCTTTGTGCCCACATCATAGTAACCAATCAAATTGGTCAGACAAGACCTCCCTTTGACAAACCCATGCTGTGTCTTAACTATTATTGCGGTCTTGTCTAGATGATTCTGCAATGCTTCTTTAACCAGTGATTCCATTATTTTCCCCTGCACACAAATTAAACTAACAGGTCTGTAGTTACTTGTGTCACCTTTTGAACCTCCTTTGTGAATTGGTGATACATTTGCACACCTCCAGTCCATGGGGACCTCCACTGAGTCCAAGGAAGCTCTCATAATCATGGCTAAGGGTTTGCTTACTTCCTTTGCTGCCTCCTTTAATATAATTGGATATATCCTGTACACCCGAGGTGCATTCCTTATGTTTAACTTCAACAATTTCTCCTCCACTCTGCTCTCAGTTATTTCAAAATCACTTAGCTTCCTGTCAGCATTTGATAAACTTCTGGCATTCCCCTCATTGAATAACTCCTCGTGTGTGAATGTAGATGCAAAATACTCATTCAGTTTCTCTGCTACCTGAGCATGATCAGCAATAGTTAACCCATCTATGTTAAGTGGCCCAATCTGATTCATCCATTTCCTTCTAGAGTTTACATAAGTAAAGAACTCCTTACTGTTTTTCTTTGCACCTTTGCCAAAGATTACTCCTAATCTGCCTTCGCCTGCCTAACCTCCTTTGTGACTTCATTACAGACTACTTTATACCTGCCATAGGTTTCTGTATTGCCTGATACTTTATATGCATCCCATACATTCTTCTTCTCTGCCACTAGCCTCATTAATTCATCTGACATCCATTTAGGCCTAAACCTTGAACAGTATTTCTTAGTTGGAGTGAAAAGCCTAGTAGCCTCCAAAATTAAGTCCCTGAAGGCTTCCCATTTAGAATTCACTGTTGGTAACATCATCAGTTCATCTAACTGTACAGAATTTAAAAACTGTCTGAGACCTCTGTAGTCACCTTTAAGAAAGCAAAAGCCCTTCCCTTTAGCCTTGATGGTAGTTACATCTTTAAATAATTCCCACATCAATACATTGTTGTAGTAGCACACTGCCGTTACTGTCATTAACAACCATTCCAACCTTATTATGATTTGCATACTTGGACATTAAGAATGATATACCTTTGTCAATATCATTAATAAATATATAACACAACAGTGGGCCCAACACCAAATCCTGGGGGAATCCGCTAATAACATTGATTATCGCTCTCTGTCTTCTCCCACTCGCCCATCCTT
Source organism: Mastigoproctus giganteus (assembly GCF_048544385.1). Taxonomy (NCBI): domain Eukaryota; kingdom Metazoa; phylum Arthropoda; class Arachnida; order Uropygi; family Thelyphonidae; genus Mastigoproctus; species Mastigoproctus giganteus. The sequence continues at coordinate 208,453,869 of NC_143580.1, read as the reverse complement.
TTATCCATTATAGCAACTTTCCCGTAATACCACACTGCTCCAATTTGTACAGTAGTCTTCCATGTGCAACAGTATCAAAAGTTTTCCTGAAATCGAAGTATATGATATCAAAATTATTTTTTACATCCAGTTTCTTTGCAACCACATCATAGAATCCAATCAAATTTGTAAGGCAAGGCTTTCTCTTAACAAAGCCATGCTGTGTCTAGATTATTAGTGCAGTCTTGTGTAGATGATCCTGCAATGCTTCTTTAACCAGTGACTCCATTATTTTCCCCGGAACAGAAGTTAAACTAACAGGTCTGTAATTACTCGTGTCACCCTTTGACCCACCTTTGTGAATTGGAGATACATTTGCACATCTCTAGTCCGCGGGGACTTCCCCTAAGACCAAGGATGCTCTCGTAATTATGGCTAAGGGTTTGCTTACTTCCTTTGCCACCTCTAATATAACTGGATAGATCCCATCCACCCCAGGTGCCTTCCTTATGTTTAACTTCAACAATTTCAACTCCACTTTGCTCTCAGTTATTACAAAATCATTAAGCTCCTGTTAGAGTTTAATAAGCTTCTGTCTGCCACTTCCCTAAAGAATTCCTCGTGTGTGAATGTAGAAGCAAAATACTCATTCATATTGTCAGCTATCTAAGCAGGATCATGAACAGTCGAACCATCAATATCTAGTGGATCAATCTGATTCATCCCCTTCTAGAGTTTACACAGCTAAAGAAGTCTTTGCTGTTTTTCTTAGCATTCTTTGCCAATGATTTCTCATAATCTACCTTCGCTTGCCTAACCTCTTTTGTGACGTGATTACAGATTAGCTTATATCTACCATAGGCTTCAGTGTCACCTGATAATTTATATGCATCCCATGCCTTTTTCTTTCCTGTCAAGAGTCTTATTAGTTTGTCTGACGGCCACTTAGGTCCAAACCATGAACAGTATTTCTTAATCGGTTAGAAAAGCCTCGTAACTTCCACGATTAATTCCTTGAATGCTTCCCATTTAGAATTTGTTGTTGGTAACATCATCAGTTGGTCCTACTGTATATAATTTAAAAACTCTCTGAGACCACTACAGTCATCTTTACGAAACCAAAAACTCTTCCCTTTACCCCTGATCGTAATTATGACTTTAAGTAAATCCCACATCAGTACACTATGATCAAGTGGTTCTTTTATCTGCAAATTTTTAATGCATGAATAATAACTGCTGATAAGCAGATCAAGACTTTCTCTGCTTGCCTCATGAACATGATCCTGCAGAAAATAATCATCCAATAAATTCACAAAAGCCTTGCTAGTGTGCAAGTGTCCAACCCACAAGTTCCAGTCAATACCTGGGAAGTCAATATCCAGGGGATTTTATCTGGGAAGATAAAATCCCCTATTATAATACAATCTGATTAACTGGCCCACTATTTCTCTGTACAACTGCTCGTCGTACTCATTAAGGTAATTAGGCCTCCTACTCTCATTTTTTCTTTCCCAGTACTTAGGTCACACCACCTGAATGCACTCCCTTACATTTTGTGCATTTCTTAACTAACAGCATAACCCCTCCTCCTCCCTTTCTGTACACATTGTAATCCCCAAATTCCAATTCTGCACTGCTTATACCTGTGTGACACCACGTCTCTGATATTTCAGAATTACCTGCCTTTGATGTCTTGACCAGCACCTCAAATTTATTTACTATACTCCTAGTATTTGTGCACACGCAAGCATACATGCACCTATTCTTAGTTACCCCAACACAGCCCAGGTATTTATTTATTTCACAATGACTCATACCAGTGGCTGAAACCCCCAGCACCCTACCCTCAAGGTCGCTGCTCATTCTAACAGAAGCAGTGCAAGAATCACTTTCACCTCAGCCTGTGGCCACTTAACCTTTTAGTCTGTGAGTTCCCCCCAAGCTAGCAGTTTTCCGACCCACCACTGCCTTGACAGTATCAGCAAACACTCTTGCACCCCTTCTATTTAAGTGTATCCCATCCTTGTAGAAGCAGTTTCTCCTGTTAACAGACACAGACCACATTGAGAAAAATTCTACCCCAAAGCTTTGCTTGATTGATTGATTTGGGTTTTATTGGTGCACTAGCAACTAAGGCTATAATGCGCCACCCCAAAGCTTTGCACAATCTCTCCAGGGCCAAATTGATTGACAAGGCTTTCATCCTCTAATGGCAAGAATCTTCTTCCATCTTCTCATCCTTCATCCCATGCACAGTACTATCTACAGATTCTGTTACCTTTTGTAATTGGGGGTTTTCATTAAAATAAAAAATAAAAAAATAAAAAAAAACTTAAGAATTTTCTCAAATTTTCAAAAGTAAAATTTTTCCTCCTATGAAAGAAAATCAATTTCTCATGAAAATTGTTCATGAGAAACAAAGTTTGTGTTTGCACTCCAGCATGGCAACTAAGTCTGGGGGATTTACGATTAATTATTTTGACAATAAAATCATTAACCATTAGCAGTCACACAGGCTAGTTCATTATTGCACTCTCACACCTGACCACACGGCTACATCAGGCTTGTTCTTTCGGCAAAGATAAAGAAAGCCAACACGAGAACAACGAGAAATGCCAGATAGCTTACGCATAAAATTAGTTTCCCGATACAGCACCCTAGCGATGCTCGCTCTGTAAACAGACAGTAGGTGTTATCGGTCTGGAACGAAGTCGAGAACGACATACTGATTGACAGGTAGGCGGGGCAAACGATGTGCTGATTGGTGCACGAACACAACACACAATAACATCGGTTTAGTATCACTTTAGTAGCACTCAGAAGCACTAATGGTAACTTGCACATGCCCTAATTAAAACTTTCCATAATGGTGAAAAAAGGTCAGGTTACCTCCACTTGAATCCCATTGGAGCCTGAAACCCTCCCGAAGTGGAGGGGGTAACCTAACCTTTTTTCTTTAGAATCATGGGTGGACTAGCACATAAATTGTTTATTAACAAAATATTAATTTTTTATTACTGTACTTTTATTTTTAAAGACACTCGTGGAGATACACACATATCATAACATCAATCAACACCTCAATAGCTATTCACTATATATATATATATATATATGAAGAATTTTTATCCTATTATTTCCTAACCTACCATTTAAGGTCAAGTTATGAAATATAACGAAAATTAAAGAAACATTTTCCTTTTTTCATAACCAAACCTAAATCAACAATATAGTAAAAACACTCATGAACTCCAAAAATCTGATTTTAATAATGAGAAAAAAACATAACAAAGAACATAAAAATGAACAGAATGAAACTTTTATTAATTTAGTTTTCATCAAAAAATCAAACAACACTTTATTTTCCTTACAAATTTCTTTCATCTTTAAAAGATTCATCGTTGCTATTACCTGTTTACCATTCATCACAAAACTATTATGCACCATTCTTTACTCATAAATAAACATTATAATGCCAACCAATGATTACCCAGTAGCTTGTCGTCTGTCGTGCCCACCACCAATCATTTCATCGTTTGCCACACCTAGCTGTCAATCAATATATCCTTTTGGCTCCAGACGGATAACACCTACCTTCTGTTTACTGAGCGAGCAGCGCTAGAGTCCGATGTTGGGAAACTAATTTTCCGCGTAAGTTATCCGACATTTCTCGTCGTTATAATGTTGCCTTTCTTTACCTTAGCCGTTCTTTCTACTTCAAATGAGGTGACCAGAGCACACTCAAAGCATGGTACATTAAGAGAATTGAGAAAAATTACAAACAAAATACCTTTCAACAATCTTTCCAATGTTACTTAATTGCTTTTTGCTAGCAATAAACACTTTGAACATTTTCAGGAATTCTCATTCTACAGTTCTCATCCCCTTTCTGTGATGGGAATGGAGTCTAGGCACTAACTCACTGAATAACAACAGCAACTAATTGAACAGAGCTATGCTGTTAACATCAGGGATGCAGAACTGCAATTTGGGGAGTACAACGTCTACAGAAAGGATAGACAGGATAGGAAGGGGGGAGGGGTTATGCTATTAGTTAAGAAACACATAAAAACCAAGGAAGTGAAGCCAGTCGACATCGCTGGACAGTGCAGTGTTGAGTCAGTTTGGTGTGACATAAGCATTCGGAGATCAAAATTGAGAGTAGGAGTGTGCTATAGGCCTAATGACTCTGATGAGTATAATAAGGAACTGTACAGGGAAATAGAGTGGGCCAGTAAATCAGAGAGTCTTATAATGGGAGATTTTAATTTCCCAGATATTGACTGGAATTTGGGGGCTGGTTACTCACACACTATCAAGGCTTTTGTGGATTTATTGGATGATTGTTTTCTACATCAGAATGTTCAGGAGGCAACTAGAGGGAGTAATACTCTTGATTTGATTATCAGCAGTGATTCTTCAAGCATTAAGAATCTGCAGATAAATGAACCACTAGGTGGCAGTGATCACAGTGTGCTGAAGTGGGATTTACTGAAAGAGGTAACTACCATTAGGGGTAAAGGGAAGGGTTATTGCTTCCGTAAAGGCGACTACGATGGACTGAGACAGTATTTAAATTCTATACAGTGGGACCAACTGATGATGTTACCAACAGCAAATTCAAAATGGGAAGCATTCAAAGAACTTATCTTGGAAGCTACTAGGCTTTACATACCAACTAAGAAATATTGTTCAAAGTTTAGGCCAAAATGGATGTCAGATGAACTAATGAGGCATATGGCAGAGAAGAAAAATGCATGGGATACTTACAAATTAACACGACACAGAAGCCTATGATAGATACAAGTTAATATGCAACCAAGTTACAAAGGAGGTTAGGCAGGCGAAGGCAGATTACGAGAAATCCTTGGCAAGGGATGCAAAGAAAAACAGCAAAGAGTTCTTTACTTATGTAAACTCTAGAAGGAAGGGGATGAATCAGATTGGTCCACTTGATATTGATGGGTCAACTGTTGATGATCCTGCTCAGGTAGCTAACAAACTAAATGAATATTTTGCATCGACATTCACACATGAGGAGTTATTCAGCAAGGGGAATGCCAGAGGTGTATTCAGCTCTAGCAGTAAGCTACAGAATCTTGAAATAACTGGGAGTAAAGTGGAGGAGAAACTGTTGAAGATAAACACAAGAAAGGCACCCGGGGTGGATGGGATCTATCCAGTTATATTAAAGGAGGCAGCAAAGGAAGTAAGCAAACCCTTAGCCATAATTATGAGAGCTTCCTTGGACTCAGGGGGAGGTACCCATAGACTGGAAATGTGCAAATGTGACCCCAATTCACAAAGGAGGATCAAAGGCTGACACAAGTAACTATAGACCTGTGAGCTTAACTTCTGTTCCAGGAAAATTAATGGAGGCACTGGTTAAAGAAGCACTGCAGGATCATTTAGACAAGACTTCAGTTATAGCTCAGACACAGCATGGTTTTGTTAAGGGGAAGTCTTGCCTGACCAACTTGATTGGATACTATGATGCAGTCACAAAAGAACTGGATGCAGGGAATAACTTTGATATTATATACTTGGATCTTAGAAAGGCTTTTGATACTGTTGCACATGGAAGACTGCTACACAAATTGGAGCAGTGTGACATTGGAGGCAAATTGCTGCTATGGATAAAGGGGTGGTTGAGTGGGAGAAGACAGAGAGTGGTAATCAATGGACACTGCTCATCGTGGACTAATGTTATTAGTGGAGTCCCTCAGGGCTCAGTGTTGGGTCCATTATTGTTTTCTGTATTTATAAATGATATTGATGATGGTATATCAAGCTTAATGTCCAAGTTTGCAGATGATACAAAGGTTGGCAGGGTTGTCAAGGACACTACTGACACTATGCTGCTGCAACAGGATCTGGAAAGGTTGAGCAGATGGGCTGAGAGGTGGCAAATGAAGTTTAACATTGACAAATGTAAAG